>NC_138176.1:126027808-126654058 GCF_964165515.1 Mesoplodon bidens | reverse complement strand
ATCAGAGGTGGGGGGTAGAGGGAGAGGCAACTGGATGAAGGTGGCCAAACAGTACAAACTTCCAGTTATAAGATAAGTAAGTACTAGAGATGTAATGTAAACCATGATCACTATAGTTAACACTGCTGTGTGTTGTATATGAAAGTTGTTAAAAGAATAAATCCTGAGTTCTCATCAGAAGGAATTTTTTTTTCTTTTTTTGCATCTATATGGGATGATGGATGTTAACTAACTTTACTGTGATAATCATATCACAATGTATGCAAGTCAAATCATTGTGCTGTACATCTTAAACTTATTCAGTGTTGTATGTCAATTATATCTCAATAAAACTGGGGAAAAAAGAAAAAAAACAGATCCTGAAATAATATTATTGATGGAGTTGACTACTGGAAACAGAAAGCTTTTAAAGTTATAAAGCATCACAGAAAAACAGTAAGTTAAGAAGCAGAGCTCAAACTAGAAGAGTATTTTTTAACAATATAATTGGTGAAACATTAATATCCATTATATATATGAAATTCATATACATTAGTATGAATCATTAAATTCCACATAAAATGCATGAAAACACAGTGTGGAGAACAAGAACAATTGGCCAATTAATTTAGAAATATATAATATTAAAAAGGAAACTAATGTACTTTTAAAAAAGGATTTTGCCTATAGCATTTTTAAAGAGTTATAAATATATCCTGGAATATATCATTGTTTTCAAGCATAAATTATATTCAAGCATAAATTAGTACTTTTATTGAAAAATATATTTGGGAACTATTTCAATTTTTTTTTTGTTCACTATACTGATTAACCTGAATTTACATTTTTGAATTCTATAAGCTATCATGAAGCCTGAGGAATGATTAATGTATTTCAGAAGTTTATTTCAGTACTATTCATGCTAACTAGAAATTAACATTAAAGATTATAAATTCTTTAATGATTACCTATGCCAATATCCATTTTCCTTTTCTTTTAATAATAGAGCATTGATATTTTCAGCTGGACACACGGACACACACTTAGAGATTATATTAGCAAGACTCCTTTGCAACTCAGAATTGTCATATGTCTAACTTACATCTAATAAGATGGGAACAGAAATAATGAATGCAATTTTATAATCATTCCTGTAAAAGAAAAATGCTCACTACTCAAGTCTGCTTTCTGACATTCAATCTGATTCAGATGCGTCATGGTAAGGTCAACATCCAAAGGAACTGTAAAGCAACAATATAGAAGATACCTCTCTCCCTCCAGGTCATCTGACAGCATTTTGAATTTTTAGAACAGAAGAGTATTTACATTATCTTGTTTAAGCCACTGCTATCTGTTTTCGGTTAAAGAACTTAGCCAACATCTTATCTAATCAGATAGTTTTTTTGTATTTTCAAAATAATGTATATACCGCTAACAGAAGTTGAAATTTTAAAGGAGAAAGAAACCAAATATAAAAATGGACAGAATTGATTGAACTAGTGTTTTACTGAAAACATGAGAGTCTCAACTTGGAGATATTTGGATGCCTAAGAATTTCTTAAGACGTGTCACTATAAAATATTTTCTCTATATAAAAATAACATGCATAGTATGTTGACTTTAAATGAATGGTTGCCTCATCCATTCACATATATGTAAGTATCACAGAATTGGGGGAACGTTAATACAGTAGCCTTATTTAGTTATCAAAAGATCCTCTAAAATTATTTTTTAAGTGATATAATGTTAACATCATTTCTGAGAGAAACCCTGGATTTTAGCATCTTTTTGAATAGACTAGGATATAGTCATAGAGTATAGTTATAAACATAAACTTGCATTAATTTCTCTGTCACAATCCCTAAGAAGGGACTTATCATGGTTAAGGTTCAGGATCTAGAGTCCTGATTTTATACTTAAGTAAAATTATTTGGGCAAGTTTCCTCATCTGTGCAAGTTTCACTTCCTTCATATGTAGAGTAAGCATGATAATAAAACCTAACTCATCAGGCGGGATGTGTATTAAGAGATAATTTAGTGCTATAACTGGCACACAGCTCCATAAAGATTAGTTTTTATCATGATAATGCCAAGTTAGAGATTGATACTAAGATTAAATGACAAAATAGAAAATGTATATCTGGGTTCCTCTCAACGGGCTTTAGATTGGGACTTTGGGATTGACATATACACACTACTATATTTAAAATGGATAACCAACAAGGACATACTCTATAGAACAGGGAATTCTGCTCAATATTCTGTAATAACTTACAGGGGGAAAGAATTTGAAAAAGAATAGATACTTGCATATGTATAACTGCATCACTTTGCTGTACACCTGAAACTAACACAATATTGTTAATCAACTATACTCCAATATAAAATAAAAACTTAAAAAGAAGAAAGAAAGTTAATGTGGAGTAATTGAAAAGGACTAAATGGTAGTTAATAAATTTTCACTTATTCAGTTTGCCAGTAACCCAAAGTTTGAGAAGTGTCTTGGAACAAAGACATAATGAAATGCATATTTTAAAATATTGAGCCATGTCAAATTACACTTAACATGTATAGTTAAAATATGACATAAATCACAGCAAGATCCTTTTTGACCCACCTCCTAGAGAAATGGAAATAAAAACAAAAATAAACAAATGGGACCTAATGAAACTTCAAAGCTTTTGCACAGCAAAGGAAACCATAAACAAGACCAAAAGACAACCTTCACAATGGGAGAAAATATTTGCAAATGAAGCAACTGACAAGGGATTAATCTCCAATATGTATAAGCAGCTCATGCAGCTCAATAACAAAAAAACAAACAACCCAATCCAAAAATGGGCAGAAGACCTAAATTGACATTTCTCCACAGAAGATATACAGACTGCCAAGAAATACATGAAAGAATTCTCAACATCTTTAATCATTAGAGAAATGCAAATCAAAACTACAATGAGATATCTTCTCACAGCAGTCAAAATGGTCATCATCAAAAAATCTAGAAACAATAAATGCTGGAGAGGGTGTGGAGAAAAGGGAACACTCTTATACTGTTGGTGGGAATATGAATTGGTACAGCCACTATGGGGAACAGTATGGAGGTTCCTTAAAAAACTACAAATAGGGCTTCCCTGGTGGCGCAGTGGTTGAGAGTCCGCCTGCCGATGCAGGGGACACGGGTTCGTGCCCTGGTCTGGGAAGATACCACATGCCATGGAGCGGCTGGGCCCATGAGCCATGGCTGCTGAACCTGCACGTCCGGAGCCTGTGCTTCGCAACGGGAGAGGCCACAACAGTAAGAGGCCCGTGTACCGCAAAAACAAAACAAAACAAAAAAACTACAAATATAACTACCATATGACCCAGCAATCCCACTACTGGGCATATACCCTGAGAAAACTATAATTCAAAAAGAGTCATGTACCAAAATGTTCATTGCAGCTATAACGTTTTTATTGGCACATTTAACTAATATCCTATAAGGATGCTATGAAGCAAAGTGTTACAAGGTACAGAATATTTTAGCGGCAATATTTGGATTCAATAAAGAATAACTCTTATTTCTAGTGTCATTCAGTATGAGAGACCTATTAATAATGAATCATTGGTAGACGTAAATGTAACAGCAGTCTCGGTATCACTGCACACTCTAACAGAAGGCATTCCAGAGTAAGAGAATGCAGAATATTATGTCGGTTTCTTCTTTGACATTATTCCATGGAAATTTATATGATGTGTTTTACAGGTGGGGGAGGGATGGGGTGGGATAAGGTAGAATGTATGAGTAAATCCAGTAAGGATGCAATTAAGCCATGTTTTAATTATAAATTATCCTAAGACCTAAGTGTTTAGCAAACTATGTATATAATGCAATACTTTATGTTATTGAAAATCATATTCATGTAAATATGCCCATTTTCTCTTTTCTACTAAACATGACTTAGATGTCTTCGGTTATTAATTGTCCCATCATTATTTTCCCCGAATTTTCATTAGCAGGAGAAATAACAAAAGCATTCACTGAAATCTAGAGTATCTATTTCAAATTCAATATTTAGAACTGCTTAAGCAATTTTATTTAAAATTTTAATGTTAAAAATGAAAAAACTACCATAAACAAGATAATTTCTGTAATATGAACCAATAAAATATTGAAATCATTAATTTAATGTACACTTTTAAGTCAAATTAGATTTTTGCAAACATAAAGAATGTTATAACTAACTTAAAAACTAGTTATTTTAAAATTCCCATATCAGGCTTATTCAAAATTTGCAGGAGATTTGAATGAGCAAGAGTTATTTCATAGAAAGGGACAAAATAGAGTTAATTAATTAACATTTATTTTCAATTGCTTTTTAGAGTTCTGGTTTAGTTGTTATTTTTTTAATCAATAGATTACGTTAAGCTTTTTTTCTGAAAATAAGAAAAAAGGACTTTGGAAAAACATATATATATATATATATGTATATATATATGGTGTTATTTTGTATGTTGTTATAATACACAGATCATGGACATACTGTTACATTTATTTATCTTAATTTAGAAAGAATCTGTGGTCCTTACTCCTAAAACATTCTTTTCTTTAAGATTAAAAAAATGCAAAGTTATAGACACAAAAATTAAATGGTTAAAGAAATGATGTATTTCTGTTACTGTGCTGCTCGTATAATAACTGAACACCTCAGAACTGCAGAGTGATATTTAAACTCAGCTGGAATATTGTGAATATTAGAGTTCCACACCAATTCAAGCAATCTTGACAGGTTTTTATTTATTATTAATATACCAGCAAAAACATTTAACAGAACTCAGGGTGATTTCCAGTGTCTCTCACACAATCAGTACTTCATGTGAACTGTAGGCATCTGTGAAGCAATCATTTTGCTTTCTTTTTTTTCCCAGTACACTGTGTCTAAAATGACTTGACACAACATAAATTTACTTTATTTCAATTCTAAATATAAAAATTAAAGTCTTTGTTTTATGAAATAGTTTCTCTTCTTCCATATATCTTTCCAAGCTGAGAAAAATAATGCATATTAGAGTTGGTGTTAATCGCACCTTATTCTAGACTTTAGTCAGGTAAACATAAAAATCTGCATATGATAATTACTACAAATCTATAAAGGTTAATTTGGACATAATTTTTCAATGTATCATTTGCTAGACTTGGAAAGCAATGATTAATTTTGCTTTGTCTCAGACTGTCTCCAAAAACCTGTTATCAGTACTTTTCCAAGTTCTACCTCACAGAAATCAGGAAATTTCAAACTATACTAATCCACTTAATACATATATTTAAAACTAATCAATTTTATATGACAAAATAGGCTTACTCTTAATATTGTTAAAGGAAATTTGCTTTTGTTTATGTGTGATCTTTGGAATTTCTATTGTTGTCTCCCTATATCATTTCCATGAATGTACTATGTTGCAATACCACTTACATATTTTTCTTATTTTATAAAAAGTGCTTATAAAACTACTCGAGGGTTTAAATTAACTAAAAACATGTTAAATAATTTTTAAATTTTTATAGCTATATTTATTACTATGAAAGTTTTATGAGGTACAATGCTGTATTTTTAATCTATTAAAGCATAGTAGTATGCTTTATGTTAAAATATTTTAAACAGTGTGTTCCTAAATTCCTAATCTCTAATAAATTATTAATGAATTCCAGTCTTTCTTTTTGAGAAACTTTTATAAAAATACTAATTTCATATTCTAGAATTTCCCCTTAAGTACATTTACTTTTTGAATATATGTCAATTTTTATGTTGAGATTTTGAGAAACATGTTTCTGACATTTGCTATGTAAAAATACTGAGATAATAAATAATCTAGTTGATTTTTCTCTTATAGTTTCTTTGAAATAACTTTCATGAGATAATTAAAAAACACAAAATTGAGTGTTAAAGCCCAAGTTTTTAGTGCTGTGCCAGAAATTTTGATATCAGAAAGCCAATTTCTCAGGGTTTCAATTTCTACAAATAAAAAATGAGAGTTTGACTAGATATTTTCTAAGACCCTTTGGAGTGTTACAATTCTAAAAAATTATAATTTTGTTGATATAAAATCCCTATTTTATGCTTCAGTGAATATGACAAAGTTAGATATCAAAATAGCTATTACAATCATTGTACATCAATTCATTTACTTATTTTTCAGACTTTTGTTGTGCTTATTCTACAAACGACTCAAAAGAGAAAACTTCTGGTTTTTGACTCAGGTATCTAAGGGTGCTGGGGTGGGATTTTTTGTTATTTCTTTATAGAAAATTGACATTACTGCTCCTTTTCTCTCCTTGTTTGAAAGTGATGGTGGAGAATATATCTGGGACAGGTCTATATGTTTTTAAGTACGGATCATTAGGAAAATATTAAAATATTGATGGCACTTAGAGAAAAACAGAAAAATATAAGTAATACTTTGAAAACAAGATTTTATTTTTAGCCTTAAAGCTATCTTTATTCTTTATTTCTTCTAAGAAAGCATAAGTGTTGATTCATGTCTTTGGGTTGCACAGAACTTGTGGCAGTCACTAAATGCATGTTTAATAAATGGTGTAATTAATTTGGTATTGCTTTCATCTTTTGCAGAGTATGTAAAACAAAGGAACAAACAAACAAAAACACCTCTCTCATGTATTTTCAAACTCTTTTTCTTTTCCTCAAGCTCAATTCTTTCTGAACTGGGGGAAAAACCCAAAAAACAAAAACAGAAGAAAAATATATCCTCCCTCTCAATACTGCTCTCCATTCTAGCTCTTTCTCCATTTCCTCTCTATCTAGCACTAAGTCCCGTCTTGCCAAGGCTCAGGACTTGCACAACAGGCAAGCCATGGTCCAAGAGTCCTCACCCGTGTGTTCTTCTCTGTCACATCCATCCTAAAGGGGACCACCTGGACAGTTGCATTAAAGGTGGAAGATAGGTGCAGGCATCCATGCAATCACTCTCCTCTTAACTGTACCTCTCTCTCAAGGACCTTTGTCTAAAATTTAATTCTATCATCCTCTTTGGGAAGGACAGTTAGAGACTGAGGAAAATAATGCTCTCCTTCAGAGTTCTAGCCCAGTGGTTTTCCACTCGGGCTTCACACTGTAATGATCGAAGGAACTTTAAACAAATACCACCTCCAAGTTCTGCACACAGAAAAATATGATAAAATTAATCTTGTAAAGGACATGAGTATACTCACATGTATCTATTTTGACAATCACTTTCTAACAGCTGCTCAAAAAAAATGACAAAATAATCTGAAGATAACAATGAACCATAAAGATCATTACCTCGGTCCTAGCCTCATTCCAGTAAGTAGGGGCATGATTATTATCTTTTCTTAATGACCCATTATAAAGGTTTTGAAATTGTTGTCTACCTGATATTGAAGGTTACAATTTAAACAGCAATAACTTCTGAAACTACTACCACAAGAATGTGGCCATTTGAGGGACCCTACTGATGGTTATATAAATACTACATCACATGTATGTTTTATGCAACGAGAGTCTGTTTTCACCTCAGATTCTTTTCATCAAAAAGGATCTAATGTATTCTTCCCCATCATTGCTTTATGGTTAAGAAAGGAGAGTATAAGAATTTGGAGAATACACAGTTCTGTGATTGTGAGAAAAAGAACAATCTAAGAAATACACAGAAATAGTGTTTCCGTCCTTTTCCAGAGCATGTTTTAAGAAAAGTGCATACACATACATAGGTTTAGCTTAGTCCTCCCACTCCTACTTTAGCATAAAATCTGTTCAACTGAAGATTTTCCAACCATGGGAGTTTTCAAGATCATAGTCCCATAATTGTTAAGTGGCTATTCTAATACATAATCCAAAGGGGAAAATTGGTTTTTCAAAGTCATGCTTGCCTGTGTTTCCAAATTTACATTCATTATCAGCTATTACTGCTAATCCCAAAACTTTCTTAAATATGATAGGTAGGTATTTTATTAAAAAATAATAGGGGGCTTCCCTGGTGGCACAGTGGTTGAGAGTCCACCTGCTGATGCAGGGGACACAGGTTCGTGCCCCAGTCCAGGAAGATCCCACATGCTGCAGAGTGGCTGGGCCTGTAAGCCATGGCCACTGAGCCTGTGCATCCAGAGCCTGTGCTCTGCAATGGGAGAGGCCACAACAGTGAGAGGCCTGCATACCGGAAAAAATAAAAAAATAGGGCTTGATATTTTTCTGTGCAGCATCCTCTAGAGATTTTTTATAAAGAGATCTTACTGTCAGTGTTTACTGACTTTGCTTAAGTTAATCCATAAGATCTATCACCATGGCTTTATTAGTAAAACTTCTTTCTTAAAAAGTTGCAACAAAATGTTATATATGAACAGATTTATCAATGAATTCTAATAAAATTAAAGAGTTCAAGTTTGCCTTTTAAGTGCACTGAGTTTATGCATTAATTCAATCAATCAGTCAGTCATTTGGTCAATAAATGTTAATTGAGGACCAGATTCTGCATATTATTAGGTTTAGGGTCAGAAAAACTAACACTAACAATACATTCAAAAAGGCAATTAAATAGTGAAATTTCTACATCTATTCGAATTGTAAACTGTTATATTTTAGGACTAATTAATCCAACATTTTAAATTAGTAAATAATTCAACTCTACCTTATAGTACTAAAAGTAAACAAATCCCGTATTTTTCCACAGCATGCCATTTAACAATATGTGGTTATGACTACAAATTTGTCTGCTCATATATATCACCTTTGATTCATGTAGAGAAACAAGAGAGCAATTCTCCCAGGGCAGGTAACAGTAAAAATCAGCTTTAGTATGAAAATCTTCCAAAATTATTTCCTACTACTGAGTATATATGGTATAAACCATGTATAACAAACTTTCAAAATTTCAAAACATACGCATATGCAATCAGGTATATATATTTAAAAAATGAGTGTTTCAAAATACAAGGAATACAAGATTGATCATATCCAAAAACCATGGGAGTGGGAAAAATGTTTCAACATGTTAGGTAACTTAAAGAAGATTCCCACAATGCTAACTGAGATCAGTGAGGTGAAAGCTTCCTCACTTTTAATAATGGAAATAAAGGGCCTAAACCCTGACCTAGAGAGATCTCATTTCTAGAAATCATTCTTTTATAAATACATTTTGTCTAAGGACAAAGGAAGATTAGTAGGTTATACAGGGCTTTTACATTTAGTTTCCCATTCTACTTTAATTCAAGGAGATGAAGTTGAAAAAGTTAGCTTCAGACTAAAGTGTCCACCTAATTTATTATCCAAACCAGACAATTTTAAGAACAAAAGAGGAATTACTGATCATTAGGCTGGCAATACATAAAAACTAGAACTCTCCGCTTCTACCAAAACACATGGTCATGCTGACTGCAGACATACCAGAATCTCTAATCCTATTTTATCACTTTATTAGTTATAAAAATTTGTAGAAATTTTCTAACACATCTAGCATCTCAGCATTCTCATTTATAAAAAAATAACTTGCAATACCTAGAATTAAACCGAAAAATATATTCAAGATGTCTGTCATGTACTAATCATTCAAACAATGATAGCTATTTCAGGAGAACATCTTTTATTTGATATCTTTGATCTAAATTCTGTTAGGCATAAGCTATTTCGAATATTTCCATTACCAAAATTATCTCTATATGGGCATTCCATATCTTCACTCCATACAGATATTCACCTCTCTCCCTCTTGTTCGTCATCATTGCCATGAGAGGAACATGCCCACTAACTCCAAAGGAATAATGAGAGACATGAAGTAGAGCCATTCCAGGCAAGCTCAAGCTAAATCAGCCAATGTTTTAACTCAGGGGCCAGATAACTTTCTTCCATAAAGGAAAGACAATAATTTTTTTCAGCTTTGGGGTCATATAGTCTCTGTACCAGATGTCAGCTCCGCCACTGTACCACAAAAGCAGCTGTAGATAACATAAACCAATAGCCATGGCTTTATTCTAATAAAATTTTACTTGTGGAGACTGAATTTGAATTTCATAATCTTCATATGTCACAAAATATTTAGAAAAAATTTTCAACCATTTAAAACAAAAGAAATCATTCTTAGCTCATAAGATACATAAAAATAGGTTGAAATCCTCATTGGATCATCAAGCTGTAGTTTACTAACCCCTATATTGGCTTGTTGTTTATTTTTAAATGCCATTGAGGTTGGTAATTTTTTTTGTAGTTTAGTGTTATTTTAGTAATGGGAAACTGATACAACCTCACTACAGAACAGTCGCAGATTGTTACTGTGTAAGCATATGTATAATTAAATGTGTATTCAGTTTTGACAAAGTGGAGAACTCCTAAACACTTCCAGTTTTGTACTGCTGGATTAGAATCGATTTTTGCTCAAATAAACTCTTAAAATTTTTAATATACTTCAGCTTATCTTTTAACAGAAGTAAACTTGATTAGTGACATAGATGTAGGGTTGCTTGCTGTCAGCCCAAAACTTGACACAATGTGTATATATATAAATGATCAAGATTTGGCTTCCAGTGCTGTATTTAATTTTAAAGATGAATACAGTCCACCTCAGAGATATGCAGGTTTGGTTCCAGATCACCGGAATAAAATGAGTAACACAATAAAGAAAGGCACTTGAAGTTTTTTGGTTTCTGAGTACATATAAGAGTTATGTTTAAACTGCACTGTAGTCTATTCAGTGTTCAATAGAATTATGTCTACAGAATGTACATACCTTAATTAAAAAATACTCTATTGCTAAAAATTCTATCATCTGATAAGGCACGGTTGCTACAATTCTTCAATTTGTAAAAAATACAGTATCTGCAAAGCACCATAAAGAAAATTGCAATAAAATGAGGTACACCTGTATATATTACAAAATAAAATATAACAAGTTTTAAAGTTAACATTGTGGTCTTCCTTTTTAAAATACAAATATTGTTTACTTTTCACAACCATATCATTGATCTACAAATTTTACAGGACCTAAAATTTTCTCCACAGGAGATTAAATATACAACTCCAGAAAATAAATATAAATGTCCAATATCATATTTAGGCAGATATGTTTGGCTGTCACCAACAAATTTTAAAATTTCTAATGTGGATCAAAACAATTCCCTACATACACTAGGCTTCCACCAGAGAGTGTAAAGCAAGTCAATTATGGTCTATAAAGAAATACCATAAATTGTTCCTCCATACAAACAAAAACAAATAAATGACACTTTGGATGATTTTTTCGTATCTACAAGTAATTCTTATATTGCTCTAAAGAAGTAGAGGTCTGGTGCCTTGAAATAATGCACGTGTTAATCTATGAGTTGTTGAGTCTTTTCTGTGTCCTAAGTTGTTGCTCAAAGCACATTAATATAAATTCCGCATTGCAAGCATCCTCTCTTGATTTAAGGAAATGAAAGGGCAAACAAGGAACCACCATATACTTTACTTACCTTTTACCACATAATCAATTGCACTCAATCTGTTGCTAGAAATCCTCTAGTCCTGCTTAGCCCTAAATCACTGGTATTAAGAGGTTTATTGCACATTCACACTCACTTGTCATTTGCAGGAAGTCTAATTGAGAGAATTTACAGTTGGTTGAGTGCTTCATTGAGATTGTACATGTTTAATAAAAGCTTTTTAAGTTACTAATCTCCGCTCAGGAAACAACAAAAGTGCTTGAGGGTTAAAGAATAAAACATAGCAGGTAAATGTTATGGTGTGACATTTCCTTATAATGTTTCCCAAGTAACTGCATTTACTGGTTTTGAATTGTTTTTACATATCTAATGTGCTTTGCTGGAAAAATTTTAGCCTATTAGTTATTCCACATGACAGAAAAGTGATGGAAGAGTTACTTCTCAGTCAAAATACTGTGGTTAGCTGAAAATAGTGTCAATAATTATTGCACTGTAGGAGAAAGTCTAAAATAATATGTCAAGTGAAATAATCTCGAACATCTCATACAAATAAATCTAATTAAGTAGTAGGAACTGACTTTAGTCTATGTTACTCTGCAGTCATTTTAAAATGTGATTCTGATTTTCAACTTGCATTATTGAACCATAGGCATTGTTTATGGGATGAAACTGCATATTGAGAACTCATTTTACACACATAATCCTTGTTGCCATTTAGCTTTATATTTCAAAGAAAATGTGAAACAACATAGAAAAGGAGACCAAAATTAAGGTTCAAAAATGTGACAGGAATAAACGTCAAAGAACCCAGACACATCAGCATCTGATTTCTCTCTGGCTTGGTGTTCTTGAACTGTCTGGCCACATAGCAATCAGAGAAATTAGAAGGTGCTAATGAACAATGCTACAGGATAAAAATGGAATCTGTGGACCAGCTCTTTCAGGAGAAAGTTCTTAAGAATCTGTCTGCCTTCTCATTATTCAGCAAGTGCTAGTGCCTTACTATTTCCTTAGGTTGGTGGACTAAGTGCTAGTTCTACTGCATGATGCTGAGTGGATTTTTAAACTCCATTGTTTCTAAATAAACTCTTCTCTTAAATGAAAGTGTTAATCCACGGTTACCACATTCCTAATTTGGATTAGAATTTGAGTGAAAAACCAAAACATACAAATTCTTTGGAATGGCACTGCTGATAAAGTGAGATTTGAAACATTTTAGTGCATTGTGATATAACCATTTGTCCTTTCCTTAGAATTCAATTTACAGTAGTGAAATAAAGGAAAGCATTCTCAAAACAGATGGCCAAAATTACTAGCATCAAGATTAATGAAAATTTCTCACTGATTAGACTGTTAGACAGAATTTCTCTAAATAAAAATATTTTAATCGAGTTCTGATTTGAATTAGTTTGATTCAAATTCACTTGTCCCATACACATTTTGGAACGCTCGAAGAGGAATGATGGAGGGAAGAACATTGGCAACATGGAAGAGAGTATTCCAAACAGGAATCAAATGTTTAGATTTCCCTTTCATCCATTTAGCAAACAATTATTGAGCTTCTTATATAATTTTCTAGATATTGGAGATAGAGCGGTGAACAAACATGCTTCCTGTATTCATGGAACAAATGAGAGAAAGAGATAAACAAAAATAAGCAAGTATATGTTTTCTTCATGAGTTTTATAGAGGAAAATTGAGTTTACAAAGAGAGGTCGGAAATGAGGTGTGGGAGATATTTTACCACTTCAGATAAGTCCCCCTGATAATGTGATATTTGAACAGAAACTAAGGAGAAGTGACAGAGTGAACCATATGGATCACAAGGGAGAAAAATCAGCAACATTTTAAGTCTAGTTTTACATTAAGCCAAAATCAGCTAAAGCTGCATAAACAGCAACGTACCACAGAGTTGTTTTTTGAGTCATTAATTCCTTGAAAGCTTTATTCAATATAGCACAAAATTTGTAGTCTTCATCCTCATTTACTATTCCCTTCACTTCTTTTCTGAGCTGGCTTTCTCTCTCAACTTGGCTTTCATAGTACTAGGCCCTCAATGCAATCTGCTTCACTACGTCAAATAGCCTGCACAATTGCACTGTCATCCCTCCCTGTTTTTGTTTGTGTAAGCATTGTAGGCTTAACAGAGATAAGAATTCACCCACTTTCTCTGAAACTTGAGCTTAACAGTTTTCCATCTTATTTACATTAGCGTCTTTAATATTTGTGTATTATACCATAATGCATGCATTTCTTCACTGTTTGTGTATTATTCATATCAATTGATAAAGGCATCCTTGCATCCCAGTGATGGCACAGTTGCCATCACTCCTGCTTAGAAAATGAGTGTGTATTAGTTTTCTATTGCACTGTATCGAATTACTACAAACTTAGTGGCTTAAAGCAACACTGTTATCTCACATTTTTTGTGGGTCAGAAATCTAGGCAATGTGCAGGTCAGCTGGTTCTCTGCTTAGCGTCTCACAGGGCTAAAATTAAGTAAAAAGGGCTACTTTCTTTTCTGGAGGCGATGGGGGTGACTCTACTTCCAAGCTTATTTGGGTTGTTGGCCAAATTCAGTTCTTGCAGCTAGAAGAGAAGGTCCCTGTGTCATTACTGACTGTCAGCTGAGGGGCCTGACTTTGCTCTTAGAAGCTGCCTATACTCCTTCTCATGTTTTACTTGTAGCCTCTCCAGCAACAGCAAGTCTAATGCACATGCTCAATCTCTCTGTTCTCGCCTTCACCTTCATCTCTCTTCTGCCACCAACAACCCCCTAATCTGCGGCATTTCTTGATGCCAATTAGAAGTTAGGGGTCTCGACTTTTAAGGACTCAAATATTTAGACTGAGCCTTCCCAGATAATTAAAGATAATATCAGTATCTTAAGGTTAGTTGATTAGTAGTTTTGCTTCCAGCTGCAAGTTCCTTCACAGCAGCACCTAGATTAGTGTTTAACTTAATAACCAAGGGACAGAAATCTTGGGAGAACGTTTTTAGAATTCTGCCTACCATGAAGTGCTAATACTTTATGTTAGCATGCATTGTCATAAAAATAACAGCTATTTAGTCATCATAATTTTAGGAAGTAAGGACTATTCTCTTTGGGTTATAGATGGAGAAATTTAATGTGTCTATATGATTCCAGAGCACGGGCTCATCTTCAAATAATGACATGAATTACAATGTCACGTAATGTTACCCCTAGATGAGCAGAAGTCAAGGTGATGGTTCTAAATTAACTTTGATTAAGCAAGTTCAGATTATAGATAAGGTACCTGAACCACTCCTCTCTAGAATGTTAGTCTTCCACATTGAAATGCATTGCATTTGAAACTATTACTAGTCCTTTTAAAACTACAATATTCTTTTTTCTACTTAGATTATTTAAAATAACCAATTCTCTATTTAAAAGAAATTCTAAAAATCTATTACATTTAGATATAAATAAAATAGATATTTAAAGTATTGATTAAAAGAAAAAATACAAAATATGTTTCCCAATACTAGAATTACTTCATGATTCTCCAAGAGGCATTTTCTTTTAATAATCAAGCGACAATTAGAAAAACACTTTAATGATGTTAAGTAGTGACAAAACTTTTAACATTAATTCTAGATCACTGAAGTTAATTAAGCAGTTTTTAAAGCAATTTTAGATTTATAATAGTGTCAACCATGAACTTCAACTTCTATATATCATTTGTTTATTCTAGAAATTTTGATTAGATATATCAAAACATGTAATGATGAATCTCACAGATAAGCATCCCTGAAGTACAAACTGAAAAGAGGGAGAGTTTGGCATACACATTTAATTAAAATAGATAGTCAAACTACAAGGTTTGCAAACATATTCACAGATGTAGCCAAACTAGATAATTCCAGACCAAAAATATTTTAAAACATTAATAGTGTATGTTTTCTTTTTCTATTATTCAATGAATATATTAATATATTGGATATTGGAGAAAGCATTCCCTGATTTGTATTATGGTTGATGCATGTATATTCATATTTATTGTATTATAATCTCAAAAAAGCAATGACATAAGTTTGTTAATTTTCTCAAGACTCAGAAAACCTAATTAAATTAATATAAGGAATCCATTTATGAGGATGTTATTTGTCATTTGCAGTGAAGAATTTGTATCCCTGATCTTTTAAACTGTAGGTCTTGTCAAATTCAAGAGAAGAAAATCTTCAATTACAGCAAATAATTGTTTTAAAAGAGATGAATGTTTATGTTAATAGGGATTAAACACAGTAAGGACTCTCTTCTTAACTGTGATATACTTAATTTCTAATTTCTGTTAATTCACAAGAAAGATATTCTTTGTATTTAATGGTGCATTGGGTACAGAGAATAGAATAAAATTTGAAGGTTTTCCTAGCAGGTTAGAAGCTTAAAGAACTTAGCTTTTAACACCTTGTATAACTTTAAGGATTTGGCATTTTCTATACTGAAAACAAAAAAAAATCCACCACAGGAAAATCATCTGGGGTAAAGTTAAACCTGAGTAGGGGTCAGAGCCTCTCTACTCTAGCTGACTGTGAATTTTTATCTTATTTCCAGGCCACCTATCTAGTTCTCTGGGTAGTGAGTTTTCTTTCCACTAGGCTAATGCCAGAGGAAGTATCCAAAGACCTTTATTCTGAGATTTTGCTTGGCACGTACAGGGTTACCCAGAGAAGCCCACTGCAGTGTTTTTACAGCATAGCATAGAAATGGAGGTTTGTGTGTATCAAATCCTTGACAAATGTTCCAGCAGTTAAGTAAAACTTTGTTTATATTGCGTGCCTCTCAACAGAAATTAAGAACTGTGGAAACAATTCACGCAAGTGGTTGGCAATCTTCTCTCGTTCTCTTTTAGTGAATATGACAAGCTCACCTGCTGTGGGAGGCTGAAAATAAAGGACAATCTCACCACATTAATAAAACATGAGCCACAACTGAATCTGAGGCCAACTAAACCACCAGAGACTTACTGTGACGCTTAATTTTGTCGATGATGGAAGTACTTTAGCCTGAGGTAACTTTCATGGAGGCCGTATTTGCGCGCAAACCTTCACTTAAAGCACTGCGGAAAGGCAGAGTTAATGTTCATGGGAGTGTAAACTTACAGTAAAAGGCAGGAACCACATAAGATGTTACATCACTCAAGGCAGTCAACTTTGGTAGTGGCCTAATGTTTTATTGAAGCTCATTCCTCCTCACAGGAGATCTGAAAACCCACTTAGTTCCCTCAGAAAATTGTCTGTTTAGGCTGCACGACTGGTTGCTAATCACAGAAAGATAAAAACATCAAAATAAGCTAATAGGGTTTTGTCATGAAATACAGTCTCCGGAGAGCTAGAAGTAAGAGGGGGAGGTTGCTGGGGGACCTATTAAGTTCAAGGGTTTACTGAAGTTAAGGGAACATGCTCCAGTAAAATGAAGAAGGGAGAGGACAGAGAGAACACACAAGAGAAGGGGGAAGTAAGAAGGAAAAAAATTATTTTCTAGGAAATGGAATAAGTAAGACCCAGCAAAATTAAGTAAAATCATGATTAAATTTTATATCAGTCAGACAGTGTTTGAAAATGATGCTGAAGCACTGAAACAGCATTACAATGATGGCTCATAAAAAATATTTCTTAGGAAATCATTTTAAATAATAAGAACTCATTAACAGAATGCCACCAGAGAAAAGACATTTTATAAAAAGGAAATTTTCCTTCTGTCAGTTATATATTCTCAGGCAATGATTTCAAAATTGTGTTTTCATTTCCTTCAATGCTTCTTTCTCCAGACTGAGAAAATCCGATTTTTTTAATTAATGGGAATAATTTATCTTTTCAACTAGAGAATGTTTAAAAGTAATATGAAGAGAAAACGTAAACTATTGTTTATGGAGACCACTTGGTATTTATTGTTGATCAGCTCTTCAGTTATTTGTAGTATTTTAACCAAAGATTTTTGGAAAGGAGTCTATGAAGGAAATAGCACAACTTACAGAAGAGTTAATAATTCTCAGTCACTGTGTTTCAGTTTGTCATGAGTAAAATAACACCATGGTTTAGTATGTGTTTTATTACCTTTTGCCCAACTGCAAAATTTGATATTTATGACTCATACAAATTCTTTCTGGGAGGCAATGGCACCCACTAACTGGTTTATAAAATTTGTTATAGAGGGCACTGATGTTTTGATAAAGATATTAGAACAAAAATATAGAAGCATGTATTTTCACATTTGCAAGAGCATCTATGTCATTTTCTGCTCTTTCTTATTTCCATAGCAAGAAAGAGTTTTAAGGGGGAAATAGATTATA
The DNA here is from genome assembly GCF_964165515.1 of Mesoplodon bidens. Classification (NCBI taxonomy): domain Eukaryota; kingdom Metazoa; phylum Chordata; class Mammalia; order Artiodactyla; family Ziphiidae; genus Mesoplodon; species Mesoplodon bidens. Next base: position 126,636,343 of record NC_138176.1, on the reverse strand, counting down.
TGAATGCATGTCATCTTTTCTTTTCTCTCTTTTTTTTTTTCTGTTCACGGGCCTCTCACTGTTGTGGCCTCTCCCGTTGCAGAGCACAGGCTCTGGATGCACAGGCTCAGTGGCTATGGCTCACGGGTCCAGCCACTCCCCAGAGTGGGGCATGAACCCATGTCCCCTGCATCAGCAGGTGGACTCTCAACCACTGTGCCACCAGGGAAGCCCGCACGTCATCTTGATAGTTCTTATCTTATATTGCATTAACTGTGAACCTAAGCTGCATATAGACTTTCAGAAGTGATCGTCATTGAGGTAAAAATTCCTACTGTTCTTTCAAACCATCACAAAACACTACGTCAGGGAGTAGTTGTGAATCACTTTCTCCTCTAGCTGAATTCAGCCAGCATATGCATTTTTTGTGGCCCAGACATATTTTTCTTCAATATTTAATAACTTGATCCAACTATTTTTTATTTTTTAAAAAATTGAAATATGGTTGGATTTACAATGCTGTGTCAGTTTCTGGTGTACAGCAAGGTGATTCAGTTATATATACATATATATATTCTTGTGATATAAGAAGAGGCTTGTTGTACAAGCCTGTGAGGTTTCGTTTGTTCCTAGGACTTTAGGTTCTGCTGTGAGAAGGACAGAACTGAGTAGTTGCTCGTCAAAAAAAGGATGAGGAAACCCATGGAGGAGAACACAGTCTGCAGCCTTGAGCCAAGCCTAGGCTACCCACAACCTGAGGCATGGCCATCTGAGCCCACCCACAGACCGAGGGGCAAGAACAGTAAATGTTTATTGTTCTAAGCCACAAAATTCACAGTAACTTGTTATATGGCAATAGCTGACTAACATAAATAGAATATGTTCATCTATTTCCCATTGCTCTCCCTTTACCATAACATAGATTCCATGAAAGGAGGTGGTTTGGTTTATTTTCTATCCCAAATGCTTAGAACAGGGAATGACACATGGTAGGGACTTAATTAGTAATTACTGAAGAATTAATCAATATATATTATTAACTAATTTCTAAAGTCATAGTGTACAATTAGGGTGAGTCCACATTCATACATATAGGATGCATTTCGGTACTTGAAGAATATATAATTCCTCTTGGAGTGTTAGATACATATTTTTACTATTTGAAAATGTCAAAATGATTCTAAAATATATTTTGAAGATTAACATATAACAGTAACTAGGGAGCTTCAAAATGGCGGGAGAGTAAGATGCAGAGATCACCTTCCACCCCATAAATAGATCAGAAATACATCTACCTGTGGAACAACTCCTACAGAACACCTACTGAACACTGGCAGAAAACCTCAGACCTCCCAAAAGGCAAGAAACTCCCCCACGTACCTGGGTAGGGCAAAAGAAAAAAGAAAAAAACGAGACAAAAGACTAGGGACAGGACCTGCACCAATGGGAGGGAGCTGTGAAGGAGGAAAGGTTTCCACACACTAAGAAACCGCTTTGCAGGCGGAGACTGTGGGTAGCGGAGGGGGGGAACTTCGGGGCTGCAGAGGAGAGTGCAACCATAGGGTTACAGAGGGCAAATTGGAGAGATTCCTGCACAGAGGATCGGTGCTGACCAGCACTCACCAGCACGAGAGGCTTGTCTGCTCACCCGCCAGGACATGGAGCTGAGGCTGGGGCTTTGGAGGTTGGATCCCAGGGAGGGGACTGGGGTTGGTGGCGTGAACACAGCCTGAAAGGGGCTAGTGCGCCACAGCTAGCTGGGAGGGAGTCTGGACCTGCCGAAGAAGCAAGAGACTTTTTCTTGCCTCTTTGTTTCCAGGTGCGCGAGGAGAGGGGATTAAGAGTGCTGCTTAAAGGAGCTCCAGAGATGGGCACGAGCCGCAGATATCAATGTGGACCACAGAGACGGGCATGAGACACTAAGGTTACTGCTGCCACCACCAAGAAGCCTGTGTCAAGCACAGCTCACTATCCACACCTCCCTTCCGGGAGCCTGTGCAGCCCGCCACTGCCAGAGTCCCGTGATCCAGGTACAACTTACTCAGGAGAACGCACAGCGCACCTCAGGCTGGTGCAATGTCATGCCGGCCTCGGCTGCCGCAAGCTTGCCCCGAACTCTGTAACCCACCCTCCCCTGGGCCTGAGTGAGCCAGACCCCTGAATTAGCTTCTCCTTTAACCCCGTCCTGTCTGAGCCAAGAACAGACGTCCTCAGGGGACCTACACATAGAAGTGGGGAAAAATCCAAAGCTGAACCCCAGGAGCTGTGCAAACAAAGAAGAGAAAGGGAAATTTCGCCCAGTATCCTCTGGAACAGTGGATTAAATCTCCACAATAAACGTGATGTGCCCTGTATCTGAGGAAGACCTGAATAGATAACAAATCATCCAAAAATGAGGAGGTGAACTTTGGAAGCAATGATATATATATATATATTTTTTTTCTTTCTTTTTTTTTCCTTTTTACGCTTTTTGTGAATGTGTATGTGTTTGCCTTTGTGTGTGATTTTGTCTGTATAGCTTTGCTTTTACTATTTGTCCTAGGGTTCTGTCTGTCCAGTTTTTTTTTGTTTGTTTGTTTGATTTGTTTTGTTACTTTTTTCCTTAACAATTAGTTTTTTTATTTTAATACATTTATTTTATTTTATCATCTTCTTTTTCTCTTTCTTATTTTTCTCCCTTTTATTCTGAGCAGTGTGGAGGACAGGCTCTTGGTGCTCCAGCCAGGATCAGGGCTGTGCCACTGAGAAGGGAGAAACAAGTTCTGGACACCGGTCCACAAAAGACCTCCCAGCTCCACACAGTATCAAATGGCAAAAATCTCCAAGAGATCTCCATCTCAACACCAAGACCCAGCTCCACTCAACGACCAGCAAGCTACAGTGCAGGACACCCTATGCCAAACAACTAGCAAGACAGGAACACAACCACATCCATTAGCACAGAGGCTGCCTAAAATAATAAAAAAGGCCACAGACACCCCAAAACACACCACCAGACCTGGACGTGCCCACCAGAAAGACAAGATCCACCTTCAACCACCAGAACACAGGCACTAGTTCACTCCATCAGGAAGCCTACAAAACCACTGAACCAAACTTAGTCACTGGGGACAGACAACAAAAACAATGGAAACTATAAACTTGCAGCCTAGGAAAAGGAGACCCCAAACACAGTAAGTTAAGCAAAATGAGAAGACAGAGAAACACACATCAGATGAAGGAACAAGGTAAAAACCCACGAGACCTAACAAATGAAGAGGAAAGAGGCAGTCTACCTGAAAAAGAATTCAGAATAATGATAGTAAAGATGATCCAAAATCTTGTAAATAGAATGGAGAAAATACAAGAAATGTTTAACAAGGAGCTAGAAGAAATAAAGAGCAAACAAACAGAGATGAACAACACAATAAATGAAATTTAAAATTCTCTAGAAGGGATCAACAGCAGAATAACTGAGGCAGAAGAACGGATAAGTGACCTGGAAGATAAAATAGTGGAAATAACTACTGCAGAACAGAATAAAGAAAAAAGAATTAAAAGAATTGAGGACAGTCTCAGAGACCTCTGAGACTACATTAAAGGCACCAACATTCAAATTATAGGGGTACCAGAAGAAGAAGAGAAAAAGAAAGGGACTGAGAAAATATTTGAAGAGATTATAGATGAAAACTATGCTAATATGGGACAAGAAACTGTTAATAAAGTCCAGGAGGCACAGAGAGTCCCATACAGGATAAATCCAAGGAGAAACATGCAAAGACAAATATTAATCAAACTATCAAAAATTGAATACAAAGAACAAATATTAAAAGCAGCAAGGGGAAAACAACAAGTAACACATAAGGGAATCACCATAAGGTTAACAGCTGATCTTTCACACAAACTCTGTAAGCCAGAAGGGAGTGGCAGGATATATTTAAAGTGATGAAAGAGAAAAACCTACAACCAAGATTGCCTTACCCAGCAAGGATCTCATTCAGATTGGACAGTGAAAATAAAGCTTTACAAACAAGCAAAAGCTACGAGAATTCAGCACCACCAAACCAGCTTTACAAAAAATGCTAAAGCAATTTTTCTAAGCAGGAAATACAAGAGAAGGAAAAGACCTACAATAATAAACACAAAACAATTAAGAAAATGGTAATAGGAACATACCTATCAACAACTACCTTAAAAGTAAATGGATTAAATGCTCCAACAAAAAAGACATAGACTGCCTGAATGGATAAAAAAAAAACAAGACCTCTATATATGCTCTCTAAAAGAGACCCACATCAGACCTAGGAAAACATCCAGACTGAAAGTGAGAGGATGGAAAAACATATTCCATGCAAACGGAAATCAAAAGAAAGCTGGAGTAGCAATTCTCATATCAGCCAAAATAGACTTTAAAACAAAGACTATTACAAGAGACAAAGAGGACACTACGTAATGATCAAGGGATCAATCCAAGAAGAAGATATAACAATTATAAATATTTATGCACTCAACATAGGAGCACCTCAATACATAAGGCAAATACTAACAGCCATAAAAGGGGAAATGGACAGTAACACAATCATAGTATGGGAATTTAACACCACACATTTACAAATGGACAGATCATCCAAAATGAAAATAAATAAGGAAACACAAGCTTTAAATGATACATTAAAGAAGATGGACTTAATTGATATTTATAGGACATTCCATCCCAAAACAACAAAATACACATTCTTCTCAAGTACTCATGGAACATTCTCCAGGATATATCATATCTTGTGTGAAAAAAACAAGCCTTGATAAATTTAAGAAACCTGAAATTGTATCAAGTATCTTTTCCGACTACAATGCTGTGAGACTAGATGTCAATTACAGGAAAAAATCTGTAAGAAATACAAACACAGGAAGGCTAAACAACATGCAACTTAATAACCAAGAGATCACTGAAGAAATTAAAGAGGGAGTCAAAAACTACCTAGAAGTAAATGACAATGAAATCACAATGCCCCAAAACCTATGGGATGCAGCAAAAGCAGCTCTATGAGGGAAGTTTATAGCTATATAAGCCTACCTTAAGAAACATGAAACATCTCAAATAAACAGCATAACCTTACACCTAAAGCAATTAGAGAAAGAACAACAACAAAAAAACCCCCAAAGTTAGCAGAAGGAAAGAAATCATAAATATCAGATCAGAAATAAATGAAAAAGAAATGAAGGAAACGATAGCAAAGATCAACCAAACTAAAAGCTGGTTCTTTGAGAAGATAAACAACATTGACAAATCATTAGCCAGACTCATCAAGAAAAAAAGGGAGAAGACTCAAATCAATAGAATTAGAAATGAAAAAGGAGAAGTAACAACTGACACTGCAGAAATACAAAGGATCATGAGAGATTACTACAAGCAACTATATGCCAATAAAGTGGACAAACTGGAAGAAATGGACAAATTCTTAGAAATGCACAACCTTCTGAGACTGAACCAGGAAGAAATAGAAAATATGAACAGACCAATCACAAGCACTGAAATTGAAACTGTGATTTAAAATCTTCCAACAAACCAAAGCCCAGGAGGTAATGGCTTCACAGGCGAATTCTATCAAACATTTAGAGACTAGTTAACACCTATCCATCTCAAACTCTTCCAAAATATAGCAGTGGGAGGAACACTCCCAAACTTATTCTATGAGGCCACCATCACCCTGATGTCAAAACGAGAGAAAGATGTCACAAAGAAAGAAAACTACAGACCAATATCACTGTTGAACATAGATGCAAAAATCCTCAACAAAATACTAGCAAACAGAATCCAACAGCACATTAAAAGTATCATACACTACGATTAAGTGTGGTTTATCCTAGGAATGCAAGGATTCTTCAATATATGCAAATCAATCAATGTTATACATCATATTAACAAATTGAAGCAGAAAAAACATATGATCACCTCAATAGATGCAGAGAAAGCTTTTGATAAAATTCAACACCCATTATGGTAAAAACCCTTCAGAAAGTAGGCATAGAGGGAACTTTCCTAAAAATAATAAAGGTCATATATAACAAATCCACAGTCAATATCATTGTCAATGGTGCAAAACTGAAACCATTTCCACTAAGTTAAGGAACAAGACAAGGTTGCCCACTCTCACCGCTATTATTCAACAGAGTTTTGGAAGTTTTAGCCACAGCAATCAGAAGAGAAAAATAAATAAAAGGAATCCAAATCAGAAAAGAAGATGTAAAACTGTCACTGTTTGCAGATAACATGATACTATACACAGAGAATCCTAAAGATGCTAGCAGAAAACTACTAGAGCTAATCAATGAATTTGGTAAAGTAGCAGGATACAAAATTAATGCACAGAAATCTCTTGCATTTCTCTGCACTAATGATGAAAATGTGAAAGTGAAATTAAGAAAACACTCACATTTACCACTGCAATGAAAAGAATAAAATATCTAGGAATAAACCTAACTAAGGAGAGAAAAGACCTGTATGCAGAAAATTATAAGACGCTGATGAAAGACATTAAAGATGGTACAAATAGATGGATAGATATAGCATGTTCTTGGATTGGAAGAATCAACCTTGTGAAAATAACTCTAGGGGCTTCCCTGGTGGCGCAGTGGTTGAGAGTCCGCCTGCCGATGCAGGGGACACGGGTTCGTGCCCCAGTCTGGGAAGATCCCACATGCCGCAGAGCGGCTGGGCCCGTGAGCCATGGCTGCTGAGCCTGCGCATCCGGAGCCTGTGCTCTGCAAGGGGAGAGGCCACAACAGTGAGAGGCCCGCCTACCGCAAAAAAAAAAAAAAAAAAAAAAAAGAAAATAACTCTACTACCCAAAGCAATCTACAGATTCATTGCAATCCCTATCAAATGCCACTGGCATTTTTCACAGAAGAGGAAGAAAAACTTTCACAATTTTTATGGAAACACAAAAGACCCCGAATAGCCTAAGCAATCTTGAGAAAGAAAAACGGAGCTGGAGGAATCAGTCTCCCTGACCTCAGACTATACTACAAAGCAACAGTAATCAAGACAATATGGTACTGGCACAAAAACAGAAAGATACACAATGGAACAGGATAGAAATCCCAGTGGTAAACCCATGCAAATATGGTAACCTTATCTTTGATAAAGGAGGGAAGAATATAGAGTGGAGAAAAGACAGCCTCTTCAATAAGTGGTGCTGGGAAAATTGGACAGCTACATGTAAATGAATGAAATTAGAACGCTCCTTAACACCATACACAAAAATAAACTCAAAATGGATTAAAGACCTAAATGTAAGGCCAGACACCATCAAACTCTTAGAGGAAAATATAGGCAGGACACTCTATGACATAAATCACAGCAAGAGCCTTTTTGACCCACCTCCTAGAGAAATGGAAATAGAAACAAAAATAAACAAATAGGACCTAATGAAACTTAAAAGCTTTTGCACACCAAAGGAAACCATAAACAAGACGAAAAGAAAACCCTCAGAGTGGGAGAGAAGATTTGCAAATGAAGCACCTGCCAAAGAATTTATCTCCAAAACATACAAGCAAATCATGCAGCTCAATATCAAAGAAACAAACAACCCAATCCAAAAATGGGCAGAAGACCTAAACAGACATTTCTCCAAAGAAGATATACAGATTGCCAGCAAACACATGAAAGAATGCTCAACATCATTAATCATTAGAGAAATGCGAATCAAAACTACAATGAGATATCATCTCACACCAGTCTGAATGGCCATCATGAAAAAATCTAGAAACAATAAATGCTGGAGAGGGTGTGGAGAAAAAGGAACCCTCTTGCACTGTTGTCGGAATGTAAATTGGTACAGCCACTATGGAGAACAGTATGGAGGTTCCTTAAAAAACTACAAATTGAACTACCATATGACCCAGCAATCCAACTACTGGGCATATACCCTGAGAAAACCATAATTCAAAAAGAGTCATGTAACACAATGTTCATCACAGCACTATTTATAATAGCCAGGACATGGAAGCAGCCTAAGTGTCCATCAACAGATGAATTAAAAAAGAAGATGTGGCACATATATACAATAGAATATTACTCAGCCGTAAAACGAAATGAAACTTTGTTATTTGTATTGAGGCGGATGGACCTAGAGACTGTCATACAGTGTGAAGTAAGTCAGAAAGAGAAAAACAAATACCGTATACTAACACATATATATGGGATCTAAAAATAAAAGAAAATGGTCAGAAGAACCTAGGGGCAAGACGGGAATAAAGATGCAGACCTACTAGAGAATGGACTTGACGATATGGAGAGGGGGAAGGGTAAGCTGGGACAAAGTGAGAGAGTGGCACGTACATATATACACTACCAAATGTAAAATAGATAGCTAGTGGGAAGCAGACACATAGCACAGGGAGATCAGCTCGGTGTTTTTTGACCACCTAGAGCAGTGGGATAAGGAGGGTGGGAGGGAGGGAGATGCCAGAGGGAAGAGATATGGGGACATATACATATGTATGTGTATTACTGATTCTCTTTTCTATAAAGCAGAAACTGACACACCATTGTAAAGCAATTATACTCCAATATAGATGTTTAAATATAAAATAAAATAAAGAATAACCAGAAAATCCAAAAAGCTAAATAATGGTCAAGGTCACATATTTTACTAAATATTAAACCGTATTATAAAGCTACTATATTTGAAACACTGGCACTGGCACATGAGTAAACAGAAATTCCATGAGGAAAAAAACATAACTTAGATCATGTCAGCATGACATCACCAAGATGGTGAAGTAGGAGACTCCAGACTCTGTTGCCTCACTAACATCAAAAAACTAATAGATGTGAACAAAAGCAGCTCTAGGATATCTCAGAACTCCACTTAAGAAACTTCACCAACACAGAAGAATAAAAATCCTAAAAATAATCACACATAAAGAGAAGGAGAAACAGCTTCATTTTGCCTGTATCATCCCATCTCCCTAGCTGGCACTCCTCAGGAAGGAACTACCTGGCTCAAAAGAGTTCCCTTTATTAAGAAAGGGAGCACGGGGTGAACTACCAGTTTCCCCAGCCTTTCAGGACACGGCAGGAAGGGTCTGCTTAGGTTACACCCCACCCAGAGACCCTGAGACTCAGCAAAGTTGAGATGAACAGGGATGGGTGCAAACAAGTAGAGCAGGGGCTATCAGTATCAGCCATTCAGTGGAAGTGACGACAGTTCCCAGTGACTTGTTATACAGAGCACCCACACACTGAAAAAGCCAACAGCCAGAACCACCACCACAGAGCTCCTTCAGATTTCACTGCTTTTTCCTCACTGATATTCACATTTGTAGACACTACTAAGTCCTTCCCTGGTTTCTCCCATAAATCCTGCCTGAGCCTGAGATCCACACTTGCAGCTACCTGAAGCCTCTGCCACTGCATGCGTGCAAGATGCCAGCCTATACCCTAGGGGTTGACCCCATTGCACCTGGCAGTAGCCCTCTAGCTGTGCACTTGTATGTTGCTGGCCTGAATTCTGTCACCAGCCTTTACTGCCATATGCACACCTGTAGTGACGTCCTGCAGCCATGGAAGGGCATGCAGACAGGCAAGGCTCCCACAGCTACATGTGGGTCTGAATTTGATCTTATTTTCTGTCACTGTCCTGCACCACTTGGTTTACATGCAGTTAGCCCCCTCCATGTATACACCTGCATGAACTCCACAAAGCTATCAGTAGATTTCTCAGAAACTTTATAGGCCAGGGGAGTGGGATGGTGTATACAAAGTGCTGTAAAGATTTTTTAAATGCCAACAAAGAATTATTTACCCTGAAAAGTTGTCCTTCAGAAATGAAGGTGATATACTTTCCCAAACATAGAGTTCATCACCACCAGATCTTCCTTACAAGAAATGAGTTCTTCAAACTTAAATAAAAATACATTAATGTGTAATATGAAAACATATGAAAATACACAACAGATTGGTAAGTGTAAGTATACACTCAGATTCAGAATAATCTAATTGTGAAATATGGTGGTGTGTTAACCACTGAACTCTATAGCTGTAAAAAAAATTTTAATGGGTACACAATATAAAAATATATAATTTTGACATTAATAATATAAAATTCAAGGGGAGTAAGAGGTTAAAGTTTTTGTATGTAATCAAAGTTGTTATCATCTTAAAATAGACTGTTATATCTGTAACAGGTTTTAAAGTAAGCCTGAGAGTAACCAAAAAGCAAAGGGGTATAGTAAACACACACGAGATAAGGAAAAGGGAATCAAAGTTTACCATTATGAAAATCATCAATTCACAAAAGAAGACAGTAAGGAAAAAAAGGACAAAGGAATTAAAAATAAGTTAGAAAACTATGAACAAAATGGCAGGAGTAAGTCCTTAACTACCAATAACTATTTGAAATGTAAATGGATTAAATCCCCCAATCAAAAGGCATAGAATTCTGAATGGATTAAAAAATAAATAAATAAATAACAAGACCCAACTATATTGTGCCTATAAGAGGCTTACTTCAGCTTCAAGAATACACACAGTCTCAAGATGAAAGGATGGAAAAATATATTGCAGCAATTGGACACCAAAAAAGAGTAAAGGCAGGTATATTTTATCAGATGAAATAGAATTAAGTTAAAAACTGTAAGAAGAGACAAAAATGAGAAAGGGGTCAATTCATCAAGAGAATATAACAGTTATAAATATATGTGTACCCAACATTAGAGCATCTAAATATATTAGGCACATACTAATAGATGTGAAGGTCGTTACAGACAATAGTACAATAATAGTAGAACTCTTCAATACCCCGCTTTCAACAATTAATAGATCATCCAGAAAAGCAACAAGGAAACACTGGACTTGCACCATGCTTTAGACCAATAAACCCATCAGACATATACAGAACATTCCTTCCAATAGCAGCAAAATACACATTCTTCTCAAGTGTACATGAAACATTCTCTAGGAGAGATCATATGTTACATAACAAGTCTCACTCAGAAAATTTAAGAAGACTTGCCAAATATCCTTTCTGACCACAATGATACAAAACCAGAAATCAATAACAGGAAGAAGTGGTGCTAAGAAAGAAGTTTATAGAAACAAACACTTACATTAGAAAAAAGAAAGACCTCAAATAAGCAACCTAAGTTAATAAAAAAAAACTAACTTAAAAAAAATTAGAATATGTTAAGCCCAAAATTAGCAGAAGGAAGAAGATAGTAAAGGTCAGAGCAGAAATAAATGAAATAGAGAATTAAAAACATTATAAAACAGTATGGTACTGGCACAAAAACAGAAATATAGATCAATGGAACAGGATAGAAAAAGCCCAGAGATAAACCCAGGCACATATGGTCACCTTATCTTTGATAAAGAAGGCAAGAATATACAACCAAGAAAAGACAGCCTCTTCAATAAGTGGTGCTGGGAAAACTGGACAGCTGCATGTAAAAGAATGAAATTAGAACACTCCCTAACACCATACACAAAAATAAACACAAAATAGATTAAAGACTTGAACCTAAGACCAGAAGCCATAAACATGTAGGAAAAAACATAGGGTAAAAAAAATTCTTTGACTCAGTCTTGGCAATTATTTTTTGGATATGACACCAAAAGCCCAAGCAACAAAAGTGAAAATCAACAAGTGAGACTATATCAAATTTAAAAGCTTCTGTACAGCAAAGTAAACAATCAATAAAAGGCAACTCTTTCATTACAGAAGAGGAGAAATATTTACAAACCGTATATTGGATAAGGGGTTAATACCCAAAATATATAATTTATACAACTCGGTAACAAAAATACAAACAAAACAAAAAATGGACAGAGGACTTGTATTCATCTTTCTCCAAAGATGACATACACATGGCCAAGAAGTACATGAAAAGATTCTCAACATCACTAACCATCAAGGAAATGCAAATCAAAACCATAATGAGATATCACCTCATACCTATTAGAATGAATATTATCAAAAAGATAAGAGACAATTGTTGGCAAGGATGTGGAGAAAAGTGAACCCTCATGCACCGTTGGTGAGAATATAAATGAGTACAACCACTATGGTAAATATGGAGGTTCCACAAAAAATTGAAAGTAGAACTACCACATGATCCAGTAATCTCACTTGTAGGTACATTTCCAAAGGAAATGAAATCACTATTGTGAAGAGATATCTGTATTCCCATGTTCATTGCAGGATTATTCACAATAGCAAACACATGGAAACAACCTGTGTCCATCATCCAATGAACGCAGAAGAAATGGGGTCTATATATACAATAGAGTATTATTCAGCTATAAAAACAAGAGGAAATCCTGTCATTTGCAACAACGTGGATGGATCCTGTGGCATTTTGCTAAGAGAAATATGTCAAGCAGAGAGAAAAATACTGTATTATACCACTTGTATGTGTATTCTAAAATCTTTGAACTCATAGAAACAAAGCAGAATGGTGGTTGCCAGGGGCTGAGGAGTGAGGGAACTGAGATAGTAGTCAAAAGGCACAAACTTTTAGTTATAAGATGAATCAGTTCTGGCCATTTAAGGTAGAGCATGGTGACTACAGTTAACAATACTGCATTATATACTTGAAAGTTGTTATGAGAGTAGAGCTTTAATGTTCTTTTCATAACAACAACTACATGATAATTTTGTGAGGTGAACGATGTGTTAACTAACTTATTGTGGTAAATATTTTGCAGTATATACATGTATCCAGTCATCACTGTACACCTTAAACTTACACATTATGTGCCAATATATCGCAATAAAACTGGAAAAAGAAAAAAAACATAACCAAACATTCTTCTGATTTCTCTATCGTCCTCCCTTTAACTGTGCTACACACTCATCACTGGCAGCACAAAAGAGTTTGAAAAAATCAGAGCAAGGGTCTCAGAAGTTGCAAAAGCCCAATCCGACCTAAAATAACCAAAATCACAATGAGCTCTAATGCCACCTCCTCTAGGTTCCTTTTAATTGAACTAGTGGATACTTTGTTTATTGTCACTGTTTGTAAGAATATCACTTAGAGAAAAAACAGATTGGTACCCTACTTTAAATTTTTTCCACATTCTGTGCATCTTCTTTTATCGTACAAGATCCATCGACTCAATCCTTTTTCCCAAAGTTGAAGTTATAAGATTTTTATCCTGTTAGGAGCATCCTCTGTGCATAAATGTACAGTTCATTCAAAGGGCATTATTAAGCAGTGGAATCCTCATGACAAACCCAATGACATGCTCTATTTATGCAGTTGAATCTCTGAGAATTCTCCTTCTGTTTCAACCTTGTCCTTCATCTTCACAATTATAAGATGCCTTCGAAGTTATCTTCTTATAATTGACATCTCATATAAATTATTCACTGTGTTGGTTTTCTACTGCTGCCATAACAAATTACCACATATTCAGCAGCTTACACAGAACAAATTTAGTGTCTTGCATTTCTGTAGGTCAGATTTTAGGATGTCTGCAGGGCTGTTCTTTTCTGAATGTTCTAAGGAAGAATCTGTCTCCTTGTCTTTTCCAGCTTCTAGAGGTCACCTACATCCCTTAGGTTGACTTCTCCTTCCCTCATCTGCAAAGCCAGCATCACCACATGTCTTGGACCCTCTTTCCGTTGTCACATCTAGCTCTAATCCCAGCCAGGAAAGATTTTTGCTTTAAAGGGCTCATGTGATTAGATTCGGCCAACTGGCTAATCCAGGATAATTTCCCATCTCAAAATCCATATCCCTAATCATATCTGCAAAGACCCTTTGACTCTTTGCCATGTATAATAACAATAACAGGTTCCAGGGATTGTGCTTGAACATTTTTAGGGGTTTAATAAAACCCAGATGCCAGATTCCACACATATATTAAAAAACTTTGATAAAATTCAACATATATATTTATAAACAATCTCTTATATTTCTATAGACCAGTATGAAAAATTTCCTTCTGATCAATATGCACTCAATATAACTTAATATTTGATTTCAAATAAAACAGTAACATTTTATAAGAAAAGCAGAAGTTGTTCAACTGGTGTTATTAAAAATGTTTATTTGGAAACAAGTACATTTATACCCTCATTTCAGAAATCATTAGAATGAATGAAGATGTAAATTATAATAAAATGATCAAAGGGAAGCCTGGCTGCATCTGGCTGTCTGCTTTTGAAGCTCAGAGATGCCCTTCTTTCCATTTTCAAGGATAATCAGTCCCTGAGGGACTGTCTTATGATAACTAAACAGTGGAAACTGAAGAAAAAAGCAGATTGCAATTTTATTAATTAAAGTGAGAAATAAAGTTGTCATAAGACTGGAAAGTCAGAACTTAAGTCAGATCAAGCAGCAGATCTTCATGCTCCAGTAATGCTACATGGAAGTCGTGTTATTATCTGTAGTCACTTTGTTGTAGTAATAAATAATTTTCCTAGTGTCATAATACTCACAGATTATGTAAGCATCCATTTTTAGTTTTATTGTAGGATACATGCCTGGGATTCCCAACACCAACACGGGTGACTTTAAAGTGGAAAAAAAAGAGGCTTTAAAATAATTCAAATCACTGGCTCCAGAGTGGCAAATATCCATTCAGTTCAAATTCCATTGCATATGAAATATTCAAGTGGTTTCACAAACTATGGGTAAGGAGGAGTGAGAAAAGTAGCCCTTGGTTGAGCACAGCATATTGGAGCCAATATGGACAAGGCAAAGCCTGGAAATAAGATGTGTAAATTAACCAAGTATGAGTCTCTTTAATAATGCTTGTAATAAAGTCATTACTACTTTTCTTTTTAATCACCTGCCATGTTGTCAGTAATACTAAGACCACTTTGTCATAACATAGCCCACATAAACAACCCTTGAGGTTTACAGTGGCACATTTCAATGCACAGTATCTGAAAGTCAAATGGATGGTTGAGATGCAGTTTTAATTTTTCATCTTCTCAATGGCTTCTTGTCCCCTGAGGGATTTTAGCCTCTGTCGTTGAAGGCCTTTTTCTGCTCTTCTTCACTTTGGATAGTGTTAGTTAAATTGATGCTACTTTCCTGGACTCTGAGCCTATCTTGGGAAAGGATCTTTCATTCAACCCTTACAAATTCAGAAGTAGAATTTCCAAGCAATATAAGAGGCTTCTTCCTTTTTTAAGACTCTCAACCTTATTAGTAATTACATTTTAAAATGTCTGTCTAAATTTAAGCAGTTCATACTAACAATATGTATAATGCTACTATTAGCAAAGCTTTTAATACAGGTCTACAAAGGCCTCTAGTTTTTGCAAAGTATTATGCTCATGTAAGATAATAAAAAATGCAATTATTAAAAAAGTGGACATTTTTCTTAATTAGTTTGTGCACTCTTTTGGAATAAAATCTGGAATGTGAGAGGCATTGGGGAAATTTAATATTTAAACCTAAGGGAGACAAGAGTAGTGTAGGACACAGAATTATTTTTATAAAATTGTTTTTACTCGTAGTTTGGGGAATACAAGTACACACGTGGGAAGCTCAGTCAAAGAGGTAAATGTTTCTGATGATAGTGTGCTTTTCTATTCAGCATGACTGCTTGGGGGAGTAAGTTATTTTGAAGTATATAAAAGCATCATTAGATCTAACAGTGGATAATTTCTAAAAATAAATGCCTATTTTTTGTGGTTCATATGCTCATCCTAAGCAATAAAATTGAATTTGAGAACTTCTACAGTGTTAAAATAAATGAGCTCCTTTTTTGTTTGTTTATTTTATTTTTTTCTTTATTGTCCTCAGCTCCATGGCGAAACATCATTCTCTGGAATATTGTTTCTTCAGCATTATCTAAGGTAAGTTTTAGAAACTAGGTAGAAAGTTTGAAGAAGCATGAATCAAACAGTAAAAGTTATGGTGTCAGAGGAAATGAGATGATTTTGTACTTCCTGAAATCTAAAAGAGGTTTATAGCTTTTTCTATTGTAGCAGTTTGAATTTGATCACTTAATTACAGTACGATGTTCTTAGAAGAGGTACATTAACCAAGAGAGAAAAACCAAAAGAGTTTGCATGGTGTTTAAAACTTTAGAAGGATAATTAAAATGAATGAGTCACCATAAATCATTCTAACTCCCAAGTTGCTCAGACCCTTCTCCTGACATATTAACAGAGTGGCAGGAAAAATAGCCTGTTTCTGAAGAGATTTTTCCTCTTCCCTTCAATTTTTCTATTTACATTCTCACATTTAGCTTGTCAAGTCAAATGGATTAGAATTAAATTGTAAATGAGACTTTTATTTTCCTCCTAAAGAAGAATGACCATGGTTTAAAACATGTTCACTTCTTTAGCACATTATGTAATAAAATTGGTTTAAAAGCTACATTGAGGCATATTCCCTAAATAATCTTTTTAGGCTAAAGAAAAAAAAACTGTTATCTTCTTCCTCTAGTAAAATTCTCTTAATTTTTCAATACATTTCTTTCAGCTTATGTTCTTCAACTTGTACAATGAAGAATGGAGCTGCACATACTCAGAAAACAGCCATAATTAATAATTTATCAAATCCATTGGATGAAATAGATCTAATGATGAAACAGGAAACAAAACCTTGTTCTATTATCCAATCCAAACTCTTCAAAAACACAACCATTTTAAATTTGGGATTTGTGTTGACACTTTTCATAAAAAGAAAGTATTTAGTTTTTTTTTTTTAATTTTTAAATGAACCCAGAATGCTTAGACCAATATTCCAAAGAACTTAAACTTTCTTTCCTACAGTTGAACAATAACAGAATTTTTTGTATTTCCAACTTCCCTTAAGTAGTTTGGAATACTGAAATAACTATAAAATATTTAGAATATGTCATGCTTCTTTTTCTTTTTAATTCAATAGAAGGGCTGTCTACATAAAGATAGAAAAATGATAGTCCTGGTTGTCACTTCACAACTACTGGAGTAAATTATAAAAGATGAAGAGAATGGGGTCAAGATGGCAGAGTAGGAGGATGTGGAGTTCACCTCTTCCCACAGGGGCAACAAGAATATATCGACAATGAAACAATTCTCACACAGCCCCTGATGAACACTAGCAGAAGACCTCGGACACATAAAAGGACAAGAAAAGATCCCCACATAACCAGGTAGGACGAAGAGAGAAAAGGAAATAAAAGAGGACATGAGCGGGATGGTACCTGAGCCCCTGTGGGGAGCTGAAGGAGAAGAGAGGTCCCCACACCCAGGAGTGCCCCCTCACCAGCAGGGAGATCAGTTGGGACAGATGGGGAGCTTCAGGAACTATTGGAGGAGAGCGCAGTAACCCATCTGTGCCAGACAGGACAGAGTTAGACCTCACAGATGGTCCATGCCACAGCCCTCTGCTCCTAAGCCTGAGACAGGTGTGCACTGGTGCAGATGGGGGCTGGGTGCTGGAACATGGGATTTGGAGAGCAGACCTGGGAAGAGGACACTGTTGGCTTCGTGGAGAGAGTCTAAGGGGACAGGAGTGAGGAGCACTGCAATCAGGAATACTCCTGGAGGAATCCCAGACCACCATAGAAGTGAAGTGCCATTGTTGAGTGACACACAAAGGGCAGGGCCATCATTACAGTCTCTCTCCCCACACGCCAGCCCCTGCCTCCACAGGCACTAGGAGGGGCTCCCACTGGAGCATGCTAGCAAGCCCCAGGCAATCACCACCTCCTCCCCCTCCCACCTGAGCGAGCACATATGCCCCAGTCAGTCACCACCTCTGCCCCCTCTTGCCTGGGTGGGGAGTGATGCCTGTGTGTGGCCCACATGCAGAGGTGGGGCTGAAACCAAAGCTGAGCCCCAGGAGCAGTGCAACTAAGGAAGAAGAGCTGAAATCTATCCTTGCCACTGCACAAACCATGGATTAACCCCCCGTGACTGGCTCGGTAATCTCAGCACCTGTGGAACATCTGAATAGATGAGTGCTCCTGCAACTGAGATGGGTCTAGCTTTAGCAGGTGTAGACTTTGTGAGCACAACACATGGGAGTTGGGCCAGGTCAGAGTTGCCTCCATAGCACCCACAGGGGGTCCAGATCCATGATCACTGCAATTCTGGCACCTGACTTCAGTGGATCTATGCTGGTGGTCTGGTGAAAACAATGCCTGAGAGACATCAGGGCCAACTGTTGGCATACTGATGGTTAAGGGGAGGCTGAGAGCAGTGCCAACAACAGAGTAACTTGTGAGTTCACACAGTGGGTGAAATGTGACACAACAGAGCATGCTCACAGGTGAACAGATCCAGGGGAGGAATACTCAGTGGCATCTCTCCCAATGGGAGTGCTCCAGTTCTGCATACCTCATACCACAGATCAGAAATACAGCTAAGAAACAGATTTTCGGCCTCTACTCCAACAGCAAAAGAGCAGACCCTGCCCCTGACAGGGGAGTGACAACCAAAGAGCAAAGGGCAGGCCCCGCTCAATATCCGGGGCAGGTTCTAGTCACCACAAGACCAGTCAATGCCACTAATAAGGGCATATCTGCCAGCATATACAGAAGAAAGAGGTGACAGACAAACATACCAAATACAGCCCTCGCACCAAAAAAAGAAAATAAAAAATCACACCCATGCAGGCTACACAGGGATGTTCCTACATACAAATATCCCTCCAAGACAGTCTGAGGGTCTGGCATCAGGAGGAAGAACCCCAAGAGCAGTTAGCATTGAAGGCCAGTGAGGTTTGAGTGCAAGAGCTCCACAGGGATGGAGGAAACAGACTCCACTCACTAAGGGTGCACACAAGGTCTCACATGCACTGGAACCCAGCACAAAGCAGTACTTCCATAGGAACCTGGGATAGACCAACCAAGGGGTCTTGGAGTGTCTCCTGGGGAGGTGGGACTTGGCTATAGTTCACCGTGGGGCATGGAAACAGGTAGCAGAGGCCTCAGGGAATATTAATTGGTATGAGCTCCCCCAGAGGTCCCCATTTTGGCACCAAGACCCAGGCACACCCAAGTGTCTGCAGGCTCCAGTGCTGGAATGCCCCCAGCCAAACAAGCAGCAAGACAGGTACAGAGCCCCAACCATCAGCAGATAGGCTGCCTAAAGTCATACTAAGCTCACAGTCACCCCAAAACATATCCCACAACATGGCCCTGCCCACCAGAAGGACAAGACCCAGCTCCACCAATTAGAGGGCAGGTCCAAGTCCCTTCCACCAGGAAGCCTGCACAAGTCCCTGTAACAACCTCACCCACCAGAAGCAAGAGGAACTACAGTTCTGCAGCCTGAGGTAAAGAGACCACAAACAGTAAGGTAGACAAAATGAGATGACAGAGAAATATGTTGCAACTGAAGAAACAATATAAAAACCCACAAGAACAACTAAATGAAGAGAAGATAGCAAATCTACCTGAAAAAAAAAAATTCAGAGTAATGATAATAAAGATGATCCAAAATCTCGGAAAAAGAAAGGAGGCACAGATCGAGAAGATACCAGAATGTTTAACAAGGGGTTAGAAGATTTAAAGAACAAACAAACAGAGATGAACAACACAATAACTGAAATGAAGAATACACTAAGTGGAATCAATAGCAGAATAACTGAGGGAGAAGAATGAATAAGTGAGCTGGAAGACAGAGTAGAGGAAATCACTACCACAGAATAGAATAAAGCAAAAAGAATGAAAAGAAATGAAGACAGTCTCAGAGACCTCCGGGACAACATTGAACACAGCAATATTCACATTATAGGGGTCCCAGAAGAAGAGAAAAAGAAAGGGGCTGAAAAAATATTTGAAGAGATTATACTTGAAAAATAATCTGTAATATGCGGAAGGAAATAGTCACCCAAGTCCATGAAGCACAGAGAGTCCCTTACAGGATAAATACAAGGAGGAAAACACTGAGACACATATTAATAAAACTAACAAAAATTAAATACAAAGAAAAATTATTAAAAGCAACAAATACCATACAAGGGAATCCCCATAAGGATATCAGCTGATTTTTCAGCAGAAACTCTGCAGGCCAGAAGGGAGTGGCACAATATATTTAAAGTGATGAATAGGAAAAAACTGCAAACAAGAATACTCTACCCAGCATGGCTCTCATTCAGATTTGACAGAGAAATGAAAAGATTTACAGACAAGCAAAAGCTAAGAGGATTTAGCACAATCAAACCAGCTTTACAATGAATACTAAAGGAACTTCTCTAGGCAAAGGCAAAAAAAAAAAGTGGTCACAACTAGAAACAAGAAAATTACAAATGGGAAAGCTCACTGGTAAAGGCAAATATACAGTAAAAGTAGGAAATCATCCATACAAAAATATGATATCAAAACAAGCAACCATGAGAAGAGGAGAGTACAAATGCAGGAAAGAGGAATTGTATTTGAAATTGAGACCAGCAACGTAAAACCATACACACACACACACACACACACACACACATATGTATATCAGGTTTTGATATAGCAGTATGTACATACCACTATATCAAAATCTCAAAACCTCATGGGAAATGCAAACCAAAAACCTACAAGGTACACACACACAAAAAGATAAAGCAACCCAAACACAGCACTAAACATGGTCATCAAACCACATGAGAAGAGAACAAAAGAGGAAGGGAAGAAAAAGTCGTACAAAAATAAACCCAAAACAATTAAGAAAATAGCAATTGTAACATACATATTGATAACTACCTTAAATGTAAATGGATTAAACACTCCAACCAAAAGACATAGATTGGCTGAATGGATACAAAAATAAGACCTGTATATATGCTGTCTACAAGAGACCCACTTCAGACCTAGGGACACATACAGACTGAAAGAGAGGGGATGTAAAAAGATATTCCATGCAAATGGAAATCAAAAGAAAGCTGGAGTAACAATACTCATATCAGAAAAAATAGACTTTAAAATAAAACAATGTGACAAAAAACAAAGGACACTACCTAATGAATAAAGGATCAATCCATGAAGAGTACATAACAATTATAAATATATTTTCACCCAACATAGGAGTACCTTAATATTGAGTTATCCAAAAAGTTCAGTCAGGGTTTTCTGTAAAATGTTACAGAAAACCCCAAATGAGCATTTTGGCCAATCCAATACCCAAGGCAAATTCTAACAGCCATAAAAGGGGAAATCAACAGTAACACAATATTAGTGGGGGACAATTACACCAATGGACAGATCATCCACACAGAAAATTAATAAGGAAACACAACCCTTAAATGACACATTAGACCAGATAAACTTAACTGATATTCATAGGGTATTCCATCTGAAAGCAGCAGCATACAGTTTCTTCTCAAGTGCACATGAACATTCTCCAGGATACATCACATCTTGGCTCACATATCAAGCCTTGGTAAATTTAAGAAAACTGAAATCTTATTAAGCATCTTTTCTAATCTCATAGTGTTGTGGTCAGAAATCAATTAGAGGAAAAAGAACTGGAAAAAACACAAATATAGAGAGACTAAATAATATGTTACTGAACAACCAATGGGTCACTGAAGACATCAAAGAGGAAATAAAAAAATACCTAGAGACAAATGATAATAAAACATGACAATCCAAAACCTATGGGATGCAGCAAAAGCAGTTCTAAGAGGGAAGTTTATAGCAATAAAATTTTACCTCAGGAGACAAGAAAAATCTCAAATAAACAACCTAAATTTACACCTAAAGCAATCAGAGAAAGAAGAACAAACAAAACCCAAAGTTAGCAGAAGGAAAGAAATCATCAAGATTACAGCAGAAATAAATGAAATAGAGATGAAGAAAACAATAGCAAATATCAATGAAACTAAAAGCTGGTTCTTTGAGAAGATAAACAAAATTGATAAACCATTAGCCAGACTCATCAAGAAAAAGAAGGAGAGGACTCAAATCAATAAATTTAGAAATGAAAAAGGAAAAGTTACAACAGAAACTGCAGAAATACAAAACATCCTAAGAGACTACTACAAACAACTCTATGCCAATAAAATGGACAACCTGGAAGAAATGGATAAATTCTTAGAAATGTATAACCTTCCAAGACTGAACCAGGAAGAAATAGAAAATATAAACAGACCAATCACAAGTACTGAAATTAAAACTGTGATTAAAAACCTCCAACAAACGAAAGCCCAGGACCAGATGGCTTCACAGGTACATTCTGTCAAACACTCAGAGAAGAGTTGACACCTATCCTTCTGAGATTCTTCCAAAAAACTGCAGAGGAAAGAACTCTCCTGAGCTCATTCTACAAAGCCACCATCACCCTGATATAAAAATCAGACAAAGATATCACACAAAAAAGAAAATTACAGGCAAATATCAATGATGAATATAGACAAAAAAACCCTCAAAAAGTAATAACAAACCAAAACTAACCACACATTAAAAGGATCATACACATGACCAAGTGGGATTTATCCTGGGGATGCAAGGCTTCAATATATGCAAATCAATCAATGTGATAACACATTGTGATAACCACATTAACAAAATGAAGGATAAAAACCATATGATCATCTCAATGGATCCAGAAAAAGCTTTGGAGAAAATTCAATATACATTTATGATAACTCTCCATAAAGTGGGCATAGAGGGAACATACCTCAACATAATAAAGGTCATATATGACAAATCCATAGCTAACATCATTCTCAATGGTGAAATCCTGAAAGCATTTCCTCTAAGATCAGGAAGAAGGCAAGGATGTCCACTCTTGCCACTTTTATTCAACATAGTTTTGGAAATTGTAGCAATGACAATCAGAGAAGAAAAAGAAATAAAAGGAATCCAAATTGGAAAAGAAGAAGTAAAACTGTCACTGCAGACAACATGATACTATACATAGAAAATCCTAAAGATGCTACCAGGAAACTACTAGAGCTCATCAATGAATTTGGTAAAGTTGCAGGATACAAAATTAACACACAGAAATCTCTTGTATTTCTATACACTAACAATGAAAGATCAGAAAGAGGAATTAATGAAACAGTCCCATTTACCATCACATCAAAAATTATAAAATTCCTAGCAATAAACCTACCGAAGGAGGCAAGAGAACTGCTCAGAAAACTATAAGGTACTGATGAAAGAAAGCATAGATGACACAAACATATGGAGAGCTATAACATGTTCTTGGATTGGATGAAGCAATACTGTCACAATGATTATACTAACCAAAGCAATCTATAGATTCAATGAAATCCCTGTCAAATTGCCAATGGCATTTTTCACAGAATTAGAAGGAACAAATTTACTACTTGTGTGGAAAGACAGAAGACCATGAAAGACAAAGCAATCTTGGGAAAGAAGAAAGGAGCTAGAGGAATTAGGCTTCCTGACTTTAGACTATCCTACAAAGCTACAGTCATCAAAACAATATGGTACTGGCACATAAACAGAAATATAGATCAGTGGAACAGCATAGAAAGTCCAGAGATAAACCCAAGCATCTATGGTCACCTAGTCTATGAAAAAGGATGCAAGAATATACAATGGAGTAAAGACAGTCTCTTCAATAAGTGGTGCTGGGAAAACTAGACAGCTACATGTAAAAGAATGAAATTAGAACACTCCCTAACATCATAAACAAAAATAAGATCAAAATGGATTAAAGACCTAAATGTAAGTCCAGATACTATAAAACTCTTAGAGGAAAACATAGGCAGAACATTCTCTGACTAAATTGCAGATCTTTTTGGATCCAACTCCTACAGTAATGAAAATAGAAACAAAAGTAAACAAATGGGACCTAATTAGCTTAAAAGCTTTTGCACAGCAAAGGAAACCATAAACCAAATGAAAAGACAACCCACAGAATGGGAGAAAATATTTGCAAATGAAGCAACCAACAATGGATTAATCTCCAAAATATACAAACAGCTCATGCAGCTCTATGTCAAAACAAACAAACAAACAACCCAATCAAAAAATGGGTGGAAGGTCTAAATAGACATTTGTCCAAAGAAGACATACAGATGGCCAAAAAACACATGAAAAGATGTTCACCATCACTAATTATCAGAGAAATACAAATCAAAAATACCGTATCACCTCACACCAGTCAGAACGGCTGTCATCAAAATGTCTACAAACAATAATTGCTGGAGAGGGTGTAGAGAAAAGGGAACCCTTCTATACTGTTGGTGGGAATGTAAATTGGTAGAGCCACTATGAAGAACAACAACAACAACAAAAATAAACTTAAAAAACTAAAAATAGAACTACCATATGATCCAGTAATCCCACTCCCAGGCATATATCCAGTGAAAACCATAATTCAAAAATATACATGCACCCCAATGTTCACTGCAGCACTATTTACAATAACCAGGACATGGAAACAACCTAAATGTCCATTGACAGAGGAATGGATAAAGATGTGGTACACATATATGATGGAATATTACTCAGCCATAAAAAAGAAAGAAATAATGTCATTTGCAGCAACATGGAGGCACCCAGAGATTATCATATTAAGTGAGGTAAATCAGACAGAGAAAGAAATATATGATATTGATTATATATGGAATATAAACAGATAATACAAATGAACTTATTCACAAAACAAACAGACTCACAGACTTTGAAAACAAACATTATCAAAAGGGAAATGTGGGGGAATAAATTAGGAGTTTGGGATTAATATTTACACACTACTATATATATATATATAAAATAGATAACCAACAAGGACCTACTGAATAGCACAGGGAAATCTACTCAATATTCTGTAATACCATATATGGGGAAACAATCTGAAAAAAGATTGGATATATGTATATGTATAACTGAATCACTTTGCTGTACACCTGAAACTAATACATTTGTAAATCAACTATAACCCAATATACAAGTTAAATTAAAAAATGTAACAAAAAATCTAAAAGAGAATAAAAAATAAAACAAATGCTTGTCTCTTACTTCTTATCAAGGATGAAAATACCCATTGGGAAACTGGAAATAGCATTTGTGTCCCTTATATTTTCTCCTCTGTAACTGAGGCAAACAGTACACTGGTAGTCAACAATTTCTCACAGATCCTCTAGTTTATAAATGACAATGTCACCAGTGAGGTGACGTCAAAAGTGGGTGGCACCTTTTCTAGATCTGAGCTATAAAGAAGCTATTGACGATAGAAAAGTAATATATATATATATATATATATATATATATATATATATATATATATATGATTGGCCAAGCAGTTATCTTCAGAATTCTCATGCTTATTTTTTTCTACTGCAAAGCATGCCTCCTTGACAAAGATAAAGGTCGACACCTATCAAAGTAATAATTTTTTATATAAAAAGATCCTAGCCCCTGGTAAATACCTTTTCTCTCTCAAATAGTATCTAATAAACTAATCTAGTTTGGACAGAATGCCAGAGTTTCATGTAAGAGGATTTATTCAGACCTCATCTCTTTAATCACACAAAAAAATTTTAGCTTGGTAGCTATTTAACACAAACTCAGTGTTTACTAAGTGGCAGACATTTTCTAATAACCTTATTTGTATTAGCTCATTCTATCCCACTAACAACGTTGTTAAGTTGGACTATTATATTTTCTTCTTTATGAATGAAAGGAGTCTGAGACACAACTAGCTGAAGCTCACACACCACCCAGTACTATCTATCTTGGATGGAGCTTAAACTCTGAATATTTGTTGAATAAATTAATGAAATAACCTGACACCAATTCCATAGATTTAGTCACCATTTACAATGGTCAATGATATTAATGAGCATGCTATAATGCTTATTCACTGCTTGTGCTTGGAGAATACACATTTTTCCTTAATAGTAAAATAAAAGAAAAAGGCTGCATCCATCTTTTTAAGACATCTCAACTTTTGAAGAAGGCATATAGAAATATAGAGGTATCTCTATCTATATATATTTCCTCAATGTAGGTACATATAAATATACCTGGATAGACAGACAGATAATTTCCATACACACACACACACACACACACACACAGAGCAAAATAGAGACAGACCGGAGACCAAACAGTTCATCTGTGTCACTGCCTTAGGAGTGAGTAACTTGCAATACTGTGCACTCTTTTTCTCTGTATCTAAATCATCTTGTGTTATTGGATAAGAGACTGATTTGGCTAGATTAAGACAAACCCAGTTGGCTCCCTGATGCTTCTCGTGTGCGCATATTGTCTTGTACCTGCTGAATATTACTTCATTCTGTTTTGTTTTGTTTTTTTTTGTAATAGCCCTTTAACCACAGAATTAATAGTGTACTCAGAGGTGGACAAATAGAAACTAAGCACACATTATTCCAAACTGTTTTTTCTCTCACATTGTCTTGAAGGTATTTCACCATTTTGGGACACAGAACTGGCATATTTGTCAAGTAACACATGATCAAGCGGAATTATAATTCTCTCTCTGGTATCTGGTGTGGTTACAGTTTCCTTATGAAATACGCATGTCTTTGGAGAGAGCCTAAACAGTAAATATAAATGACTTTTGTGTGATTTACTCTTTCTTTTTAAGATTCTTTTAACATGCTGTATTAATATAGATTATTATGAATATAAATGTGGGTTGGGTCCACAGAAATGAGACTTGACTGTACTTCAGAATAAAGAGAAAAATATTATAGAAAATATAATCAGCATTTAGTGTATGTGTTTGTGTGTGTGATTCCCTGAAAATCCACAGAAATATAGGATATACAAGAGATTCTGTGTAAGGAATAAAGATGTGTCTGGAAGCCCTTCAGGCAATTGAGCTAGACACAAAAAGAAATTAATGTACTTAAAATTCCATTTATATAATCTATTATTACTTAAAATTCCATTTATATAATCTATTATTATAACTTAAAATAATATAAATAAAATTATCAATGGAAGTATGCAATCTGTAATTAATGTGTGCAATCTGTTATTAATTTTCCTTAAATATTTAATGTTTTTTCTATAATTATTCTGCTTCTAGTTTCTAGTGATAGACATAAACATAAAAGACAGTGGTCCTCAAGGAGATCTTAGCCCAATGGAAACTTGGGACTGTAAAAGCAGATGAAAAATAAAATATTAACAGAGGTTAGAATCCGATCCAGTCAATGCAAGTCAGTAACTACTAGGGAATTATAGAAGTTCCTAGAATTCTGAGACTCTAGTATAAGCATGATTATAATCCAGATTATGCCATCTATCAAAAAGTCACCAAGGAATTAACCATATTCAGACAAAGGTAATTACATGACATATGAACACTTTAGCCACATCATTAGAAGTTTAGAATATCATGGTCTCTTAGTTTAACTTTGGGTTGCTTCTTGTGAGATAGGGTTTTGCATCTTTTTTTCCCCTATGTTCTACATCTGCTCATTTCAGTAAAATTTTGAAAGAAACAAATAAACACAGTACTTATGTTGGTTAATACTAACTTTATTAATAAATATTTGCATGCTACTCCAGTGATCACATGCTAATTTTGCTAAACACTGAATACCAAATTATTCAAGTAAGTTAATAACCAATCATCCAGCATGATCCTAATTAGTTTGTGAACTTACCTACAACTGAGATACCACACTTGGGATGGAAGCACCTGCTGAACCCTGTGATGAGCAGGGATCTGTGTTTTGGCACATCTCCAATATTTAATTAAACTGTCATCTTTTATTACACCTCTGTAAAGCATCTACATCTTGTGCAAGTTAATGCTAAAAGTATTTTGAAGCCAAACCTATGATTAAAGTTAGTCAAATATGGATATCACTTTCTTTTTTGTAATTTACAATGTTTTCCAGCTTGTGAGGGTGTTTTGTTCTTTTTATGGTTAAAGTTTGGCTAAAATAAATTTGACTAAGTTTGACTTATAAATTTGACTAATTTGACATTTGACTAAAATAACTTCACTAAACATATCTATAAGTAATTTTCTAACATCTCTTAATTTACCTATGTGTTCATGAATATATTTTTATAAAGCATATATAATATTTGGAATAAAATATAGTATTTTCTTATCCACTATATTTTCTTAACCAATGGTCCTTTTTATTCATTGAAATTTCTATCAATTGTTTTATGGTAATAGTCCCTTGAAAAAAATTAATTTCCATTTGCTATTCCAGACCTGGTGGTGACAAGGAGAGTAAACTAGTTGAAGCCTTTCCTGGAAGATGAGACAGGCAGTCTCAACACTTCATAGGAGACTTGTGTATAACTCATGAATGTGCAAATTTTCCCACTGCAGAGTACACTTGTGTTAAATAGGGTACTTGTAGATGACATTTGTGGCAGGTGAATAGCTCTTAATGTCTTCCAAAACGTAAAAGATACCCTATTATGATCTGATTTTTTTAAACATATATTCCCTGTTTATCCTTTCCTTAAAGCTAGAGTAATGAGTGCTGTATAATTTAAAATGCACTTAAATGTATGGTATCACATAAGTTGATGTTACACATAAAAAGAAAGAGGATGAATAAATCTGTTACCTGTATAAATAGTATGAGAATATAAAATTTCCTAAATACCATAAATGCCAGTGCCAACATATTGTAAATGTAACACACAAATGCATTTCTTACTTAGAAGGAGCAAGGTTTTTCCAGTTTTAAAATGTGACTCAGTAGAACCGGTACTCTCAGAAGATATACTTTGGTATTCAGCAGTAAATTCCTTGATTACTGATTCAAAAATGACTAGAAAATATGGAACTGTTCCAGCTTCAACTTGCCATTATAAAGAACATCCTGAGGTATCAGTAGCTTTGATTTTGGGGGAAAATTTTAAACTGTAAATTTCCTACCATTTATCTGACATTGCTTACCTTTGGAGTATCTTTTGTCTAGGACAAGGGTATGAATGAGATGCTACCACAAATTAGTACACTCATTTTCTCATCAGTGTTTCCAGATACAGAGCATTTTTTACCAACCAAAATAAATTAATAAACAATATAAATTATTTGGTACTTAATTATATAAGTATATATAATTCAATTTATTAAATTTCTATATTTTCTAGATAGTAATAACTCTAGATCTTTAATAGTTAATTTGCTAATCATCATTTCCACTGACTTTTCTGAGATATGTAATTGTTCAGCAGACTTTCAAGGAACCAACAGACTGAAACCAAATGCTATGTGTATAGAAGGCAAATAATATATATTATCAGTGAATGAATGCAAGAATTAATAACACATGGATACTTAGGGTTTACAGTCACTTCGGTAACTAATCTACACCAGATTTATTTTATTACAAGTGATGGAATCTGCTATTCTCTATCTGATGTGCAAATCTTCTCACTTCATCATAGGAAAGCAGGAAAAGTAATATGGTACAAATCAGAGTTATGCTCAAAAAATATGTGGTAATATCATAAGATTTCATCACTTCATAACAACAGATCTTAAAAGAGACACACTGCTGGTAGATTCTAGCTAACTAGAGTACAATTAAAACAATTTTAAATAAAAATTATAATAAAGTTTAATTTACATAATAGGGTTTATAAAATCCCCAGAAACAAATTCATGATATATACGTCCTACTATAACACTGGCATAGCTTTCCCCAGTTTTGCTTCTAACTAAACATTTCTCATGTAGAAAACAATGGTTCCTGTTATCTAAATATTATATTTATAATTCAGTAACTAACATTGAGATTATCTGTAATATTTGAAATTTTTTTATCTTAGATTTTACATTTCCTATGCATCAAGTCAATGAAACATTATACATTTTAATATAATATTTAGTTTATCTAGATAATATTTAAGGACAAAAAATCTATAATTAAAAAAATCATCCTTTTTTTGCACATGATTCAATTAAATGTTAATTGGTTATTGGCTATAATCTGAATTTTGGAATTTCTTTTAAAATGTCAACATTAATTTCATAAAACTATGTCCACATTTGCTCTGTCCTTATCTATATACTTGCTTACACATGGTTGAAACCAGGTTATTAAACACTTAAAAAGAACTATTTTCTGTCTCAAAGGATTTTAATGGTTATTAAAAAAAATCGTACTGTCTTTACACAGAAAGCTATATTGTAGCAATCAGTCAAATAAAAGACCAGCAAAATTTCCTGACTTATTCTAATCAACAGACTCAACTGAATACTTTGGTGCATCAACCATATACTCGTCTTTGAGACAAAGTCATTTATGCCTATGTTGGAATACTGGCTATTAGAACCTCACAATTTAACACCTACCAGGGAATTGCCTCGGAAAGTGAAAGGGAGCTGCCTTGCCCATGTTCACACTCCTCCCTTGGGATAACACTCATCCAGTGATCATCAGAAGTGAAAGTAAAAAGCTCGAGCTCCTGCCTCAATTTGAGACATTTCTGATGGGTCTTCCCAACTCCAGGGATCCCTGTGGGATATACCAATGCCACTGTTGGGACTGTATTGCGATTTTCTTCCCTCCCTACAATCCTGCTTCCTTCACTCCATCCACACAGATGTTATTCCTGAGGTATCCCCAGATACTTTCTGCATAGAAATCTCTGCCTCAGTATGTTCCCATACCATCCAAACTAAAATGCCTTCTGTGTTGAATGAGAAAATAAGAGAAGATGTGGAGATAGAGCTGACCCTCAGAGTTTTCCTTACTGGAGAAATGAGTGTGAAGAGAAGCACTGACATTTTTCCTTAGGCAGAACAGTTAAGTTAGATCCAACCATAGAAAAAATAGGTAGAGGTCCTCCACTTCAACTGGTAACAACAAGGATGTAAATCAGCATTCTGGAGGCAGGGAAACATGAGTCAAGTGAAGAGACGGATGAAGCATCAAATTAAAAGCTTATATATATCCATGCCACTCTCTCACTTGGTAGGAGGGAAGGAGACGTAAGAGGGAAGAGATATGGGAACATATGTATATGTATAACTGACTCACTTTGTTATAAAGCAGAAACTAACACACCATTGTAAAGCAATTATACTCCAATAAAGATATTAAAAAAAAAAAAAAAGCTTAGTCCCAGCCTTCTCAGGGTTCATGGAGCTGAGCATTCTTTCCTCCACACTACGAAATATTGACATAGTGGACTTTCTCATTCAAAATAAAAATCACTTTTACCAGAAGAAGGTGCCTATATTCCATAAAGGCAAGTAGAAATCGCACTTGGTTTAACAAAATGCTCCATAGTTCGGAAAAGGCTCACAGTTGTTCTGTTAGAATTTGTTACTCTATCATTCATTACCTAGTTGGCAACCTCTCACAGCAGATGACAAGGGGTTAAGAATAACAGAAAGTAAAATTTAGAAAATATTAACTCTTATTTTCTTCTCAGTGAATTTAGAAAAATACTCTATGTGAATTTAATAGAAGAACATCTATGTGCAGCAGAAGCATAGTCTGAGAGTCCGTAGCTTAGTGTAGGCAAGCTTCCTAATGAGAAAAAGCAATGAGAAGACTTAGAATAGATTGGATGTTTGATTTATGGATTATGGAGAGCCTTCAAATTCATGCAGTCCATCCCATTTACTGACAGGGCAGATAACATATCTATGCACACATAAACACAAATATTTTCAAATTTCTCAACTAATTATTTTAACTATGTTGACTAATTTTTCAGACCTCTAAATTTATGTATATTTGTACTGTTCAATTGTACAAGCAACCCTTTAAATAATATGAAAAAATATCTTTGTTGCCAAATAATTATCCATAGCAAGAAATATCCTCACAGAAAATGCCGATGAGATACCAAACAAGAAGGGAAAATAGTTCCAAAAAATGATCGTATGATTCCCTCATTTGACAGAAAGCTCTAAAACTATTGTTGCCATCAAATATGTGTGTAGTCTTTCATTATTTTAAGAAGACTTAAATATGTTATACTTAGGATGTGGATAATTTTCCTCTGAATTACATCATTACATGTCAGGTGAACACACTGGTAATTTAATTTATAGTTTCAGTGGTAGCAACAGATCTTTTAGGTAGGTATAAACCTGACTTCAAAAAATGTATTCAGTATGTGATACAGTATTCCTTAAATATTTCCTGTAAAATACTGTAAATTCTTCAGAAATAAATGTCTTATCTGGTCCACTTGTAATGAATTACTTTTGCTGTTGAAAACATCAATATATTCAGTGGCTATGCTATTTAATACTTTCCAGTGAGAATATAATAGTATTTGTTTCTGTTTTGTTTTCTTTAAATCCATCTTGCTTAGAGGTTATTTTTCTCTGGTTTTTTTTTTTTTTTTTTTTTTTTTTTTTGCAGTACGCGGGCCTCTCACTGCTGTGGCCTCTCCCGTTGCGGAGCACAGGCTCTGGACGCGCAGGCCCAGCGGCCATGGCCCACGGGCCCAGCTGCTCCACGGCATGTGGGATCCTCCCAGAACGGGGCACGAACCCTCGTCCCCTGCATCGGCAGGCGGACTCTCAACCACTGCGCCACCAGGGAAGCCCTTTCTCTGGTTTTTAACCCAATTTATTTTTACTTTCAATGAGAGAGAAGATTGAATAAGTGGATCACAAAAGCAAAAACCTTAGAATTTAATCAGAAATATTTTGTGAATTTTGACCCAAGTGATCTATTAATTACAACATGATCTTGTACCAGTGTAAGCATTATATTACAAGTTTCTCTTAAAGAGAAAAACATTCATTTTTCTTTTAAGTAAAGCAAATGAAAGTACTCAAAGAGTTTAAATGGGGAAAATATGTATATGGGTCAAAAGCTACCAAAAAATAACATTCTAAAGGCAACATTTTCAGAGATAATCTGTTTAACCTGCTTAGCAAATACATAATTTAGCAAAATGAAAACCATAAATATACACAACAACTATCAGAGCAGAAAATATTTCTCTATAACCACACACTAAACAGTAAAGTACTTCGATTTACTGCCGGCTTTCTATCCCTTTTCCATTTGTCTTCATTTTAGAATACATGACGAACACTTACTTGGACCAGCAGTGCTATATCCACCAGCATAATACAGAATGGGGCTTTTAGGTCTCCTTTTATGATGCATTAATGTGTACTATAGACAGATTCACACACACTGGGGGAAAAATTACTTTTGAAACTATTAAGAATTGTAAACTATATATTTTCTATTAAATCATATCTTAAATTATAGGCCTATTATAAGTTAGGAAGTTGGGAGGACCCTGAATTTCTTGAGAAAGTTGGGATTGTCCTGTGAAAGCTCTATAGAAACATTTCTCAAATTGAGAATCATGATGTGTAGGTGACAGTATTGAGGGGCATATGTAGGGTAAACTGGGGACAAAAATAATTGTGTTGGCTGTAGAGAAAGACAAGTCCTATGTAGGGGAGAACTATCCTTTGCCTCCTCTCTGAATTATTTCTCTTCCTGAAAAGACGCATTGAAAATTTGGGATCATTGAAAATTAGGGATCAATGTAATATTAAAAGACCACATAAAGCATCGTTATATTATTCTTTGGCAGTTACTTAAAAAATTATATACAACTAATTTGCCACTGCTATTCTGGTTTATGCTAATTAAATGCCTAGACGTTTATTCTTGTATGAGATTATACTATCAGCTTTAGTTTAACTCCATTCCAGAAGACTGCAATACTGTGTTTATTACTTATGTAAATTTGGTTAATTACACACCAACTCAATTATCTTATTTATTGCATTTCAATTAGTATCCTTTTAATAATCACTAACCCTTTAATTAACTCATGAGAATAAGAGGTGTCTTGTTAAATGTAAATTAAATAGATTTAAATAGACAATAGATTGCAAATGGTAGATTTACTGCTAAAGCTATAGAAAACTGTTGCTGGAAAATCTAAATGTACTCGATACCATCTGCCTTCATCTCTAGGCAAGAAGAAAATTGTATTTTCCTTAGAATTTTTTTAGCCCAAAGATAAGACCAAAGCAAAACCAAAGTATGACAGGTTTGTGTTTTGTTCTGCTTTTGCAAAAGTGAATTAAATGTAATTTTGCATTTTGTCTTGCTGTCAGTGAAAAATTCTAGCAATACAGTGAAATATAAAATTTTTGAATGTGGAATTACTTCTGAAATGAATGTTAAAAGGTTTAAAAATAATCTGTGATCACTGATTTATCTGTCCAAGGTGGAAGGGAGCAAACTATTACAGCTCTTCCCTAAGTGCTCCCTTGTGACCCAACAAGGAAATTAATTAGTAGTGACCACTATGTGGCAACAACCATGACTGCAGGGGAGGCTGAATGTCAATGGGCTGACATTGTAACCCAGTTTGGTTAGCATAAATGTTTCTGCTTTAGCCAGTTTATTTCTCAGAGGTGAAATAAAGACTTAGCCGAGATGTAGAGTGCATCTACTTTCATTTAATAGCAAGTTTTCTTCCTTGCAAGGGAATTCAAGAGCATTTCTGGATTCTGTTATTTATGTTTTGGGACTGACAGTCTGTCACTGTAAACACTGGAAATAGCTGAAATGGGGCTATATATATATATATATATATATATATTCTCAACTCTTTGGTTGTGGCAAGGTATAGCATGGAAGAGTAAAATTTTTAAATGTTAGGCTAAGGTTTAGGGTACTTCTTATTTTAACTGAATAACACAATATAAAATTATGTTTCCATAAATCTTTGAAAATATAAAATCAGGTATTTAGCTTTTTCTTTCAAGATTATAATAGTTCAGAGTTAGTGATAAAAATAAAAAATTTTAAGGAACAAAAATATCATCAAAATGTGAAATTACTAGAGAAAAACATGATAAGAACACATTGTAATAACTTTGGCAGTCCTCAAAGTATTTGTTTAACTTATCACTGTCAACATGGCACTCTCAGATATTCCTCTATTTCTTCTTTCCCTTTCAACTTCCAAGATATCCTGTTTTTTCTCCAGAAATTAGTGAGTTGGAATGCTATCCATAGTAAAAAAAACCTGATTGCAGGCAATGTCTTACTGTGAATATCATGTGAGACTACTTAATGCATTACACATTTCTTTTTATAATGTTTATTTCATATCATATACATACCAAATCAGTATTTCCAGGCTAAAGTTTATATTGTGTATTTATTCAAAGTTCTCCTTTTAAAAAAAAAGTTCTCTATTCAAATTCTTTTGAAGAGCTCAGAGTGCCTATAGGAAATCTCTGAACAATTTCCTATGGTAATTAACCTTGGCAATATCATGGAAAGAATATCATTATTGCCTTTCCCATGAAACTCTTTTTCTAGAGAAAGAACCTGAGGGTCTATTCTTAGCAAAACTCTTCTACCCAACATAACAAATGCTATAGAGCTCATTCTGAATTGATAGATCTCTGTCTTGGCTCCAACATTCAGCAGCTCTACTATCTGGGTAAATGTCTTAACCACTCCAAACTCCAATTCTTCATTTTTTCAAGGAGAATAGTAATTATCAACCTATTAAGCTTTATATGAGGATTGATGATGTTTTATATGAGGATTATTTGTAAGATGTTTAATGCAGTGTCTTATACTTAGTGATTGCTAAATAAGTAATAGTTGTATATATTAAAACATTAGAAGGTTATATTAGCTTCAGGGACAGAAACATTTTGCTTGATACAAATGAGAAAATATATGCTATTAAGTTGTGTAAATGAAGAATTAGTTCTCAGGTTGAAGGTAAAATGATTATTTATTAGTTATTAAAGTTGATTTTCCTTAGATCATGTAGCAAAGCAAAACAAAAATCTTAAGTGCTTATAAGAAATCTACTTACAAGTTATGCAATCAAATATCTTAATAAACTGTTCTTATTAACATAGACAACTTCAACAACTACATTAGGAAGTTTAATTCCACTTAAAACAACTTAAAAGTTATTTTATTCTGTTGATATCATGACTGGATATATGCACGCCATTTTAGCAAACCACTCCACAGTCACACTGTGGTCCACTCTCCTAGTATGGCTTTCCCTCTGGAATTCTAAAATCCATTCTGCACGGGGTACACTCCAGACCTTCACCACTATTCCTAAAACACCTGCCAAGCAACTGTCCCTTTTTCAACAGTGAAGTTTATCTCTCGCTTCACAGAGACCATTCCACATATAAGGCATGGAATCATTCAACCTCTTACCTCCACAACCCTAAATGTTTCTTTATCTCCTCTCACCCTCACTTACTTTTTTCTTTCTCACAGTTTCAAAAGATAAGAAGTACTTTAGCTTGTTCATGTGCAGTTTCACCACTTGATGTCTGATTCCAGTTCCTCCTACTTTTCTGGGACCTTGTCCCATTTCTTAGTCCAAAACTAACAAAGAAACCCATTATCTGTCTAGGCCCTTAGTTTCCCATCTAACTTCTGTTATGTCTCTTTCTTTCATTTTCAATAAAGATCATGAATGAAAATGTCACCAAGGGTAATATCCACATTTTTTATATCCCTTCCTTCAAATAAACAATCTTATCCTCACCTCTTCTCTGAATCATCTGGTAAAACTCACCAGTTTTTGTGGTTTATTCCAGTGATCAATGCTTAGACACATTTGGTATCTCCACTGCAGTTAACACTGTGATTGCTTCCCCTTTTGAGACATCCCCTTTTTATCGCCCATGATAGTATTTCTCTCCCGTTCCTACTTTCTACTCCTAACTCAAGACCATTTGCTAGCTCTACTTTTTTAGATATACCCTTAAAGTGTGATGTTTCTAAAGGTGCAATTCTTAGTTTACTTTCTGACGTTTCTATATCCACATCGTCTCACCCTTTCTCTTGATTCAGCTACTACCCATACTAAAATTTTTAAAAGGTATGTTTCAGAGTTTTCCTAAAATCATCATCTGTATGTACCACCACACAGAGGAACTGCACTTCAGATGTCCAATTGCAGGTATGACTTATAAACTACAAAATTAAAATCTCCACCTTTTCTAAAATACCACCAGCAAAGAATAAGAAGCCGAAAAGTACAAAACTCAGTACATCATATGTACATTATTTAAAGTATGCCCACAGAAATATCTAATACTTTTCACCAGCATTTGGCAAGCCATGGTAAGGGTGACAATTTATAGTTAATACAAATTTGAATTCAACTGCCTCAGGCAAAATATAGAAATGGAAGTTTTAGCCTCTACTTCTGATGGGGCCTTCTTTTGTGGATTTCCCAACACTTGAAATTCTTCAGTACACAATCACTGAGTGGATGGTTGAAATGAAATTTTATTGTTAATAATCTCTGTGCTAAAAATGTATTTTAAGATATCTTAATGTATGAATTACATTGAAGTTCGGTCATCAAATCACTTACAATAAAGAAAAAAATCCCAAGTGCTATTTTTTTCCCCACTATTCAGAATGAACCACTTACTTTAAGGAGGATTGGCTAATGAGAGGTTGATGCATGACTGGAGACAAATTTTCCCTAAAAATTCGTTTTTCAAATTTTTTTAACGTAATTTTTTGGAACACAATTAGAATAATGGTTCTTGAAAGTAATCTGATTTACATCATGCTATACTAAGCAGATTTTTAAAAGAAAATATTTATTACAGGTTACTTTACTAATGCTTTTTTTGACCTAAATTGAATCTCTGAATTTTGAATAGCATGACTTGCCAGTATAATGGAAGAGTGGCTTCTGTCATTTATGTAGCCACAAGCCCTCTACAGAAGGAGAAAGTAAGTTGTATCACCTTGCTCAGCTCAGTGTGGGATGAAGAATTGGAGATGAGTGATCAGTAAAATAGTCAAAGTTTGATACTTTTTTAAATACCCCTTTTATGAAAGAAGGGACCATTGTGTACTTGTCATAATTATACAGGAATTGGGCATATTATCTTTGCAGGGTCTGATAAAAAATGGAACACAATTACTAAAGTGTAGATAACTCTAATGTTGATGCATATGCATAAATGCTAGCTTTAGCTAAGCTGCCTTAATTCATAAAGTGACACACACTTTAAATGCTTGATAAGTATCTGTTTTCCAGCTTTGGAAAGTTGATTGATCAAATGAGAATGAGGTAGTGGATTTAATAAGAAATTTAATAAGCTAACTTTCCCTTCCATTCTTCCCTCTACTAGAAATTCAGCTTTTGTTTTTGAGGGCAACTGCTCTTGCTTTGTTAATTTAGTATTTAATTCTGAAAATAGAAATAAGAGAGAAATCTGGCTTAAAGATTGCCATATTAATGATCATCTCCTGTTGAGTTACCTGCTTTGGTGAATGGAGGTGGGGTTCCTTCTCCTAAATGCATCCCTTCTAAAGCTGAGGACTCCACATGTAGATGTGGATAAGCTTTCAAGATGAAAGAAAAAGAAGACGCTGGACACTCACACATATATGATAGAGATGATCAGAGTTGTAAAGAAGACATCTTGTAAAAATGACTTTGTTACAACATATTTTACATACGTAATTATTGATATATGCATCCCTAGTAAACATGGTAGTCAAATCCAATGGACAGATCATTTCAGTAAGTTCAAAATATCTATTTTCTTAGTTTTCCATTTGATTCTACACATCAAGAGGACCTGACGTGGGCCTCAATTTTCTACTCAACTACGAAGTAGATAACTACCAACAAAAGAGTTTTAGCTAAGGCTTAGAAAATAATTTTGATATATTTTATCATGGCTGTCCTTTTCAGCCCATAATATTTATCAACATTTAATTAGCTAGTATACACAATTCATTTTTCTGTTAGTCTCTATGTAGACAACAAGAAACAAAGGTCATGGCTCCACAAAGCATTTCCTCAGGTAATTGCTCAATTTTCATAGCTCTCAAGCTCTTTCTGTGAACAGTTAGGTTATGTCCCCTTAGGTTACCTATCATAGATATTTGCTAACTCATCCATTTCTAAATGACCTTAAAGAAGCTTTAGAAATTGGAAGCTATCTAAACTTCTGTAGTTTCACCAGTTCATATGTGAGTGGAATAGAACAAGGGAATTTCTTTAGCACATTGTTCGTATATAAATTAAAACAAGAGTCTTAATGATGAGGCCCATTTACTGTTTATTCCACCAAATAGTCACCTGTATTCTACTAACACAGGGCAGCGTAAATCACACATGGATTTCTTTTAGTGGGAGATGTGTAAAGAAGTTCATTTTAACAAAGAAAGGGTGGTAGAGAGATCCCCCCAAATTATTATCTCATCTCTGCAAGTGCTTATTTTGAGACATTCACATGGTTCCTTTAATTTCTCTATATGGACAATACAGGCCATAATTTCTAATATTCCTTCATAAATGTAAATATTCTAGACTTTAAATGGGACATTTGTTTATTAAGAATAAACTGTGAAAGATTTCTCTTCAGCCTAGCATATCCCTGGACTTGCTTTACCCTGACATGTAACTAAGGTATGAAATATTCAATGTCACTTCTCAGGATCAGAAAGGTGTTTCATTGGTAGTTAATTAATGACTTACTGACAACTTATCATGAAGAAGTAACTTAATTAGAAGATCAATAGAAAAATTATAGACCCACCTTTTTATTTGAAAATAAACTTGTGCTTGAAAAAACTTTATGCGGAGAG
Source organism: Mesoplodon bidens (assembly GCF_964165515.1). Lineage (NCBI taxonomy): Eukaryota > Metazoa > Chordata > Mammalia > Artiodactyla > Ziphiidae > Mesoplodon > Mesoplodon bidens. Next base: position 126,596,944 of record NC_138176.1, on the reverse strand, counting down.
CATTAGAATATTATCTTCATGTTGTGAGACACACAACAAATTGACTAGCTTCTGGCTATGAGCCCAGATGATGATTTTTTATGTGTACCATTGTTTATACTTAAAAATTCATCTAGAGTAAGGAAACAGTCATTTTTAACTGAGAAAGGTAAAGCCGTATTTTTAACGTCACATAAATTGATTTCTTAACACTTGACAAATCAAACTTCTTCTTTAACTATTCTCTATCCAACTTATATTAACATAATAAAATGCACTATAAGTGCAGTGTATGAATAAAATGTATTTTTAACATTTGGATGAAATGCTTTCCAATAATAAATTGTGATGCACTTTGATATAATTAGTGTAGCTAGTTGGACCAGTAAATCAGATATTGTTACAGAGCTAATTATTCATTTGCTTTCTTCTTCCTTCAAGTAATTCTTTTAACTAGAGGCCTATCTACAATTATGTGTCATTTTTCTTTGAATGTAGCAATGTAAACTATATATCTTTAAGTAAATGTTGTATATTAAAACAAGGAAGTTATAAAATATCTTAAAGTGAAGATCAGAATTACATTTGTCTCAGAAAGGAAAATATTATATTTATTTATATTATTTATTCCTAAAATTTCAATTAAAATTTCAGGATGCATGCACTGTGATAGCACTTTGTTTTTTGTCAACTTAAAAATTCCACTCTAATTTCATTCTAAATTCTCAACCTCAATTTTAAAATAAAAGAAAAAACAACATTTTTTTTTCTTCACAGTTGATAAATAATTAGACAGAAATTATATTGGTGAATCTGCACAACCCCAAAAAAGCTACCCACTAGCTTTCCCTTAACAAGGAAGTCTGTCAGGAGACTATTCACCTTCAATGTCCGTAACCCTGGCAAGAGAAAATCACCTACTTTCAAATTAAATTTAACCTTTCAGAGCATTAATTATTTATGCAACAATTTCCTTTCATAGTGTTGAAGTACAGTATTACTCACATGCTTTGACTTTCATGACAATGAATAATTACAAAATGGGGGCTGAAGGAATCGAATCCTCTTGGTTGAATTGGTTTTAGGGAGTTTCTATTTCAGTTCTTTTAACTACATGGTACTAAACAAAACCAAATGCTTTCAGCATTAGAAATTTATAATCAAATAGTATTTTGCATGAAAATTATAATAATGTAAAATGATAATGATACCTGAAATGTTAGTTTGTATTTAATAGATTCTTTTTTTACACACAGGGTAATCAAATTAAAAATTAATAAGTCAAATATAAAGTTCAAATGTGAAAAAAAGTATAATAGCTTTTATGAAGTTAACCATTACTGTCATTTTTTGGCATACTCATAATTTGTTCAATTTACTGAGCATAGTTTTCCTACTGTTCCAGACTGGAACCACTTCAGTAAAAATGAATGAGACATGATAATTTGGTATCTAAATTACAAAGTCTTGGATCTCAACTAATCTCATTTCTGGGACCTTATGCCTAGAGATTCTGAATTGATTAGCTTGGAGAGGGAATCAGGCATTGGTGCACCAAAGCTCCTAGGTTATTCTAATATGTAATCAGTACTTTAAGTTCTTTTAATACAGGGTTCTCAGCCTTGTTGCACTTTGGACAGCTCTGGGAAACTTAAAAAAATATGGATGTTTGGGTCCTACATCCAGATATTCTAATTTAACTATTCTGAGCCATGGCCTGAGCAACATGGTTTTTAAAGTTCTCCATAGGCTGAAATGGCCATCTGCCATCAGTCACCAGCAAATTCTAGCACACTTTTTATTCTTGTGGTCCAGATGTGAACCAGCTGTTTCAACTTACTGTTACTACAGCATCTGGAGCTTGTCACTCAATCTCTTTTTTGTATCGTCTCTTGCACTCTGCCTTATCTTCATTTTTGGCACCTCTAAGTGTGATTTATGTTCTTCCCATGAAATCTTGGGAAATATCCTCTCCTTTTAACTTAACCTGAGGTTCCCTTTCATGTAATGCTTGCCTCCCACATGGATGCATAGGTAGTACTCCAATCAGATTTTGCAGGTTCCCACCAAACATGAATAGGACAAAATAGACAGAGGCTGGTCCTCAATCATGAAAACTCAGTGTGGCAGGCTTGGGACAACTCTGGGGAACTCCTATTGTAATTCAACTCCTGAAGAATCCCTGAACCACTCTTTAATCAGTTCCTCAGCAAAACTTGACAAATGCATCCATGCATCCCCATAGACACAATCTTTCACTTCCCAGTTCTATAGCCTCCACTGCACTATAGAAAGAAAGATACTTCCTAATTTGGTAAACTGCTCTTATATTGTCCAATCTCCCCATGTGTTTCCTTCTACTCATCATCGATTTTCTCTATCAATCCCAGAACCTATAACTGACATTCTGTTTTTTAATTCACAGATATATATTTTAGCAACTAGTTGGAATAACCTGTTTAGTTTTAATTTCACTTTCTTTAAACAATACATTACTATGTTGCTTTTAGTTTTTGTCATTTTCAGCCTTTTCTCTTCATACATTCTGCAGCTTCAGTAGAGAATACTGAAATTCATGTTCATTAAAACTTCAAAACCTAATCTCTGTACTACACTGGAGAATAGCATAGTCACAATGGAACTGCAAGGAAGTCATTCAGCAACTGAAATACTCATCACATAAGCTTTGTAGGTTCATGCTGAATATAAAATTCGTTGAAATACTGAACTATACAGCTCTAGATTATAGTCTGTCTCCTACAATTTCTTTCAGTGAATATGAAATTATTGACTCCTCCTGGAGTCATAACAAGTTGAGGAAGTAATTCAGTTTTTATAGTGAAAAACTATTAATGAGGTGATTTTTGCTATTTTGTGAAAAATGAAAAAAATAAAGCGTTACTTCTTGATTGTGGAGAAAGACATTCTTCATTTTTTGTTTTTTATATAAGACAATACACTAAACAGTGATTGACCAGGATTTTTATATATTTCATGTTACCTATTAATGATTAAATAATAAGGTGAAAAGTTGTTTTGTAATTCAAAAAAAAGCTGTCTAACTAAAATGGTTGCCTTTCTATAAACTATTGGATCAATATATTGATAACTCTATAAAACTAGCAATGTGATTCGTTTTTCTATAAAGTTGCAATGGATGTGGTAGCTTCTTGATAGTATAATAATTGAGTTCTTTCTGTGTATGAATTTTGCCAATATTTCAATTCCAAATTCTTTAATTCTACAAACAACTTCAATTTGGAAGAGACTAAACTCATATAAATCCAATTTGTAAATTATTTGTTGACTAACAGAGTCAAAAATAATATATAATAAAACTACATAGGGGCTTCCCTTGTGGCGCAGTGGTTGAGAATCTGCCTGCTAATGCAGGGGACACGGGTTTGAGCCCTGGTCTGGGAGGATCCCACATGCCGCGGAGCAACTAGGCCCGTGAGCCACAATTACTGAGCCTGCGCGTCTGGAGCTTGTGCTCCTCAACAAGAGAGGCCACGGTAGTGAGAGGCCCATGCACTGCGATGAAGAATGGCCCCTGCTTGCCACATCTAGAGAAAGCCCTCGCACAGAAATGAAGATGCAACACAGCAAAAATAAATAAAATTAATTAATAAACTCCTACCCCCTACATCTTCTTAAAAACAAAAAAAAAACTACATAATATATTAGGTATATGTACAGTACTTACTATTGTAGAGTTGCATAATATGTAATACAATTAGATATAATAGTTTTAAGGGAGGTAAAAGCACATAGATTTAGGTAGTAGTGTGCTGGTAAATGGATGAAGCTGGCTCTCCATAAATATATATACATATGTGCATACACATATTATAAATTTTACACATAAGAACTTTGTACAGTACACAATATACAAATGATAAAATATACAGTACTCTTTATTCTAAATTCCATACAGGAAATTGATTTTCCCAGAATGTTTTCATCAGTTTTTGCTAAACTCTTGTATCCATAGCCACTACGGTTGCCAAGTGATTAATAAATATAATTTTGACAAATGTTGGTGGATATTTTTATTTACCTTAATGAGCAAGATGAAAGTGAAACATGACATGCATTTAAATGTCACTTTTATCAATGATGTAAGGACTTGGCTGAAATAGATGTTTTTTCAAATAATAAAAGAATAATTTTTATTCTTTTGTATTATTCTCAATATAAGAGCCAAAGTCACAACACACTTTTAAATTTCAACTGCATTTTTAACATTTTTTCCATTGCTTTCATGAGTCCAGAGCAGGCTTTTTGCAGACTTCTTAAAGGGTCATATAGTATGTAATTCAAGCTTGCTAGCCATATGATTTTTGTTGTGACTACTCCACTCTGTTATTGAAGCACAAAAGCAACCAGAATGCATAGGTTCACAGTAACACTTTATATATAAAAAACAGGCAGTTGACCCACAGGTGGTAGTTTACAGACCCCAGTCTAGACAATGAATAAAACAATAAATCAAGTCCTGACCTGTGGAATTTGCTTACTTCAGTGGTGCAAATACTCCCACTTTGTCCAACTTCAAGCTACCAAAGTGACTTCACTGAAAGAGGAGTTGAAAAGAGAGGCTCAGTGGCAGAATATCATACAGTATTTCAAATATACAGATACAAAATGTATAGAACATAGGGAATAGTAAAGTGTAGTAACAAAATTAGGAAACAATAAGTTTTGAGTATTTATTACCTTTGTTTTTAATTTATTTTTGATATATATGTTTGTGTGTGTATATATATATATAAAACCAGCTTGTACTTATAAAATTCCTGAAAATTTAATAATCTGCCCTGTGAGACAATATAAGCCAGCTCCAGAAACCAGTGGTTTTTATACTTGGTAATATATAATTTAAAAATCACATATTTAAGTAGTCCAATATCTATAAATAATTATAAATATTCCTTAGACATTGTTCGTAAAATTTTTGACAAGGCATATATTCACTAGTTGACGGTCAACAGCTTTTATGTAAAAAAATATTATTAGCGTTAGTTGCACTAATAATATCAGTACACATAGAGATCTTTCTTAAGACAAACACTGGATACATGCAAACAGAGTCAAACATTAGACATTATGTGTGGACTATAATCTTTATGTTCTTCAAAAGTAAAAGACATGGGCTTCCCTGGTGGCGCGGTGGTTGAGAGTCTGCCTGCCGATGCAGGGGACACAGGTTCGTGCCCCGGTCTGGGAAGATCCCACATGCCACGGAGCAGCTGGGCCCGTGAGCCATGGCCGCTGAGCCTGTGTGTCTGGAGCCTGTGCTCCACAACAGGAGAGACCACAACAGTGAGAGGTCCACGTACCACCAAAAAAAAAAAAAAAAAAAGTAAAAGATAACTCTAGGGAAAGAGCATTGACCATGAATGAATATTCTCAGGAATTCTATTTTCAGTTTTGCAACTGATAAAATAGTTTCACCTTTTTTTTTTCAACCATTTAATTTTTATTTATTTTTGGCTGTGTTGGGTCTTCGTGGCTGCGTGCGGGCTTTCTCTAGTTGTGGCGAGCAGGGGTTGCTCTTCGTTGCAGTGCACGGGCTTCTCCTTGTAGTGGCTTCTCTTATTGTGGAGCACAGGCTCTAGGCGCACGGGCTTCAGTACTTGTGGCTTGCGGGCTCCAGAGCGCAGGCTCAGTAGTTGTGGTGCACAGGCTTGTTTGCTCTGCGGCATGTGGTATCTTCCTGGGCCAGGGAATGAACCCATGCCCCCTGCATTGGCAGGCGGAGTCTTATCCACTGAGTCACCAGGGAAGTCCCTAGTTTCACCTTTTGACACGTCCCCCATGCACAAGGTAAAGATTATGAGCCTTGACATTTGTCTTCACAAGAGTATCATAAGAATAAGTGAAACAGTATCCAAACAGTGTGCTTACCTATTTAGTAAAAAAGCATCTTCCTAAAAACAAAAAGACTTTTAAACTCCATGCACAATATGACTTAGTGCTGCAGTTTAATTGTGGCATTGAATAGGCCTGTAGGTTTACTGTAAATACACAACAGGAATGCAGATGCTGAGCTGTGCTGGCAATTCTACCGACTCTATTCCAGTCTCTTAATGCCATCCTGTTGAGCACAACCTTATGGTGACAGTAAGTGTGGTTTGACAGTGGGTCCTGCACGGAAGATGCGTGACCTTTGACTCCTATATGCTAAACTTTGCTTTAGATAATCCTTCATGGACTGACCTTTTAGATTACCTGTTGTAACTTTGACTTTACAGTGCAAATATAAATGTGCCAACAATAGTATGAGGTAGATAATATTCAGTCTATATGTATGCGGGAAATGAAAGGATAAACACAAATCTCTTTGTTTGCTAGCTGAAGAAGAAAACCTACAAACCAATATGAGTATTTGTAAAATGATCTCCAGCTTATTTGAAAATGAATATATGAAAATCTGAAAACAAGGGATATTCAATTTTCAGAAGTAAAGTGCTTGGTAGAGAAGACTTTACTAAGAAAAAAGGATGAAACATTTTGGTTTCTAAATAATTTCTTTGTCAGCTTCTATGTTTAGGGATTTTCGGAACAATTCCCTCAACTCCAAATTCTAATAAGTTTCTTTGGAGAAAATGAAAAAAGCAAAGCAGAGACTCTGAAAGGAATTAAGAGAACTCAAGAAGGAAACATGCATGGAATCAACTCTTCCTAACATTTTGTTTCTTGTTTTAGCCTTTAGGTCCTGGTAGAAAAGACTCACATGTAATCCATTTTATAATAAGTTTCCATTACCAGCATTGCCAACCAAGGAAATCAATTATATTTTGAAGTAGAGTTAATAGAGTAATAGTATCTATAAAGTAATCTCATTTATAAAAAATTAAAAATATTTATAAAATACTGGGGAATGGGGGGTGTACTTTCAAAAAGTTTGAGAAGCTCAAAAATATTCAATCTAATGTGATCAACCTGATATCCTGAAATAGATTTTTAACTTTTTCATATCTTTGCAAGAAAGCAAAGTAGATTCTGATGAAAAGTAAATTGGATAAATCTAATTTATTTAGGAAATCTGATATTGTTTGATGATACATCTTGTCTTTGTGCTGTTAGGAGAGATTTTGTGTATGAATATGTATTGTGTATGTCTAAAATAGTAAGACCATAGGTTTATATATATTATTTCGTCTAAAGAGGCAACATGATGTATTTGTATTGCTATTCTGTCTATTGCCTTTATGATTTAAGTTGCAAATAATAATTATAACTTATCTGGTGGACAATTATTTGATGTCTCTCAAAATAGCTAAATAGAAATAACATTGATAATGAGGCCTAATTTGGTCAATATGTGTCTGGGCCAAGTAGACTTGTTTTCCATTCATGTCCACAAGCTCTATTCACTCCATCTAATCTACATAGTAATGATAAGAGTGATGATGAATAACACGAATTTTCACAATATGTTCAAATTTTTAATTCAGTTACTCTCTAGCCTACTGTACATTGATATTTTCTTAGGATATATTAAAAAAAAAATTCCAATGTTGAAGCCATACCCCAGGTCAACTGAAAAAAAAAAATCTGATAGGGGGGTTCAGTCATCTGCTTTCTTTAAATCTTCCAGAAATGACTATAATATGCAACCAGTGATAAAAACCACTGTGCTAGCCCTATCAATAGTTGCTTCATATACATGTAATAAATAGGATGGGAAATGAATGTCCAACCAGGGACCATAGTTCCTAACCCCCTCTTCCTTCTCTCTTAACCAGTTTCTACCAATAGAACGGAAGTAAAAGTAATATATGCCTCTGACCCAAAGTAGGTAACATAGGGATTTGCTTTGTATACTTCCTCCTTCCCTGTGGCCAGATATAAATGTCCTAGATAATTGAGGTCCCAGAGAATAGAAAAAATGTGAGTCCCCAAATAACCACTGAGACAGTCATCCACAAAAGAGAAGAGTCATTTTGATTTTAACTGAGCAAGAAATAAACATATCCACTTACACTATTGAGACTGGGATATTTTTGTTAAAGCAGTTGATATTCCTTCAATGAATAGAGTCCTTAATGGTGGCTAAAGAGCCATTATCTATCCAACCTTGTATCTCCTTTGTCAACGAGCAATCTTATTAAATATTGCCAAGAAGTTTATAAAAACCTCAACCTTGACCTGATTAAAAAGGCAATTAAAATTATATACACAAAGTACATTAATTTTTCCTAATTTTCTTTAGATGAATGAAGTGATTTATATTAGATAATTTAAAGTTAAAAACTTATATATGTAACAAAACTGGATAATTTTTATATTTATACACTAACTATACTTACATATGTGTTCTATATAATTATGTTGGATGTACATATATAACACTGTGCATATTATGCTGATCATAGGTCTCTTCGAGTTTAATTTTTAAAAATTTGTTAATATGTAAAATATATTATTTAAAGAAATAAAATATACAGATAAATTGACAAATAGTTTTAGACTTCAATAGGTAAAGAATGCCAAATTTTTTAAAGCACCAAGAGAAAAACAAGTTCCCTTATGTACAAGGGAATCCCCATAAGACTATCAGATATTTCAGCATAAACTTTGAAGACCAGGAGGGAATGGCATGATATATTCAAAGTTCTGAAAGAAAAAATTGGCCAACCAAGAATACTCTGCCCAGCAAAAGTGTCCATCAGTATTAAAAGAGAGAGTTTTCTAGACAAGCAAAGGGCTAAAGGAGTTTAGAACAACTAGATTGGCCTTAGAAGAAATGGTAAAGGGATATCTTTAAGCTGAAATGAAAACGGCAATATTTCACAAGAAAACATATGAAAGTATAAATCTCGCTGGTAAAGGAAAATATATAGTTAAAATCAGAATAATCTCATGTTGACTGGTGGTGGGGTAGTCACTTATAAATCTAGTATAAAGGTTGAAAGAAAAAAATAGTAAAAATAACCCTAACTACAAAAATTTGTTAATGGAGACACAAGATAAAAATATGTAAATTGTGAGCAGTAGAAATGTTTTACAATGCATTCAAACTTGAGTTGTTATTAAGTTAAAATAGACTGTTATAAATATAAGATACATCATGTAAGCCTCATGGTAATCACAAAGCAAAAATGAATACTAGATACACAAAAGAGAAAAAGAAAGGAATCCAAGAATACCAGTGCAGAAAATCATCAAATCACAAAGAAAGCAAGAGAAGAAAAAAGTAACATAGGAATTACAAAACACTAAGAAAACAAGTAAAATGGCACTAAGGCCATACCTATCAATAACTACTTTAAATGTAAATGGATTAAGTTATCCAGTCAAAAGACACGGAAGAGACTCAATTCAGCTTTAAGGACACACATATTAAAAGTGAAGAAATGGAAAAAGATACCCTATGCAAATGGAAACCAAAAGAAATTTGGGGTATTTACACTTATATCAGCAAAATAGACTTTAAGACAAATACTGAAATGAAAGACAAAGAAGATTATAAATAATAAAGTGGTAGATCTAACAAATGATATAACTTGTAAATTTTTATGTGCCCCAAATAAAAGCATTAAATATATTAGCCAAATATTAACCATCTGAAGTGGGAAATAAACAACAATACAATAATAGTAGGAGATTTCAATACTCCACTTTCATCAATGGATAGATCATCCAGACAGAAAATCAATAAGGAAGCATTGGACTTGAACCATACTTTCAACCAATAAACCTAGCAGACATATACAGAACTGTCCACCCAATAGCAAAAGAATACACATTCTTAAGTACACTTGGAACATTCTCCAGGATAGCTCATATGTCAGGCCAAAAAACAAATCTTAATAAATTTAAGAACAATGAAATCATATCAAGCATCTTTTCTGACCATAATGGTATGAAACTAGAAATCAATAACAAGAAGAAAAACTGGGAAATTTGCAAATATGTGGAGACTAAACAACATGCTACTGGACAAAAAAAGGAATCAAAACAATAATTAAAATATATCTTGAGAACAATGAAAATTAAAATATAACATACCAAAACCTATGGGATGCAGCAAAGCAGTTCTAAGAGGGAAGTTTACAGTAATAAATGCCTACATTAAGAACAGGAAGAATCTCAAATAAAAAACCTAACTTTACATCCTAGGAAACTAGAAAAAGAACAATCTAGGCCCAAAATTAGTAGAAAGAAGGAAATAACAAAGATTAGAGTGGAAAATAAATGAAAGAGAGGTTAAGAAGACAATAAAAAAGATTAATGAAATTAAAAGCTGCTTTTTTGACAGTAAAAGGAATAAACAGATCTTAAGCCAGACTCACCATGTAAAAAAAAGAGAAAGGGCTCAAACGAAATCATAAATGACAAAGGAGACATTACAACTGATGCCACAGAAATACAATAGGTCTTAAGAGTCTACTATGAACAAATATGTACCAACAAATTGTGCAAACTAGAAGGTGCAGATAAATTTCTAGAAATATACAACCTACAAATGTGGAATCAGGTAGAAATTGAAGTAGATTAATTACTAGTAATTGAGTAGATTAATTACCAGTAAGGAGATTGAATCAGTAATCAAAAACCTCCCAGCAAACATAATTCCAAGACCAAATGGCTTCACCAGTGAATTCTACCAGACACTTATAGAGTAATAAATACCAATCTTTCTCAAACTCTTCAGAACCATAAAAGAAGAAAATGTTCAAACTTAGTTTACAAGGCCTGTGTTATGCTGATTCCAAAACCAGACAGAAACACCACAGAAAAAGAAAATTGCAGGCCAATAGCCCTGATGAACATAGATGCAAAAGTTTTTAGCAAAATACTACCAAACTGAATTCAGCAATACATTAAAAACCATGATCAAATGGGATTTATTCCAGGGATATGGGGTGTTTCAGCATCTGCAAATCAATGTGATATACCACATTAACAAAATGAAGGATAAAAATTCTACCATCATTTCAACAGATATAGAAAAAGCTTTTGACAAAATTTAACATATTTTCATGATAAAAACACTCAACAAAATGGGTATAAAGGGAAATGAACCTCAACATAATAAAGGTCATATATGACAAGCCCACAATTAACATCATATTCAACAGTGAAAAACTGAAAGCTTTTCCACTAAGATCAAAAATAAGCAAGGATGCCCACTCTTGCCACATTTATTTGATATAGTATTGGAAGTCCCAGACAGAGCAATTAGGCAAGAGAAAAAGCCATCCAAATCTGAATGGAAGAAAATATGTTGCTATTTGCAGATGACATGATATTATATAGAAAACAAACAAGCCAACATTCCTCAAAAAAACGGTTAGAACTAAAAAATGAATTCAGTAAAGTTGCAGAAAACAAAAATCAATATATAAAAATCAGTGGCATTTCTATACACTAATAATAAACTATGAGAAGACAATTTTTTTAAATCTCATTTATAATTGCATCAAAAACAATAAAACATTTAGGAATAAACTTAGACAGGAGGTAAAAGACCTGTGCACTGAAAACCATAAGACATTGTTGAAAGAAACTGAAGAAACAAATAGAAAGATATCTATATATATATATATATATATATGGACTGGATAAATTAATGTTGTTAAAATGTCCATACTTTCAAGGCAATCTACATATTCACTGCAATCCTATCAAAATTCCAATGGTATTTTTCACAGAAACAGAATAATCCTAAAATTTGTATGGAACCACAAAAGACCTGAAATACTCAAATTAATCTTGAGAAATAAGAACAAAGCTGAGGGCTTCACATGTCTCAATTTCTAACCATTTTACAAAGATATAGTAATTAAAACAGTATGGTATTGTCATAAAAACAGACAGATCAATGGAACAGGATAGAGAAGCCAGAAATAATGTCACATATATATGGCCAATTAATTTACAACAAATGACCAAGAATATATAATGGGGAAAGGATATTATCTTCAATAAATGTTGTTGGGAAAACTGGATAGCCACAGGCAAGAGAATGGAACCAGACAAAAATCTTACACCATACACAAAAATCTAAGAGGATTAAAGACTTAAATATAAGACTGAAACCATAAAACTCCTAGAAGAAAATATAGTCAGTAAACTCTTTGACATGAGTTTTGCAACAATTTTTCTGAATCTGATACCAAAAACAAAGGCAACAAAATAAAGAAGTGAGAGTACCTCAAACTAAAAAGCCTCTGCACAGTTAAGGAAACTATCAATAACATGAAAAAGCAACCTTCTGAACAGAAGAAAATATTTGCAAATTATATGTCAGATATGGGGTTAGTATCCAAAATATATAAAGAACTCATATGATTCAATAGCAAAAAAACAAACAAAATCCAATTTAAAAAATGGGCAGAAGATCTGAATATTTTTTCAGAAAAAGACAGATGGCCAACAGGTACATGAAAATGTGCTCAACATCACTAATCATCAAGGAAATGCAAATCAAAACCACTATGAGATATCACCCCATACTTGTTAGAATTGCTATCATCAAAAGGACAAGACATAATTAGAATTGGGGAAGATCTGGAGAAAAGGGAACCATTGTGCACTATTGGTGGGAATGTACATTTGTGCAGTCAAATGGAAAACAGTATGGAGATCCCTCAAAAATTAAAAATAGAAATATCATATGATCCAGCATACTCACTTCTGGGTATATATCCAAAGAAAATGAAATCATCATCTCAAAAAGATATATACATCCCAATATTCACTGTAACATTATTTACAATAGCCAAGACACGAAAACATCCTAAGTGTCGAGGGATGAATTAATAAATAACTTGTGGGATATGTGTGAGTGTGTGTGTATATATACATATCTATCTATATAGACAGATATCCAGCTATAAAAATAACGCTTGAGGGCATTATGCTAAGTGATATAAGTCAGACAGAGAAAGACAAATACTTTATCATATCACTTATATGTGAAGTCTAAAAAGAAAAGAACTCATAGATACAGAGAACAAATTGGTGGTTGCCTGAGGTACAGAGGTGGAGAATGGGATTGGGTGAGATGGGTGAAGTTAGTCAAAAGGTTAAAAACCTCCCTTAAAAAAAGTAATGCCAAGTTTATTCATAACTATAATTAGAGAAAAGTAGAAAACAAGTACATAAGTTCTAAACTTATAGAAGCTTAAATGTAGAATAATGTAAATCATTGAATTAACATCAAAGAAGTTGGAACAGTAAGAAAAATTGAAGATATGGAACAAACATTTTTGTTCATATGATGCTTATTTTGGTCCAGGAACTTACCTAGAAACTTTATAAATATTAAAATACAAAGTAGGATAGTAGATATAGACCCAAATGGACAACAATTTCAGTAACTGTTCATGAACTAAATGCTTCCTTTAAGAAACTATATATGTTTAGAAAATAAGCATCACACTTTTAAATAAAACACAAAGAAAAAAATATTTAAATGAACTCTTATAAAGGTATAACACACCACTGTGTGTGGAAGGTGAGTATGTCACACTTTAAAGGAAAATTTACATCCTCAAATAATTTTTTCTGAAAAAAATCCAGAAGTTTAAAGCTTAATGAACAATATAACATAAAAAGTTAGAAAAAGTATAACAAAACAATCTCAAAGAATATAAAATGTAAGAAGTAATAAGGATAGAAGCAGAAATTAATGTTTTTAAATGCAAATTTACACTAGAAAGGATTAACAAATTCAAATTTGAAAAGGCAAATAAGAGGGATAAACCTTACTTAAATTTGATAATACAGAAAACAGAGGATGCATAATAACCAATATCTGGAATGAAGAGGGAGATAGCATTGAAGATGCAACCAAAATTGGAAGCAATTAAATCATTATTTATAGTTTTATGACCAAATTTTGACAATTGAGGTAATTAAAAAATCTTAACAAATAAAACTGAGAAAATTTACTCAAAAAGAAACAGGCTACCTGAACAGTCTCAAGTATTCAATGTGTTGACTCAGTATCTTTCCTGAAAATGACAGGATCCTTTCTCTCCCTTCTCTTTACATGTTGTTGAACCCCTGCTGCCCAAGTACTCAAATAGCGTTCTAGAAGAGAAGGTGACTATAGAGTAGCATCAGACTTTATGAGAGTGACAAATACATTTTTATTTTACTAAGTTGCTAAGATTTGGGGTTTATTTGTGAAATGCCTGTATCTTGCTTAACTTACTGATATCTTGGTTCCTGTTACAGGTAAAATTCAACCTCTAAGGGATTTAACAGCAGTATAGGTGTGCTTACCATGTCATAGAAGCCCAACATTATTTTCAGAGAACCATATTCCCTTATAGATTTCTGCTCTTTCATTTTAAAAAGGGGTCCCTAGGGCCTCCCTGGTGGCGCAGTGGTTGAGAGTCCGCCTGCCGATGCAGGGGATACGGGTTCGTGCCCCGGTCTGGGAGGATCCCATATGCCGCGGAGCGGCTGGGCCCGTGAGCCATGGCCTCTGGGCCTGCGCGTCCGGAGCCTGTGCTCCGCAACGGGAGAGGCCACAACAGTGAGAGGCCCGCATACCACAAAAAGAAAAAAAAAAAAAAAAGGGGGTCCCCATTCTCATGTTTGCAAAATAGTAACCAATATTCCAGCTGTCATAGCTGCATCTCATTACAAAGAAGACTATATATAAAAGTGAAAAGGCCACAGGGAAAAGCCAATGAATCTTCAAAGAGATTTTAAGGAACTTGCACCCAATGACTTTCTTTTACCTTTCAATGACTCAAACTTTGTTGTGTGGCCACATTTATCCACTTGGGAGACACAGAAATGCTGTATTTTAGCTAGGCACATCTTTCCATCCAAAGAAAATTGTGATTGTTAATATGAAGAAGAGGAGGATGAATTTTGGATAGGCCAATTAATAGTCTGTGCCAAATGGCACTTTCTAACATGTATCAACATGCATCTTTCAAGAAGGACTATATATTAATCATCTTTGCATTATCAGCAATTGGCAAATAGCATATATAAAAATTATACAGAATGTGGCCAAGATGGTAGGAGACCCTGAGATCACCTCCTCTCATGGGGACACCAAAATTACAGCTATTTACGGAGCAACTATCTACAAGAAAGACCTGAAAACTAGTAGAAAAGATATTCTATAACTAAAGATAGGAAGAAGGAACCACAAAGTCAAGACCCACATCCTCAGGTAGGCGACACAGAAATGGTAAGATAGTCACAACTGCAGAGGTCCTCCCCAAGGAGGGAGGGGGCTGAACTTCACATCAGGCTCCCTAGCTTGTGAGTCCTTCACAGGCAAGATGAGCCCCCAGAACATCTGACTTTGAAGGTTACTGGAACGTGCATACAGGAGGACTGGAAGGCTGTAGGAAATGAACTTCACTCTCAAGGGGTGCACGTAAAATCTTACATGCTACAAGTTCAAACAGAGACAGTAATTTGAAAGAAGTCTAACTCACTTGCTGATCTTGGAGAGCCTCTCAGAGAGGCAGAAGGCAACTGGGATTCTCCCTGGGGACAGAGACTCTAGAGGCTGCCATTTTTGGTCTGTCCATCAAAAAGTGTTGTCCCCAGCAGATCCCAGAGCCTCCCCAAGGCCTGGCCCCAGCTACCAGTAGGATGGCACCAGCCATGGGACTCCTGTGTCACACAGCCAGCTGCCCTGGGACCAGGACATGGCCCTGCCTATTAGCAAGCAGCCACCACACAAGGAAGAGTATAGCAACAATCTGGGCTGGGGTTCCCTGGTTACCAGTGTACCCACAATATTTGGTCCCATCACAATGGAAGAGTCCATGCAGCCCACAGAGAAGCACCCTTAGAGAATATAGCTCTAGTGACCAGCGAGGAGAGGGCTGCTGGGCCCCACAGGACATTTCCTACATAAAACCACTTCACCAAAATGAGGAAATGTAACCAACCTACCTAATACATAGAAATAAAAACAGAGTTGGTCTTAATCAGGAGACAGAATAATATATTCCAAATGAAGGAAGAAGAGAAAACTTCAGAAAAAAGAACTAAATGAAGTGGATATTAGCAATCTATTTGATAAAGAGTTCAAGATTATAAAGATGCTAAATAAATGTGGAAGAAGAATGGATGAACACAGTGAGAATTTTAAAGAAGAGTTAGAAAACATAAAGAATCAAGCAGAGCTGAGAATACAATAGAAATAAAAAATACACTAGAAAGAATCAATAGTATTAAAGATGATACAGAAGAGCAGATTAGCAAACTGGAAAACAGAATGGTGTAGATCAACCAAGTTGAACAGAAAAAAGAATTTTATAAAATGAATCTAATTTAAGGGACATCTGTGACAACCTCAAACATACTAACATTCATATTATTGAGGTCTAGAGGGAGAAGAGAAAGGGGCAGAGAACTTACTTGAAGAAATAATAGCTGAAAACTTCCCTAACCTGGGAAAGGAAACAAACATCCAGGTCTAGGAAGCACAGAGTTCTGAACAAGATAAACCCAAAAATGTCCACAGCAAGACACATTATAATTAAAATGGCAAAAATTAAAGATAAAGAGAGATTTTAAAAGCAGCAAGAAAAGCAACTAGTTACAAAGAAGGAAACTTCCATAAGATCCCAATATATGACTTCTCAGCAGAAAATCTGCAGGCCAGAAGGGAGTGCCACAATATAGTCAAAGTGATGAAAGGAAAAATCCTACAACCAAGACTACTTCACCCAGCAAGCCTATTATTCACATTTGAAGGAGAGATGAAGAGTCTTACAGAAAATCAAAAGCTGAAAGAGTTCAGCACCACAAAATAAGCTTTATAAGGAATGTTAGAGGGAATTCTTTAAGCACAAAGAAAATATCACAACTAGCACTATTTAAATAATGAAAAGAAAAAATCTCTTTGAAAAGACAAATATACAGTAAAGGTAATAGTGTTGAGAAAACTGAACAGCTACATACAAAAGAATCAAACTAAACTACTTTCTCACACCATATACAAAAATAAACTCAAAATAGATTAAAGACTTAAATATAAGAATGGAAACCATAAAACTCCTAGAAGAAAACATAGGCAGTAAGTATAATCATTGATGTCAGTCCTAGCAATAGTTTTTTGGATATGTCTCCTCAGGCAAAGAAAACAAAAGAAAGAATAAACATATGGGACTACATCAAACTAAAAGCCCTTTTCACAGTGAAGGAAACTAGTAACAAAACAAAAAAGACAGACTACTGTCTTTTTGGGATATGGTATTGAATGGAAGAAGATATTTATAAATAATGTATCAGATAAGGCATTTATATCAAAAATATACAAAGAACTAATACAACTCTGTATCAAAAAAGCAAATAACTCAATTTAAAAAATGGGCAGAGATGGGGCTTCCCTGGTGGCGCAGTGGTTGGGAGTCCGCCTGCCGATGCAGGGGACACGGGTTCGTGCCCCGGTTCGGGAAGATCCCACATGCTGTGGAGCGGCTGGGCCCGTGAGCCATGGCCGCTGAGCCTGGCGTCCGGAGCCTGTGCTCCGCAAGGGGAGAGGCCACAACAGTGAGAGGCCCACATACAGCCAAAAGAAAAAAAAAAAAAAATGGGCAGAGGACCTGAATAGACATTTTTCCATTGAAGACATACAAGTGGCCAACAGACACATGAAAATATGCTCAACATCACTAATCATCAGGGAAATGCAAATTAAAACCACAATGAGGTACCACTTCATACCTGTCAAAATGGCTATCATCAAAATACAACAAATAAGTTTTGTCAAGAACATGGTGAAACAGGAACACTCCTGCACTTCTGGTGAGATGGTAAATTGGTGCAACCACTATGGAAAACAATATGGAGGTTCCTCAAAAAATTATAACTTGGACTGCCATATAACCCAATAATTTCACTTCTGAGTATTTAGCCAAATAAAAACGCCTAGTTCAAAAAGATATATATGCACCCCAATGTTCATTGCAGCATACTTGCAATAGCCAAGATATGGAAGTAACCTAAGTGCCCATAAATAAATTAATGGATAAGGAAGATGTGTTATTATATTAAATAGAATATTAGCCAATAAAGAAATGAAATCTTGCCATTTTCAACAGCATGGATGCTTCTGGAGGGTATTATCCTAATGAAATAGGTCAAAGACAAATATCACATGATCTCACATGATCTCATATATGGAATCTAAAAGACAAAATAGTCAAAACAAAATGAAAGCAGACTTGTAGATACAAAGAACAAATGGGTTGTTGACAGAAGGGAGGGGAGGGAGGGAAGTGGATGGGTGAAAAAAGTGAGGAGAGTTAAGGGGTACAAATCTCCAGTTATATAATAAATAGCCACAGGGATATAATATACAGCATGTGGAATATGGTCATTAAAATTAAAATAGAAACCCTGGTAAATAAAGGAAAAATACATATGCTGTATTACCTATTAAGTTAACAGCATCAGAAGCACCTACTTGAAGATACTATAACCATGTACTTATCTCATGATATTTCCTTATTTTCTATTACTCTTTTGCTCTGAGCCAAAAATGATATCATAGAGATCCATGTTCAAATCTGGATTTTAATACTTTTTTATATTTTTTCTTAATTGAACAACATAAGTCAAACTAAAAAAACTCTCTAAGGTTTATTTTTCTCACCTATAAACCAGTGTGATAAGATCTATCTGAAAGGGCTGTTGAAATAATTAAATACAACACTACGTGCAAGGTGCTTAGAAAATGCCTGACACATGATAGTACTAAGTAATAGTATTTTAAGCATTAATCCCATAGCTGAGAGATGGTATTTAGCTTTCTCTTCACTCTTTTTTATTCAACATTTTTGACTGGAAATAAAACATTTAACTATTATTGTAAAATAGTATCTAGTGAATAAACAAACTCATTTTTCATTCCTGATATATATTTTTTCATTCCTAATATTTTTTATAAAGACAAGTTTTTACACTAGAATGGATACTAGCATTGAGTTATTTTGTTGATATTTCTTCCTCCTGATGGAAGCCAATTTGAAAACAACTGAGAGTGTAATATTTAACATATATAGCCCATCAGATAACAAAATATCTTCAAATAATGTTTACCATATAATAGTATCTACTGTGGGGAAATTTTATATTTATTTCTAATTGAAATCCCACATGCTCTAGTTTGTGGGACAAACTTATTTGTTCCTTGTGTGTTTGTTCTTTGTATATTCTTAGTGGAGTGAGTAAACAGGTGCCCTTAATGCTGGAGAGAAAAATGAAAACCATGATTTGAACAAAACAAGAAATATTTATTAAATAGTGTATATAAAGAGTGAATAATATGTTAGCAGGAAAACAGTAGGTACCTTCCCATTATATGCATTTTTTAAAAGGCTTTTAAAAATTCATAAGAAGTCTAAAGTTGCTAAATAAACACCAATAAAAATAGGTTCATGTAGTGGAAAGAGTAGGCACAAGCATTCCTAATAGGGTAAGAGATTCAGCAATCTCTAACACCTCATTCATCCTCTTGGACACAGGGGATGGTCAGGTAATTGAAAAAGAACACAATAATACTGGGTTTCTAATGGCTCATCAATGCTGCATACATGAAAACATTGAAACTCTAGTTTAATAATTATGGTACACTGCTTAGTGAGCATAAACATAATGGAAGGGTTTCACAGCTTCTAAAGATTTTTTGTCACACTTTACATGAAATGAAGAACTTTATGTATAGTTTAGGAATTATAATTCACCAGTTAATTTATATATTTGCCTAGTGTCATAAAAATCAAGCTAATCAATTTAGCTTCTGACAATGTAATCTATTTTCCATATTCTTGCATAATCTTTTTTTCCAGAATTCATTTTAATATATGAGTTACATGAATTGAAATCCATGTAATTAACCACAAGAGATCCCTGGACACTTGCTAGTTTTGGTGACATTCTCCAGCAAAACAGCAAGCTCACCCTTGGGTAGTTGTTTTTAACCATTCTAAGTATTTTCATTCCAAATGTTTTTTTAATGGAATTATTAAAAAAAAAAAAACCTAGTGCCTCGTTAAAGATGAAACAAAAATTGGAGATCTTTTCATGTAATATCTATACAAAAAATGAAGAACCAGGAAGAGTAAAGAGATGAAACCATGAAAGGGGAAGAGGAAAAACATGGAAGCAGAAAAGAAATGACAAAATATCTAGGAAAGGGTTATGCCTATAGGCTATGAAGCAGCAGCAGCGGCATTAAAGTAAATGAATGAAGAGAAAAACAGAGAAATCAAATTTAATATTAGTCTATGGGTTAAGACTTCAGAGAATGAAGGTGGTCACAACATGTAGAGTTTAGAGAGGTTTAGAATAGAACAGAGTACACAGAACTGAACATGATTAAATTATTAATGAACTCTTGGAAGGTGCTTTGGGTATAAGAACACAGGTCAGTGAAGTTCAAAGAAAAAATAAATGGAGCCGTTAGGACAGTCTTAGAGGTGATGATCGTAAACAAGTGGAGGCTAGAAAGAAAAGTTGAAGACAGAGTGATGATGACAACTATAGGCATTGAAAAACAGAATTTACCCAGGTGAAAGAGAGTTGGGAAAGTTTATCTACTCATCAGAAAGCTTTTGTCCTTTTTGACACTCAGTGGTAAAAATAAAATATATAATGATAAATATAAAAATATTACAAAGCCATCTTATCAAAGCTATATTCTGAAGAGTATAAAGATGAATCTTAGAGCTGTCAATAAGGAAAGAAGTGAAGTTTGAAATGTAATTAGGAATAATAGAATGCATGTAACTAAATTAATGCTTCTTTAATTGGCATCTATATATGTATATGTACACAAACATGCATAGACATACACACACATATGTACATGGATATTCTCATTTGAACTATTGCTGAAAGTGCTCAGTCATTTTGCTTGTTGAAATGTTTAATTGTAAGTTTCAAAGGTGATACTTTGGAGAAAACATAGTTGCCTGAGACATTAGTTCTGGTTCTGAGGCCACTTAACCCTATAACCTTGATTAATTTATTTAACTAAAGAAGCTCTAGATTTCTATTTATGAAAGCTTAATTAATATGATAGTCTTTAAGATCTGTTTTATATATTAAATTGTATTCCTCTTCTCAGAGTTTTATTTTAAATAGTCTCAAAAACTTAAGGTCTACATTCAAAGTTCCCTTTGTATTTAGAAGCAGAATCGGTATATAAACATATAGTAACCTTTCTTTTTTTTTTTTTTTTTTTTTTTTTTTTTGCTGTACGCGGGCCTCTCACTGCTGTGGCCTCTGCCGTTGCGGAGCACAGGCTCCGGACACACAGGCTCCGCGGCCATGGCTCGCGGGCCCAGCCGCTGCGCGGCATGTGGGATCTTCCGGGATAGGGGCACGAACCCGTGTCCCCTGCATCGGCAGGCGGACTCTCAACCACTGCGCCACCAGGGAAGCCCTTTAGTAACCTTTCTTAATCATCCATTTTAAGGAAGCCTTCAAAAGTGATGACAGCTCATACTGCCTTTTATATTTATTGGATATAAAGTTGGAGCCTACATTAAATGCACTTAATGGCATTAATGCATGCATAGCATTTTTTCCATGTGTCACATATAATTTTTCTGCAGTGGATGATATGTAGCAACTAAAAATACAAACCACCTGTTGTTCAGATTTTCCCTGAGTGTACTGCATTGTTTAGCTTTTTCTACAGTGTGCTCTGTGTGTCAATATTGATTTTAGAAAAAGTAATAAAGGATCCTGTCAAAATAAAATTATAACCTAAGGCAATTTACATTGCTGAAGGGGGTCAGCTTTAATAACCATCACCATCTTACTAGAACCGCTGTGAAATTTCATTAACACTGTACTCCAGTCACATACCAGCTAGGTTTACAATTACTACTTGATTATATGTCTGTATAGATCTTTAGGCACAAGTTTCCTTTTTGTGCCCTGTATCGTTTGGTGCATGGGTTTTCTTTTCAATTCAGTGGAAACTCTATTCAAAGAAAGAAAAGATAATAAAGGTTGGTATTGAAACTGTTCCTCAACTCAGCACAAAAGTACTGAGGACATTGTCATTTTAGGACATTTGGCATTTTAATCTATCCACCCTTCTTGAGTTAGATATCTATTTGAGATCAAGACAGAGTGACTGTTCATGTAAATGTAAACAAAAGAAAAAATAAACAAGGCTTTGGGAGACTCGGGGCTATGTACCAGAAGGAACATGGAACTGCCTTTTCTTCTAGCTCTGAAATGGAGAACATTCTCAGCTTCACCTGTTATTTATCAATACATGTCGACCCATCCAATAAATTGGAAAAGAAATCTAATGGGCACTGAGATGGTGAGAAATATAAACATGTCTACCCTCTTACTCAATAAGTTGATATTTCTATGTACAGTTGACCCCTGAAAAACTTGAAGATTAGGGGTGCTGACCCTTCACAAAGTCATAAATCTATATATAACTTATAGTCAGCCTTCTGCATCTGAGGTTCCTCCTCATCTGTGGTTTCAACCAACCAAGGATCATGTAGTACTGTAGTATATACTATTGAAAAAAAAACCCACATATAAGTGGACCCATGCAGTTCAAACCCATGTTGTTCAAGGATCTACTCTAATTCTTTTCAATTATAGACTGGAGACTTTTAATGTTAAATTTTGAGTGAAACTGGCTTATAAGTTGTTTTATGCTTCAGTAAATAATATTGTCTTGCATGGTATCCAAAACAGGCCAACTGAATACCGAATGCTTCTCAGTAACAAATAATGTATTGAGGCAAGTTTCCAGTATACTTACGCGTTTCTGTAGCTGAAAGGCAAACCATAAATTATCTTATAAAATATACAGTCTTCAGTTCCCTGGACTACAGGAACATTGAGAGGTAAATTTAAAAGAAAGAGTTTATATTTGTCAATCACCGAGCCCTGTCACCCACAGGCTTTGGATACGGACAAGTGTTGAAGCAATCCTGACCAAGTGGGCAGTATGTTAGAAGACCATATTTACCAGTGGGTGATTTCCAGGTAATCATGTAGCATTAAGCCCAATGTCTAGTGTCCATCAGACCTCACAAAATCTGAGAAACAACATTTCTTATTAATCCTGCCTTGAATCTCATTCAGTTGTCCACTTACACTCCAGTTTTTCTCCATTTCTGGGATCCTGCATTGAATCCTCATGCTTAGGGTTAAGCCCTTCTCAGCCCTAGTCTGGTAGATTGAGCCTTGATCCTACTTAATCTCTTCTGCTTCAGTTGCAAGTTAGTTAAAATCAGTTAAATCATCCCGCTTTGGTCCTAGAACTATTCAATTCTATCTGCCTTGTAATTACTAGTGTTGCTACCTAGAGATTATTACTTTAGTATATTGATTAAAAGCTCTAGATTCTAAGTAAATAGATCTTGTTTTAAATCTAGGCCTTGTCTTCTGTTAAATATAGGTAAGTATATTTCTCCTATCCTCTGTTTTCTTATCTATTAAGAAAAGGTATAATAACAGTTTCTACATATAGAAGTTTTGCAATGATTTGAACAAACAATATTTCTAAATAGTTAGAATATCATACTATGTGGTAAATATTTAATAAATGAGAAATATTCAATATGTTCTCTTATATAATCAGACATGTAGACTATTAGGACTATTCCAGAGTAATATAGAAGTTTAATTCCTCCTTGGATATTGTAAAGTAAATGAGTAAATACTATTTACAGTGCCAGTCCTACAACTGGACCCAACTGGCTTTGTCCATTAGAGCTGACAGTAACAAGAATTATGGTTCTTTCCTTCCCCTAAGAGTTTTTCCTGACTCAAACATCTTTGCGGTGGCTCCACTGAGAAAATATCTATTCCATGGCTTAACACCTGCAATCAGCAAGAGTTCTCTCTGTCACTACTACCATTTTAATATGGAGACATAAGTGTGGATGGAGGCATAATTACTGACCTTTTATTTCAACCAGCCACCAATGCTATGTACAACAGAGCTCAAGATGAATGCAGATCTCCCAGTTATTAGAATTATTGGATTAATTTCCTGAAATTTATCTTTAGACTTTTGAGATCAGTCTCTTCTCAACAAACAGCCTACTAGGCAGTGGGCTGGCTTATATTTGTATAGTACCATTTTGGTCTCATTTGTACAAAACTCTCACTCTGGCCTTCTCTAATAAGAGGCAACCAGTGCCCAAATCAGAGTCTGAGTACTTCTGCAGTCTTGTTTCAAGTGGATCCCCCATCTAGCAATAAGTTCCAGCAGATCCTTTTGAAAAATAGAGTTTTTGATGGTCCACCTGAAGTATTACAGAAATTCTGAGTTAGGCATAGATTTAGGAATATCCTGGACCTTCATAACATTTGTACTTTGGGAGTAAAACCTTTATATCCCCTATATTTGAATTACCTGGTCTCTTTCCATTCTGTCTCAGAATAAGAGATGTTACTTCTTTATAAGAAATTGAAAGTGTGAAAATAGACTGCATGTGATAAAATCCTGGATCCATTATTTATTAGTTGGCTCAATTTGGGTGAAATGCTTAGACTCTCTAAGCCTCAATTACCTAATCATCAAAGCAGGGTTAAAATGTATTGGTGATTACACAACACAGTGTCATAATTTACTTGGCCTAAAACCTTAAATATAGAAAGTAACCAATAAATACAAAGTAGCAATATCATTATTATGACTGTTATTATTACTATTACCACCTATGGCTTCATTCAGGGTATGTCCCAAGCAACTTGATTCATTGCTAAGCAAAATCACACACTAAAACTTAATACCCTAGACTTTTTCCTTTTTATGAGAAAATAAGAAAATAGTTGTTGATGTACTATCTCCAAGTTTATTTCACATCCACTTTTCAACACAAATATCTTGTCTTCTACTCCTAAACTGCTCCAAATTACCAAATAAAATAATTCATTTAGTCCTTAACCCATTAGAGATACCTTTACCCTGTTCAGACTCTGTTTTTAATATGTGAATGACTCTGAGTCCCATCCGTGGAATAGGTGACTCACACTCACTCTGAAACATAGGGCCAGCTGATCTCTCTGGTTTTAAGACTATGCAGCATTATGAATAAAATAGTTCCCTTTTTAACATCTCGTCAACCAAGCCAGAGTTTGGTCACAAGTCTCTCTATACTCTACTATCACATAAACTGGTTGGGACACATAAAAATCTATTGGCTCTTCTAAGAACAAGTGCAGAGTTTGCTTTGGCAATCTTGTTCTTGTCTTAGACCCATGTCCCAATCTGACTTCCAAAGACTTAAAAAGAAAGACAACTTATGCACATTTTAATACACCACACTTTTAGGAAAGAAGAATATTCAAAACAGATTACTCACAAGAAAGCACTGCCTGTTTATTCCAGCTATACTTTATGAAGCCATTCTGCTAACACAGTGAGAGCTTTCATTTATCTAAGTCTCTGTTTTCAGAGCTCTTTGGGAATTGCTTCCCCTAATGTTTTGACTGTCTGGGGATACACTACTCATTCTTCAGGACTCATAAAAAATATGTATTCTATATTTCTTTTATCTTTTTTAAAGAAAAAATACTTTCTCCCTAAAGTGTAACCAAATAGTATTTTATGCATTTTTATTATATCATACTTATTTCACTCTCAAACTATAGTTAACATAATCTTTTCCTTATCAACAGATTCTTGAGGCTGCATATTGTGTATAATACCTATTTGTTTTCCCATTTCCCATCACATTGCCTAGCATGTCACAAATACTTATTGGAAAGTTTGGATATTTATGTCATTTCTTGAATATATATGTAAAATATTGAGTGATTTTATTAGTGTTTCACTCTAAAATGTAATGATAGTTGAATACAGTGAGATGATAATTCAGAAATAGATTGAAAGTGACTTGGTTTATTTTAAATAATAGTCTATTTTAACTTTTACTAATCTTTTTACTTCAACAGATGACTACATGCTGACCATTCACAGTGCTCTTTCTGAGTCATTAAAATTTAATAGAAAATAATCCATTGCTTTTCATTATTTTTACACTAGAGAAGTTAGTTGTTTTCCTAACGTAGATGGACAATGGCTCAGGCACAGTACCAACATTGGCAGTTGACTGTGCTGTGGAGACTTTGAATCGGCAGACTAATATTCCCAAATGCACTCGTTCCTACTGCAGAAGAAATAAGCTGTAGGGGACTCTTGATTGCAAATGGTTCTAGTGTACTAAAGAAAGACTGTGGTCATTAGTGAGCATGTTTTACTGAAAACACTCATTATGTTGAATGAGACATTCTTTTTAAGAAAGCTCAAATCTGATGTTAGTGCTCAGAAGTCAAATAAAAAATCTATAAAAATAACCCATTTCTATTCAATATTTATGATTTATAAAATCATGTATTTCTGAAAAAAAAACAAAATTAGTTGAATCCTTTGCTTCAGATAGCATCTGAAACACTCGTGTAGCTCTCTAATTCTTTACCTTAGACTCAATCACTTCAGTAAAGTAGTATTTATTACATTCCTATTCTATGAAAAAATTTGTAATGCATTATAAAGGCAATAGGATAAGTATAAAATAAAATCTTTGTTTTTCAGATTTTGCAATAGTGGAAAAATATATAAATGCACAAAATAAGTAAAATGAAATAGGTGATTAAGTACTTAATATTTCGGAAAGTTATAGGTGTGAAGAGAGATTTGATGTGAAGTTAAGAAAGACTTGAATAATGGCATGGAAGTTGAACTAGAGAGATAAGAATAACTTAAATAGAATAGGAAAGGATGAGGAATACCTTGAATATAAGCATAAAACAATTTAGTCATCTATGTCCAAAGTGTATTCAAAGAAAAATTAATTTATCTTGCCTCTAGAGAAGTAGGATACATAATATAGGTAACTAGTAGAATTTAAAATTTGGCAATATAAAATTTGCTTAAATTCATTTTGTTGTTAAGAAAAATCTCCCATTATCTGCATATCACAGAGATCTTCCATGGCCTTTATTATAAGAATTCTAGCATCATCAACTTGCTTGTCATGCCAATAATCGCTCTCAAAGAAAACTGCTTCTGCCAGAACCCCGCTGCAGGATGCAGTCTTAAGCAGCTAGATTCAATAATACCAACTGAGTCTTCACATCACTTACCCTTTCCCTAATTACAATTTATGTGAGCAAGGAAGAACATCTGATCCAAGGGCAGCTAATACAAATTTATGGCTTGGATTGCTATAAAAAGGTACAACTAGGGTTTTAATTATACTGAAACAATCATGTATTTTTCTCTTGATAGTCTTAGAAGAATTGGCCAGTATGTATAAATAAGAGAATTAAACAGATAAAGACAACAAAGGAATGTAGTTGGGTTGAATTACTGCACAGTATCTAATTAAACCATCACGTATTTCTGGTGCTGGGTGTCTGGAACTGACTTGGGTTGTGAATGATATTTCTTGTTCCACAATGAGGTCTTCCCAGATGAGGGTTCCTGTACTTGGATTTCTTTGAAGTTTCACTTAGTTTATTTTCCTGTATATATTTATGTATACCCTGACCCATTAACCTAACCTGGCTTTATGATGTCTGTTTATTAGATTCCAAGAGTTTACTAAAGTATGCACTAGAGGTGCTTGAGGGCATTTGTATATGGTTTTCTCTCTGCCCGAAATACTTTCTACTCTCTTTACCTTCACTAAGCTAATAAGTATTTATCTTTATAGAATTAGTTCAGAGGCACATTTCATGCCTTCAAACATTTAAATATCTGAAAGCTGACAAGTTTTAAGACATGACAAATGATATTTATGACTCTACTGGAAAGAATAATTTTGATCTAGATTTAAAAGAATGAAAAGTAATTAATACCAACATAAGTAAAAATTATTTTATCATGGAGGTTGTTAAATAAATATTAAGTGAGGTATTACATAAATTGTTGAAGAAAACTAGAATAAATTCAGTGATATAGTGTAGAGATCATATAAGATGAAAAATTATTTTGAGTTGTGCTTTGAAAATGTTGAGTTGTGTTCACTGACTGCTAGCTTATCACTACAAATTAACATTCTATTAGAATTTATAAAGGTGTAAACTAGATTTATGACAGGAAAAGAACAGATAACAGATTCACTAGATTCTCTCAGATAATACAGATATCCTTCACCCATTTCTTAATGGTTCTGAAAAGAGCAGGTTTCTGAATTACAGTCTTAAACTATTCTGCCTGTAAGAATTTTATGAAAATGTCAGTGGGATTTAAGCTGTTTTGTGGCTAAAATATCCATTTTATATAGTGAAAGAAATTATTTTACATTATAATAAAACAAAAGTCTTTATTGCCAAATGTATTTTAATGTTCTATATGGAGAAGTTTGCGGTGTCCGGGGTTTTGCTAAAGTTAAAGAAACCCAAGTGCTGAACAGTGAAGTTTACATGTGCCTAAAATTCCTTAACTGTTCAGCCTCTACAAATACTCTCCAAAGCCTTCTTCATCTAACCCTGTCTCATATTTCATTGCAGTGCTTGCCAATCAGTTACAGTCTTTGGCACCATGTCACTTTCATCCCACTGGATGACTGTCATGGGAGCGGCCCAATGGTGCGCTGCTAATGAGGCAGCTTAAAGAGCAGCTGGGGATGTGAAATTGCTGAATTAGGGTCAAGGCCAAGAGAGAAAATGGATGAGAGAGAGAGAGTCTGAATGACTGCCAATAAGCAGGGGTTCTATTATCCTGCTAAAGCAGGACATTCATTACTATCTATTGTAACATAATTTGGGTTTAGTCAAGCTGTCTCTCCCTCTCTTTGGATTCACAATTCATAAACCACAAATGATCCAAAGGGTGCATTGTCCCTTGTGGCCTTGTAACCCTCAGTGAGGGAGAAGCACGGCAGGAATGAATGAGCTATGAAGTCCCTAATGTAAGCACCATCAGGGCCAACACCTTGCTCCTTGGAGCTGTGACATAAGTTGTAGGCACATTGCCAAAATAGTTTTGCATCTCTCCGGAGCCAGTTTGCTCATTAAGCAAAGATAAAATAAAAAGTCCTTTTTTATCCTTTGCAAAACTCAAATCCTAATGCTAACGGCTGGTATTTCCATACTAATTTCTTCTAGTTACTGATAATATTACTGCACAGGAACAGAAGTTTGTTTTTCCATAAGGATACAAACTTTTAGTTTTTTAGACTTAGTTCTTCCAAGTGTCAGAATAATCTATTCCTCTAGTTTTCAGTTGGTTTGTGTTGTTTCTACACATGAAAAATGACATGTATAAAATTCTAATTTTTTTCCTTTAATCACAAAGCTTCCTTCCCTTTAAATAGGATACATGTACCTCCCCTTCCTCTCCTCTTCTTGTGCCTCTACTGATCTGTTTCAATTATACTACTTATTACCATTTGGATTCCGTGCTAAAGCCCACCTGCCATCTGAACTAATGGGACCACAGTGTTATTGTCTATGTGTCGTACTCAGGAAGGCAAATGAGCTTGATGAAAAGAGAGCAAGTACAGTAATTCAGAGAAAATTAACCAAGTCATAGTGAATATAATTAATCACTGTAGTAAAGTAAGGAAAAGAAAATTCTTAGCCTGATTGATAGTGAGACACTGCTTACCTCAGTCTGTGGCAGGTGGACCTCCCAGAGCATCCTCTACACCTACCAGAAGGTCACTTCCATATCACAGGTAAAAGTACAAGAAGTACAACTGTAGTCCTTATGGATCTGTTAAATGTGGCTTTACCATAGGTGATTTTTAAATTGTTCTTGCATTTTTTGGAGTGTGTACGATTCAATCCACGTTGGCTTTCTTTCCTCAGGAGCTAAAGTTTCATCTTATATGTATGACTGTTTCACCTGCCATTACCTAGTGTAAATTTGTTATAATTCATCTCATTATTTCCATGTATGCTTTACATAGAGACTATCTTAATATTTTAAAAATTTTGGTGTTTTGACTTTAAATGCTTACCAGCATAGGTATTTCAAACTGCCTACACAAACTGGAACAAATGACCCATTAGCAAAGCCTGCTGCTGATTCTTCCAAAGAATTGCTTTATAAATATGTATTTTGAAATTTATAAACACATTGCCTTACTTAATTCTTAGAAACAGAATTGCCTCTTAATGGATTCAGGTCATTTAATGTTATGGTTCAGCGTGTTGTCACAATAACAGCTCTGATACCTAACAATAAAAAAAAAAAAACACATTCTGATCAACGATATCTGTGAACTCTTAACAAAGCTATCTTTCCTGAAGGCATGAAGTGCTAAAAACTGATTTTCTTCTGTGTGGAAACATATTAATGTTCCTGGTAATTTAAGAAAATTGATTAATTGTAGCTATTTCCTTTTACTGAAGATAATGTGGTTTATGTGTGGAGATTGATCTGATAGGTATTTTTAATGCTAATACAACATATAATAATTAATGTGTTAAGTAGATCTTTGAGCATGTGAATGCTAGGTACTCAAATCTATGAAATCTAGTCTTCTTATAACCTATTGAATGATACACATGGCCTTAAGTAATAATGGACCTCTATTTTAGAAACAGTGTGTCGCATTCATAAAGATTGCTCTACTGAGATGAAGTTTCCATTCCCAGTTTCTTCAAGAAACAAATTCCTGTCCTGATTCATGTTTGTTTCTTTAACAATGTGGAGTCTATGAGTTAGAGGTTGGAGAAAGATATTTTCAGGAAATACTTGCCTAAAGTAATTGAATGTAAATCAAAATAATTGATTGGAGAAAGGAAGGGGGAGGGGAAGGGGGTAGGAGAAAAGTTTTTTTATATAGTTGTCAGTAAATTATAAAGGATTCTACCACGAGAATTTTATTTTGTTGGGGGGACGGCAGATGATTGGTAAAGAGTATAGAAATTTAAAAGGTAGACAATCTAGTCTTAATTACTCAGTGTAATGAAGATGGTGAGGGGATTCTGGTTCTCTGTGGGTAAGTTCATGGGAAAGGACAAAATTGCCAGTGATGCTGGGTTGTATAAACCTTTCCCGGAGCAGAGGTTGAGAGATGGGCTTGGATAAGAGGCAAGTAGAAGTTTTAAACATGATTCTTTCATAGGACCTTTAAAGTTTTCACTACAGTTACAAAGACCATGATATGCTTAGTAAATTTGTAGACAGTGGGGGGGCTGAATTCAGCAACGGGCAAACAGAGACTCAGCTTCTAGATGAGAAGACATATGTTACAACTATAGCTCTCAGGCATAGTAACAGACCCAAAGACATGACGTGCCTTTTAAATGGTACCAAGACACAATACTTGGTCAGATGCTGCTCACAGGTTGGCTGTATACCATTATATTTTGGTAATAATAATTGTGCTTATTTAGTTAGTTTTTACTGTGAGACAGGTAGTGAACTAAGTTCCTTAAGCTTCATCACCTACCTCTTCTATAAGGAAATGTATTTTCTTATTTTTCCCCCAAAGAGAAAATGAATGCTTAGAGTTTAAGTAATTTGCCTTAAATCACCCAGCTATTACATTGCGAAGTTGAAATTCAAATCCAGCCAGTCTGGCTCCACAGCCCATGCTCTTAACCACTGAACTAGACTAGTAAGAAAGGAAATGTTAATGTGCTCCACTAAGCATTGCATTTCTGCCAGGGAATGACCTTAATACGAAGAGAGAATTGGCCTTTTGGAATGAAGTCCTAAGGGGTAAAGAACAAATAGAAACTCTGAAGTAAATAGAATGATGACCATGTTTATAGAAGTATGTTTTAACATTCTAATTCATTCATCAAATATGTTTACCCATTTAGCTTGTAGGAGAGTTACAGCACTACTCAATTGGCTTCTGGAAAATATATTAATTTAGCATATGTTTAAACTGATTTAATATCCCATTTTCCAACCCTTCCCTTTACTTATTTCTAGTCGACAGTCAAGGAATAAACAGACAAAACATTTTCCTCAACAGTCTATAATCTTCTAGAAATTAATGGTAGGATTTTTCCAACCTCTGTGGTTATTTCTCAAGCACCTCATTTGAAACTTACTAGCATGTAGATATGGGTATGAATCAAATATTTTCCTTAAAAATTTTAATTTAATACTATGGTTTAGGTGACACTTAATGGTTTAGGAAAGTATAAATGTCAACGCACGTATATACCCTTATCTCTACCACCATTCCTCCCCCACACTTACATAAAATAACCATTATTTTTTTGTAGGCGAATGCAAAAGTTTATATTCTTAAAATAGTTACATATGAGTAGAAACAGCTATTAACCCCCAACAGCTTATAAAACATACGCTTTTTAATTCTGTTTGTGAAAAAGAAAATACTTTGTTATTTTAATAACTATTTTCTCCCTTAGCTCATTAAGATATTTTCCCAGAAGCTTCAAGAACCCAGTTCGTATCTGCAAGCCTCCCCCAAATCCTCACAAACAGTGACATTACTGGCGCCAATAATTAGAGCTGGAGCAGAGAATACAGATGAGAAGTACTGTGTAAATCACTTTGGTATCATTCTGCTACTTTTATCTGTCCACTGTGGCTTGTGGTTCTTGCTGCAGGAGCTCATCCTGGCTGGGTAAAAACCACAATCCAGTTGCAGACCAAAACCAATCGCTCTCATAGGAATGCTGACAAAAATGGGAATTATGGGAACTTCCGCAGACTACTTAGTCCATATTTTGCAGTCACATCCTTGACGGCATGTACATTTTCCTTTTGGTAAATGCTAGGCCTGTACTGCAGTTCAGTGTTATCCTGAAATAACTGGCACTCAACAAGTTGATGCTAATGCCCTTTCGGGTTGGCTGGATTCCTACAATCTACTTACTAGTTCTCACTTTTTGGCTACAATGGCTTATCTTTTTTCTCTTGTTCTTGGCAACTGTCTCAGGGGTAAGAATGTGTAAAGATTATCATAATTGTTAATTTAAGAGCATTGTGAAATATGGGTGAAATAATCTGTATATAGAAAAGATCATCCTATGTTAAAAAGCCCATTTTGCCTTTGAGCTTCCAAAGTTAGTGTTTTGTTTATTTTTTAAAGCAATGCAGCGAACATGTTTCTTTGGGATTATGTTTTTTTCTTTGCAGGATATAAAAGTAAGATATAACATATATATGTTTATTTATGTCATATATATATGTTATGTCAATTTTGCTAAGTCAACAAGTTCTTACTTTGGGAAAAGAGAATTTAAAAATTTGTTCTTAATTTGTGTATAATGTTTTGTATTTATATCTATTTTCCTTATATAATAGCTCACTGACATGTACAATGCTTTGGATGTAGAAAAAGATTAAAATAATACTGAAGAAGAAGTTACTATTATCCCTATTTTGATGTGAAGTAAAAA
Organism: Mesoplodon bidens; assembly: GCF_964165515.1. Taxonomy (NCBI): domain Eukaryota; kingdom Metazoa; phylum Chordata; class Mammalia; order Artiodactyla; family Ziphiidae; genus Mesoplodon; species Mesoplodon bidens. The sequence continues at coordinate 126,563,674 of NC_138176.1, read as the reverse complement.
TGTCTCTTTAGGGTCCCACACACAATAATTTCGGATCTATTTGTCTGAATCCAGAACTTGTGCTCTGCCCCACCACACTAAAGCGACGCAGACTTTACAAAAGTCTGCTTGACTGAGGCATTTTCTTATTAGAACAGTCAGGAAAAGATTGACTTAAAAAGCAATTACTTTGGTTGTTTTACTTAATGGATTACTTACAAAGAATTAGCCAATAAATTGAGATCTAACAGTCAGTCTTATAGCCCCAAGTACTAACAAAGAAATTCTTGCTTCTTTTGAAATTGAATTAAACCAAGAATGAAATGCCAAGCTAAACAAAAACTGAGAATAAACCAGTATTTATAATAAATTCATAATTTGCATGGCTGTTTTAGATCTTAGTCATCACCTGAGATTTTATTAATGCAAGCTGGAGGAATTTTTCTGAACCAATTCAATAAAAAGTACTTATTGAGCACCTATTATGTGCTCAGCAGATTCAAATACAGGAATATTAAAATGTGAATATATGACAACCACATCAACCTCTAACTGGTGAGTATAAAGGGGGGATTTTATAAATCAGATGAAAGAATTTAGAAATTATAAAAGGTACAAGACAGACTAGTCAGGTGGGAATTGTATTGAATAAGCTGAATCTTGTCAAAGTATGACAGGCAGATTGTAGGAGCGAAGGTGCAGAGGAAGAACCATGATGCTATTGGGGTAATTTGGATGAGAGATAGTAAGGACATGGCTTAGAATAGTGACCCTGTGCTGTTCTTCTTATTTGACTCTTTATTAGTTTTACTTTATTGTGCTTTTAAAAAATTTTAGGCTTTTTGCCACTTCCACTCTCACTGTGTTATTTAAACAGTTGTAGTGGAAAGCAAAACAAGGACACGTGATTATAAATTCCCCAATCTAATTCTGTTCAAAGCTTTGCTACTGATTTATGTGACTTTAGGACACACACACTGCTCCATGAGTCAGGTTTCTTAGCTTTCCAATGGAGATGAGAAATTTCCTTACATGTTGTAAAGATTCTTCAGGCAATAAATTGAATGAAGTTATGCAATTAAATCCCACTTTTACCATCCTGCTCTTCCAACATGGCCAAGAAAACATCTCTACTTTTCATCATTTGCCTCTTAATAATTGTTTACCTTATTCAGATTTGCATGATAAAATACAAAGTATTTTTCCATACAGTTCTTAATAAAATCCTCACAAGCATGAATGGTGGCAATACCAGTTTCCCCCCTTTTCTAGATGAATCTTAATTCCCTCTCTTGATAGCATTTGCTGCTCTCACTAGTTTCTGAGAATGTAGACTCAGTGTGTCATGTAACTGATATACTTACAGGAGAATCCCAAGTGTCATGCAGACTTGCAAAGCAGTTATTGAGAAAAGATATGATACAGTTTTTGGGAACAGATTGAACCAGAGAAAAAAGGGAATTATGGATATATAGGCAGTTTAACACAAGAATGCTTAAATAATAGCATAAGAATATTCATCTTTTTTTTTGGATTCTGTGTTGTTTATTCCATCCAAATACATGAAGTTCTGATGAAATAAAATCATATGGTACAGATAAAAACAGGCAATGAGAGCCCAGAGTCGTTTTAGGGCCAAATTGCAGACAACCCAATAGTTCACATTTTAGGAATTTGAAATTCCTAAAAATAGATAAGGTGGTTTCTGAAAAAGAGAGAGAAGGAAAGAAGAAAGAAAAAAAAAGGAGAGGAAAAGGAGGGAAGGAGGAGATAAGAAACCAGAATATTTATCTTTGATGTTTTCCTTTTTCTCACCATACATACCTAATCAGCTACTTTTTCCTGTGTATCATCCTTTTAAATGCCTTTTATACCTGCATATTTTTTCAGGCCACACCAATAATCACAACTCAAATTAAAACCTGACCACTATTAAAATAGTCATATTATTTACCTGCTCTTAAATTTCAGTGCATTTCTATTAAGTAAGGAACAGAGTTCAGTCTACTGAGTAGTGAAATTTAGGCGTGTCCACAGTCTTATCCCAGGATTTGGCTCAGTGGAATCCTGGAGACCACAGTACTAACAGGACAGGTAATTACCTACATTTCTTTCTTCCTCCATGTTCAATGATATCTGCACTAATGGCTTGACAACTGCCAAGGTAGGAATAGTTAAACAAATAAATTGGCAAATACTACGAAACGGGTTTTCCTTCATGAGAAACGGATGTTGAACACTTCTCTGCACACCACTGATTCTGTTCCAGATTCCATTATCACTGTGTTTCTTAGGTACATTTGATACTTCTTAAATCCATCCTAAGCATGGCCTCATCCATCATTCTGTGATGTACTTCTCCTCATTTTGACTAGGTGAAAAATCAAAATTTTGATGAATGAGAACAGTTTTCTAGGGTAGTATTTTTTTTTCTGTTCTAGAGTGTTCTTTTGAGGAGCCTGTTTTAAACCTCTAAGAAAAAATATAAGTAATAATTTTCCTTCCAGGCCAGGCTGTAATTCCATCTGCTCCCAAGCATGTCTTATTATTTTAAAGATATTATTTAGAGCAGTTTTAAGTTCACAGAAAAATTGAAAGTATAGAGATTCCCCATATACCTCCTGCCTCCACACACACATAGCCTCTCCACAGTCAGTATCTCCCACCAGTGTGGTACGTTTGTTGCAAATGATGAATCTACATTGACACATTATAGTCAGCCAAACCATAGCCTACCTTACAGCTCACTTTTGGTGTTATATTTTTCTTAGGTTTGGACAAATTTATGACATGTATCCATCATACTTTCATACAGAGTATTTTCACTGACCTGAAAACCCTCTGTGCACCTCTTCATCCCCCACCCCCCCACCCTTGGCAACTACTGAGCATTTCTATAGTTTTGCCTTTTTCAGAATGTCATCTAGTTGGAATCATACAGGATGCAGCCTTTTCAGATTGGCTTCTTTCACTCAGTAATATGCCTTTAAGTTTACTTCATGTCTTTTCATGGCGTGATGGCTCATTTCTTTTAGTGGTGAATAATGTTTCATTGCCTGGATGTACCACAGTTTATTTATCCACTCACCTACTGAGGGACAGATGCCTTATTGTTCACAGCTAAAAAATAATCCCACCATTCTCTGTGCTCTCATAAGATTTTATTTATATCTTCTTTATAATACTTAACATCTTACTTAGTGCCACCATTATCTATTTTTTATCCTTCCTACTATACTACACATTTTGCAAAGTTTGCATCTTGTTCATGTTTATTCCCATCTTGCCTACTTTAATGTGTTTCAGTAAATAAATGTTAAGTGAATGGAAAAGTAACATTGAACATTTTAACGGCCTCATATTTCCACAGTTCCTCCATTTTTTCTCACTAAATCTGGTAACTTTTCTTTTCAAAAATCTATTGAAAAGATCTTTGAAAGAAAAAAGAATTGTCCCATTCACTGTCACTTCATGATCAAACATGAGTATACTAAATGCCAATTGAGTCACAGGCACTGCTTTTGAATGACACTTAGGAAGGAAATAAGTAGAGAACACAATGCTAAAATAGCTATTGAATTTCAGATATTTTTCTAAAGAAAATAATGCAAACCAACGTGGTGTTTTACAAGTACCCTTAAAGGTCAGTGGGAGAACAAAGGGCGCTTGGAGAAATGTTCTGTACAAATGTTTAAATGTTTGGTGAGGGGAAAGTATTTGCATGATAAAATGGCTTTATTAACAGCATAGTGGGCCTCACTTTCTTAGTTTGAAAAGAAGCTAAGTGGTCTCAACACAATTTTTGTTTTCTACTAGGATAAATGTAGACAATTTCAGAATTTAATGAAAAATTCTATTAATCTCCCAATGCTTACACACATTTGCTCAGGTTTGGGAAGTTACCTGAGTCCACTCAAATTCAGTAGTTTTAAAGTTAACAAAATATATACCTTTATTCACTGTTTTATGAAGACTTTTGTCAATTCCAACATCTTAATTTCCTAAAAAAATTCTCATAATGTGTTCAATCAGCAGCCAATTGAAAGAACTGATTCACTGGGCAGGAGAGCAGGTGCTGCTGACTTCCCATTTGGAAGCAGCTGGCTGCTTTTATTAGAATGATCTCGGTTAGCTCCAGTGTTAAGAAGTGTACCAGGGGTATAGTGGTCAAGGTTTGATCTCTCCCTGCTTTGTCCTATTCTCCGACCATTCATTACACTTAACCTTCATAAGCTACGTGCATTACACAGCCCTTGCCGACAAAGGAAATGTACGAAGGGAGGTTGCAGCTGGATCGGTACAAAACCGCTGATGAAACTGGAAAAAAAGTAATCCAAAATGTACACGTACCACTGAGGGTGTTCTGTTACACCATTCTTGCATCAATAAGTCAGTAGTTCTAACACTTAGAATTTTCCATAATTAACATTAATAGACAAACTCCTGTGGGTGGTTTTTAGGGGAGGGAAGAATAGAATATTAAATTTAGGTTAAGAGTGTTGATGATATTTGTATGACATAATTATAGAAGTAAAAACAATTTCTGCTCTTTTATTGAATCTTCTCTTTAGTACCATCCCAGATTATAAGAGTCAGCAGATGTTAGCTCCATGTCAGGGAAGACCATCCTGGGAAAAGGTCACTTCCCTCTAATAATGCAAAGCTGGGAATGATCTGTATAACTGCACACAAAGAAAAAGGCTAGGGAATTGATATTGTGTATTCTGTTCCATAGAATAAAGCTGATAGTTCCAAATAGGCCATTTAGCTTACCTATAAATACATAATATATTAGACTATATAATATATATATTACACATATAAAAGGAAGTGACAATATATAAATTGTGAAAGTATCAATATTTTGAAGAGGTCATGTCAATACTCTAAAAGTAGTTATTAAAACAATGATGACAGTCGGAGCGCAGGGAGAGGACTGGGGCTGGCGGCAGGAAGAGAGCCTGAAGGAGTTAGTGCACCACGGCTAGCCCGGAGGGAGTCCGGGGAAAGGGTCTGGAGCTGCTGAAGAGGCAAGAGACTTTTTTCCCTTTTGTTTCCTGGTGCGCGAGGAGAGGGCATTAAGAGGGCTGCTTGGGGAAGCGCCGGTGACAGGCACGAGCCGCGGGTAAGGCACGGACCTCGGAGACGGGCGTGGGCCGCCGCCGCCGCCGCCGCCGCCCGCCCGCCGCGGCCCGCCGCCGCCGCCGCCGCCGCCGCGGGGCCTGTGTGCGAGCGCGGGTCACTGTCCGCCCCGCCTTCCGGGGGGCCTGTGCACCCCGCCACTGCTGGGGTCCCCGAGACCCGGGGACGGCTTTCCCGGGAAAGCGCACGGAGCGCCACGGGCTGCTGCAACGTCACGCCGGCCTCTGCCGCCGCAGGCCCGCCCCACACTGCGCGCCCCTCCCTCCCCTCTGCCTGAGTGAGCCAGAGCCCCCGAATCAGCGGCTCCTTTAAACCCGTCCTGTCTGAGCGAAGAACGGACGCCCTCCGGCGACCTACGCGCAGAGGCGGGGCCAGGTCCAAGGCTGAGACCCGGGAGCTGTGAGAGCAGAGGCAGGGAAATCTCTCTGTGCAGCCTCGGAGGCAGCGGATTAAAGCTCCACGGTCCATTTGATGTGCCCTGCGTCTGTGGAGTGCATGAATGGACAGCGAATCATCCCAAATTGAGGAAGTGGACTTTGAGGACAAGATTTAAGACTTTCCCCCCTTTTCCTCTTTTTACAACGAATTATTCCAAATTAAGGAGGTGGACTTAGAGAGCAAGATTTCAGACTTCTCGCCCTTTTCCTCTTTTTACAACGAATTATCCCAAATTGAGGAGGTGGACTTGGAGAGCAAGATTTTTGATTTTTCCCCCTGCTCTCTTTTTGTGAATGTGTATGTGTAATCTTCTGTGTAAGATTCTCTCTGTATAGCTTTGCTTCCACCATATGTCTCAGGGTTCTATCGGTCCGGTTTTTTTTTTTTTTTTTTTCAATAATTACTTTCTAATTTTAATAACGCTACTATATTTCATACTTTATTCTATTTTACTTTACCTGCTCTTTCTTTTTTTCCTACTCTCCCTTCCTCCCTCCCTCCCTCCGCTCCTCCTTTCCTTCTTTCTTTTTCTTTCCTCCCTCCCACCCTTCTTCTTTCCACTTTCTTTTTCTTTCCTTCCTCCCTCCCTCCTGTCTTTCTTCCTTTCCTTTCTCCCTCCCTCCCTCCTTTCTTTCCATCCTTCCTCCCTCCCTCCCTCCCTCCTTTCTTTCTTCCTTCCTTCCTTCCTTTCTTCCCTTCTTCCTTTCTTTCCCTCTCTCTTTCTTTCTTCTACTAATTCTTTCTTTCTACTTTTTCTCCCTGTTACTCTGAGCCGGGTGGATGAAAGGCTCTTGGTGCTGCAGCCAGGAGCCAGTGCTGTGCCTCTGAAGTGGGAGAGCCAACTTCAGGACACGGGTCCACAACAGACCTCCCAGCTCCACATAATATCAAGCAGCGAAAATCTCCCAGAGATCTCCATCCCAACACCAGCACCCAGCTTCAGTCAACGACCAGCAAGCTACAGTGCAGGTCACCCTATGCCAAGCAACTAGCAAGGCAGGAACACAACCCCACCCATTAGCAGAGAGGCTACCTAAAAACATAATAAGGCCATAGGCACCCCAAAACACACCACCAGACGTGGACCTGTCCACCAGAAAGACAAGATCGAGCCTCAACCACCAGAGCACAGGAATTAGTCCCCCCCACCAGGAAGCCTACCCAACCTACTGAAACAACCTTAGCCACTGGGGTCAGACACCAAAAACAACGGGAACTACGAATCTGCAGCCGGCAAAAAGGAGACCCCAAACACAGTAACATAAGCAAAATGAGAAGGCAGAAAAACACACAGCAGGTGAAGGAGCAAGATAAACACCTACCAGACCTAACAAATGAAGAGGTAATAGGCAGTCTACCTGAAAAAGAATTCAGAATAATGATAGTAAAGCTGATCCAAGATTCTATTTCCATGATCCATAATCTTGGAAATAGAATAGACAACATGCAAGAAACAGTTAACAAGGACCTAGAAGAACTAAAGATGAATCAAGCATCGATTAAAAACACAATAAATGAAATGAAAAATACTCTAGATGGGATCAATAGCAGAATAACTGAGGCAGAAGAACGGATAAGTGAGGTGGAAGATAAAATAGTGGAAATAACTGATGCAGAGCAAAATAAAGAAAAAAGAATGAAAAGAACAGAGGAGAGTCTCAGAGATCTCTGGGACAACATTAAACGCACCAACATTCGAATTATAGGGGTTCCAGAAGAAGAAGAGAAAAAGAAAGGGACTGAGAAAATATTTGAAGAGATTATAGTTGAAAACTTCCCTAATTTGGGAAAGGAAATAGTTAATCAAGTCCAGGAGGCACAGAGAGTCCCATACAGAATAAATCCAAGGAGAAATACACCAAGACACATATTAATCAAACTGTCAAAAATTAAACACAAAGAAATCATATTAAAAGCAGCAAGGCAAAAACAACAAATAACACACAAGGGAATCCCCATAAGGTTAACAGCTGATCTCTCAGCAGAAACCCTACAAGCCAGAAGGGAGTGGCAGGACATAATTAAAGTGATGAAGGAGAGAAACCTGCAACCTAGATTACTCTACCCAGCAAGGATCTCATTCAGATTTGATGGAGAAATTAAAACCTTTACAGACAAGCAAAAGCTGAGAGAGTTCAGCACCACCAAACCAGCTTTACAACAAATGCTAAAGGAACTTCTCTAGGCAAGAAACACAACAGAAGGAATATACCTACAATAACGAACCCAAAGCAATTAAGGAAATGGGAATAGGAACATACATATCAATAATTACCTTAAATGTAAATGGACTAAATGCTCCCACCAAAAGACACAGAGTGGCTGAATGGATACAAAAACAAGACCCATATATATGCTGTCTACAAGAGACCCACTTCAGACCTAGAGACACATACAGATTGAAAGTAAAGGGATGGAAAAAGATATTCCATGCAAATGGAAATCAAAAGAAAGCTGGAGTAGCAATTCTTATATCAGACAAAATAGACTTTAAAATAAAGACTATTAGAAGAGACAAGGAAGGACACTACATAACGATAAAGGGATCGATCCAAGAAGAAGATATAACAATTGTAAATATTTATGCACCCAACATAGGAGCACCTCAATACATAAGGCAAATACTAACAGCCATAAAAGGGGAAATCGACAGTAACACACTCATAGTAGGGGACTTTAACACCCCACTTTCACCAATGGACAGATCATCCAAAATGAAAATAAATAAGGAAACACAAGCTTTAAATGATACATTAAACGAGATGGACTTAGTTGATATTTATAGGACATTCCATCCAAAAACAACAGAATACACATTTTTCTCAAGTGCTCATGGAACATTCTCCAGGATAGATCATATCTTGGGTCACAAATCAAGCCTCGGTAATTTTAAGAAAATTGAAATTGTATCAAGTATCTTCTCCGACCACAATGCTATGAGACTAGACATCAATTACAGGAAAAGATGTGTAAAAAATACAAACACATGGAGGCTAAACAATACACTACTCAATAACGAAGTGATCACTGAAGAAATCAAAGAGGAAATTAAAAAATACCTAGAAACAAATGACAATGGAGACACGACGACCCAAAACCTATGGGACGCAGCAAAAGCAGTTCTAAGGGGGAAGTTTATAGCAATACAATCCCACCTTAAGAAACAGGAAGCATTTCGAGTAAACAACCTGACCCTGCACCTAAAGCAATTAGAGAAAGAAGAACAAAAATACCCCAAAGCTAGCAGAAGGAAAGAAATCATAAAGATCAGATCAGAAATAAATGAAAAAGAAATGAAGGAAACGATAGCAAAGATCAACCAAACTAAAAGCTGGTTCTTTGAGAAGATAAACAAAATTGACAAACCATTAGCCAGACTCATCAAGAAAAAAAGGGAGAAGACTCAAATCAATAGAATTAGAAATGAAAAAGGAGAAGTAACAACTGACACTGCAGAAATACAAAAGATTATGAGAGATTACTATAAGCAACTCTATTCCAATAAAATGGACAACCTGGAAGAAATGGACACATTCTTAGAAATGCACAACCTGCCAAGACTGACTCAGGAAGAAATAGAAAATATGAATAGACCAATCACAAGCACTGAAATTGAAACTGTGATTAAAAATCTTCCATCAAACAAAAGCCCAGGACCAGATGGCTTCACAGGTGAATTCTATCAAACATTTAGAGAAGAGCTAACACCTATCCTTCTCAAACTCTTCCAAAATATAGCAGAGGGAGGAACACTCCCAAACTCATTCTACGAGGCCGACATCACCTTGATACCAAAACCAGGCAAGGATGTCACAAAGAAAGAAAACTACAGGCCAATATCACTGATGAACATAGATGCAAAAATCCTCAACAAAATACTAGCAAACAGAATCCAAGAGCACATTAAAAGGATCATACACCATGATCAAGTGGGGTTTATCCCAGGAATGCAAGGATTCTTCAATATACGCAAATCAATCAATGTAATACACCATATTAACAAGTTGAAGGAGAAAAACCATATGATCATCTCAATAGATGCAGAGAAAGCTTTCGACAAAATTCAACACCCATTTATGATAAAAACCCTGCAGAAAGTAGGTATAGAGGGATCTTTCCTCAACATAATAAAGGCCATATATGACAAACCCACAGCCAACATTGTCCTCAATGGTGAAAAACTGAAACCATTTCCACTAAGATCAGGAACAAGACAAGGCTGCCCACTCTCACCACTCTTATTCAACATAGTTTTGGAAGTTTTAGCCACAGCAATCAGAGAAGAAAAGGAAATAAAAGGAATCCAAATTGGAAAAGAAGAAGTAAAGCTGTCACTGTTTGCAGATGACATGATACTATACATAGAGAATCCTAAAGATGCTACCGAAAAACTACTAGAGCTAATCAATGAATTTGGTAAAGTAGCAGGATATAAAATTAATGTACAGAAATCTCTGGCATTCCTATACACTAATGATGAAAAATCTGAAAATGAAATCAAGAAAACACTCCCATTTACCATCGCAACAAAAAGAATAAAATATCTAGGAATAAACCTACCTAAGGAGACAAAAGACCTGTATGCAGAAAACTATAAGACACTGATGAAAGAAATTAAAGATGATACAAATAGATGGAGAGATATACCATGCTCCTGGATTGGAAGAATCAATATTGTGAAAATGACTCTACTACCGAAAGCAATCTACAGATTCAATGCAATCCCTATCAAACTACCAATGGCATTTTTCACAGAACTAGAACAAAAAATTTCAAAATTTGTTTGGAAAAACAAAAGGCCCCGAATAGCTAAAGCAATCTTGAGAACGAAAAACGGAGCTGGAGGAATCAGGCTCCCTGACTTCAGACTATACTACAAAGCTACAGTAATTAAGACAGTCTGGTACTGGCATAAAAACAGAAAGATAGATCAGTGGATCAGGATAGAAAGCCCAGAGATAAACCCACGCACATATGGCCAACTTATCTTTGATAAAGGAGGCAGGAATGTACAGTGGAGAAAGGACAGCCTCTTCAATAAGTGGTGCTGGGAAAACTGGACAGGGACATGTAAAAGTTTGAGATTAGATCATTCCCTAGCACCATACACAAAAATAAGCTCAAAATGGATTAAAGACTTAAATGTAAGGCCAGAAACTATCAAACTCTTAGAGGAAAACATAGGTAGAACACTCTATGACATAAATCACAGCAAGATCCTTTTGGACCCACCTCCTAGAGAAATGGAAATAAAAACAAAGATAAACAAATGGGACCTAATGAAACTTCAAAGCTTTTGCACAGCAAAGGAAACCATAAAGAAGACCAAAAGACAACCCTCAGAATGGGAGAAAATATTTGCAAATGAAGCAACTGACAAAGGATTAATCTCCAAAATTTATAAACAGCTCATGCAGCTCAATAGCAAAAAAACAGACAACCCAATCCAAAAATGGGCAGAAGACTTAAATAGGCATTTCTCCAAAGAAGATATACAGACTGCCAACAAACACATGAAAGAATGCTCAACATCATTAATCATTAGAGAAATGCAAATCAAAACTACAATGAGATATCATCTCACACCAGTCAGAATGGCCATCATCAAGGAATCTAGAAACAATAAGTGCTGGAGAGGGTGTGGAGAAAAAGGAACACTCTTGCACTGCTGGTGGGAATGTGAATTGGTACAGCCACTATGGAGAACGGTATGGAGGTTCCTTAAAAAACTACAAATAGAACTACCATATGACCCAGCAATCCCACTACTGGGCATATACCCTGAGAAAACCATAATTCCAAAAGAGACATGTACCAAAATGTTCATTGCAGCTCTATTCACAATAGCCCGGAGCTGGAAACAACCTAAGTGTCCATCATCGGATGAATGGATAAAGAAGATGTGGCACATATATACAATGGAATATTACTCAGCCATAAAAAGAAACGAAACTGAGCTATTTGTAATGAGGTGGATAGACCTAGAGTCTGTCATACAGAGTGAAGTTAGTCAGAAAGAGAAAGACAAATACCGTATGCTAACACATATATACGGAATTTAAAAAAAAAATGTCATGAAGAACCTAGGGGCAAAACGAGAATAAAGACACAGACCTACTTGAGAATGGACTTGAGGATATGGGGAGGGGGAAGGGTAAGCTGTGACAAAGCGAAAGAGAGGCATGGACATATATACACTACCAAACGTAAGGTAGATAGATAGTGGGAAGCAGCCGCAGAGCACAGGGAGATCAGCTCGGTGCTTTGTGACCGCCTGGAGGGGTGGGATGGGAAGGGTGGGAGGGAGGGAGATGCATGAGGGAAGGGATGTGGGAACAGATGTATATGTATGACTGATTCACTTTGTTATAAAGCAGAAACTAATTAAAAAAAAAAAAAAAAGAACAAAAAAAAAAAAAAAAAAAAAAAAAAAAAACAATGATGAAATCTCTAGTAATGACAACAGCTAAATTTTCTGAGGAACTTTTATGTCAGGCATTATATAATACATATTTCTTCCATTATCTCATTTGCCTCTAGAACTACTACACATCTATAGGTATTTTATCTCCTCAGTTACACAACTGAGGAAACCAGGGCTCAGAGAGACTTAGCCCTTTTCTCAAAATCCCACAATTAGTAACTAGTGTCACCAGCACTTAAACCCAAGGTTTCCTGTCATCAAATGCTTTTTTCTTAACCATGACACTAAATTAAATGATAAAATAAAGATATTTTAAAAGTATCATAAATTATGAATATAATTATAAATGTATCCACGTATTATGCAATATGGACATTCAGTTTTTTCATTTTACATTCAGACATTTGAATATCATTACATGAGCATTTTCCAAAATGTGCTCTTTTAAATAATAAATATGCATGTTATTATAAATATTACACAAAAAATGAGTACTGTAGTTAAATGAGTCTGGGTTAGACAAGTTTAAATAGAGCTATGTTACTGCAGGATTCACTTTTTGGATCACAATGTGCATTCTGATTCTTCAAAAAGAAGAGTGAAATAACAGATGTTTGCCAATGTTTATTGCCTGTTTATCATGTTTCAGGCACAAGCATTACTTCATTTAATTCCAACAAGCTTATGAGTTCAGTTCATTATCATCATTTAACAGATGGGGAAACTGAGGTTTATAAATGTGAAATAAATTGTCTAAGGTCCCAAAACTAAATTGAAACTACATAAACTATCTATCTGAACTACTAAGATAAACTATATTGCTGTCTTTTCTATTAAGAGACCTTAAATTTATTTTTTAATCTAGAACACACTTGGAATCACATAGTTAAGACATAGTGACATACAGTATGTACTTGTTATTTTATCAGTATCTGCTTCCTCTCCCTGAGGCTCGTGAGCTCCTTGGTATGGGAACACAAATATGATGGATCCTAAGAAGAGTGCCTGATACACAAGCACTCATTAGATAGTCAATAAACAGTTATTGAATAAATTAACATTGTCTGTAAATTGATTGACCTTACTCTTCTTGGTTGCCAGATCTACATAGACAACATTATTGTTAATCCCCAGAGTCAACCAAACCTTAGTGTTGAAAGTGAAAGCAGGTAAAGGTAAAAGGAAATCACAGTTCTATCATACCTAGAATCTTGAGAATAAAATATATTTAATAGAATACAAATTATTAGATTACATGTAATCAGGGACTGGATTATAGAATCAAAAATATGTATTGTAATTCCCACCAAAAACTACTATTTCAAAATTATATTTATGGTCAAAGAAAACAAATTATTATTTATTTTAAAATATTGTGAGATAGTGAAGAGGCCATGTTAAGCACAGAATTAATTATGACATAGGCTGGAATTCTACCTTTTCACTTTCACCTTTTTGGGCAAGAAAGCACATAGCACTGAACCTTATTTACCTGATTTCCAAATGGTTCTGCTAATTTTCTTTCAGGTTACTGCAAAAATTAAGTGAGATAAACTACCCAGAGCAGTATCTAGAACATAACAATCAACAAATAAATGGTAACAATTACTATTACTCCAGCTGACTTTAAATCAATTCAGGTTGTTGATTTTTGAAGAACCCATTTACTTATAAGGGAATTGGATCCATGTAAGTAGCCTGGTCATAATCTGCTACTTCTGAACCTGTCCATTTCTAAGAGGTTTATTTCTCATGTTTAAAATATGCTCGTACCCTGACCATTTATCAGGTGAACTCACCAACTTCTCTAACAATCTGAAAATTGACTTCAGAAGTTCCCTTCATCTAGAAATAAACATGTCGAGAAGCATTAATCTGTCATATGTAGGACAAAAGAGACTAGCAATTCTACATAACCAAGATAAATGCTGAAATAAATTTCCTGCTATTTCTAATAGAGCAGAGGTCTTTCTGACATGTCACTGCTAAATGTTCTACCTTACAAGATTGAAACTGTCCAAAGTCACTCACTATTCTAAACAGGATCAATACTAAAAGGGATTTACTAGTCACGTCAGTGCATAAATCTACTATGGTTAAAGCTGGTTCTAAAGGATATAATGCTAACACTGGAAATTTTCCTTTTCTTGTTCAGAGGAAGTAATGAAATAATACATTCATTTACACAGTGATACAGAATATTTGTTTTTTCATCATAACTATAAATGTTATTCAGTCATCATTTACACATTCATAATGTCTCAAATATGTATGGAGTGTTACTGTCACTTCGGGAACTACAAGGTTTGATTACACATAGATTGTAAGCTCCTTAAGGGAAGGATCAGAGAAAGATAAGTATGAACCTAAGTAAATCAATTTCAGTGTTGAAATGGGTAGGTATCACACGTACACTAAGATAGGATTTTAGAGAGGGAGAATTTGCACTTGGTTTAGAAATCATAAAAGGCTTTATAGAAGTTTTGTGCATTAGTGCTGGGACTTGAGGAATGGATGAATTCGGATATGCAGAAAGAGGAAACTGCATATTTTTAAATTTTTACAATAGATTTAAGGCTTCTACAATAGAGTAAGTAGTAGGAGACAGTCATCAAATGTGGGCATTTAATCATTCAATTAGACTTTTCTAACAAAGAATCATTTGAATGACATAAACAAGATTGGTGTGTATTTCCCAAACACCTCAATTACTTCCAAGTTGAAGTATTTTGAGAGATGAGTTGATCCTTCTGGTCTTCAGGGCAACATTTTATTCATCTCCTGTCAAAGAGAGGCCTGCATAATCAGGAGATTACAGCACTGTATCTGTTTTACTCAAATTTATCTCTCCTGCTTATTTAGTATGGATGAATAATAAAATTCTGACAACTTCTATGTGACATATGGTTAGAGTATGAAAACACAATATTTGAAAGAATAAGTCAATATTTATCTATTTAAAAGCAAATATATAAATAACCAATAGAGTCATGAAATGGGGAATGTTTTAAATGCATTAAATACACATTTGTAAATGGTGTCTGTGATGAAAACTCTGAGAATAATTTCCACTTTGGTAATTTTAACATTTGCTTGTGGAAAACTTTACTTCTGTAGGATATTAAGAGGTTTTACTTCCCTTCTCCAAGGATTATATGGTCAAATAAGT
This sequence comes from Mesoplodon bidens, assembly GCF_964165515.1. Classification (NCBI taxonomy): domain Eukaryota; kingdom Metazoa; phylum Chordata; class Mammalia; order Artiodactyla; family Ziphiidae; genus Mesoplodon; species Mesoplodon bidens. The sequence continues at coordinate 126,548,522 of NC_138176.1, read as the reverse complement.
TTGAGTTAAAACAAAGTTAAGTTTATTGCAGGAATTAGCTCTCAAAGTCTTTTACATAAATTAGAGAGCAGTGTGAATTTCCTCCATGGTACCTGGAATGCAATATGTCACAAAGTGTATGATAATGAAACATTCTTTTATATAAACACCTAATAAACCACAAAATAAATGAACAAATCAAAGCAAACAAAAAACAAACACATAGATACATAGAGCAGATTAGTGGTTACCAGAGGGGGAGTGGCAGGAGGGAGGGTGAAATGGGTAAAGGGGATCAACTGTATGGTGATGGATGGAAACTAAAATTTTGTTGTTAAGCATGCTGTAAGGTATACAAAAGTAGAAACATAGTGTTGTACACGTGAAATTGTTATGTCAGTGTTACCACAATAAAACTATTTTTAAAGATTACAAAACCTTAAAAAAAGTAAAATAATAATGAATCATCATTCCCCCACCCTTAATTCCAAAACCTCGAATAGATTATTCAACTAAAGATGAAACCTTCATGAATATTAGAAAGATTGATTTCTGTATTTATTCAGTCCATTTTTTAAAAAAATATGTGCCCAGGAAGAAGGCATTACGCTTGATGCTAGAGGGGCAGCAGAGCACAGTGATGAAGAACAAAAGGTCTGGAGTCAGACAGTGGCAGTTACTTATAATCAAGTTACTTATCCTCTCTGTGCTGTAGTTTCCTCATCTGTAATGGAGATGATGATATAGTAGAATCTATACCCCGTAGTGTTATGAGGACTAAATAATTGAAACAATGTGACATTCTTAAAAGAGTCTTAACCACATAGTATTATATATGTATTAGCTAATATAATAGCCACCTTCATAATTTAAAAACATTAGCTTTTTATAATCTAAGTATTTATTGGGCATTCCTATCCAAGATTGTAATCTAGGTTTAATTATTTGCCAGCTATGCTTCTTTGAGCAAGTTATCTAATTTATGAGTTTTACTTTTCTCATCTGTTTTATGGGGGGGGGTGATAATGACTTCATCACGCTGGTAATTATACCTCTGCTTTTTCCACTGACTTCCCTTTAAAACAGAATCTATTGTCTCCATAAAACTAGAATTTTGTCCTTCCTAATAGACTCAGCATTCAGTGGAACTTGTGCCTGCCTTATCAAATCTAACAAATACATAAGATTTCTTCATGTCCAAGATCAGAATCAAGATGAGATGGCTCCACAATAGAATGACAAATATTTTGGGGAACGCTTTCATGCATTTTTAATGGAACAAATTAAGTCAGATAAATATTGACTGGCAGCCAGACTATTCTTATTTTTTAAGTAAGAACTTTACACTATAATTATCACACAATTCACCTTTGTAATGTATAATTCGGTGGTTTTTGGTATGCTGAGTTGTGCAAGCACCAACACTTTCTAATTTAAGGACAGTTTCATCACTTCAAAAAGAAATCTTATGCTTATCATCAGTCTCTAGTCATTTCACTCTGTTCCACTCTAGTCCCTGGCAACCACTAACCTACTTTCTGTCTCTATGGATTTGCCTGTTCTGGATATTTCATATAAATGAAATCAGAATATGACATCTTTTGTGACTGGCCCCTTTCACTTGGAATAATTTTTCAAGTTTTGAACATGTTGAAGCACGTATCAACACTTTATTCCTTTCTAATGCCAAATAATATTCCATTGTATGGATATAACACATCTTATTTGTCCACTCATTTAACTGACAGGCATTTGGGTTGTTTCCAGTTCATGATTATTATAAATAATGCTGCTATGAACATCTGTATACAGATTTTTCTGTGTGGCTGTATGTTTTCAGTTCTCTTGGGTATATACTTAGAAGTGAAATTGCTGTGTCATAAGGTAACTATGTTTAATATTTTGAGTAACTGTTAAAGTATTTTCCAATATGACTGCAATATTTTACAATTCCACCAGCAATGTGTGAAGATTCCAAGTTTTCTCCAGCATCTGTCAGTATTTTAGTAATCCCATTGGGTGTAAAGTAGTATCAATGTGCTTTCAGATCATTTATATAGGACTGAAATTATAAATAAAATTTGAAGTGGGGGATATCATATAATAATGTAACTATAATGCAGAGTGAGAAAAAAAAGAAGTAAACCACTCTCCGTGAATACATTGCCCTTTTGATGAATGATCAAGAATATATTCAGTTCCATGAAAATATACTTCTAGGGCTTCCCTGGTGGCGCAGTGGTTGAGAATCCGCCTGCCAATGCAGGGGACATGGGTTCGAGCCCTGGTCTGGGAAGATCTCACATGCCGTAGAGCAATGAAACCCGTGTGCTACAACTACTGAAGTCCGCGCACCTAGATCCCTTGCTCTGCAACAAGAGAAGCCACTGCAATGAGAAGCCCGCACACAGCAACTAAGATACAACACAGCCAAAAATAAATAAATAAATTTATTAAAGAAAAGAAAATATACTTCTAAACTTCAGGAACTGGAAAAAGTTCTGAAACAGTACTATTTTCCTCATTTTAAAAACTCTAGAAAAACTATGGTCTATTTGAGTAAAAGCAAGATTTTCAATACACTTAAAAATATGGACTTTCCAGTAGAATTTACAATTTTGCATTAGAGGCAGCTTCCAAAACAGTTATTTCAATTACCCTCAGGAGATTTCATTTTTTAAAAAAAGTATATCTGAGCAAGCTTTAAGTTACCACCTCTTAAGTCCTTTTAAGGTATACAGAATTTTATTTATTCTTATTTGTATTAGTTTCCTATAACTGCTATAACATTATCAAACTTGATCACTTGAAACACACATTCTTCTAGAGTTCTATAGCCCAGAGTCTGAAATCAGTTTCGCTGGGTGGAAATCAAGGTGTCAGCAGGGCTACACTCCCTCCAGAGACTCTAGAGGAGAATCTGTTCCTTGCCTCACCTAGTAGCTGGTGGCTGCCAACATTCCTTGCCTGTGGCCTCCTTACTCTAATCCCTACATCTGTAATTACATCTAACTTTCTATATGGCCACAGATCCAGATATACTATTTTGTACCTAGAGATGTAAATGTTATGCTTTAAACTTCATTTAAATGGTAATGATAAATCATTTCATATTTCTGTGGCCAGGTTTTCTTAGTCTCAACAAACCTACTAGACCTAATGTAAATTAGTGTCTATGGAAGTTTGTGGAAAAGTGGGACAAAACTATAATAATTAGAATACTATTCTGAGAAAAATTTATTGAATATTTATTACTCTGTGCCAAATATTATAGCCAGTACTAACGATGTCAAGATCACTGCTGAATTAGTGTCCCATGGAGAGAGACATGAAAAAAGGTATGAAGACTATAATGGAACAAGGAACATCTGGGTAAAGCTGAAAGAGGGTCAGACAAAGTTAACAGTGTTAACAGCTGGTCCCCGGACTGACACATTGGAGATAAGCAATAAATATCTATTGGGTGAATGAATAGACAAGTCATAAAATGATTTTTGAAAATTTTAAAAAATGAATATAATTTTACATTACTGATCAATTAAAGATAGAATTTCTAGGGAAAGGAAAAACTCTGTAAGAGTTACTAATAGTTTGTAGATTGAAATAGAAGGAGATATATTTCTACGAGTTAAATTGTTTGATATAATTAGGACAACTTAAGATGCTTAAAATTATTCAGAGCCCAAAAGAGCTTTTGTTTTTGTGGGCTAAAGTTTTTTGTTTGTTTGTTTTTTGTTTTTTTGTGAGGTACGTGGGCCTCTTACTGTTGTGGCCTCTCCCATTGCAGAGCACAGGCTCCGGACGCGCAGGCTCAGCAGCCATGGCTCACGGGCCCAGCTGCTCCGCGGCATGTGGAATCTTCCCGGACCAGGGCACGAACCCGTGTCCCCTGCATCAGCAGGCGGACTCTCAACCACTGCACCACCAGGTAAGCCCCTAAAGTTCTTAATATTTACCCTATTATAAATTCAAACTAAGAACACTAAAAGATATTTACTCATTCATTTTAAACAATATTAAACCCAGGCATATTTACATAAAAAACATTTTTATAGAAAAGGATATTTCCCAAAACAAGTTAATGTGAAAAGTAAATCTCTGTAATGTATGATTTAAGATAATTGAATTCTCATGGCTGCTTCTGTACCTAATCTGCTTAAGGTTTTGTTGTTCAAGTATATAAACAAAATCCATGTAGATATTAAGTTGGAAAACAACATTATTTCAAATAATTCTGCAAATCTTTGATAGTACACTAAAATGTGCAAGTATTAGTTTCTTCAAGGTTAGTTGCCAGGCTAATGAATACTTCAGCCTACAAATTAAACAACTGCACATGTGTTTTTCCACCAGACAATCCTTGTCCTTGCTATTCAGAAATGCTTTGTTGTGTCCTTACTGTTTCATTACGTAAAATATTAGAAGTATTTTTATAGCTTGAGATTTAATAAAATAAAATTTTAGTGCTTCAAAGACTTTAAGTAAACTGGCTTTTTTTCTCTCTGTGGCAATGAAGAATACAATGATTCTAAGTATGGTTTGCTGCCATTGAAATGGTCTTGGGGGTCTCCTAGAATTACTTGCAGAACTGCTGGATCAGCATGAGTTATTAATTGAATTATCAAATTATAGAAATATCATTTAAGAGAATATTGAAATGATTTTTATGTAAAACTTACCAATGTGGCTACTTCTGTCAAGAGAATAACAAATGACTATGTTTTTTCATCCCCCCAAAATTGATGTTCCCAAAGAAAACCTTTTAATCACAGAAGAGCCCTCAGACACCTGCAACCCATTGCAGACAGTGAACAATATCTTCCACATACTAATGAATCAATAAATAATTTTTAAATTTTTAATGCATTCAGCAAGTCAAGTTACAATTGAAAATGAGCTTCTAGTGAAGGAAACTGACAATTATGAAATGATGCTGAGATCTAAAAACAGGAGAGAGATTTTCACAAATATTTAGAAGACTTTAAAAGCATAGCTAGTAGTTTATTTAGTGCTAACTAATAACTTAAAAGATTTTTTTTTTAAACTACAACAGGAGGATCCTTATTCTTACTTTGGATAACTTGTTGAAAAATACTAAAACATTGCTAACTATACTGAATTTTTGTAACTCAATATTTGAAATTGAAATAAATATAAAAAATAGTACTCAAAGAAATGTGTTCAATGAATAGAAAAACTCATTTTGAGGTTTCCCAGTAATTAAATTATAATTTGAAATCTCATCTCTCAATCTATTCATTCCCTACATAGTCTGTAACTGTGTAAGGAATCTCTGAAATCTGAACATTTAGCTGTCATTGTTATTTCACTTCTTCAGGGAAGTTTTAAGAAAAGATGTTCAAAGTTAGTGTTTTTTTGGTATGGAATTAAATATACAGAGCACAGAGCTGAACATTTTTGGAGGAAGAAATTCAATTATTTCTCAGCTCTTTATTATAGAGTTGTTTCAGTACTTAGAAATGAATATGTACATATTAAAATGTAAATTACAAAAATATGTTTAAAACCTGTTATAAATGTCTTATGATCACTTACTGTTTAAAATGCCTATGTCCTTCCTCAAATCAATTTAATAAAAATAGTTCAAAGCTGACATTAGATTAAGAATCTACAAGTTGATAATAAAGAGCAATAAAAGTACCTATCACTAGAAGTCAAAATTAGAGACCATACTGAACTTTACAACTCCTGAGATTCAGATCTATGTTCAAATTACTAACCAAGAAGTGTTTCTATTTGGTTTAGAGCTCAACAGTCTTTCTCAAGTGAATCTACCTTCTCTATTATTAGATTTTTATATATCTTCCTTCAGTTTCTATAAGGAAAACTTATATTTACAATGGATGGGCATTTTAATAATTTAACTTCAAATATAAGACAAATATTAAGTATTACTAAGATTTAGAATGGCAATACAAACCATATTGAATTTCCAATGTAATGTCCTTATGACAGCTCAAGTACCAAAAATATTATTAAATTACTATCTTCTAGGGCTTCCCTGGTGGCGCAGTGGTTGAGAGTCTGCCTGCCGATGCAGGGGACATGGGTTTGTGCCCCGGTCCGGGAAGATACCACATGCCACGGAGCGGCTGGGCCCGTGAGCCATGGCCGCTGAGCCTGCGTGTCAGGAGTCTGTGCTCCGCAGTGGGAGAGGCCACAACAGTGAGAGGCCCGCATACCAAAACAAACAAACAAAAAGCTACTATCTTCTAGTAAAGAAGAATGCATTTTATCATTATGTTTATGAAACTAGCCCCATAAACAGGATCAATTGGCATGACTGCAAATATAGGAAGTATGAACTTGTAAAGGTTATTTTTAAAGTTTTCGGTGGCAGGAGAGTGCTCTAGTATTGTACACCAGAAAACAGGGTTGATTCTTAAATGTACCACCTGAATATTTTCTATAGCATTTCACATTTCTTTGTATCTTTTCCCAGTTAAACTGGCTGTTTGCCACAAACATTTCTTTAAAACTGAACTTTTACCATTATAAATCTTCATCTCTTACAGTGTGAAGACATCAATAACAGCGTGAAATTTCTTTCTCATGTGATGTAAATTGAATCTTTTGTATGTTGAGGATTAGCCAATATTGAAAATTGCTATTTCCCAAGTCAACATTAAAATTTAGCCTCACAAGTATTCCTGTGGAAAACATGCCCCAACATCCTTCTCAGACAGCACTGAAGCTGAGGCTTAGTTTTACTTTAACCACGTTTACTTTAACCATGTTGTCAGTAACAACATGTAAAGTATGTGGTCACAAACAGCATCTCATCAGCAAAAACTGGTTCAGAAACCTTCTACACAATTCTCCACACACAGCAATCTGTAGGTTATTGGGAAGAACACTCAAGGTGACTTTCCCTGAAGAGCTTTCTTGGAATATGAGAAGTGGCATGAGAGTCTCAGCAAGAGTGTTCCAGCCTGAGGTATTTAATCCCTTAAAACACTTTAGAAAAAGAAGATACAAATATTCCACTGTGGCAGATGCTTTTTCACTCTTCTCTTTCTGTGACTAAAATGCCATGTTATGCCCTATTCTCTGACTCATGGCATAATTCTTAGACGATCTATAGTCATATAAAAGTGTGCTCTGTAGCCAGCAGGAACCCAATAATAACACATTTGTGAGACTGGTTTAAAGTACTATAATCTTCAATATTAAGAATTCTAAAATTAAGGCGCAGATTCCTTTGTATTCTAAAATGCCATTGTTGATGATACGTGGCATCCATGGAAAGCTTAAAAGGTAGCAGACACTTTGATAAGTTTTTTTAAATAGAAATTCCCTTATGTATTCCTAGCATAGAGAATGATAGAAGTAAAATTATGATCACCTTCTTAAAAAATAAAACACCTGAGGCTTAGAGCATAAACTACATGTACAAGTTCTATAGCTAACAAAATATTCTAATGCCTAAGAATTTACACTAAACCAGTATATTCTATAATGGACAAATATGGATTCAATTCTTACGCTCCATCATGAAAGAAGGATACATTTTAAGAGTGATAAATTCAACTATGCTATAGTGTTAAGTTATAATAATCATCTGTTAGAGAATTAATAAAGCTACAGTTATGGATTGGGGTTTATTAAATAGGAAATATTGTTTTGTGCCAGGCATATTACTTGCTCAGGACACACTACTAAACAAAATATAGAGGATCTTGGCATTCATGAAATTTACTACCCAGACAAGTCCTCAATGTGACATAAGCTATGGTAAAAATAATTTTATAACAGGGTATCTGTGATTAGTGGAAAAGGCAAGTTTCTACATTCTCTCGTTTTGTTTCCTGGAACCATGTACATTTGTATATGTGACTGTTATTGATCACTAACTGCTCAAGATTCAGTGAATTCCCTGGGACTCCAAGGGACAATTTTTCAATTTATAAATCATGAGGACCAATTTATTCTTCACTCTGCAACCACCTATCTTCAGGCCATTTTCCTGATAATGTTTTTCTACAACAGAAATGAAATTGAAGGTCAGTCAACAAAGCTGTTTTCTTTTTTGACAGTTCTGGTGAAACACTGATGGGAAAGAATTAAAAATATTGCTTGAAAAAGTTTTTGGGAATTAACATTTTTGTAGATTGTACTTACCCATGTTATCCTCATTTCTCTTGCACTATTAAACTATTGGATAAAGAGAGGGGGCATTCCCTTTCCAAGAAAAAGGACAGTGTGGTTCAATTCTGTGATATTCAAAAGATCAAATGAAGATTAGGATTTAATTTTTAGTGGTATAAGCTATTATTTTTAAAAAAGGAGAGCTCAGAAGAATGTCAACTAGTATAACCAGACCAGTCTTGAATCACCAGGCAACACTGTGTATTGTGCTTATTCAACAAAATACTGGTCACAGAGACAAATAGGTGTTTATTAGGTACCCAGCAAACTAAGGGGGAAAATAAATCCACATTTGCCTAAAAGATTAAGTTTATAGTCATGACATAAAAAGTGAAAGAATTACAAAATGAGACACAGGTGTTACAGATTCTATGACTTTCACTGATGGTATCGTACTGGGATGTGTTGGTGATAAATGTAGTTTATACACCTCCCTGTATTTAACTTGCAATTTCTTCTGTAATGGCTATAATTTTGAGTACACTGAGTGCTATTCAAGTGACAACAGGATTGTGAGTGGAAGCATGCACTTTTCTAAAATGATTCAAGGTTTTTTTTTAACCTTTACAGTTTTCAAGTACTTGGGAGCATATAATGTTTATAAAGCTACTGAAATAAGTTAATACCTTAATTGCTCCTGAAAACACTCCTAATATGAAGCATCAACCTTGTCTGTTACGTGTTCTTCCAACCACAGTCTCCTTAGCAATAATACAAAGTTCTACAAGATCTCAAGAATCAGAATGTGATACCACTTTGGAAAAAGTGTCTGAAGCCAGTAATGTCTAAATTTTTTCTAACCAAACATTACAGAAACATTCAGTGGGAATAAAAAGGATCATTCAATATCAAGAATATTTTAAATGGAAGGATATTATTCTCTTTAGATTTCTAAGAAAATATACATCTCAGTGGATATTCATTTACTATCAGCAATAATTAGGCATTTATGTAGTTATTCCATTTTTAACATATACAAACTGCTGTGTGTACATTTAATTCTACTAAAAGTTAACATTATTCAAATTATAGCTGAGGGACACTCAGCTACTAGAAGGCATTCTTGATTCCTCCCTCTCTCATACTCTACAGTCAGTCCATCATGTCCTGTCTATTCTACCTTCAAATGATGTCCCTAATCCATCTATTTCTCTCCACTCTTAATACCACCTCCCTTGTCTAAGCTATCATCATACTTTTCTGTCTGGGTAACTAAGTCATTGCCAACTTTTCATTCTTGCCCTGTTCCTACCCAGTTGTCAGCAAGAGGGATGACAAGGAAAATCACATTATGCACACCTGCTTAAAGCCTTTAATTTTCTACCCTTCTATCTAGAATAAATACAAATTATTTCCATAACATACAAATCCCTAAATGGTGTAGTTCTAGCCCTTCTTACAAAACTCCTATCATATCATGTTCCAGTCCTCCAACTCATTATATTCTAGAATAGCAGTCATCTGAAATACCTTAGAACAAATGATCTATCCTAAATTAAGGAATTTGCCCCTGTTGCTCAAGAACTTTCTTCCTTTATCTACTAGCATAACATTTCTTCTCAGCTTTTATGCATAAGTTTAACTGGCAATTTCTCGGAAATGTTGTTTCAGAATAAAATAATGCCTTATATTCTGGTCTAAAATAATATGATCTAAAATAATTTCTTTTTAGTATTTAAAATAATATTTTCTTATTTGTTTGTCTCCCTTGGTAGGATAAACAGCTCCATGAAAGCATATCTGTGTTTTTCTTCTATTGCAAAACGGTCTGGGAAAGTGCTCTTAACCATAGGCACTCAGTATGTTAATTTAGTAAATGACTGAGTGAACCAGCTACTCATAGCCTTTAACTATTGTGTTTTTTCCTTTTAAACAGGGAAATGATAATCAACATGCTAAAGAACACTCAAAGAAAACACAAAAATTTCAAAAATATTATCTGATTATTTTGTTAAACACCCTAAGAAAAGCTAGAATAATAATAATAATGGCCAACATAGTTCAGGTAATCTACATGTTACTATTTTGATTCTAAAAAATCAAAAGAGCAAAATTTTAAATTAATGTTAGAAAGATATTATCATCATTCACACCTTACTTTTTTCATCTGTAAGGTCCTCAAAAACTTTTCATAAATTGCCCAAAGTCCTAGGGCCAGTGAGTGTTAGAATCAGTCCTCAAACCTAGGTAGTCTAATATTAGAGCTCCCAACCTTGCTATTTTTAACAAAAGTGAATGCCTTCATTTTGATTACAATGGTGCTTCTTTCATTAATTTTTATTATTTGTTTTAGAGAAGGTCTTTTGATCATTTAAAAGGCAATAATTCCTGCTGACATACATGGGTATTTACTTTACAAAACATTAATTTCTTCTACACTTATTGTTTATATTTCTGTTTAGTCAACATCTTCACTTATGAACAGTCTAAATGAAAGTACAGAGCCTATCTTCTAACAAACTATTAAATATCTTGAGGATATATGTGTGTGTATATATGTATATGACCTCAAATTACAAATTTTAAAATAATTATATTCTGAATATTCATTTCACACTAATAATTCCGAAATTATAGAATAGAATAAAAAGATTTCTGTATTTTACTGTAAAATTTTGTATTGTAGCAGTTTCACATGTTACATGATACATTTTCATGCATATTGAAAATATTCCCACAGGAATAATTTTAACAAACCTTATAAAATGTACAGACACTGATTTTAAATTTACCTTTATAAAACAATGCAATATACATTTATGTGCATGATACATCTTAATAAAATTGTCTTTCCGGAAAAGACTTCTAAAATAATGTTTCATATTTGAATCTATTGTTCACAACTAATGTCACCATAAAATTACACGAGGACTGTTAAAAAAACGCACACCCTGAACAACAACATGAGAGTATTTCCCTATGCTGTGTATATTTACTTCACAGGTAAGAAAGGTCTTTGGGGAAACTTCATTGGCAGCTTTCCTAGAAAAGGCTCCTCTGGGCTGTTTTATTCTGAGTAATAAAATAAATTAAGCTATTAATTAGCTGTGCAAATCTCAGGTGGCCATGTGACCATACAGAGAACAGACTACAGCCTTTTGAAATGTGTTTATAGTTTTTGAATGCAATAAAATCAGTAATCATTTCCCTTCATTTAATTATAATTTCAAGATTAGGTACATTAGCACTTAAAGTAAAAATGTTAATGAAGTTGAATTAATTTATTTATCTTTAAGACTAAACCCATGACTTCTACCAGGTATATTTTATCCTTGACCATTGAGCCTGAAAGCCAGTGGTGAGGAGGTTAAAAGCAAAGGATATTTCTTGGAAATATCTGTCTACCATTAATGCAAGAGAGACTTTGCTTTTGCCAATAAACAAAATCAATTCTCTACCTTGTCTGCTACTGGTATGGATGGACTCACTGCATCCATTTAGCCCATCAGCTGCTTACCTCACAGGAATGCTGGACTAAATGCTTTTGTTCAAGAAAAAACAAGAAATGAAACCAAGTTTAAAGTTTTAAAATCCTGAATCTAGACTTAAATAGAGCTGATAAAGAGACTACTCATTTTGATATATTTCTCAATAGTTTAATTATTAGGTATTTTTAGATGTTTTGAAAGTCTAGCTACTCCTCCACATAGATTGAATCAAACCTCACTGAGGTACTTCCCTGCCAACCAAATCCATAGGATTATGTTCTTAATATTAAGCTATATCAATAATCACTGTTATATCAACTGAAAATGTATTCAAGTGGAAAAAATGAAATTTCACTCTTCCTTTCTTTTGTATTTTTATTTAATGTTACACAAATTAACATTAATATGACTTATCCCATCTACTGACTTGTTTTTCAATAAAACACAAGGTCAGAGTTTACCTCTTTCACTCAATTCTTTGCACATAGGTTTTTGTTTTTAATTTTTTGTGAGTGAGAATTTAAGTAGCTCTGAGAAGACCTGGCCCAGAAAACTCATTAGTATTTCCTGAATTGCTTCACTTTATTTATGTCTTAGTAAACTTACATTAAACAAAAATCAAGCCTTTATAGATTGAGCAGATATCCGGAAGAATAGGAATCAGGAGGGGAGTATCACTAGAAGTCTGGGTAACTTTGCTTTACATAATTACTATTTGTGCACCACATGGTATACTCTTTTTTTTTTTTTAAGTTTTACTGTTTCTCTCTATTGTTCTGTTTTTTGCCCCCCACCCCAAATGAAGCTTCAACTTACCTTAGTTTCCCCAGAAATATTCTTAGCATCTAGGTCTTTGTTATGTTAAAAGTTCAGTTACCATATGTAATCAAATTCATATTCTACTTAAAAATTTCCCCAAAACACAATCTGATTGTCTCAGTCAAAAAGCTGGATCCTCCAAGGGTTACTTAAACACACACACAAACACACACACACTCTCCTCAGTCAATTGTCATCTCTCATGCAGTTAGTTTGGCCTTTTTTTGGACTTGGGATATCAATAGAAATTTCAACCCAAAGAAATATTTATTATATACTCCATGTGGCACTGTGCAATGTGTTGTAGAAGATGTGGAATATAATATGGACTCATCCTATAAGATTCTTGCAGTTACAAGATGGACATAAGAAACAGGTATTGCATATAGCAATTGGAATATACAACATTTGTGACAAAATTTTTTCAGTATTAAGAAATGGTTGGCTATAAATTCTAAACATCTCTTTTGGGGGGGAAGCAAAGAAAATAATGAAAGAATATTTATTAGAAGTGAAAGATTCTATCCCATAATACCAATTTATCTTGGCTAAGTGGCTTTTTGACATGGTATAGTCATTAGCTCTCTCTAAAATTCCAAGTCTGTTACTTTACCAAGAGGCATGATACCTACCAAAATTTAATGAATGCTGATATGTATACTTACACAGAAATATTATGTTTGTAAATATGACCTCCAAAATGATTTGTTACCTCCAAATACCCATAAAAAATGTTAAAGTATAATTATAGCAAATGCATTAAACTGGGGTTTACAAAAAAGTATTCTTTAGAATACTACACAGGGCTTCCCTGGTGGCGCAGTGGTTGAGAGTCCACCTGCCGATGCAGGGGACACAGGTTCGTGCCCCGGTCCTGGAAGATCCCACATGCTGTGGAGCAGCTGGACCCGTGAGTCATGGCCGCTGAGCCTGCGCGTCCGGAGCCTGTGCTCCGCAACGGGAGAGGCCACAGCAGTGAGAAGCCCACGACAGTGAGAAGCCCGTGTACCGCAAACAAACAAACAAAAAATACTACACAAATATCTATAATTTGGCTCCAAGCTTGCTGTAACCAATAACAAGCAGCAGATACAGTTTCTGGATTTATATTGTACAAATATGATAGCTACTCAAGGGAAGCATTACTATTCTCAGGCCCAAGGTCCTAAGAAATTACTTGCTTGCTTTCTTAGAGAACAGGATATAGTTCAGTATGATAAATACCCTCACGAAGATCTTCTTAGTGACTATGGTAAGGGGCTGTATAGGAAATTATAGTAATGAGGCTCCCTCTTCTATCAAACCTCAGTGCAGGCTGATGTGTTATGCCAGAGTGCAATTCATTAAAAGCAATTTCATTCTGGAGATAGGCAGAGGAGTAGAGAGTTCCAAGAACCAAAGATAATGATTCAGTTCTACAGCTATGTGACAGTCAAAATAAACCCAAGAATAGATACATTGTAGAATATTAAAGGACTGGGTTACTCCTAGACAATCGGGCATAACTCATTTTTTGCTACCTATTACATGTATGTGTGTGTAAATAACTTGAGGTTTTATTTTCAGAATAAAAAACCTACTGAGTATATTTTTTATAATATTATTTATCAAATATAGGGCCATATACTTCTACTGTCAGGTCAGGAAGGATATTGTTTACATCCCTTAATTAATGACGAGGAAGCCGATGAAGACACCTGACTTGAAAGAATATTACCATATAGAGACTGGCCCAGGTTAAGTAATTAGGTTCTACTCTCAAGTAGCTAATTACAACAAACTAATCAATTACCTATTCTTCCCAAGGAAGGATACATTTCTGTGATTTGACCTCTAAATATCTTAAAATATTAATATATGGAATTTTATTTTGTACTATTAATGTATGTCACCTCTTTATTGTCAACATGAAAATTAAAGTTTCCTATTTGTTCAATCATATTTATTTAGAACATATTGTATACAAGGCTTTGTATTAGTCACAAAGTAGGTTTATGTTACAATAGAAGATATAGAAAGTAATTAAATAAATATGACATGAGATAATAATTGCCCCTATGAAAGGATCTATGTTTTATAGGAGCACAAAGAAGGATAGTGGATAACAGCTAACGTTTATCAAGTGCTTGCCATGTGTCAGGAACTACTATAAGTATTTCATGGATATTATCTCACATAATCCTTTCATTTTACATATGTGGAAACCAAGGCATTGATATGCTACATAATTTGCCTAGGGATTCTGTTAATCCTTGGGGGTCTTGGATAAAAGATCAAAGAAGTAATGACATTAGAAATGAACCTGAATGCTTATGAAGAGTTTTGAAGGTGAGGCAGCTGATAAGGTAAATCCAGGAAAAAGTAACAACATGAGCAGAGTCATGGACGATGGATTTTCATGGTGTGTTTATCCAACAAAATTGTCCCATGTTAAAAGAACATGAAATAATTGTCAGTAACACAGGTAGAAATCTAGCCTTTGCCCAAAGAAAGGTCTTACAAGTTAAAGCAAGAGACTCGGAATCTATCTTACAGGGAAGGGGGAAAAAAAAAAAAAGAATTTTACTCTGGGAAGTAGCATGATATGACCCAGGAGAATGGGTGTATTTTATATATATTTTCTTATCTATTTTCATTTTTCAGTTATAAAATCAATATTTGATCCCCAAAACATAATAGTATGCAAAGTATAAACATTCAGTTATCTATATTTTTATAGAAAAGGCATTTATGACTATATATTCCACAAAAGTAGGGTAATTCTTCACACGTATTCCATAACTTTTTACGCTTCCCCCCACTCACTTAATATACTGTCAAATCTTCCAAATGTCAGTGCTCATGGATTTACTTAGGCTTTAAAATTTCATCCTGGTATCCCTTACCATGAACATTCCCATTCTTCATGGCCATGTAGGGTGTTTTATGATAATATACCCATAAGAAAGATTCCTACAAGATCTCTGGGTTAACAGTTGGAAATGTTAAGTGTTGGTACAGACCTTCAATTTACACTCTAAAAATAATTTGTATTCTTACTATAAGTATTTTTCCTATCTCCATGGATTCTCATCAACATGATAATCAATCTTTTAGGCTTCTGTCAAATTGATGGGTGACAACTATGATATCACCTAATTTCATTTTTTCCAATGTTTTTCCTCTTATTAATAGTATCCTTTGGGGCTTCCCTGGTGGCGCAGTGGTTGAGAGTCTGCCTGCCAAGGCAGGGGGCACGGGTTTGTGCCCCAGTCGGGGAAGATCCCACATGCCGCAGAGCGGCTGGGCCCGTGAGCCATGGCCGCTGAGCCTGCATGTCCGGAGCCTGTGCTCCACAACGAGAGAGGCACAGCAGTGAGAGGCCCGTGTACCGCAAAAAAAAAAAAAAAAAAAAAATAGTATCCTTTACCATACAGAAGTTTTTCAGCTTTAACACCCTACCTTAAGCTTATAAAATATCTGCTGCTAATTTTTATACTGGCTCACTCGTAATTTTAGATCTTATATTTAGATTGAACATATATCTGAAATTATGATCAAAGTAATATGAATATTTTATTGTATTTTCCATATAATACCAATTTTAAAGCTATTGAATAACTGTATATTTCTACAGCTTTGTAATATAAGCTTTGTAATATCAGACATTCATATATACACAATCTATATCCAGATCTAAATTAGTCTATTTCCATGCTAGATACTATCACATTTTAGTCATTGTAGTTTGAGAGTACAATTTCATATTCAACATAGTAAATGCCCCCTAAAATTTAATTAGTTAATTTACAACAAGTATTCTACCATGTGAGATATAGAATTAAACTGTCAAGGGTTTCCATAACACTATTGGAATATTAGTCAAAAATTTTAGCTAGAACATATGTCTCTCCCTTAATTTGAGCCTTGTTTTGTAGCTTTCAGTGACAGTTTATAACTACTTTTATGAAGTTTTTTTTTTCCTCTTCCCAGCACATTTGGTTTTATTTATTTATTTATTGGAGTACAGTTACTTTACAAAATTGTGTTAATTTCTGCTGTACAGCAAAGTGAATCAGCTGCATGTATATATACATATCCCCTCCCTCTTGGACATCCCTCCCAACGCCCCCATCTCATCCATCTAGTTCACAGAGCACCAAGCTGAGCTTCCTGTGCTATACAGCAGGTTTCCACTAGCTATCAGTTTTACATATGGTAGTGTGTATATGTCAATACTAATCTCCCAGTTCGTCCCACCCTCCTTTCCCCCCATGTCCACACGTTTCTACATCTGTGTCTCTATGCCTGCCCTGCAAATAGGTTCATCTGTACCATTTATCTAGATTCCACATATGTGCATTAATATACAATATTTGTGTTTCTGTTTCTGACTTACTTCACTCTGTATGACAGACTCTAGGTCCATCCACGTCTCTACAAACTACTTTATATGAAGTTTGTCACTTCCTTTGAGGTGTTTAATGTCTTTATAGCTATTGTGGATAACTATTTTTAATTTGTTGTTACTAAGATTGAGGAAAGATTAACCACTGTTTATATGTGGACAAATCTCTGAGCTCTTACTTAGTTCTATTCCAGTTGATAGAAATAGTCTTAGATTTTCTGAATTAAAACTTTAATTTGCCTTGACGTTATTTTCGTGAGTGCATTTCCAGTATTAGTTTCTTTCTTTCTTTCTTTTTTTTTTTTTTAACTCATCCCATGAGTTTGGACCATCAGGACAATACTGGATAACAGGTAAAAGCTTTGTTTGTAGCTTGGTAACGCTTGTACTATTTCATTTATATTTGATGTTATTTTCTAGCACATTTTATTAGTTAAGGATTTTATTGTTTTAGTTTCTAAAACACAACAGTATTATTTCAAAATTCTTAGGATTCAGTAATAAACTCTATGCCACATGTCTTTTTACAGGAAATCACCATGTTTCAATTTATTCTACAATTAGCTTACGGTATATATTGTTACATAATACTTAATATTATCACCTGTAAATTTATAACTTCATTTAAATTTTTGAAATATTACTAAATAATTTTATATATTAATATTATTATGATAAAATATCAGTGCAGTTTTAAAGAAACTAAAACTCCAAAAACACTTACTCTTAATAAACTTATTTATCATTTTATCCAGCCTAAGTCTTATGCTGTAAACACCACAACAATTAGACTTTACTTGCCCAGCGTAAAGAGACAGCTTTTGATGGAAACAATGCTTTTTATTATAGTACCAACTAATATCCTTTCACAGTAGCAAATAAAAGATCTCTTCTTGACCAGTCACTAGAATTAGAGCTCCAGCATCAATTTTGAAAATTTTATTACTTGCTTTTCCTAATGGTCCATTTATGTCAAAAATATTTTTAAAGCAAACTGAAGTAGAGCTATCTGGAAGACTCATCAGTCAGTGGACGATGAGTGCAGCCTCCAAGGGGGATGAGAAGATTACAATCCATGGAGTATAATGAGAATGCAGTCAGTTATGTTCATACCAATTCTCATTACAATCTTTGTTGCTGCAATGGATTCACGGCATATCATTTTCCATCCTTGTCATATTCTTTGTCAGAAAAATGAGACATCATTCATGTCATCTGCCTCCCCAACACTATTGTATTTTTCACAGATTGCATTAAGGGAATAAATTGTATAGCTCATACAAAGTCCATGGAAGTGACCTAATACGGGAACTCAGTCCAAATCATGAACCCACAGGTCATATAATAGAATTGTAAAACAAAATACAATTAAAGGAAATGTAGAGAAATGCACTGCTCTGACATAAGAGTATATGCAGTTGTATCTCTTGCATATATTGCATAAGTAAGCAAAGTTTCTATAAGATACTGTAGTAGCTTGGAATGAGAATATTGTGAATATAATGAACGAATCACTCATCTCCTATACTTCCACAACTCCCCTTTCTCCAATGGTTCCTATATATAAGTGAACTAATAAACTTGTGTGTGTGTTTGTTTTCAACCAAAGTAAAGATAAAGACCTAAAGCTGAAGATTGAGGAACCTAACAGTTACCTTTAAAATCTTGAGGTACTTAAACATCTTACTGAAGCACTATTTTTCCTGAATTTTAAGAAATAAAGACAAAATTTACAGTGTTAATATATTTCAAGTTTGTTCTAAAGTTTCCTTTTGAAAACCTTGTTTCCCAAAGGAATTTCCAAGTTTGCAAGGACAGATTCATTTTTTGCTTATTATCTTGACATAATTATTAATAGGCCTCCTTTCTACACATAACTTTCCCTGTTAGACAATCAATTATAGTGACTTAACTTACAGGTCTTCATGAGTTACACCCCCCCACACAAATAAAATTTATTCTCTCCTCAATCCAAACACCTTTCATATTCATACTCATAACGTCTTTTTTTCCTTTGACTAAACACATGGTTTCTAAATGCTTACAATGTAGTAGGCCCAGGTATATCAGCCTCATATTTACAGCTGGAGAGGGGAAATGTAGCACTTCAGGGTTTTCTTTGGACAATTTAGGTATTGTAACCTTAATATTAGTTTACTAGTAAAGGACTAGCTAAACAAATTATTTTAATTATAATTATTTGTATTCATTTTAACTGAGTTTGACTGACCATCTTAAGTGGGTATTCATACCTATTAAATTTGCTAGTTATTTTGTAGTTATTTTACTTTACCTCCCTACTCAGCCTTCAAGTTGGAAAGCTAACTAATGAACTAGAATCTAAATATTTGCATATTTGTTATATTACAGAATTAAGTATGATACTCTGGAGTAAAAATGTTCCTTGATCAAATAAAATCAATGTTCCTTCCTAAAGTTTTAGAATGAGTATTAATATATTAAAGTCTAAATTAAGTCCTATAGTAAAGAAATTTTCTTTAATCAACTATTTCCCAAACTTATTTTTACCATGAAACACCATTATATAACACCTGTTATCAGCCCACACAGGCAGGTTTTTGAGGCATACTTTGAAAAACGCTGAACTAACTTCTTAAACTAAAAAATAAAAGCAAAACAAAAAACCTAAAAAAGAAAAACCCAGTTCACAAACTTCTCCCATCCCCATGCCTCTGGTAACAACAAATCTGTTCTTTGTATCTATAAGACTGCTTTGATTCCACATATAAGAGACAATACAGTATTTGCCTTTCTCTGTTTGACTTATTTCACTTTGAATAATGCCCTAAAGGGGCATTATTGTTACAAACAACAAGATTTCATTCTTTTCTATGGATAGGTAATATTCCATGGTATATTTATACCACAATTTCTTTAAATCCATTCATCCATCAATAGATACTTAGGTTGTTTCCATGTCAGCTATTGTAAATAATGCTGCAATGAACATGGGGGTGCATATATCTTTGACTTAGCATTTTTGTTTTCTTCTGCTAAATACTTACAATGGAATTAATTGCTAAATCATATGGTAGTTCTAATTTTTTGAGGAACCTCTATAGTGTTTTCCACAGTGACTGCACCAATTTACATTCTTACTGACAGTGCACAGCATTCCCTTTTCTCCACATCGTTGCCAATACTTGTTATTTCTAGTATTTTTGATAACCATTCTGACAGGTGTGAGGTAATATCTCATTGTGCATTTAAGTTGCATTTCACCAAATAATGATGTAGAACATCTTTTCATATACCTGTTAGCCATCTGTATGTCTTCTTTAGAAAAATGTCTATTTAGGCCCTCTGCCCAATTTTTAATGGAATGTTTTGTTATTGAATTATATGAGTTCTTAATATACTTTGGATATTAGCCCCTTATCAGCTACATGATTTTCAAATACTTTCTCTTATTCAGTAGGTTTCCCTTTCACTTTGATAGTTTCCTTTGCTGTGCAGAAGTTTCCTAGTTTGATATAGTCCCACTTATTTAATTTTGCTTTGTTGCTTTTGCTTTAGGTGTCAGATTCAAAAAATCATCCAAGAGCTATACCAAGGAGCTTACCATCTATTTTTTTCTTCTAGGAGTTTTACTGTTCCAAGTCTTACAATTTAAGCCTTTAATCCAATTTGAGTTAATTTTTGTGTATGATGGAAGAAAGTGGTTCAGTTTCATTCTTTTGCGTGTGGGTGTCCAATTTCCCCAGCACAATTTATTGAAGAGACTTTGCCCAGTGTATATTCTTGGCTCCTTTATTGTATATTAGTTGAACATACAATGTGGATTTCTGGGTTTTCTCACTCCATTGAGTTCTGTGTCTGTTTTTCTGCCAATACCATACTGTTTTAATCACTATAGCTTTGTAATATAGTTTAAAATCAGGGAATGTGGTACATCCAATTTTATTTTTTCTCAAGATTTGGTTATTTAGATTATTTTAAGGTTCCATACAAAGGTCTTTCACCTCATTAGTTCAGTTTTTCCCTAAATGTTTCACTCTTTTTGATGCAGTTTAAATAAAATGGCTTCCTTAATTTCTCTGATAGCTTGTTACTGATGTATAGAAATGCAACACTTTTTTGTATTGATTTTATATCCTGCAACTTTACTGAATTCTAACAGTATTTGTGTGAAGTATTTAGGGTTTTATATATAAAATGTTATCTTAAAATACATATAGTTTTACTTCTATTCAGATTTGGATGACTTTTATTTCTTTTCTGGCCTGATTGCTCTGCTTAGGACTTCCAATATTATATTAAAGGAGAGTGGCAAGAGTGGGCATTCATGCTTTGTTCCTGATCTTAGAGGGAAAGATTTCAGGTTTCCACTGTTGAGTATGATGTTAGTTTGGGCTCATCATATATGGCCTTTATTATGTCGATGTACATTCCCACCATACCCACTTTGTTGAGATTTGTTATCATGAAAGCATATTAAATTTTGTCAAGGGCTTTTACTGCATCTACTGAGATGGTCATAGAAGCCACCATTAAAGGAAATAAAAGTCATATATGAAATCATCCCTGCAGTTTCCCTCAGTTACATACTCTTCGTTAAGAGACACTAGGTGCCCTCAGCTCTGATGTCAAAGAGATAATTTGCAATGTAGACCTGAGTCAGTTCCATTTTTGAGTATTCTTTAGAACTAGATCCATTGCAGAGGTGTTCCAAACAGGTGAGTCTACCACAAAAAAAAAAACAAAAAAAACACAACAACAACAAAAAATCCCTGAATATAAATGATCTTCTGAGTTAGCATGATGGTAGAATAGGAACCTCCAACCTTCTTCATATAGATACCATGGGTAACCAGCTACACATGTGTTAATTCCCATCTGAGAGACATCCAGAAACTAGTTGTACTCCTGTACAGTGAACAACTGAGAAAATACCCAGATTTAAACAAGTAGGAAAAGCTGAGATACCCTCACCATAAACCCCACCCCCAGCACAATGACATATAATCAGGAGGTAACCCTCAACTTCCAGCTTCTCCTCTTTTTTGAGGAGCAAAAGGTTTAGACCACATACCTATTACCTCAACTTTTATGGCTGCTAACCAAGAGACTGGCTCCAACTCACCCATCTCTGGGAATTTATGGTGCCTGGCATTCACCAGTCCCTTGGAAGGAAGAGGTGGCTTTCAGCAGGCACACACACCCTTTCCATGGCACTTCCCCCTGGCTCAGTGCAAAGAATCGGCAAAGACCAGCTCTCAGATTCTCCACGGAAAAGGTTAGATTAAACAACTAACGTCCTGGTTTTTCCCACTGCTGACTGAAGGTCTGGCTTCTCATCAGTCTGCACCTAGTGCTGATGGGGTAGGCAATTACAGTCTTCTGGGAGCTAAAAAGAGCAAGTGAACACTTCGTGTAGCTGCTCCCCCACCACATCTCATTCCAGCTAAAGTGATCAACCCTCCAGCTTGCCCCTGGAAGGAGTTGGACTACACATCAAGCTTTTTGACTTTTCTGCCTGTTGCCTGAGTGTTTGGCTTCTCACTGGCCTGTCTCAGAGCAGACAGGGCATGGCACTTGCTAGTTGCCCAGGGTGTGCAGAGAACCAAGTGGTAGTTTTGAAAGTCCTTCAGGCTCTTCCTGAAATGAGGATTGGCTATACTTATACAAAATAGACCAAGTCAAAAACTATCTCTAGAGACAAAATCATGTAATGATAAAAAGTTTACTTCAATAGGAAGATAAAACAATTTTAAATATATATGCATCTAACATCAGAGCACTTAAGTATATATGACAAATATTGACAGATCTGAAAGGAGAAATTGACAGCAATACAATAATAGTAAGAGATTTAATATCCCACTTTCAATAATGAATAGAACATCCAGATAGAGAAAATATTAAAATTAAAAAGCAGCTGACTTAAACAATACTATAGATCAAATTGACCTAGCAGAATTTCATACCCCACAGCTGACAAATACACATTCTTCTCAAGTGCACACAGAACATTATCAAAAATAAGTCAGATATTAGGTCACAAAGTCAGTCTTAAATTTAGGAAGATTAAAACGATACTAAGTATCTTTTATGACCATAATGGAAATAAAACTGAAAATTAGTAGCAGCAAGAAAACAGGAAAAATCACAAATATAGGGAAACTAAACAAAACATTTTTGAACAACTATTGGTTCAAAAAGGTAATCAAAATGGAATTTAGAAAATAGAAGCAAACGAACGAAGACCCAATATACCAAAAACTTATGGTATACAGCAAAATCAGTGTTAAGAGGGAAGTTTATAACAATAAATGTTTACATTTAAAAGATGGCATTGAAGAAACAATCTAACTTTATATCTCAAGGAATTAAGAAAAAAAAACTAAGGTCAAAGATAATGGAAGGAAAGATCAAAGAAGAAATAAAGACTTATGAACAATTATATGCCAACATACCTATGGATAACCTAGAATAAATGGATAAATTTCTAGAAACATACAACCTACCAAGACTGAATCAAAAAGATATAGAAAGCCTGAAAAGACCAATAAGAAGATTGAAGCAGTAAATCAAAAACTTTCCAACAAAAAAGTCCAGAACCAGATGGCACTGTGGATGAATTCTGCCAAACATTCAAAGAATTAATACCAATTCTCCTCAAACTCTTCAAAAAAAAAAGAAAAAAAAAAAAAAAAAAGAGGAGTGAACTCCTCTAAACTCATCTTATGAGGCCAGCAACACCTTGATACTAAAGTCAGACAATGCCATTACAAGACAACTATAGGCCACTAACTCTAAGAAACATATGTGCAAAAATCTTCCACAAAATCCTATCAAACCCAATTCAACAGCACATTAAAAGACTTATATGCCATGACCAAGTGGGATTTATCCTTGTGTTGCAAGGATGATTCAACATATACAAAGATGTTATATACCACATTAACAGATAAAACAAATAAACCACATTAAAGATAAAAATCATATGATCATTTCAATGAGAAACAACACTTTACAATATTCAGCATCCTTTCATGGAAAAAAAAAACAAAAACAAAACTCAACATTTAGTATAGAAGGACTGTACCTCAACACAATAAAGGCCATATAGGAAAAGCTCACAGCTAACATCATAATCAATGGGGGAAAAACTAAAAGCTTTTCCTCAAAGATCTGGTACAAGGCAAGGATGCCAACTCTTACTGCTTCTATTAAACATAATTACTGGAGGTGTAGCCAGAGTAATTAGAAAAGAAACGAAAGGCATCCAAATAGGAAAGAAAGTAAAATGATCTGTTTGCAGATGACATAATAATGTATATAGAAAAACCTACTCAACAAAAACTGTTAAATCCAGTAAATTTGCAGGACATGAAAATCAGCACACAAAAATTAGTAGCATTCTATATACTAACAGACTACTCATAAAGGAAATTAACAATCCCACTTACAATAGTAAGAAAAATAAAATACTTAGTAATAAATATAACCAAAAGTTTAAAGATTTGTACACATAAAACACTGATGAAGAAAGACAACATAGACATCCTGTGCTCATGTTTTAGAAAATTATTGTTTAAAAATCCATGTTACTGAGAGCGATCTACACATTCAATGTTATTCCTATCAAAATTCCAATTGCATTTTTTTGCAGGAACAAAAAAAAGTTTATAAAATTCATAAGGAACAGAAGACCTCAAAGAGTCGAAGAAATCTTGATCAAACAAAGCTGGAGGTATCACATTTCTTGATTTCAAACTTATTACAAAGGTATAGTAATCAAAACAGTACAGTACTGGCATAAAAAATATAGAGAACAATGAAACAGCATACAGAGGCCAGAAATAAATTTACATTTAATGTCAACTGATCTTAGGGTGCCAAGGACACACTATAGGGAAAAGATTGTTTCTTCAATACGTGGTAACGGTAAAACTGGATATCCATATACAGAAAAGTGAAAGTAGATCCTTATCTCATACCATATACAAAATTCAACTCAAAATGGATTAAAGACAAATATAAGACCTAAAACGAAAAAAACTGCTAGAATAAAACACCAGGGGGAAAGCTTCAGCACTGGCTTTGGCAATGACTTTTTGAATATGACACAAAAAGCACAGGCAACAAAAAAAAAAAGACTGTACCAAACAAGAAAATTCCTAAAAGCAAAAGGTATAATCAACAGTGAAAAGGCAACATACAGAATGAGAGAATATATTTGTAAACCATATATCTGATAAGGAGTTAATATTCAAAATATACAAAGAACTCCTACAACTCAATTTATAGAAAATTAGCAGATTAAAAATTGGACAAAGGACTCGAATAGACATGTTTCAAAAGAAGAAGATATACACATAGCCAATAGGTAGGTATATGAAGAAGTGCAAAGACAGATGACACCAGTAAGATACTTAAAGTATCATAGCTTACTTTAGCCAACCTAACTTTCGATATCACACACAAAAATATCACGATTTGGAGCTATGGAAATACACCACCCAAATCTCCTGTGACAGGAAGAAGCATCGACTGACTGCTCCACTGCATCCACTGCCATATTTCTGTTGATGCTTCACTTCCCCATTGTTCTTCTCAGTCAATAATTCAGCATGAGTGAGGGTATTAGTGTAGGCTCATTTCTGCAGTATAAGGGAATTCTCTAATGGGCATCCTTGGTTCAAGGACTCCCCAGTGGTCTTACCAAAACTTTCTTTGGAAATGTGTCACTGTCTAAGACTTCCTATTCAATTATTCTCTCTTTCCACACCATCAGCCCTGAAATGTGGTCTGAAGTCTCTCCTAATGCATTTAACTTTCACAGGAGTTCTCCCCACATACACCAATCTTTCACACATCTAATTCCATCTTCATTCTGCTTCCTGGAGTACAGAGACTGGCACAGATAGTGACCACAGCGTTAAATGTTAAATTGTTTTAGACCATCACCAGAAACAATAAATATTTTATGAAAACTATTATGAAAGGATGATAACATTAATAATATGGTTCCCACTTATTTCAGTGACTATGAAGCAGGTACTGTCCTAAACACTCTACATATATTACTCAATTTTCACAATAATCCTAAGATTATTACCAACACCCTTTTAGAGATGTGAAAACAACTGTAAGACAAGTTATACTCCATGGGACAGGAGCTCTGTCCTTAGGTAGCAGAATACAGGTTATCAGGAAGAGAAATGGGGAATAACAAAGACCTCTCTCTCTCTACCCTCTAGTCTACCACTTCCTCCATTAGTTGACGCTAATCAGAAGCTGGAGGGTTAAAGAGCCCATTTGATGCAGATTGTACAGGTCAGCCTCCTGAGATATAGAGCATGTGAAGAAGAGTAGAAAACACATTCTGGAGAGGGATTCACAAAATATATTAGGGACAGGAATGTAATGATTTAAAGTCACATTGCCAGTATCTCTCATAAAAGTCAGTACTGGAAACTGAGTTCAAATATGTCTGACTCCAAAGGCTTGTTTCTACCATGTATTATTGGGGACCAAGATTTACATATATACTTAAATATAAATAATTATATATATAAATATTTATATATAATATGTATATAAAGAGAGAAGAGAGACTGATTGATCATAAAGTATTGGCTCATACAATTATGAAGGCTGAGAAGCTCTATGATCTGCTCTTGGTAAGCTGGAGATCCAGGAGAGTTGGTGGTATAGTTTGAAGGCCTGAGAACTGAAAAGCTAATGGTGTAGATTCCAATCTGGGTCTGAAGGCTCAAGATCCAAAAGCTTGGAGGACAGGAGAAGATTGATGATCCAACTCACAGAAAGGCAAAGTTCATTCAAACTTCCTTTGCCTTTTTGTTCTATCCAGGCTTTCAACAGATTGTATGATGCCCACCCACATTGGGGAGAGCCATCTGCTTTATTCAGTCCACCAATTCAAATGTCAATCTCTTCCAGAAACACCCAGAAATAAAGTTTAGCCAGCTATCTGGGCATCCCATGGCCCACTGTTCACTTGGTACATAAAATTAATGATCGTATACCACTAGGCAACCATGCCTTCCTCCAAGGAAGGTAGCATTATGATAGGGCTCCAGCAATTACTTTGAAGAATGGAAGCAGCTATTAAAGAGAAAAATAAAACTTCATATTGTCTTAATCTGGTCAATGTCAATGAAGTTGTGATTTCAGGAACAGTTTCTAAGCCAGACATTTGTTATGATCATTGGGTCAAGGTCACCTCAGAGCCCCTTTCCTGAGATGGTTGCTAAAGATCTAGTACCATGTTATTCACCCACAAAATTGATCACCTTAATGTATTTAATTGGGGTTCTGGAAACTTAGCTGCCATCTTACCCCCTTTCATATATTCCAAGTTCAAGATCCATTCAGTAGATTGAGCAGAATAAGATGAAAGCAGGGACTAACACCTTGTTATCAACTGATTGCAGAAATAAAGGCCAGGATTGGCAAAGCACTTTAGAGAGACCAAGTCAAAACTCTCATCCAAAAAGATACATACACCCCTTTGTTCATACCAGCACTATTAACAATAGCCAAGACATGGAAACAAACGTCCACTGATAGATGAATGGATAAAGGAAATGTGACAATGGAATACTAATCATCCATAAAAAAGAATGAAATAACGCCATTTGCAGCAACATGGATGTAACTAGAGATTATCATACTAAGTAAGTCAGAAAGAGGAAGACAAACACCATATGATATCATTTAAATGTGGAATCTAAAATTTGACACAAATGAACCTATCTACGAAATTGACTCATGGACATAGGAACAGACTTCTGGTTGCCAAGGTGGAGGGTGTTGGGGGAAGATGGAGTGTGAGGTTGAGGATAGCAGGTGTAAGCTATTATATATGGAATGGATAAACAACAATGTCCTACTGTATAGCACAGAGAACTACATTCAGTATCATATGATAAACCATAATGGAAAAGAATATTAAAAAAGAATGTGTGTGTGTATATATATATATATATAAAACTGAATCACTTTGCTGTACAGCAGAAATTAACACAACATTGTAAATCAACTATAGTTTAATAAAAATAAATAAATTTAAAGAGACCAACTCAAGTCAGAGAAAGTGAAAAACAGTGTAGAAAACTGCAGTATCTCTGGCACCAATCACTGAACATATTTCAGCAGCACAAGTTCATCTTTAAGTGTCAATGATATAACTGAAATAGATCATTTAGGTAAGGGAAGCAGTGTTGCAGCTAATATGACCCTCACCACTCATTTTCAGGTCTCAAGGGAAAAAGTACTAGAAAGCCAGAGTTCAAATTTATTTTATGACAAAATTAAGTTTTCTTCCTGAATATGTCTTTTTATTCTCCTAATTTAACCAGATGAAATTCCCCTTTGAAATACTCTATTAGTAAAATGTAAGGAATTTAAGTTGGGAATCTATGGTCCATCCAAAATATGGAACACAGACCTTTCTCCAAATAGGGTTTTCCCCCTAAAGTCAGTAATATATATATATATATATATATTTCATCTACAAGATGAGTGAAGTCAGCACACTGGAAACAGCAAAGACATAACTTGACTTCTGGAACATTCATATAAGTGTAGTGAGGTACCCTGCAGAGACTGAATTGCAACATTTTTAAAAAGGAAATAAAGCCAGAAGGCTGGGGTATACTTTTAAGATGGCAGCCCCATATGTCCTCTCTTTAGTCATCTGTCAAGCACCCAGGCATAGTTCTGGGGAAACACACACAAGACTGGTGTGGGTTTAATGAGCATTTTAGGCTTAGTTGCTCTTAGTGAGTGGAGATAAGAATTACCTTCCTAGACACATCTTTTTATATTCAAGTACTTATGTAGGGGCTTATCAATCACCTGGTTAAAGATATTGGGACATGGATTCTGTTTTTGAAATTCCAGACATGTCAAATGAACTGGTGAGGCCAAGGGCCCTGATTGTTGAGAAGAAGAATCAGACTCTGAGAAGGAAAAGAATAAAGGTCTCAGGCTCACTGAGTATGTTGTGAAAGTAAGGAGTCAGAACGCTTTAGGGAAACTGTGTTAGACAATTTTTCTTCAAATACTAATATTGACACAGAATGAAGTTGTGTCAGAAGGAACCAGGGCATTAGGGCCAACAGAGTAAGGTAGCTCATTAAGGACCCAAAGGCTTCAGCATGGCCCCAAGTATCATCACAGCTTCCACAGTATCATGGGGAAGCTGTACTACAGACACTGAAACACTGGGACAGCCTGAAGACTCATGCCCCCAAGGACTTACCTGCCTGTGTTGTGTCTTGCCCAGTAGAGAGCAGCAAATGAACAATAAAAACAACTGAGTCATGCAAAAGCATAAGAGCCCTAAGATCATTCAGAAGTAAAATTGCACACAACCATAAAGTGGTATATTATAGAAGGAATTTTAAAATGCAAATGTGGAAGGCATTTCTGTAAGACACTCTCGTCCAAAGTCATTTTTTTTCTTGTCCTCTTCCTCTGTCATACTTTTTTCTTCAGGATTAATCTTATCTTGATGAAAAATGTGAACATTTAAGTTTCATCCATTCACCTACTTTATTTAAACATGCTGCTACCTCATTTTATTCATTTACCATGTCTCTCACTTGCCCACCATTACTACTATGGCAAGGAATCTTTGCCAAAACAAGTTGAACAAAGGTTTATGAAGTCAGATTTTTCATAGCCTCTACACATGCTTCGCAAACGTGGACATGCAGATATCTTCTGAGTTGTAAATTCTTTGTTAGGTAGTTCAAACATTAGCTTTAACATTGGGAGCTCTGGAATTTGAAATATTGATAATGCTGGTGTTCTATGTTCCTTGTCTCAATTGTTCAACCTCTAAAATTAAAGAAATACTTCCCATTTCCTTTTTTCCATCCTCAAAGGTGTGTTTTCAGAACTAATGAGATAATATTTATAATCCTAGGGAGTAGATAGCTTTCTTTCTCAAGACATTAGTGTGCAATTTAGAGCTTATGAAGAAACAATTTACCGAATGGCACCCTAGTGATAAGAAATATTTCAAGGACTATTCCATTTTGAGAAAGTGAAAAATTGGTGGATTCTGCATAGCAGAACTTGACAATACTTATACTTTAAAAGTTTTAAGTGATAAAGAAAAACTAATTAGTGTATGTTCTCTGAAACGTATTTCTTGAATTTATATTTTCCTAATTAGCTTATTTTCTCTTCTTCTAAAGACAAATATTTTCTTGTATTTAATTCACGATTTCTCCTTGCCCCCTTTACCTTCTCATGTATTTCCTTTCATTATTAATATTATCTTGTGAAAAATGCTAACTTTTAAAATATTTAACCCATTCTAACTGTTTTAATATATTATTGTTTACTCTCATCCATTTACCATTTCACTCAAATGCCCATTACAGTAAAATGCAAACATATGCTTAATCGTTAAAAAAAAAAAAAAATCAATGAAGGAAAGAAGTCAAGATTTTAAATACAAGAACAGGACTCAAGGGCTTCCCTTGTGGCGCAGTGGTTGGGAGTCCACCTGCCGATGCAGGGGACATGGGTTCGTGCCCCGGTCCGGGAAGATCCCATGTGCCATGGAGCGGCTGGGCCCGTGAGCCATGGCCGCTGAGCCTGTGCGTCCGGAGCCTGGGCTCCACAACGGGAGAGGCCACAACAGTGAGAGGCCCGCATACTGCCAAAAAAAAAAAAAAAAGAACAGAACTCAAACCCATATTATACACTGATAATGTTTGAAAACCAGGCACAGTACACTTTCTCAAAGTGAGCATGATGAGAATTTTCATTTGCTTGTGTCACAGATACCTTGGGACACTTAAGGGTTTATATTGTGACTGTGTTATTTACTCCAGTCTCTGTAAAATTCATTTTTTAAAATTTATTTATGTATAAACCCCATTTATTTTCAACCTTGATTTTAAGTAGAAGGAATAACAAAGGAAAAGACTCCAGGATTTTTTTCTTTTTTTTTTTTTTTTTTGCGGTAAGCGGGCCTCACACTGCTGTGGCCTCTCCCGTTGTGGAGCACAGGCTCCGGACGCACAGGCTCAGCGGCCATGGCTCACGGGCCCAGCCGCTCCGCGGTGTGTGGGATCTTCCCGGACTGGGGCATGAACCCATGTCCCCTGCATCATCAGGAGGACTCTCAACCACTGCGCCACCAGGGAAGCCCTCCAGGTATTTTTTTTTTTTTTAAATCACATAATAGTAATAAGAAAACTGTACTTGTCCAGCTGAATGGTGTCAAATAAATAGGCATTTATGGTTTTGAGTAGAATTTCTATCGTTTATAAGATTCTGAAACATTTTTAATGACAAATTTACCATGAAAGTTATGAGATCATTTATAAGAAATAAATATTTCTCCTAAAGTAAGCATATGTATACAATTAAATTAGAAACTTATCTAAATAGAGCAGCTGAGAGGCCACCAAGATATTTTGAACTATTACAAAAAGGCATTATAGATCTGTCCTGAAGCTTAAGTTTTTGAACCTGCAAACTTAATTTGCACTTAATTTAAAAACAAAAACAGACACAGTCATCTTATTTAGTCTGTGAAACTGGGGTAAGAACCTGTACTGTCAGTCAATCTAGACAGAGGAAAAACAGAATTTTCATTATCCTTTTTCTTCTGAACCCAATCAAACGAGAAGCCTCTAGTATGTTAATGGCTTAAATTTTACCCTTACAACATTTTTTTCATATTGTCAAAAGTTTTGTTTTAACTCGATTGTTGTAAATCATGTGTAAAATTTAGGTATCCTACTTGGGTAAAAAGGAAAGGTTTTTTGTTAGAGAATTGTGATAGCCATTATTGCCATTCACCCAACCTCTGGTTTTCCTCCATTTTGGAACTGTAGTGGATTGTCTTCTTTGTTGTTGTTTTTGTTTTTTTTTTTGTTTGTTTTTAAAGTAAGCTCCCATGTGGTTGAGCTGGGCTATGTGAGTAATTCTGGGCCATGAGTTATAAACTGCTTCTAGCCCAAAACGTATAATGCTGAGGTAAGATTCTTAAGAGTTCTCTTTTCCCTTTGCCATGTTCAGAACCAGTGTTCAAGATAGTGGGTCCTCAGGCAGGCTGGTTCAAGAGTCAAGATGATGGCTGCATGGGAGCCGAATTCTTAAGCTATCAAGGAATGGTAGCATGTGCAAGAAATAAAAGTTTAGGTTTTAAGCTACCCAAATTTGGGGATCGTTTATTACTGCAGCATAACCTACACTCTGGTGACTGCCTAAACTCTCTGGATTGATACAGGAGATTAATGTTTTACAAACTACTTTGAAAAGTATAACTAACATCTTATAACTCTAACTTTTAAATCTCTAGGTGGTTTTATTTTTAAGATTGCTTTTTTAAAAAAGTTAATTAGAGTGGTTTGGACCTATTTTTTGCATGCTGTGTTGAAATTTTGAGTTTAATAAACTCTGAATTTCTAGAAAGTCAATATTAAGGAATGAAGCATAAAATTAGACACCTCCAAAGGTCCACCAGCATCTCAGAGCCTTTTGGTGTTTGTGACTTTTTCCTCCTCAATGTAGTTTCACTGATCAGTGGTTTAACTCTCAACTGGAGAAGTGAAATTTAGGATACCAAATCAGAGATAAAATAGAGAGCATTCAATTTCTTTAAGGCTGGAATAATGCCTCATTCTTCCTCTAACATCCACGAATGTCTTCAAAAACAGGTGTTTAAAAATATTGAATGAATGGCTGAATGCCTAATTTTTCCTAGGGACCCCCATGATTTCCCTTAAATCATGAAATAGATTCCCTTTAACATATATTCTCCAACTCCAAACTGTGCTAATATGCTTTCTTAGATTGAAGTTGAACCCAACTGTTTTTAAATAAGCCAAATTAATTTTATATATAAATGTTTTAACTCTTTCATACATTTTAAAAGAATGTGGACCTGGATAATGTTTCCATGTTGATTTTTTGACTAGTAAAATAAAAGGTGACTTAGTAGCTTTGAATGTATATGAAATTTATATGCCCATTTTCTGGCACAGATGCCTAAAACCTTATTATTCCTCTTCTACTGAGATAGCATCTATCCATGGAAGGTAGAATAAGTATAGTAGTTAAGACCATAGGATCTGAACTCATGCCTGGATTTTTGTCTCAGCTCCACCAGTAAATTAATCTCTAAGTATCAGTTTATCCATGTAAAAAATGTATATGGTGATATTTCCAATTCTATAAATTCAATGAGAGGATTAAATGAGATAAAATAAAGCATTTTGCCCAGCACATATGAAATGTTTAAAAATTTAATTGGTAACTATCAATCTGCTGTATTTGAAACAGAAAAATTAGATTACTTATTTAGTAAAAGATAAACTTTGTTTCTTTAATATAATGTTTAAACCACGCAGTTCTGTTTTCAGAACTATGTTCAGTTTCTCTACCTCTGTAATCTATTTTTCCCCATTTCAGTTTTTGTTTTTTTAAGTCTTTGGAAGTCAGAAATTCATTAAATTCATTTTTTACAATCATTCATTCTTGTAACCAACTTGCCTCCAAAATGGATTTATAATATTTTATCATTATAACACAAAACATTGTTTTCTAGATATAAAAATATGAAAATTTAAAGTGTGCAACCAGAACTATTATTCTTAGGATGTTATTATATTTTTCATTGATCCTGCTTGAAAAGACAGTCAATTGCTGGCTCTTTCTCCACTGGCTCTTTCATTCACGGTTTTTAAACAAAAGCAATGATGAAATTAGCCTGTGTAGTACAATATGAAGAATAAAACCAGTCCACACTCTGTACAGTTTGGTACTCTGTACAAAGTGATTGTGCTGTCCTTCTGAAATTGATACATGTTTAAGAGACAGGAAAGGAGTCCATTTTTCATGACACATATTCTGCATGACAGTGTGCATGTTAGAAGACAATGTCTGCTTGATTTTTTCAAAAAATTAGAGAAACCTTAATAATTCAGTCAGTAGGTTTTCCTGTTAAGTAACTGCTTCTGATGACTTCATGCAGTTAGCTAAATTACCTGATCATATTAGCAGTAGGCTGGTTGCAGTTTTATCTTTGACTTCTGCCAGTTTTGGCTCTGCCTTCATTCCCTGTAACTACAAACAATTCTGTCTGCGATGTGATCTTAAAGGTATAGTATATGTTGCCCTCTAGTGATTCATATGAACATTGGAAAAGTCACGTAGACTTTCTTAGCTATTCAGAACTGTACAGAGACTTCTTATGTCATCATGCATAATCTATATACTGTTTTCCATTATTTTCCTTTAGTAACTTCAGTTTTTACATTTCATTCCATTACACAAGTCCAAACTAAACTGCTCTCCATTCTTCATAAAAGCACAGAATAATAAAAATAAAATACTCTCCAACAAGAAATATTTCTTTGTTGCTTCTAACTGTATTTTTATGGCATGCTTTTAACCAGAGAAGTCATTAACCTAAATTTATTATTAATGTTTACTCACTTTTCTTACTTTAGTATTTCTTGAAAATAAAGACAGACAAGTAGAATTGAACACCTCACGGAAAGGTCTACAGTATTGTTTATTGATGGTATAGATAGATGTACTATCTTGAGCAGAATTACCTGAGATGTTTGTTTAAAATGCAGATTTCTTGTCCCCAGATCTGAATCAGAGTCTGATAATAGGGCCAAGAAAGCTTTGTTTTTATTTGGTTTCCAAGTGATTCTTGACTATCTAAAACTGATCTGAGCCCTTTCAATTCTTTCCCATGTAATTTCAAGTTTCTCTTTGTTAGATTAATCTTTCATATCTATTAGTCTCTCATTTATGGCCTTTAAGCAAAGATACTTCTAACATGTTACTTCCTTTCATGATTTTTCTTAGGCAATATTGTCTCTTATGATTTTATCTTAACTTGATTATATGTAACAATTTAGGCCCAACGTTAAGAAAATTCCCTTCAGAGTAACTTCATTTCTAAAAGGAATACAAAGACTTCCTAACTTACAGTATAACAAAATAATTGTTTTCTTTTACAAATGTTTAATAGTAAGCATGTTTCAACGTACTAATATTTAAAGTATCTAGTACATCACATGCATTTTCACACTGGTTGTTTCATTAAAATGTTACAACAGTGTTTTTGGATATTATTATTACTCTTCCTATTTGTAGCAGAAGAGTCAGGACAATAAAGTTAATGTGACTCAGTGACTGAGTATAAGAATATTTAAAATATTCTACCATAATAAATTAAGACAATATTTGAAAAGAAATTTTAAGATTGTGACTATTTCTTGTGTTACTAATAAAAAAGTATTAAGGTAGAATATTTTTAATGTGTTTTATTATCTAATTTTTTATTAAAAATGCTTTCAAAACTAGAAAAATTAGAGGCCAAAGATATGCTTGTCATTTAAATTAGTAATAAAACCGCTGAAGTAGCTAAGACATTGACTAAAACCAGAGCCAGGGTCAAATACTGTATTTGTAAGTTGTTAAAATAAAAGAAAAAAGAATCATATTTCCCATGGCATTTTTGCCAGTTCTTTTCTGAGGTCTTAAAAAGTCTCTTCTATTTTAGAACACTTTAAATCATATATATCTTCAAATAGTAAAAAGGAACATATTTTTTAAGTGAATCTAAAATTTAACTTGAAATTCCCATTCAATCCACAGGGATTTATAAACTATTTAAGAAACTTTGTGATTGAAAAACCTTGGCAATTTTATCTCAAAAGGGGGCTCCATCTACTGATCCCAAGACAAATAAGCCATTTAGCCCATTCAAAAGCAATAAATTCAATGAAAACCAAGTTATTTAAATAGGAAACTTGTAAACGAATAAACCATGGCTAATTTTACTTAACTTTTCTTACCCTTTGCTCATACAAAAAAATCAACACAACTAGCAAAACGTCCTCATTACAGACACCGACAAGACCATCTGGTTACCACCAACCTTTATCTGTTCCCGACCTCCACACTTCCTGCAAGGCTAAGTCCCTCTCTAATGTTCTTTTTCACTCATGTTGAAACTAGTAAGTACCTGCTAGGTATGGGGGACTGTATAACTCTGCAGCAAATATCAGGGTATTAAGTCATACTGGCCTTAAGTCCTCAAAAAGCCTCAACCTAGGATGAGAAGTGACAAAATAAAGAGTTAACTATAAAGCAAAGCAAAAAAATAAAAATAAAATAAAAGCTATAAGAGAAGAAGATTTTGTTTAAGAGGTATATCACAGTTTTTTAAAACATTTAGAGATGATTCCATAAAAAAAAAGATAAGATTTGAAAATGTACTGAGAAGAAAGAGGTGAATATTGACAACTAGAAATAGAGAGGGCTTATAGGATGTTCAAAAAGTAAAGTTATAGAGTCCAACAAATAGACTCACAGACACAGAAAACAAACTTATGGTTACCAAAGGGAAGGGGGGAGGGATAAATTGGGAATTTGGGATTAACAGATACCCACTATTATATATAAAACAACAAGGACCAACTGTATAGCACAGGGAACTGTATTCAATATCTTATAATAATCTATGATGGAAAAGAATCTGAAATACCTTTTGCAACAACACCGATGAATCACTTTGCTGTACACCGGAAACACTGTAAATCAACTAATCTTTTTTTTTTTTTAATTGATCAGTAAAGTTAGAGTCAGGAATGTGTGGGCAGGACCAGGAAACAGTGTTTCAGTTATTCTGTTTCCTCTTTACCAGGTATCTGGAACCTACACACAGTCTCCTAGTTTTCCTATTTCTCTAGTCCCTTCTCATTCTTCATTAATTACTTTTCCTTTGCTCATTAGAGCTCTCTGCTTTGTATGTGTTCAAACAATATAATCTCCATCCATAATTTCAATCTGTGTTCTCAGCTGCTAGCAATGTGATTGTGTCTATCAAATATAAATATTTGAGCCCCAACAATGTACTCAGAGTGAATATTCTGGTGAGTATTCAGAACCCCCTTTGAAGATTGATGCATTTTTCACCTACCTGCTTGGAGTGTTGTAGTTTTCAGCTGAATTCCCTTCCAGAAATTACATTTATTAGAAAATAGCTTTTTCTCTGTAATAAGGATTCCACATGTAAGTGAGATCATACAGAATTTGTCTTTCTTTGACTTACTTTACTTAACATAATGCCCTCAAGTTCCATCCAAGTTGTTGAAAAAAGTACAAACTTTCAGTTATAAGGTATATAGGTTACTGGGGATGTAAAATACAACATGACTACAGTTAACCCTGCTATATGGTATATTTGAAATTGCTAAGAGTAGATTCTAAAAGTTCTCATCACAAGGGAAAATATTTTTTGTATGTATATGAGATGATATCAACTTATCATAGTATTCATTTCACAGTATATGTAAGTCAATATGCTGTACAATTTATATAATACTGTTTGTCAGTTATCTCTCAATAAAACTGAAAAAAAAAAAAAACAGCTGTCTTGCCCAAGGTTTTGTTCCCTCCTCGATGAGGCCCACATCTAGTAACTGTTAAATACGGGAATATAAAGATCTTTCCCAATTTTTGTGTCAATTTAAGACAATTCTGAAGAGTCATTCCAGAGCCCGAACTTTCCTGAGATGGGTTAAGGTCTATTTTGGAAATGCAACTCAGTTCAGCTCTTCCAGCTGCACAATTCTACTTCCTGCAAACCCCTTCTACCCCTAGATAGATGTTGATCCTGAGGGCATTCTTCAGTAATCCTTCTGCATGCAAACCTTCATCTCAGAGACCATCTTGGAAGTAATCTACCTTAGACAGTATATTCAGCTGTTCTAGACCTTTTCTACTTGCATGACAGAGGCTTTTCAAAGTCAAGATACTCAAAATTAAGTTCATTATCTTTCCCCTCCAAACATGCATGGCTACTCATTTATGAGTTTTTTGGGGGGTGGATATCTATACTATACATTCCAGTGGTGTCTCCTCATCCATACCCTTCTTCTTAAAAACAGACTACTCCATCCACAGTCTGAAAGGAGCAAGCCCATATACCTAGAGACCACCAATGACTCAACAAGGATTCTGTTGTTACCAGAGTTGCCACCAGGCCCTTGCTCAATACCCACCAACCCCTCTCTTGAACTGGAACTAAAATATCTTTAAGTCACAGAATCTAGACGAAGAAAGGAAGCTGTAGGAAGAGATAAATAAAAACTAGATAGAACCAGATGAAACCAAGATAGTGATGAATCTGACCACCACCAGACCCTGAGTCTCATTCTACACTTATTTGACTACATTAGCATATTAAATGACACACCTTCTGGCTGTGTGACCACAAGTCACAGACAAAAAAGGGATGGCACCCCATTTCCGGGAAAACCTTACTCTTTCCCGGAAAATGAATGCATATTAGTCTCACTCCTCCCCACATTGTCCTTACTCCTTAAAAGCAAATCCTTCTTGCCATTACGGCGAGAAATTGATTTGTGAACTAAATTCTTGATTCTCCATTCTCTGGCCATTGAGTAAAGCTTGTGCTGCTTCAATCTCAGCTTTGGTTTCCTTTTTGGCTGTGTGAAACAAGAAAAGGTACCTTCCCCAATGAGGCAGGGGACCTCGGCAGGGCTAGGGCCCAAATGGGTGTCCATATGACCTAATTCAGTAACATTATCAATCCGGAATTGGGCTAGGACATATGACAGACACTGAGTTAGTCCTTTGGTTCCAGAGTGTAAAATTGGGGCCAGATATTACCTCATGCCAAACCAAAATTTCATGCCAAGCCGAATCTGATGTTATAGAAAAGGGAAAGAAAGGAGGGAAGGAGAAGAAGCCACATTACAGAGAGAACAATAACAAATGTGTAGAAGGAAACTTAAATGAGAACTCATTTAGCTGAAGAAAGGGATAGAGATGGAAAGTTGACACGCCTGATTACTTCCCAGTTCTCTTGTATTCAGACTACTTTTCAAAACTTGGTTTTATAAAAGATTTGCCTGAAACCTTATAAGTATTATATTTATCACCAAATAAAACATAAGACACACCTCCTACTTTTATAAACAACAGCAAGATTTATCATTTTGTTTTAATCAGAAACCTGAGAGGGATTGAAGTCCTTCCCTTATCTCCCACAGCTAAATATCTAAAAAAATCTTCCATTATTTTTTGTTGCAACTCTTCTCTCATTCCCACCTTACTGCAACTACTCAAGTTCTTCCTTGTCTGTCCATATGGATATACTGCCCATGGTCCAGACTTGATCAGTCCTTCATATTTCTTTATGTGTTGTCACTAACATACCAATCTGATAAGGGCATTCCTTGTTAAATTTTTTCAATGATCACACCTCTAGATCTATAAGACAAAACATGAACGGCTGTGATAGTACACAATGTACTTTCTTCTTTGGTCCCATATTATCTGGCTGGTTCCATCTTCTGTCACAAGCACTGCTTGATTTTTATAATCTAGTATTAGCCATCCCATAATTTCATAAACTTGTTATACTTTCTAAAGTTTCTCTTCTTTTGCACATGCTTCCTACTGCTTAGAATATTCTCTTTCATTCCTGTGGAAAACTGTTCATTCTTAATCCATCAGCTTAAAAGTCACTGCTTTTAACCAATTAGTTTATAAACTTCATCAGGACAAGGATCATGCTTACTTATTCACTGCTGCCTCTCCACAGAGTATAGACCTGCTAGATGTAGTATACTATCTCCTGTTTTGTGACTTAATCAATGCCTTTCTTCAGTTAGGCAGCTTTACGCATCCTCCTTGTCTTGCAACTTTGTGCTCATAATTCCATCATTGCAATTAATATATTGTATTGTCATATTTTTGTGAGCATAACTCTCTTCATAAGAATGAAAATGTTTTGAGGAATATTTCATGAATTTCCATGTAATCAAATGTTGCCCAGAAATGAACAAAATACTTGGTATACTGTACTCAGAAATATTTGCTGTATGAATGAGTGAATACTTATAGGGTGGAAATAAAAGATAAGACTACAGATCTAGACAAAGCTTGCAGCTCTCAGTAGGAAGGCAAAACCTCTGAGGGATAAAACCTAGAAATTTCCTCTTTAGAACGACAGAAACAATGTTCATGCATGGATGGTGAGAATTTCCCCTGAAACCAGATTGTGTGAAGAAGTGAGGAATGCCACAAACAAGCTGTATTTACAGAAAGCAGTCTGTTGACTCAGGAGGCAGGAGGGAGAGACTCTGCATTATCAGCAGCTGTGCAATGCTGAACTCGGTGGCTGGGAGGAAGAAAATGCTACAAGAATATGCTCTCATGTACAACCCTGTGCCATAGGAATAATTCCTTAAAGCCCGTAGTTGAGTCCTGGTTCTTCCCCTACCCGTCAACACTGCCTATGTTCCCACCCACAAACACCTCCTACATACAGCAGGCCCCAGAGAAAATGAAAGATGAACAGTGATCGAAAAAGAAGTAGCAAGGAGCTAGCTATCCAGAAACAATGCAAAAAGAATGACTACAAGGAACAGGAAAAACAAGAGGTAGATGAACTGGACTTATGGAAAAAAAGTATGTTTAAAGACACTGTGATGATTTCAGTAAACTAAAGGAAACAACAAATCCTACACAGTAAGAACTCAAAAGGGAAAGAAAGATTCAGAGAAGGTGTGGTGAGAAAATGGAATGAGAGAGAATGTGGGCTGGAGAAAAGCAAGAAAACAAACAAACAAAAAAACAAGATGAATGTCCCCATAGAAATGAAAATCAGATTAGGTGCAGCAGAAAGGAGAGACGATATAGCTAAAACAATAGGTCAGATAGGATGAAACACAGACACAAATACCTAAGAAAATGTCATTTAAAAATGTATGTTCTAATAGCAACAAAAATTTGAGCTGTGTAAGAATACAGCTAGCAAAAGATGTTATGAACTTTCTATAGAAAATAAAATTGAAAGACCAACAGAGAGAGGTTACTGAGATCATGAATAGAAGGCTCAGTAACAAAGTAGTAAACTCTCCTATCTTATGCACTTGAATTCAAAATGTTTTTATTCAAGGAATCCATCAACATTATTCTCAAATATATATGGAAGATCAAAAGGCTAGGAGTAGCCAAACCAGTAATGAAGACTAAAAATAATGCAAAATGACTTCACAAAATGCCTAGACTTATCATGAAGCTATTTTAGTAAGGACAGTGTCATATTACCATGGGAATATTAATAATGAAAATAATATAACTTAAACATTTGTCTCTGTGCAAGATACATAACTTTGTGACAAAGATATTATTATAGTTATTTTACAGATGAGGAGCTTGAGACACAAGGAAGTTAAGCAACTCTCGCAAGGTCGCAGATTTTCTAACCTATGCTCCATAATTTGGATTTTAAATCACCATTCTTTTAACAAAAGCAAAACAAACAGAAGTTTAAAAAAAAAATGAAGCAGACGTATGCATATGTGGAAATCATATATGATAGAGAAGGCACTGCAGAAACTGGGGAAACAATGGCTATTT
Source organism: Mesoplodon bidens (assembly GCF_964165515.1). Taxonomy (NCBI): domain Eukaryota; kingdom Metazoa; phylum Chordata; class Mammalia; order Artiodactyla; family Ziphiidae; genus Mesoplodon; species Mesoplodon bidens. The sequence goes on along the minus strand of NC_138176.1, from coordinate 126,507,299 downwards.
AGTAAATAATGCTTAGCATAATCAAATATTCCTATGGTAACTAAAGGAAATTAGATCCATACTTCACACCATATATAATAAATTCCAAATGGAATATAAACAAATATAAAAGGCTAACATTGTGTAAGAAAATATAAAGAATATCTTATAACCTTGAGATGGGGATGGTTTTCTTCTACAGGACACAAGAAAAGCACAAACCATAAAAGGTTAGACAAATTATACTAAAAATAATTTCTGCTCATCAAAAGGTGCTATAAAAAGGAATTATAAATCACAGGTTGAAGTAATTTAAACATATAACTAGAAAAAGAACCTCTACACATCAATAAAAAAAAAAACTAAAGAAAAATTGGGGGCAAGGGAGAACCATGAACAAACTTCACGAAAAAGGAAACCAAAATTGCCAATAAATGTATGAAAAACTATTCAAAATTTAGAAGTCAAACAAATGCCCATTAAATGACAAACTATACCACTTGTACCAAAGCAGTACATTTTAAATGTCCAACAATATCAGACTTCACTGAGCATGTGCAGCAATAACAATTTTGGGGGGAACCTCGGTGATTTTAAACACTTACTGAAATAATATGCTATCATGTGCTGAAGCAGAAAACACTTAGACTATAACCTGCTAGTTTCACTTTAGAAATACTGATTACTTGGCTGCTGTCTTCCAGAATGTTCGTAACAGTGTCCTCACATCCTCTTGTAAATAAGTTTCTGACAAGTCCATTCCATGAGTTTACCACATTGGTCTTAAACCTCAAAGGTGATCATAGTTTATGTTGTTTCTGGGATCCCTGCTGCACTATAATGACCCCCACTTGTTTCAGTAGAACATGAAAATTCTTAATATGGAATAGTTGTCCCTTCATTAAAGCCAACTTACATTCAACTCTCAACTTGAACTGAGGAGACCTCTCTCCATTTTATATTCCACCTAAATGAAGTAGACCTCTGGCCCCACAACTTTTCATTGGTCAGCTGATGTCTCCCACAAGGCTCACAATCCTCCAAAGTTCTAGAATACATTTGGCTTCCAGCATGAGGAATGCATAGCTGTCAGCACTCAGGTGATTCAGTTTGAGATCATTCTTTCTGTTAGTTTGGCTTCAGTCTATAATTTGTTCAAAAACCACATGCAACAGTGGCCTGCGAATGAAGGGGACACAGGTTCGAGCCCTGGTCCGGGAAGATCCCACATGCCGCAGAGCAACTAAGCCTTGTGCACCACAACTACTGAGCCCGTGTGCCTAGACCCTGTGCTCCGCAACAGGAGAAGCCACCACAATGAGAAGCCCGCACACGGCAACAAAGAGTAGCCCCTGCTCGAGGCAACTAGAGAAAGCCCATGCACAGCAACAAAGACCCAATACAGCCAAAGATAAATACATTTATAAAAAAAATTCACATGCAACAGTTACTCAAAAAACAATGTATTAGATAAAGTGCTAATGACACAACAGTTAACAAGGTAGATACATTCTGGCCCACACAGAGGTCAGAGCTTGAGAACCAGAGCTTTTAAACACTACTACATATTCCACTGCAACTTGTTAACTAGGTAACCTTTATTTGGGTCAGTGTCATAACGTAAATAAATATTAAATATAATAGAAACATTTTTCCTTTGGATCCTCACATCTTCTTCATGGAATAATCAAAGAAATGTGAAGTGTAAGAATATGAATGAGCTTACAAAAATAAGGGAATCTAAAGAGACTACATGGGTTGAAAATAATAAGGAGGAAGCAAATGCACAAGCACAAAAGCAGCAGCAAAGCAGACAATACTATTGAGTCCCCTATTAAAGAAAGTCACATTAAGGCAGTAAAATGAGCAAAGTGTGTTTTGCAGTTCAAATTACAAAGTAAACAAAAACAAATGGTGCGTTTCCAAGCAATCTCATCTCTGAACAGAAGTGATAATTCTATCTCAGTTGCATACTGGGATGCCCCAAAACGCTATTTTCTTCATTCTGAGAGGCATGTAGCATGGTTCCTTCCTTAGGATTCTCAAGAGTGATGAAGATTATAATATTCAGTCACTCGTAATCTTGAAGGGGGTGGAAACAAAAAGACAGCCAACTGTCTTATCCTACATGGCTATGAGAATGTGTTGTTACAATGCCCACCCAATGGGCCTAGTAGACTGCCAAGCATCACATAGGTCAAGAGTAAGTGTTACCTTTCCACTATACTGAGTGAGTGTAATTAGTTTCACCAATATGAATATATAAATACATATATATGTGTATATATATATATAATACACATATACATATAAATCTATATGAATGTCTGTGTGTTCATACATGTATGTGTGTATATATATATATATATACACACACACACACACACACACATACACACACAAAGGGAATATTGGTTAGTGGCCATGATAGCAAATAATCAGTATGGCTGATTTAAGCAGAAAAAATTAATTGAGTGATTTACCTGACTCACAGAATCACTGAAGCCTAGAGAAATATCTTGGGGCAGGCCTTCTTGAAATATAACTACATCCCAGAATCTTTGTGGTAAAAACTATCACCACTTCAGCTAAGATCACCAAGAACCAAATGCCAATCAGCCCTTTTGTTACAGCTACTATTGCCAGCAAAGGGGCCACATCTGCAAAAAGAACTGAGCCTCATGCACTCACTGTCAGCCCAAAGAAGGAAGCCTCAGCTAAATTACACTTACATCTTCACTCAAAAACATGCTGTACATTTGAGTTTTTAATTCCATATTAAAGAGGTTAATTTTATAGTGCCATGAATTCCCCAATTATAGAAAGGCAATGTTAAAAAAAAAAAAAAGCCAATTTGACCAGTTTGACAGATGCCCACTGAATGCATACATATATATATAAACTCATTCATGAGGGTTACAATAATTATTATATAAAGTGTTCTTAAACTGTTTAGAAGCAATGATTCTTAAAGTGGTTAGAAGCATTCCTGGCAGGTAAGTACTATGTAAGTATCTGCTATTCTTTTCTTCCTTCTCCTTTCTTCTTTCCTTCCCTCTTTTTCCTTTTTTGTTTATACCAGTAATATATATGGGGAAATGTTAATGTGGTTATTAAGAAAAGTATTAAACGAGGATAATTAAGATGTTCTAACCTGTAGCATCTCATACATATACCTTCAGTCTTATGTTCATTTTGATATTGGAATTTCTTTAAAAATCATTGACCTCAAAATCCAACAATAAACTAACTAGTGTTTCAAAGGAGGTAAATTCAACTTTTTTTCTTGTCCAATGTTCAGTGAAACTGTAAACGAAAGTTTAATTATAACATCTCAGAAAGTAAAACTTCCTGAGTATGAAAATTCTCACTCCTAACAAAAACAAAGAAACAGAAAAAGCCATACACACACACACACACACACAAAAATACCCAATCCAATTAGGATCCACACAGAGTTTTACTATGCATACAATGTAATAAGCATGTGCTTTGGAGCTAGAGAGGCTAGAGGTGTTACCCTGATGTCATAATTACTTTCTGTGTAACTCCGAGCAGTCACCTACTCTCTTAATCTCAGTCTCCTTGAAGATAAAGTGGGAATCATAAAATCTTGCAAAAAAAAATTAGACAATATATGATACGGGCAGAATGGCTGTTTTATGACCTAAGATATCAGACACATAAAATGGCATTTGTTTCATGTCCTATCATTATTATGATTACTATCTTACACTTTACAATTATCTTACCAAAAATTTGCTCCATAGTTTCTTGGAATTGTCTCAGATGTTACTACAGAGAAATATTATACCATAGAAATGTTAGATCTTTAGAGAAATGCTCACTTAAGTGCCCAGAGATAAGGATTCCATAGCCTACTGCCTTTCTGGGTGGCAATGGCAAATTAAAAATTCATAGAGCTGGAAGGGATCTTCAAATATCATCTAACAAATTCTCCACTTCCCACAAATGAAGACACAGAATATGGAAAGTTTATGTAAATACAGATCTTGGACCTCATCCTAGACCCCTAGTTTCACAGTAGTGCTATTTCCATTCCTACTCCTTAGATTTTCATTATAAAACGTGTAGAATCTCACACACACACATTTTCCCTTAATTTATATAGTCATTGTCCATGCACATGTTTTCCAAAGCTTTATTGAAATCCTATCACATGTCTGCACACAGAAGGAAACAAAGTGGTTTTATGCTCGAACTCACCATCCGGTAGTTAATACAACACAGCTGAAGAATAATGCAAACCAAATGTCCTAAGTGTTAACAATACTGAGAGAAAGATGTAATTGATCTGTTGTCAATTTTCTTTCACAAAAGGCCAATAACTAATTTTTTGCATAGAAGGATGACATACAAAATGCAAGTTATTAACTAGCCATTAAATATTGTAAATGTATAAACAGTAAATATATTTTCAAAAACATGTCTTATACTTCTTTGACATTTCATAGAAGTCAAAACATCTTAACAAGTTGTTTTAATCTTGCTCCTACATTTTTCCATTTTGAAGTTTCATAATATTCATATTAGTTATGCTACTTCTGCCCCCCATTTAAGGTAGCATGTGTGATAGAGGGGCACATGCTAAGTTTCTCTCTTAACTTTATTTTGAATGACTAGTACCAATTAAAAAATACCTCGGTTGGAAGGAAGAGTTACACATATATGTATATATAAAAGCTAGATCATTTTCCTTTCTTTTAAGGTAGATCTACCTGGGGATGTTTATTACTGAACCCTTAAAATTTGGCTAATTTTTTTATCTAAACAAAACTGAAGCTCAATAAAATAAAAAGACATAACTTAGCAGACTATATGGTTATAGATAATAATGGTCTTTTACGCTTCAAAATTGGATATCCTAAATGAAACTAAGAAAATTAATTCCACCTAACAAAAAATAGTCTATTAAGAAATTTGTTTGGTTAGGTACATACTGACCATATGTCAGTATTAAAATGAAAACATAAAAACTCAGTTCAACATATTAATTTACCATCATGTTAGGGTCAGTAGAAAGCTTTGTGCAGTTTGGGGGAGAAATTATTTCTTGTTTATATCCCCTAATATGCATAGAATTTTGGTATAATATTGACATTGTATTTATATCCATCTAATCCATAAAAGATCTTTTAATGATTAGCTATGTTACATGTGACTATTAGTCATTTTTAGTATGTATTAAAAATTTAGAATACTAAGCCAGCACTGACTAAATTATTTATGGGTACCCATTTCTCCTTGGTGTTAAGGGGAAAACGTCTTGTGTGTGTTTTAATGAGAAGACCCATTATTTTCATTCCTTCAAAAGATAAACCATTATTATCTGATGCTGAAATCAAGGGCACATCTATCTGTAAATGTTCCAAAGTTAACTTCCAAACTGCAAAATCTAGCACATTGTTGCTTTTTAACATCTACAATGTTCAACCTATTGATCTCTTCCTTCTTGGGGAGCTCTTTCATTTTTTGGGTCCTGTGAAATTCTCTGGTTTACTCTCTCTCTCTGGTATTTCCTTTACCATTTTAAGATTATCTTCTCTCTACCTCTTAAAGGTTTGTTTTTTCCAAGCTTTCCTTCTTGTTCTTCCATCTTACTTGTTTATTCATTTTCAAAAATCTCATACCTTTCTGTATACCAGCACTAAACATGTGCTAGTTTCTCAGAATGAGATGGTTAATATGAGAAATAAGAACTCAGCAGTCGTACAGCTTAGAACCTTTTGGGGATACAGACAAGTCAACACACATTGTTAAACTATTGTTGGAAAGATACTGTGTGCAATGGAATCACATAGGAAGGTTCCTTAAGTCAAATAAGTGTGTGGGTGGATGAGCGTTGTCAAGAAATACATGCCATGTGAAGTAATATCTAAATGGAGCTCGAAAGGATGAGTGACTGTTAGTCAATTAAAGAAGGGAAAGGACAATACCCAGAAGAGATAAAATACTATGTGTGAATCCTCAATGTTGAGAGAGAACATAGTATATTGGAATAAAACAATCATAGAGAATAAGCACTTCAGAAGGCTAAAGGGCCTCATGTGACTATGGATCAAAAGTGGGGTTGGGGGTGGAGTTACTGCTTGGAGAGAATTTTGGTGAGATAGGAACAGGAAACATAAGCAGGGTCAGCCCACCACAGGATCCTGTAAGAAATATTAAGGGACACGGCTTTATCCAGAGGACAATGGGCATCCATTTTATTCTTTTAAATTCAGGAGCCACAGAATGATGAGGTTCATGGGCACCACCCCTGATAATAGTCACTCCAACATTTATCTCCTTCTCAAAACTCACTTCAATCCTAGAACATTATATCCATTGTCCTAAGAAACTCACACTTGGAAATCCCACAAGTATCTCTACATTAAATGTCCAAATGTGACTTCATCATCTTTCTCACACCATCAAACCCTCTCTTCCTTGTTTACTAAATTCCATGCCTTAAGAAAGACTCTCATCCTTTCCCTTTACCAAATTCAGGGAAGTAGAATGCTCAACCATATTTGCCCTTCTTTTAGCCTTACCTCCAACCAATTGTCAAGTGCTATTAATTTGCTTCTTCAAAGCATTTAAAACCTGCTTAATCTTTTCTATATCAAGAGAAATTGCCTTTTGGTAAAAACATGGTTATTTTTCACACTGATTACTGCAATGGGCTAAGTTGTGACTTTTTAAAAAATGTTTCCTGCATTAGTGTATCATTTACATTGCCACCAAAAACAATTCTTCGAAATTCTTCAAAAAACAAAAAAACAAAAAAATTCCATTGCACGAGGAGAGAATCGTGTTCAAGCAGGCTATTGACTCAGATGGTCTGACTTCAAGAACCATGTGAACTTTCTCTCTTCTACCTCCTCCTTCCTCCCTTCCCCCTCCCCCTTCTCCCCCTCTCTATATATGTAAAACAGAAAATAGTACATTCATAAGTGATTAAATAAGGCGATATAATTTTCATTTTACCTGGAACATATCATCAATCCCACTTGAAATATTCCAACTGCTTTGATGTGTTAAGTCCAAATATAGCATATAAGATACTTCATGATTATAAACCTGTCTTGCCACACTCCATTCCCACTCTGTGTTAAAACAATCTAAGCTGCTGACAGTTCTCCAAACGAATCATGCTTTTTCATACCTCTGTGTCTTTACACATAGTTCCCTATGCCTGGTTTAGCATAGGCTCCTGCCATCCTCCTCTTACTAGCTGACTTCTAATCATCTTTGATTCAAAGCAAGTATCATCTGTAGCCAGCCTACTAGCCCAAACAGAATAGGTACCTCTCCATAAGACCCTATCACAGGACTTATCACATAGTAATCATGTGTTATGTTTTCCATTCTGCATCCTTGGTACCCAGCAGAGTTACTTACATCTAACAAGTGCTTTATAAATTCTCATGAAAGGAGGGTGTAAGGGAAAGAGGAAAGGAAGGATAAACCACAGCTCTCATCATATAATTCATTGTTTGAAAAAAGTTGTTTCTGTTGAACATCAACCAGGTCTCCCTGGCCACAAATACTTCAGCATAATATCTCAGTAATTAATAGTCCTATGTAAGGTTTAGTCTAAGGAATTGAGAAATTATGCTAAAATGTACATATGTAACTGACATTCCATGTTCTCATCATTTTGACCTGTAATTCTCTCAACAAACCTTGTTCTTATTTTTTGCATGTATACTTCCCTTTGACAGGAACACTGTCACATACCTGTTACATGATCTCTCACAGGTGTGTGCACGTGTGCATGCACATGTGCGTGCACGCGCACACACACACACACACACACTTGCCAACTTCCAGAGAAGTCATCCCTTGAATTTCAGTTGGGCTTTTACTATCCCTTATTACTTCAGTTATTACATTGTCTGACTGTCTCAAGTCAGCTGGTAAAAGGACCACGTTCTTCCTCTTTCATCATAGTCTGTAAGAAATCCAGTATATGTCTTCGTTGGTAGTGTTTACAATCATAGAAGAGATGCTAAAGAGTACATTTTGACATCCCGGGATAAGTGACTTCAGTATTTTCAACCTACATTTCTTTTTTTAGGCTCGAATTCTAGTAATGACTGCTTTCTCCACATAGAGCATTTAGCACAAATGGTGTATTATTGTGTAGTCCACTCAACTAAACCAATGGTCTGTGCTTAAATGGATCCAACACCTCTGGCATTTTCAAAATCATCTTTACTTCTTAGCTACTCACTGAGTAGTTAAGTTACCTGTACCTCACCTCGGAGGGCAAATGTTAAATATGATTTTCCCAACTTATGATACCTATTTTCTTGCTCGTTTCTAGATTCCAGGCTTTATGAAGATACAGTTGTTTTCTTGTTACTATATCGTTGTCTAAGAGAGTGACAGAAAGCCCTTAATGTATATTTATTTAGTGACTGAATTATGAGTAAGCTTTTATTTTCTTTTAAAATATTTATTTATTTGGCTGCACTGGGTCTTAGTTGAAGCCTGTGGGTTCTAGCTCCCTGACCAGGTATCAAACCTGGGCTGCCTGCATGGGGAGCGCAGAGTCTTAACCACTGGACCACCAGGGAAGTCCCATAAGCTCTTATTTTAGAATCAGCTAGAATACTCGTATTGATTATTCATTGACTGAAGTAGCTACTGGAGTGGTGACAGGATAACAAAATTTTTTTCTTAACTTTTCCTCAGGGAAGGCAAGATTTTACTTAAGCTATTTTCCCCAGAATACCTAAACCAATAGAAGAAAGTGTCCCTGCTGATAACTGTGAAGTTGACTGTCTCCACAAGAGCTATTTCCTAGATAAAAAACCAAGCAAACGAACAAGACCAGATCAACAGCTTACTTTACTGATAGGAATAGAAGCAAATAATGTGTACTGTCCCAAGAGCATAGCTTGGAATTAGGCTTGGTGTATTATAAGGATTAACACTCACTAGCATCAGGAGATGGGGATTGACATATATACACTAACATTTATAAAATAGATAACAAGAACCTGCTGTATAAAAAAATAAAATTAAATTTAAAAAAAATACTAGCTCACAAGTAACTAACACAGCTGTTTCTTTTCACGTTACTTTAAGAGCTTATGTAATAGTTTTCTATTGGTTCAATAAAAAATTACCACAAATCTAGTAGCTAAAACACTTCTATAGGACAGAAGTCTAAGATGAGTCTTACTGAGTTACAGATTAGGTTGTCACCAGTGCTGTGTTTCTTTCTGAAAGTTCTAAGGGAGAATCTATTTGCTTACTCATTCAGGTTGCTGACAAAATTCAGGTCCTTTGCAGGGTAGTACTGAGGTTCCTTTTACCTTGCTAGCTATCAGCTGAGAGCTGTTTCTAGATTCTAGAAGTCGCCCGCATTCCTTTGTCCATGTCCCCCCTTCCTCCCTCTTCAAAATCAGCAATGAATATTGAATCTCTCATTTCTTATTTCTTTTTCTATCCTTGCACCTTTCTAAGCGACTCTTCTGCCTTCCTCTTCCACTTTTAAAGGACTGTGTGACTCCATTAGCTCCACATGGATAATATCCCTATTATAAAATCCTTAATCTTAATTCCATCTCTTTTGTCATATAAGATAATATACTCATAATGGTAAAGGTTATGATGTGGACATCTTTGGGGACATTATTCTACCTAGCACAACTTGTATATTAAATAACTCATGTTTTACCATAGGCTAGTTTTGAACATTAATCTGAGCAGTTAGTTCCTTCTGAAAAATTTTTGAATTTGTGATTTTAGTAAGTAATTCAGTTCAATAATTCACCTTCACAGATGAGTTTATATTTCTTACAAATCAAAAGTCAAAAATATTAATATTACACATTACCTGATGAATCCATGTTTCATCCACTACTGAATACCAACTAAGTAAAAAAAGTCAAATATTTTAGGAAAACTATGATATGCACATTGACTAAAAGGCTTACAATGTACTTTGTAATATACTTTGTAATATAAATAAAAGGTATATTATTTGCTTTTTATTTGATTTGTGGCTTTCTATAGACCTAGTTTTTGGGTCTAGAATCAAGCATAAAATAATTATATCCATAACCAAATTTGATATTAACTAAGATGCTTTAAAATAAATTTTCTCAGTGCCTTGAAAGGATATTTTAGTGCCATAAAAACTCACTCTTCTGCTGGCAGGATATTGAGCTAATGGTGATTACTGAAATTCTAAGTAAAGTTGTTGAGCACAGGAATGGGACTTAAGGAAAATTATTTCTTATCCCCCAATACCACCACTAGCCTCCAAAGTTTTTAGTGCCTTCACACATAAAAATGAGGGGATTACATTGCATGAAACTTCTAATTTTCTGACTATAACTGCTTTCAAGTCAGTTCTTTAATGAATGTTTAGGTACAGGTGAAACTAAGAGAAACATTAACAGAAATTGTTTGCAGTACAAAGATAGAAAAATAAAAAGAATATACAGAAGAGTTCATAAGTTTAATAATTGAAAAATATTGATTTCATGTTAATATATTGTTTATAGTGCAGTTAATACCTAGAGACCAACTCTAAATCTTACACTTTGCAGAGACTGCTCAGTTTTACAGTTTGTCTGGATTACTTTGATGCTTACCCTTACCTTTCTTCTATTATTTTTTCCACATGGACAACTTTATTGATAAATCAAAAGAAAAAGGATCAAATAAACAAAGCAACAAAGCAGGAAAGTGCTCACATCAGGGTTGTAGCCAATCTAATTAATTTTTCATTTGGTTCTCATGTATTAGAGACCAATCAATTTGGGATTATGTTTACAAATTTATAAAAGGAGAGGAGACCGGGCCTTCAATCTGTTGTCTAGTCTGTCCAAATTAGTCAGTTAAATGATCTCAGGGGATACCATAAAGCATATGAGTCGTTCTTGTAAGTATCTTTTCTTTTAATTACAGATCAAGTTGTCAACGCTTTCTGCAGACCTTGACTTTGGCAGAAGGACAAAGTTCTGAAATCAAACAATGGGACTTTATTTTTCAGATGTTTTTTCCTTTGCTTTTTTCACCAACATGCTTTAGTTAAAATATCTTTAGAGAGCTATTTTAACATGTGGAGGTTTGGCGTGCCAGAATTGACTGTCACTCAATGAAAGGAGTTTCCAGTCAGATAAAAAGTGACATTAAGATTAATAGCCTTTATCCTATAAGAATGTGTCACTCTTAGAGATATACTGAATCACTCCAGAAAATGGAATTGTGTGAAATAGTAAGAAGGGGCACAATATTTCATGGAAATAAAGAACCTGGAAAAATGGTGTCTTCTAAAATGAAGTTCCCAGAACATTAAGGTGGAACAAAAGTAGAATTTATGTGTTGATCAAAGTTTGGTGGCACACCTGTGCAAGGTTTGAGGTACATCAATATGCTCTAAAGCCAGCATTAAAAATCACTGCTCTAGGACCTGGCAGTTTAAGATAGTTGACTTGAATATCTAGTAACCTTTAGAACCACCCTTAAACTTCCCTAAACTTTCCCTCTGGCTCACTCTAGCTCTCTATTTAATTAGTCACCAAGTCCCTAAGGCCTACCTCTCCTTAAGTCTCTTCTCACCAACCCTGTACCATCACTCACCTGACCTGTTGCAATACATCCCAACCACTCTAGCTAACTCCCATCAGAACTATTGCAATACCCACCTGCACTATGTTAACACGTCCTTTACACAACGATTAAAGTTACTTTAAAAAATGTAATATTCTCTTCTATCTTGATATTGTTATAACTCAGTTAAAAAAAAGAATCTCTGTCTCTGTGAAGGCCTTTGGAAACTTCCTTTATTTTATTGTGCTCAAGGAATCAGGAAATGGTAATATAGTCACTTCCTACCATAGGCTGACAGTAAATATCAACCTGACTCATTCTGAAATCCCTGCCCAGACTCTCAGTCTCTGGCTCAGGAGAACTTCATAGACTTTAGGGCAACCTCTTTTTGGATTACTAAGTGCCAGAAAATTTTCTTGATATAAAGTAAAAGATAGTGGAGGAGAGAAAAGTTAAAATGAATATTTTGAAATATATCAATATATTTTGTGCAACACCTCAGGCTTTTTTAAAACCAAAAGCCACTAACCAGAATCCTTAACCCTTTATATGTTATGTAAAATGAATTTTAATACTTTTAAAGTAATTTTATTTAAAAAACAGTTGATTGTTTCACTAGTGATAAGTTTTCTCCCTTTAACAGAGATTTTAATTGTGAGGATTCTTGGAAAAGGTAATGAACTCATACTACAAAACCAGATGGATTCACAGAAGGAAAAGATGAATTCTGAGTTTTCTTTACAAGTCTAGAATTTTTTTTCCCCTCTCTTTTGAGAAGATTAATTGGAGCACGATACTCTTTATCTCTATGCACACAATGACTTGAAATTCATGGCTCTCTTAGGATGTAGTTTGAAAACTGGATCAGTGTTGAGTCCCTTCAGAGCCTAGTGAGGATTCCTATTATATAATTTTCATTGGGGTTTTATGGCTTAATTAGTACTTGTTAGGAATCAAGTGAAAGCACATGGTTTTAATTCCTTACCCTGAGAGACATGAGCCCAATGTTTCCTAAACTGTGTAAGATGGTTGTAGCTGTTTGACTTAAAAGTGCATTCCAAGACATAGTTAAACAGACTTTACTATTTTTAAGTTAGGTTTATGAAAATAAAATATACATATAGTAAAATTCACCCTCTTACCATAAATTCCAGGGAATTTTGGTAAAGATACACTTTCTTATAATTACCACCATAATAAACACATAGAACATTTTAATTATCCTACAAAGTTCCCTCACCCCCCTTTGCAATCAATCCCATCCCTCAACCCACAGCCTGGGGCAATTTTGATCTGATTTCTACCCCTTTCTCTAGTTTTGCCCTTTTCAAAATTTCATATAAGTGGAAAATAACGTATGTTCGCTTTTGTGTCTAAATTGCTAAACATTAATAATTTTGAGATTCATACACATCACTGGACTTATCAGTAGTTTGTAACTTTTTATTTCTGAGAAATATCCATTGTATGGGTGTATTACAGTTGATTTATTTATCAAATGACATACATTTGGGTTTCTAAATGCTAAACCCATTTCCCAAAGTGACTGTTCTATTTTGCATCTCCATCAGGATCCTACTCTAAAACTTCTGAATTAGAATATTTTTAGATACCATCAATCAGCATTTAAAAATAAAAAAAAAACAAGTTGATTCTGATACACACAAATTACAAGATACCAGAATTCCTATAGCCAAGGGTGGTATTATTCCTCCTTACTAAAATTATCATAATTATCAAGAAACATTTGTTGAATTACTGAGTTTACCAATTACCTACACGAACACTATAGTTGTATAGCCAAAATATACCATGCATTATTTTTCTATTTCACTGTAAAACATTACCAAAAACTTGATAGCTTAACATAAAATTTTCCAGGAGAGTTTCATAGATGAGAAGTCCAAAATAGTTCTTACCGGGCTGAAATCAAGGAGTTGGCAGGGTTACAAGACGACCTAGGAGAGAATTTATTTCCTTACCTTTTCCAGTTTCTAGAGGTTGCCCACATTCCTTGGCTCTCGACTCTGTTCCCCAAACTCAGAGTCAGCAAACTTGCATCGACCTGACCATTCCTCCATGGTTATGCTCTCTTCTGACTCCAGCTGTGAAAGGTTCTCCACTTTTAAGAACTCGTGAGATTAGATGGGGCCCACCTGGTCAATCCAGGATACTCTCCCCACCTCAAGGTCCTTAATTGAATCCATCAGCAAAATCCCCTTTGCCATTTACATAACATATTCACAGCTTTCAAGAATCATCAAGGATATCTTTGGGGGCCATTATTCTGCCTACTACAGACTATAAGTTTTTCATGAAATTATTAGAAAACATTGACAGTTTTTCTTTCTTATTGAAAGTCTGGACTTTGGTTCCACTTCACTGATTTACTAAAATTTGGAGTAAATTAACTAATCTCTTGGAATTTCTATTTTTCTATCTATGATTAGAAGCATAAAAATAGGTTTTTATAATCTCAAAAAAATAATATTCATTAAGTATAGAATAATCCCAGGAACTTTGTTCATAACATCCTGGTTTGTGGGGCGAGTGTTTGCAAATATTAGGAATAACAATGTTTGCAAGATTATTGTCATTAGTCATTTTTCTTGTAAACCATCATCAGTAAGGAGGGAACACAGTCTACTGAACAAGCTTGGAAACATGCAATGAAGTGATAGCATGCCTGCATCTGGTGTCACTAGTCAAATGCAATTTGGCACTTATTTTAAGACAAAATATATTCCAAGTGAAGAAATACAGTATATGTTTTGCCACATTTCTCAAAGCAATTAGACTATTAAAATATATGCTAAGTAAATAATTTGTTGATATAAGAAAATATTAAGAAGATGCTTCTGAAATACCGAAATTACTTTGCCCATATTTAAATGCATTTAGGAGTTGTAATAAAGAAAAACCTGAGGTTTGAATTTAGAAAATTCAGGTTTCAATCCTGGGTCTACCATGTACTGATGTCTGATGGATTTGAGATAAATATATAACTTCCCTAACTCAGTTTCCTCATCTGTAAAATGTAATTAACAATACCTCTCCCAGGAGTGTAATGTGTATCAAATGAGAAAATAGTTTTAAATACATTAATTGTCAAAACTAGAGTAATCATCATTATCATTATTATTTTCATAGTATATATGTCAAAGCATTTTTGGATCATAAAATAAGATGTTATACAAAAGTCATTCCAGGACTGGAAACTGAAAATGTAAAACTTTCAATAACTATATCACCATTATTATTGCCAACATATCTAAAACCTCAAGTTTACTCCCATTTCAGGTATTGACCAATTAATGATTAATAGACATGTTATATATAATGCACAACATAGCAATTTTACCCTTAGATATAAATCCAAAAGAGACTCAGATACTTACATGAGGAGACACAGAAAAATGTTCACAGAAACGTTGATTGTAATTTCAAAAATATAGAAATTTATGTTCACCAGAAGAATGTATAGCTAATTTGTGGAATAGTCATTCAATGGAATACTATATGGTTTTGAAAATGAATGAAGTAGAGCTGTTTGAATGAAATGGGGGACTCAAACATATTATTGGTCCAAAAAATTTAAAAAAGTTGCAAAGATATACATGTAATAAGTATATATTAAGATAAGATATGACACGATTTATATAAACTTTTAAATCATTACATACATACTGAAAGTAGAAAGAAATGCACATTGAGTTGGTAGTACGGTTGCCAGATAAAACAGAGGATGCCCAGTGAAATCTGAATTTCAGATAAAAACCAATATTTTTTTAGTACAAATATGTTTCATGCAATAGTTGGGACAACTGAAAAGTTTTGGGTAGTTTATCTGAAATTCAAATTTTACTGGTGGCTTATATCTTTATTTGCTAAATCTGGCATTGTAATGAGGGAAAAAGAGCTGCACAGGAGCTTCAAGTTGGATTGGTGATGTTTTAGTTCTTTCAAGGTCTTAAATATTTCATAGTATGTTAAAATATTAATAGGCAAAAATGAGCCATTCACCAGGAGAAAATCTCTAGTTAAAAGATAAAACTAAGATCCAAGACCAACAATAAAGAATCAGGAAGGATGACAAAAGGTAAAGAAATAACTAAAGCATACAATTTTTTGAATTATGAAAAGGGCAATAAAGTGATATCATGCTCTACATTTGTTATTAATATTTTGACATTTATTTTTTTCCAAGTCACTCTCACATGAGATGAAATAACTAATTAATTACAGAATTTAATCTAGAAATAAAAATTTGGATTTTTGATGTTTCCCAAACTCTGTAATAATTTCAGTTATATTTCAATTAATGAAAATATATTTGGCCACAGGTGAGAACTGTAATAAATGGAATGTTTAAATCTATAAAACAAGATGCAAAGAGCGGCCATCAATTAATTATTTTAAGCCTGGAAGAGGAAAGGAAATGAATAGATGAAACAGAATAATTAAATATACATTTACTTCTCTAGTCAAAATTAGAAAACAGTGGCTCGCCATCATGGCTAGGGATTGCATTAAAATCACCTGGAGGGTTTAAAAACTATGAAGGCCTGAGACTCACCTGCAAGCAAGTCTAATTTAACTGATCTGCAGGAGGAAAAAAATTGCTTGTTTGTAAAACTCCCCAGGTGATTCTAATATAAGGTCAGTGTTGAGACACATTGCTCTCAAACTTGAAAAGCCGATTCCTGTTTGGGAGGTAGTGTAAAGCAAAAATACTTGTCCTGTGGATGTAGAACCTAGCTCCTAAGAAAATAAACTCAAATATCAACTGACTCCATTGACTTTATACTAAGGATTTAAAATGAGTGACAGGAAAACAGGTATATGGCAGCATGATACCTCTCACATAGTCAATGCCGAACAAACAGATCTTCACTGAAATAGTTGAAGTGTGTAAACATCCTAAAAGATAATGATACTTGTAGCTTACATAGTAAGTCTTGAGGACTATCAGTAAAACACTAAGAAACTGAGAAAAGGTCTAATTTCAAAATGTGGAGAATGAAATCTTACTTTTTATCTTAGAATGAAAATACTTCCATGTTTGCCAGCAACCCTCTGCCTTTAGCACAATGAGATGAATTTAAGACAGTCAGTTTTTATTTCTACTTGAGTAACATGAGCTTTGGTTTATGGCCCTTTTTCCCCTAGCCTCATAATTAAATGACTAAATCCCATCCACAGCATTACCTACAGAACATGACGGGAGAAAGATTAGCCATTAAAGAGAGAGGAGATTGCTATTACGGCTTTTGAGGCCTATAACCACCCACTCTCTTAGGAATCCTATTATGGCTGAGCATTTGTGTTACTGGTATTGCAATTCAATTCACATATATCAAGCTGCAAACTCCATTTACAGTCAATCCATATTTCTAGGTCTTCTCTAATAACTTATTCATTTGTGTGTTTCACTTTGGAAGAAGTTATGTGCTTCAAAATACCTTCATCTGTTCCCAGTGACTATGGAGCTTCCTTTTATGGTACAAGAAAGCATCTTTTCCCTATTAACTAAAATCCAAACACCTGCTGTTTTACCTTTGGTTTTACTTTGAGGTTCATAAAACCTTATTATGATGATTCCTGTGATTTCAGATCTACTTTCAATTCAAAAGAGCAGTAATAATACATGCAGTTGTTTCCCCTGGTGAAGAATGCTGATCAGGATCAATTCTATAAATCAGGGTAAACAGATACCAAGTACAAACGAATTTCATATATTTTTCCTTTTATAATCAAAAACAATTATATCACTAATGTGTGTTAATAACTTTAAATTCAACTCTTTAGAAACAAATAACTGGCCCAAGTTAAGCAGGTGACCAAACATATCATCCAACTACAGTGCTCAATTAGCCATAAAACACATTTTTTTGACAGAATAGCTTGTAATGTTTGGTGAGCCTTCAATTTCCTCCTCCCCCATTACATCTAAGTGAAGGATTTTTCCTTTTCCCATGTTTAAATTCATTTCATTGACAACAGACATTGCAAACTCCTCAATGATTTCTCTGTGCCAAATGAATTTCTGTCAAAAGACTTGGATGAAATCTGTCTACTCCTGGTGACCAAATTGATCCAGCTGCAGCACAAGATGAAAGAGATCATTCATCTAAGTTCAGCTGTGCCAGAGCCTGCTCCCTCCTACACATCCACCGTTGCTGAAAAGGAGCAAATAACTTTATCTTACAAGCAGAGCTGAGGATAGTTGAGTGTTTTCATTACCTATGGACATCAATGGCTTTGGGACATAATTAATCATGCTGAAATCACTTCATTATTTTAATGAGGTTTTTTTCCTTTCCTCTAACTATGATAAAAAGTATGGAGGAGAGAAATTCTTCTCATTATTTCTGAAACTAAAGGAGACTTTAGGAAGGAAGTGGAATAGGAACAAAGAGAAAACTTGCACCCACAATAGCTGATCTCTCGTTTTGCTTCAACAAAGACCAAGGGAAGTGTGATGAGGAAGTGGATTTGTGGACACTCTAAGCTCAAAGGCAGCGTGGCTGCTGGGGCCTTGGTGTGTGAAGGAAAGTGCTTTCATCTCAAACTCTTCAGAAGTTTTGTTTATCCTGCGTATTTGAGAGCATGTTTTTTTTTTTTTTTTAAAAGAGAGGAAAGAGAAGAATACATGTATCTATACTAACAATAGGTAAAAATAAATGAACTTAACGGCTCTTCAAATAAGAACTTCGCTTTTTTCTCACAAACAAATAGGATCATTGTTATGTTTAGAAAGTGGAAGAACATAGGATAGTCTCTGAACATGTGAGAATATATATATATATATTATTAGATATTGAAATGTTGAAATATTTTCTGTTTTATGAGAAAGAACTTTGCTGAGATTAATTCTGGACAGCCAATAAGCCAAGGTTAAGAACACTGGTCAGCACTGAAGATTTTGTTTTCCTGAAAGCAGTGAGTCTCAAACTTTAGTGTGACTCAAGATCACCTGGATCATGGATCGCTGGATCCACCCACACAGTTTCTGATTTAGAACATCTGGGGTGGAGCCTGAGATTCTTTTCTAACACATTTCCAATTGTTGCTTAAGCTGCTAGTTTGGGGACCACACTGAGAACCAGTCTTAAAATCATCATGTGGTACAGCATTTGTGTGTTGTTTTGTAGAAGTAGCCAAGGCATGTTTTTGCATCTTAAGGCCTCAGAAGTTCTTTACTGTGAAGACATTCTTCAGAGAAAGATATGACTTTTAGTAAGCCTGAAATGTTAGACTGATAATGAACTGTCTTGTTCTCCATTATCCAAAACGAATCACTGTCATTAAACAGGTGAATGAAGCCATCGTTGTGGCTATCCTTCAAGGATATCTTACTCTTTTGCATTCACTCCTACCATACTTACCTTGTTAGAGAAAAATGTGTTCTATCATTTACCATGGCACTTTTGTGTTTCTGGAAGGTAAATTTTCATATAAATCCAAAGCTTTAGATCTTGACAAAATCTCAGATTTTTGCATCATGTAGATTAAACCAAAAAAACCCCAAAAAACAACACAGTATATTATGTAGTCCATCCAACTCAATTCCTCCTTTACAATGACAGACACTGGGACCTAGCATAAAAGTGCATTCTCTTTGTGTGTGTGTTGTGTGTGTTTCAAAGACAACTTTTATATATATATTTTTTGAATTTTATTTTTTTATACAGCAGTTTCTTATTAGTTATCTATTTTATACATAAGAGTATATATATTCAATCCCAGTCTCCCATTTTATCCCACCACCACCAGGTTACCCAGCTACACAGTTAAAGTCAAAGGCAGCACTGGAATCAAAATTTCTGACTTTCTATCAAATGCTCTATTTTACTCACACATTCACACACTTACTTGTCCATAGTTTCCCTCATTCATTAAGCAATGGCATTACTCATATGAAAAAATGTGTCACAACGTGCTAGGCACTAACTGTGCAAAAGAAGGAAAGGAAGAATGGAACTAACATCTTCTTAGACATCACTCTGTGCCAAGCACTGTGTCAAGGGAGGGTACCTATTGTGGTTTCCCATTTAATCTTCATGGCTGCTTTGAGAAGTGTTACCACCCCCATCGTTACTAATGAAAAAACTTATACTGGCTGAACCCCAGTATTTTGACCTCAAATTTAATGATACTAATATCATAACATATGGTCCGTGTCCAAGAGAAAAGCAAAACCTACACAGACTTGAACACAAATAACGTCAACGAAATGTCATAAAGACCCATAAGAGATAGAAATGAAGGAAGAAGCGGTGAACACTGCCTATGAAAGAATGTTACCAAAGCTGACATTTATTAGTCATGTATTATATACCAGGAAATTAACTTATACCAATCTGATTTGATCGTTTCAACAACCCTGTGCATAAGATATTATGATCCCCATTTTACAAGTGAAAAAAAAAGTGGAAAATAGAAAGGAATGTGCCCAAAGCTGCAAAGCAGATCTGTGTCTTAGGTTAGATGTGTCTAACTTCAAAGGTCATAGCTTTCCCATGCGCTCTGCTTTATATTGTGTATGCTACAATAATATCTACCTCTCCTGTTCCTATCTTGAAATGCACAAACCCCCTGGTATGTGGATTGCTCTGCCTTTTACCCACATAGTGTCAATAGACTTCCACTCTTTTCTAAGAGTGAATCCTGTGCCTCCAAAACGTTGCTCACTGGTAGTGCAAGCTGAAAAAATGCCTGCAGAATAGTACTAAAGGTTTTACTGGCAAATGTTTACCCTTCCTAGATGCTTCAGTCCAGGATGTCTTAGGATGTTTTTTTTTTTTTTCCTTTTGACAGTCGTATCATTACGAGCTTCACTCTTAAATAGAGCAGAATAGGCAGAGAGATAAAAAGTTCTCTCCTTGGAGAACCACAAACAAAATAGCATTCCAAGAGCATTATTTTCATAAAGAAATGTATTCACTCAGATGAATAGAGTTGGTGTCTCTAAAGACTTTCCAAAACTTACGCTTTCAAAAAATTAATAATACAAAGGAGAGTGCTTTAGGAAATGAGTGGTACAGTAACTATATTCTGTTTTATTAGAGAAAAATAGGCTTCCCTCACAGGGTAACAAGGTGTTTCACAGCTATCAACCCTCCAGACTGATTAGATATAGTTAAATCCATCATGGCCAGGCAGGGTCTGCTGATTCCTGGGCGGAACATGGGACTCTGGGGGCAAACCGCCCTGTGTGTGGGGAAAGCATTATCCCGGGCAATTGAATGATGCTGCCTGACTGCTGCCTGCTTCTGTGTCACTTTGCTATTCTGACAATGCCATGAGGGACTCTGAGCTTTAATAATCTCCAGAGACTAATAATGCAAGAGCTAATCGTTAGCATCTCCCAGAATTCTTGTAGTTCTCATCTCCTCCAGATTCTCTGGCTGCTGTTTGTGTAACTGAAGAAAACATCAGAGCTAAAGGGAGGCAGTTTATCTTGTGAGCCTCCCTGTAACAACTCAGCCTAGCTGGGTTGCATAACAAGAATCTGGGCAGAGGAAATAATTGATCATCAGGGGCCTGTGGGTGTGGTATCTCCTCTCAAAACAGATCTGAACTGAAAGAGAGAAATTAGTTTTAAGAGGAATTAAAAATCTTTAGGCTTTAAAGCAGTCTTGAAGAGGCATCTTCCCACTGGAAAAAGCAACCTTAGCAGAGAGACATACAGGAAGAGCTATATTTATTATTCAAAGCTAATAAATATTGGGGAGTGACATTACAGGCTAAATAGGTCTATCTTGCACTCATTGGATTTAAAACACCAAGTTGAAAGGGTATTGAGAGATTATTAGTCTAACATAACCAGTTAGATGCAGAGTATAAAATATGATACGAGCATTCTGACACCCTCTCAACATTGATTCTGTTATTATCATGTGGCCTATCACAATAAAGTTATACTCATAATATTATCCTCTAGAGAACAAAAGTCATGAAACTGCTGGCCTAAAGGACACCTATTAATTACATACCAAACACTCTTTTAGAAAACTCTCTAGGTATATAAATATAAATACAGGGATCCAAGAATACTTCTGGTCTTTCAGTTTATCTGATAGCTCAGGAGGCACTAGCAGATAAAGCAGCAAGGAAGGAGTGGAAGTAGCATGTACTTAGCAATTAGCAGTTTCAACATCGCCTGGAAAGTTGTTAAAAATGCTGAACCTTGGGCCCAGCCCCAGACCTACTGAATCAGAATTTGCATTTTCACCTGAGCATACAAATTATCTGGCTATTATGCTAATAATCTTCCATTGCTTAGGCTTCTAACAAATTCCCTTTCATTTCTGTAGCTGCACAAAATTTTGGTGCACCAAAATAGTTTAATACTCCAGGGAAACCCACTCAAAGAAAAAAAGAAATAAAGTACACAAGGGGAGAAAGCAGTTATTACTAGAATTTGAACTTAAAAACAAAAAGAAAGGTAGGTTGAAAATACTGAAGTAATTTTTACTTGGATGTCAATACATATACTTTAGGATCTCTTCTATGATTGTAAACACTACCAAGAAAGATACACACTGGATTTCTTACGGACTATGATGAAAGAAGAAGAACATGTCTTTTTACCAGCTGACTTGAGATGAAGTCTCAACTGGGGTCTGATCTGTAGCAACATGGATGGACTTGGAGAGCAAGTTAGTGAAATAAGTTAGTGAAATAAGTCGGACAGAGAAAGACAAATACTGTATCATATCACTTATATGTGGAATCTGAAAAACACAACAAGTGAATATAACAAAAAAGAAGCAGACTCAGATACAGAGAACAAACTAGTGGTTACCAGCAGGGAGAGGGAAAGGGGGAGGGGAATTTTCAGGGTGGGGGAGTGGAAGGTACAAACTGTTGGGTGTAAGATAGGCTCAAGAATGTATTGTACAACATGGGGAATATAACCAATTTTTTGTAATAACTGTAAATGGAAAGTAACCTTTCAAAATTGTATATATATTTTTTTAATTAAAAAAAAGAAGTATTTGGGTCTGAAATATAATAGTAGGACATTAGAAAATCCCTTTATGCATTTTATGAGCTTACCCACAAGTTTTCTGTTTATTTTTTTTTAATACCTTATCTCAGGTTTCTTTTTATCTTTCACCTTTGTGCTCTGCACCTGTACTAAGTTCTGGCGACATCATCCCTACTTGCCCCTTTTTGTTTGGAGGGGACATGATGGCCACCTGGGGTACAACTGCTTCACAATTATAAGACTCCACTGATGGAGTTTCACTTCACCACAAACCACTTATCATCTAGGTCTCACGTAGCAAAATCTCCCTTCCTTTGGTTTTACTTCAAACCACCTTTCTTACTTGTACTTCCTTCTCCATTGTTTTATTAGGTCTGCTGATGGAGAAAGGGGATCCCCCATGATGAGGCTACATCAATGTGATTCAGGTAATCATGCTGGGCTGATTAAATGCAGAGGAAGCTAAATAAAAGTGGGCTCAATATGGTCCTCTGAAAGCATATATGTTACTGAGGCCATAAAACTGCTAAATATATTATCTCCAGCACCAATATACCTTACTCAGAAAAAAAGATTGGAAACAGTAGGAAACCTCAAAGGCTGTTTTCAACTAATTGTCATTAACATCTTTATGCATACACAATCTTAAAATTATCAAATAAAAGCCCAAAGCCAAGGTACTGAAGAATTCTTATACTTCCCTTTATGGGAGCTGTTTTCTCACAAATTTCCAAAGAAAACAATAATATGAAAAAACTAATAATCTAGAAAAAAACGTAATTATATACCAAGTCCCACTAATCCATATTTCAGTGGGCTATGTGGGTAAAGTTAAATGGTCTCAGTTCTAAATACTATATATGAAACAAATGAATATGGGAACAAGATGGAAAAAGAGGCAGAAAAACAGGGATGTGATCTAAAAGTTGAGAGTGTTTCTTTTGAAACCAGTTTACTGGTCCCAGATGAAAACAAAATCTACTGGCCAAACTCACAAGAAATTAGGAATTCATGGATTTTTGCCTGTGTTTTTATTTCTAATTTTAATATGCACTTGTCTGTATTACTGGGGCTTGCTGTATTGCAGAACATTCAAATAAAGATTTGAAATGAGCTATCTACAAAACAGAAACAGACTCACAGACATAGAGAACAGACATGCAGTTGCCAAAGGATGGAGGGCAGGAAAATGGGGAAAAGATGGAGTGGGAGTTTGGGGTTAGCAGATGCAAACTATTATATATATAATGCATGGACACCAAGATCCTATTGTATAGCACAGGGAACTATAATCAATATCCTGTGATAAATCATAATGGAAAAGGATATGAAAAAGAATGTATATATATATATATATATATATATATATATATATATATATATATATATATATATATATATATGTATGTATAAATGAATCACTTTGCTATACAGCAGAAATTAACACATTGTAAATCAACTATACTTCAATTAAAAAAAAAAGATTTGAAGTGATCAAATGCATCCCATGTCCTTTAGAAATTGCAGAAGAATGGCTGCAATTGCCAGTTAAACAATTTCATGATGAATTTGGCTGTGAGTACACGGGGATCTATGTTTGGAGTTGTAACACTAAGTTTTAAGCACAAGATTAATTTAGAATACTGTCCTTTACAAGACATTTGGAAACAGAACACAGGAAACTCTTAATCATACCAAATTAGCTATTTCTTTGGATTGTAGCTAATTTCAATAATTTATTCAACTCATTTGACCAAAGAAAAAAAAGATCCTTAGATTTAAAAAAAGTGAAAGTCAAGTGAGAGTTCCTTGGTCTTCTGAAGTCTAACATTTTCCTCTACTTTAAACAAGCAGGACCACTTCCTGAACTATAAAATAAACCCAACCCTAGTATTAAAACTCCCTCTTGATCACAACCTCCTGTCTTTTCCTGATATCTTGCTCACATATCCCCATTTTGACCTCTCTTCTAGCTTCCAGGGCCTCTAGCTCCTTGGCTCTCTGTTTACCCCCAGTTAGGAGTTCCAGTGCCTCCCCTTTGTATCCTGGAGACCCTGTCAATCATTTACGCATCCCTGAATTCTTTCAGATGATCATTCTGGTGTTAATCCCCAACCATAAATAAGTCCAGCACCTCCTTGATTGATTGAAGCAGTGACGTCACCCATCAGTGCTTAGAACTTAGTGAGATATCAGTAACTGCTGGCTTATTTTTTGTTTACCTGTCTTATCTACCTATTTACTCCCATTCCAGACCTGAACAAAATAACTAAGAGACTACAATCCACATTTGTCTCTTCTCAGCCACATCCTCAGAATTCTTAGAAATTACTGCATTTTCCTCACTTTGACTTCTCTCATGTCTGACAGAAGCTGTCCTTATTTTGTTCATTCTTTAAACTTTCTACATTATTTTTCCCTTTGTTCTTCACATTTTAACCTCTTCCTTTCTGGAAAAGAAAAAAAAAAAAAGCATCTATTTCACATGAATTCCTTTGACTTTCTCCACATTCTTCCTGTATATACTCCTTTGTCTTCAGGAACCTTCCATTTCCCTCATCGACAAAACTAATTCCTCTGCTTGTTTAAGTCCCATTAATTACCTCAAGACTCTCTGAAACCTTTTTTTCCCCATTATTCTCATTCTTATACCTTCAACTTTTCCTTTGCATTAGACTTTGCTCTCTCCTGCCTTAGAAGGATTATATAGTTATTCTGTGGCCACCTCCAAAGAGCACAAATTCATTTTGCATCTATATCTCACACTTGTTTCTCTCAGAAGAATCACATGCTTTTGCCTGTGTGTATGTATTTTTCATATATGCCATTGTCTCAAAAGAATTTGGGGGATTTTAAATTTAAGCTAAATATTTGAATTCCTTGAACTTAGATTTATTCAGCCAAAATTAAGGAAGTGATGGAACTCACCATAACTTGGACAAATCTCTGAAATAATTCAGGTTACTGACTAGCAAAGACTAACAATAGTGGCCAGGTGCTCTGAGTGGAAAGTGAAGCTACAAAGGCCTGGACCAAGAGGATACAGAGAAATTCAGGGACGAGGGGTCAAGATGAGCTTGTGAGTGCTAGTTTCCCAATTTCTTAGTGCCTAATTTGTAAAGAATTAACTGAAAAGTAAGATTAAATATATATATATATATATATATATATATATATATATATATATATACACATATATATATGTATGTATATATATGTATATATATATGTGTATATATATATATACATACATATATATATATATATATATATATATATATATATATATATATATATATATATGACTCCTTTCATGAAATTTCCTCCTTATACTTTTGACCAGGGAAGTTCAAACCAAGTGGCAACGTAATATGTAATTATATTTAATACAAAAAATCCTATGTCTTTACACTGATTTCTGAAAATAAAACTATTTAGATAGCCATTGTCTCATTATCAACAATAGTGGACATGGAACCGATAAGATAAAATGTTCTATTTATTTTTCTATTTGCATATTGTCTTTTAACAAAGCAAATTAATTAAATAAATGTTGACTGAAATAAAACTTGGCTTTTTCATTCTAAAACCAATTGTCATCAGCACATTAAGAAAATTTTTCTAGCTTGCTAATTAAAAGAAATACTAGAAAATCAAAAACAGAAATTTAAACATAAAATAATAAGCAATCTGTGAAAAGGCCTTTCTTTTTTTAGACTTTCTATTTCTGACCAATAATAACATATGTTAGGAAACATCAACATTGTGTGATTACAGTTTATTCTGACACCTTACAAAACAACCAAATCTCTTCTATTTGGCTTCTGCAAAAAAATGAATAGAGAGCATATCCATCAGCCTTTGGTTCTTGAAGTGATATGGAGAGAACACTCACATAAACATTTTTCCTCATATCATTTAGCACCATCCAAATCAGTGAAACTCTTTGTTTTTGCTATGAGGAGTAATTCTAATTTCAGGCATTTACCTCATGTAGTTATTGGCTATTCTGAAAGAGTCACATGGGTGTTCAGGTATTTATTCTTTGCTCCAAGGATGACCACAGAATTAGCTCTTACACAAACTTCAAATACAAAAATGTCATTAAAATGTGGTAGGGAGGAGCATTACCCAAGCAAAACTTCTTCACCTGGGCAGCAGGAGTGTTTTCCTTCAGCAGCCAGTTGAATACAGTTTGCACTCTTTCCAACTCAAAGAACCAACCTCATCGTGAACCTCAGAGATGCCACAGGAGCCAAGAGCACCTCCTTATCACACATGATTCTCATTTTGACAAAGCTTTCTGACTATAACATGGGAAGAAACACCAAGAGCTCACTTTGGAGCCATGTGGCTGACAAGGTCTTGGTGTTCCAGCCTGGTGTCAGCCTCTAAGGTGGGAGAGCAGAGTTCAGGACATTGGACCACCAGAGACCTCCAAACCCTACATAATATCAATCAGTGAGAGCTCTCCCAGAGATCTCCATCTCAATGTTCAGAGCCAGCTCCACTCAGTGGCCAGCAAGCTCCAGGGCTGGATGCCCAATGCCAAACAACTAGTAAGACAGGAACACAAACCCATGCATTAGCAGAGAGGCTGCCTAAAATCATACTAAGTTCACAGACACACCAAAACATGCCACCGAATTGGGCTCTGCCCACCAGAAAGACAAGATCCAGCCACACCCACCAAAACACCTACACCAGGAAGCCTACACAACCCACTGAAAACCCTCACCCACTGGGGGCAGACACCAAAAACATTGGGAACTACGAACCTGTGGACTGCACAAAGGAGACCCCAAATACAGTAAGTTAAATGAGAAGACAGAGAAATATGCAGCAGATGAAGGAGCAAGGTAAAAGCCCACCAGACCAAACAAATGAAGAGGAAACAGGCAGTCTACCTGAAAAAGAATTCACAGTAATGTTAGTAAAGATGATCAAAAATCTTGGAAATAGAATGGAGAAAATACAAGAAACATTTAACAAGGACCTAGAAGAACTAAAGAGCAAACAAACAATGATGAACAACACCATAAATGAAATTAAAAATTATCTAGTAGGAATCAATAGCAGAATAACAGAGGCAGAAGAACGGATAAGTGACCTGGAAGATAAAATAGTGGAACAAACTAAGGCAGAGCAGAACAAAGAAAAAAGAATGGAAATAATTGAGGACAGTCTTAGAGACCTCTGGGACAACATTAAACACACCAACATTCGAATTATAGGGGTCTCAGAAGAAGAAGAGAAAAAGAAAGGGACTGAGAAAATATTTGAAGAGATTATAGTTGAAAACTTCTCTAATATGGGAAAAGAAATAGTTAATCAAGTCCAGGAAGCACAGAGAGTCCCATACAGGTTAAATCCAAGGAGAAACACACCAAGAAACATATTAGTCAACTATCAAAAATTAAATAAACAAAAATTTATTAAAAAGCAGGAAGGAAAAAACAACAAATAGCATACAAGGGAATCCCCATAAGGTTAACAGCTGATCTTTCATCAGAAACTCTGCAAGCAAGAAGGGAGTGATTACATATTTAAAGTGATGAAAGGAAAAAACCTACAACCAAGATTACTTTACCCAGCAAGGATCTCATTCAGATTCAATGGAAAAATTAAAACATTTACAGACAAACAAAAGTTAAGAGAATTCAACACCACCAAGCTAGCTTTACAACAAATGCTAAAGGAAGTTCTCTAGGCAGGAAACACAAGAGAAGGAAAAGACCTACAAAAACAAACTCAAAACAATTAAGAAAATGGTAATAGGAACATACATATAGATAATTACCTTAAATGTAAATGGATTAAATGCTCCAACCAAAAGACATAGACTGGCTGAATGGATACAAAAACAAGACCTGTATATATGCTATCTACAAGAGACCTACTTCAGACCTAGGGACACGTACAGACTGAAAGTGAGGGGATGGAAAAAGATATTCCATGCAAATGCAAATCAAAAGAGTTGGAGTAGCAATACTCATATCAGACAAAATAAACTTTAAAATAAAGACTATTACAAGAGACAAAGAAAGACAGGATATAATGATCAAGGGATCAATCCAAGAAGAAGGTATAACAATTGTAAATATTTATGCACCCAACATAGGAGCACCTCAATACATAAGTCAAATGCTAACGGCCATTTAACGAGAAATTGACCGTAACACAATAATAGTAGGTGGCTTTAATACCCCACCTTCCCCAGTGGACAGATCATCCAAAATGCACAGAAATAAGGAAACACAAGCTTTCAATGACATATTAGATAAGATGGACTTAATTGCTATTTATAGGACATTCCATCCAAAAACAACAGAATACACTTTCTTGTCAAGTGCTCATGGACATTCTCCAGGATAGATCGTATCTTGGGTCACAAATCAAGCCTTGGTAAATTTAAGAAAATTGAAATCAAATCAAGTATCTTTTCTGACCACAACACTATGAGATGAGATATCAATTACAGGAAAAAAAACTATAAAAAATACAAACACATGGAGGCTAAACAACACACTACTAAGTAAACAAGAGATCACTGAAGAAATCAAAGAATAAATCAAAAAATACCTAGAAACAAATGACAATGAAAACACAATGACCCAAAATCTATGGATGCAGCAAAAGCAGTTCTAAGAGGGAAGTTTATAGCAATACAATCCTACCTCAAGAAACATCTCAAATAAACAACCTAACTTACACCTAAAGCAATTAGAGAAAGAAGAACAAAAAAAACCCAAAGTCAGCAGAAGGAACGAAATCATAAAGATCAGATCAGAAAAAAAAAATGAAAAGAAATGAATGAAACGATAACAAAGATCAATAAAACTAAAAGCTAGTTCTTTGAGAAAATAAACAAAATTGATAAACCATTAGCCAGACTCATCAAGAAAAAGAGGGAGGAGATGCAGATCAATAGAATTAGAAATGAAAAAAGGAGAACTAACAGCTGACACTGCAGAAATACAAAGGATCATGAGAGATTAATACAAGCAACTATATGCCAATAAAATGGACAACCTGGAAGAAATGGACAAATTCTTGGAAAAGCACAACCTTCTGAGACTGAACCAGGAAGAAAGAGAAAATATAAATAGACCAATCACAAGGACTGAAATTGAAACTGTTATTAAAAATCTTCAAATAAACAAAAGCCCAGAACCAGATGGCTTCACAGGCAAATTCTATCAAATATTTAGGGAAGAGCTAACAGCCATCCTTCTCAAACTCTTCTAAAAACAGCAGAAGGAGGAACACTCTCAAATGCATTCTATGAGGCAACCATCATCCTGATACCAAAACCAGACAAAACTGTCACAAAAAAGAAAACACCAGGCCAATATCACTTATGAACACAGATGCAAATATCCTCAACAAATTACTAGCAAACAGAGTCCAACAGCACATTAAAAGGATCATAGACCATGATCAATTGGGGTTTATTCCAGGAATGTACAGATTCTTCAATATATGCAAATCAATCAACATGATACACCATATTTACAAATTGAAGGATATGATAATCTCGATAGATGCAGAAAAAGTTTTTGACAAAATTCAACACACATTTCTGATAAAATCTCTAAAGAAAGTAGGCATAGTGGGAACCTACCTCAACATAATAAAGGCTACTTATGACAAATGCACAGCCAACATCATTCTCAATAGTGAAAAACTGAAACCATTTCCTCAGAGATTGAGAACAAGACAAGGATGCCACCCTCACCACTATTATTCAACATAGTTTTGGAAATTTTAGCCATGGCAATCAGAGAAGAAAAAGAAATAAAAGGAATCTAAATTGGAAAAGGAGAACTAAATCTGTCACTGTTTGCAGATGACATGATACTACATATAGTGAATCCTAAATACACTATCAGAAAACTACTAGAGCTAATCAGTGTATTTGGTAAAGTAGCAGGATAAAAAAATTAATGCACAGAAATCTCTTGCATTCCCGTACACTAATGATGAAAAATCTGAAAATGAAATTAAGGAACTACTCCATTTACCATTGCAACAAAAAGAATAAAATACCTAGGAATAAGCCTACCTAAGGAGACAAAAGACTTGTATGCAGAAAACTATAAGACACTGATGAAAGAAATTAGAGATGATACAAACAGATGGAGAGAAATGCCATATTTTTCGATTGGAAGAATCAATATTGTGGAAGTGACTATATTACCCACAGCAATCTACAGATTCAATGCAATCCCTATCAAAATACCAATGACATTTTTCACAGACCTAAAACAAAAAATTTCACAATTTGTATGGAAACACAAAAGACCCTGCATAGCCAAAGTAATCTCGAGAAAGAAAGAGGAGCTGGAGGAATCAGGCTCACTTCAGACTATATTACAGCACTACAGTAATGAAGACAGTATGGTACTGGCACAAAAACAGAAATATAGATCAATGGAACAGGATAGAAAGCCCAGAGATAAACCCACACACATATGGTCACCTTATCTTTGATAAAGGAGGCAAGAATATACAATGGAGAAAAGACAGCCTCTTCAAGAAGTGGGGAAAAATGACAGCTACACGTAAAAGAATGAAGTTAGAATACTCCCTAACACCATTCACAAAAATAAACTCAAAAAAGATTAAAGACCTAATTGTAAGGCCAGACACTACAAAACTCTTAGAAGAAAACATAGACGGAACACTCTATGACATAAATCACAGCAAGATCCTTTTGACTCACCTACTAGAAAAATGGAAATAAAAACAAAAATAAACAAATGGGACCTAATGAAACAAAAGCTTTCATACAGCAAAGGAAACCATAAACAAGGTGAAAAGAAAACCCTCAGAATGGGAGAAAAGATTTGCAAATGAAGCAACTGACAAAGGATTTATCTCCAAAATATACAAGCAGCTCATGCAGCTCAATATCAAATAAACAAACAACCCTATCCAAAAATGGGCAGAAGACCTAAATAGACATTTCCCCAAAGAAGATCTACAGATTGCCAACAAACACATGAAAGGATGCTCAACATCACCAATCATTAGAGAAATGCAAATCAAAACTACAGTGAGGTATCACCTCACAAGAGTCAGAATGACCATCATCAAAAAATCTAGAAACAATAAATGCTGGAGAGGGTGTGGAGAAAAGGGAACCCTCCTGCACTGTTGGTGGGAATGTAAGTTGATAGAGCCACTATGGAGAACAGTATGGAGATCCCTTAAAGAACTAAAAACATAACTACCATACGACCCAGCAATCTCACTACTGGGCATATACCCTGAGAAAACCATAATTCCAAAAGAGTCATCTACCACAATGTTCATTACAGCTCTATTTACAATAGCCAGGACATGGAAGCAACCTAAGTGTCCATCAACAGATGAATGGATAAAGAAGATGTGTCACATATATACAATGGAATATTACTCAGCCATAAAAAGTAACAAAATTGAGTTTTCTGTAGTGAAGTGGATGGAATTAGAGTCTGTCATACAGAGTGAAGTAAGTCAGAAAGAGAAAAACAAATACCATATGCTAACACATATATATGGAATCTAAAAAAAAAGTGCTTATGAAGAACCTAGGGGCAGGACAGGAATAAAGATGCAGATGTAGAGAATGGACTTGAGGACACGGGGAGAGGGAAGGGTATGCTGGGATGAAGTGAGAGAGTAGCATTGACATATATACATTACCAAATGTAAAATAGATAGCTAGTGGGAAGCAGCTGCATAGCACAAGGAGATCAGCTTGGTGCTTTGTGACCACCTAGAGGGGTGGGACAGGGAGGGTGGGAGGGAGGTGCAAGGGGTGGAATATGGGGATATATGTATACATATAGCTGATTCACTTTATTATACATCAGAAACTAACATAACTTTGTAAAGCAATTATACCCCAATGAAGATGTTAAATAAATAAAAATGTGGTAGGGACCCACATTTCTTCTCACATTGTCTTTTCTCATCCATCTGCCATCCTTCAGGAAACTGCTAAACACTCTACCTCCCCCCACCATGCATTTTGGTTATACAGATATTATTCTCAAATATTTTAAACTCCAGGTAAACTTTGAGGCAAATGTGTAAATCTTTTATCTTTAAAAAGAAAAATGTTAGTTTTAAATGCATATGAGTATGAAGAATGAAGCCAGCTGAAATGATTTTTCATGCCCTAAGCACCAATTCCCCAATCACATACACGAAATAAGGTACAGACTTTGACTCAACAGAATGAATATTCTTGTTTTAAGAAAATATAGAAAGGCTCATTGTATTGCAAACATTCCTTATGTAAAAATAAAGTAGCTTTCCTCATTTTAGTGGCCTTCTGAGTTGATGAGCTGCTTACAGCATGAATACTTGCTGCACATATGTTAAAAAAGCTGCCAGATGATGGCTGTTCCAAGGATAACACAGGACACCCCAATGGTGTGTAGGAGAGTGGTATGGGAGAGAAAGGGACTGATGCAGAACTGACAGTCCTGATAGGAGCAGATGGTGGTGAATACTCACAGAGCTTTTTTAATACACACCATTCCTTATTCCAAGCTATTGTATAGGGATTTCCTGTATGCCAGAGCTTTCAAAGCTAATTGCCTTTGTATCTGCTGCCATAACTGTGTTTGTCCAAGGGGAAGCTGGGGGTGAGGGGACAGAAGAGCATATAGTGTGGACTTTCTGGCACTCTACTACTTACTCAACTGTCTATTAATTATGTAATTTCACAGTTCAGAGATTTCAGATGGTGCAGCCAAGAATAGATCAGATGCCCTTTGGGGTTAGAAAGTAGAAAAGAGAGAAGAAAGAGGGGACGGCAAGGGTTGAAAAGGCTATGTTTAACTTCATGAGAAGCCATGAAATCAAGCTCAGTGTTGAAAAAAATTATCTGGATAAAAAAGCATCAGAGTATATTCAGAGAATAGTTAGGAGAGATTGGGGGTTTCTGCTGAACCTGTGTAAGAACTCCTGAAGACATGTGCTTCCTGGCTGTCTTCTGTGGGAGGTTTCCATGTGTCATTTTCAAAGTACTTGCTGTTCATAGTTTTTACTTGCTGAGCACCCACTGTGTGCTATTCAGAGCTATTAAGGGTGGACAAGACAGTGTATTAGTCAGGGTTCTCCAGAGAAACAGAACCAATAATACATGTAGATAGATAGATAGATAGATAGATAAAGATTTATTTTAAGGAATTAGATCATGTGATTTGGGAGGCAGGGAAGTCCAAAATCTGCAGAATAGGCCAACAGGTTGCAGACCTAGAGAATAACTGATGTTGCAGCAGCAGTCTGAAGGTGGGCTGCAGGCAGAATTCCCTCTTCCATGGGGAACTTCAGTCTTTTTTCTCTTAAAGCCTTCAACTGACTGAATGAGGCCCACTCACATGATAGAGGGTAATCTGCTTTCCTCAGTCTACTGATTTAAATGTTAATCTCTCAGAAAAAAATACCTTTACAATAACATCTAAATTGGTGTTTGAATAAATATATGGGTAGGGTGGCCTAACCAAGTAGACCCATAAATTTGATTATCACACACAATCACCCTACTCCTTTAACTTTTTAAAAATGAAATTAACCTCCATAGAAATTTTTCTTCAAGGACACATCTCATATCCATTTACATGAAAATACCTGTCTTCTGTGAAGATCTGTTCAAGAAAACTAAACTTTATGAACTCTGTTTCCCAGGGATATTCTTTAAATATTGTTTTATTTAAAAAAATTAAAATTCTGAAATATCAAAAAACTTCACCCATTTTCTTCTCTTAGCATTCAAAATTATCTTTTCCAATAAACTTCTCAGTTATAGGGAACTGGCTTAAGTGAAAGCAAGTGGTTTTGTCCTTTCATAACGTTGGGGACTTTCACAGACCTTGTTAGCCTGAGATTTAATATTTTAGTCTTGGTTATTTAAAAAGTCAATATGATTGGTATAGTGTATGTGAAGGAATTAGAAGAAAGAGAGCACGAGGCAGGTGAATTTCTTGATTATTTCAGTCCATGAAGCCGAAATTGCCATTGGGTATAATACATGGAGATTTTCTATCTATGGAGATTCTGAGTAAGAAAGAAATATGACTATGTTCCTTTAACTAAACAAGTGTGAAGAATAAACACAAAATTACAGTTTATGGTAGGTGGTGCTTTATGTTTTACAAAATGTGTCATCATTTGTTCATTTTACCTTACCAAATTTTCCTAAGCCATGCAGGGTAGCTACTGTTAGACCCAAGCTTCAGAATTGGCAGACGAGGTTTCACAGGGATTATGAAATTTGCTTTCAGCTACCTAGCTGGTAAGTGGAAAAACAGGATTTAAAATAAGTCCATCTCATTCTCTGTCTAAGCAACTTAAGGGCTGGGCAGCTGTATACTAAGCTTCAGATATGTGCCTCGATGTCTTTATTTCTCAAACAGGAATAAAATAACACTGCTCAGAATTGTTTTGAAGATTACATAGATAGTGCAGGAGGAGTGGGGAGCACTTGGCATATGGATAATACTGAATCCTTGGCAGCCTTTAGAATTATTAATCATCAGCTGCCACACAATGGCTAAGTGCATGGTGGAGAGAGAGGCGAGTGAGTCCTAAGACCCAGCACCCAGAAAAGAGACTCCTTCTTCTGCCCTGCAGTGCTGCTCAAGGCAGAGTTTCCCCAACCATGTAGACTACAATGTTGTCAGTGAGAAAGGTAGTCTCCTTGGAGTTGAGCAATGTCTCTTGCTTATCATGGCACTACAGAAGCAGCTGTCACTTTATTGTTGGTGACTAAAATGTTAGCCAAGGTGAAAACAGCAGCCCTGAAAAAAAAGGAACTGGTAAAGAGGTGGCCAGTTGGAGCAGTAGCCACCATAACCCAGCCCTTTAGGTATCTTATGTCAAATAGCAAGGAGAGCTGTATGAAGTCAAACTTTGTATCACTCCCTACCCACCCACACCCTAGTGATATAATGTCTTCCATATAGTTCATTTCTATCTCTCTTACTTGAATTTTAGGGATGGAAATTTATAAGCAAAATTAAAATGTTAACTACTTAAAACTGCTGGTTGATTAAGTAGACAAATAATTTTGAACATTATTTTCTGACAAATCATCTCATGATCTTTTAATCATATACTGATATTTTTAAAAAAGGAGGGTAAATACTGTGTCTCCATTTGGCATATAGAGAAACTGAGACATATAAAACTTAATTATAGATTTTACTTAGATTTATAAATCAGTGAAAAAGCCAGAATGGAACTCAAGTGATGTTTTTCTTCATATTATTTGTCTATTCAGAGAACCAAATGGCATCACTTACATTTCAGAGAGAACAATAAATCAACCTAAATTTCTTTCACAAACCTTGGATAGTATAAATTCACTATTCCAAAATGAAAAAAAAAACACCTTAGATTAAGATATCAATATAACTTGTCTTCAGAGGAATCAAATAAAATATTAAATCTAAAAGAAGTTTGTTTATACTGAAAGGCTCAGTGAAAAATAGCAAAGTCAGTTTGTCTTAGCAATAACCCTATGAAAATCAAGTTGGAAGACATAAATGCTTATGGGTGACAATGTTTATTATTATGGTGTTAAACAAATAATGATGACAACTAGACAATAAATTTAGAGCCTGTAACGCAATGATTCAGCATACTATTTTTTTCTACTACTTTTTAAAAACTTTTTTTTTTGGTATGTGGGCCTTCCACTACTGTGGCCTTTCCTGTCACGGAGCACAGGCTCCAGACGTGCAGGCTCAGCGGCCATGGCTCACGGGCCCAGCCTTTCCACGGCACGTGGGATCCTCCCGGAACGGGGCACGAACCCACGTCCCCTGCATCGGCAGGCAGATTCCCAACCACTGCGCCACCAGGGAAGCCCTAAAAACATATTTTTAATATTGAAGCATACAGAAGACAGACTCATGATAAAGATAGCGTCTTGATTTAGAACTTGCCTTTTCAATAAGTGGCTAACAATTCTTGTTATGCTTTCATCTTTTCCATGCAAGATCTCAAGTAAGCCAGCTTTGAGAGCAGTTAATGCAAAGACAAGATAATCATTTCTGGTGTATGGCTTATATTGGGTATCCCAGAAGCTTGACTGTGAGATTAGGATTTATGTGCAAGTAGTTCATTGGGGTGATAATCCCAGGAGAGTGGGGAAGTGAGGCAAGGAAGGCAAGGAAGCTGGTATAGGCTTTTTCATACACAGGTTAACAATGTGGGCAACTAGGACTCAATCTGTTTCAGTACTTTTGGTAGAGGGTGAGAAATATGCCCTACAGTTTTACAATTGGAGTAGAGGGAGAACGGGGGCATTTATTCACCAGTTCCCATTTGTCGTTTGTGGGCTGCTTGTGAGTAGGGTCCATTGATGGTTAACTCCCTAGCATTTCTGACCTGTTCTGCCTCAGGCCTCTGCAGTCAGAAAGAGCCTTTAGGTACTTGCATTATCAAGTCAGTGAGTGCCAATGGGATATAGTTTGGAAACCCAGAGCAACTGTTACCTGTTCTTAGCCCCAGATGTAGACTGCATTCATAATTATAGCATGGTCATCAGTCTCTAACACTGCATCTCCTAGATTCTTTGGTGCAGTCCCTCTAATATTTACCTAGTGGTAGCCTAGGGCAGGGATTCTGCTAGCACTGCATGTCATGGTCAGTTGTGAGATGTGCAGCACTAATGTATTACCAATAAGAATTCAGATACCAAAATTTGAAAATAATTAACTTTTTAATGAATTTAAATGAATCCCAGGTTATCCTCTTTAATGTATCCATCTAACTCCCTGGACTGATATGCTTCTTAGGTGAAAGAGTGAAGGATAGAGTGAAAATGTGTACTCTGAAATGCTTAGAACCAAGAGTCCACCTCATATACCCCAGAAACTATAGTGTCTCTCTCATATGGACAAACTTCATTTGTATTTTATGGGTTAAAAGTGCTGGGAGTCTGGTAAAGATAGTGATTCATTTCATGTATATTCCTTCTGAGTGAGGGACTTGCAAAGGGCATGCCAAGCACAAATCCTCAAAGAGATGGAGGCATATTCACTCTTTTTATGGTAAAGTTTAACTTTTATGAGAAATTTAGTTAGACGTCTGATCAAGTGCTTTCCAAAGGACGTGCAATTATCCAGATTGAAAATAGCATTCAGAATTGGAAAAGATTGGCATGTTATCACATGCAGGTTTTATGGGTCATGGTGAAGTAAAGTGCATTATAATTTTAGCCACCCTGAAGAACAAAGGAGAATGTATACATTTAGAATATTTAATAAAATAGTCTCAAAGCAGAATTCACTAAAGTATTTAGGATGTCCAATAGATGTTATAAGAGCAAGTATGTATTTCAGTGCATTTTGTAAAATGGTTTCAGAGTGGAATGTGTCCAAGAGACTATCACTGGAAAAGATATTATTAATTCAACACTTTGAACATTGAGTACTATGCTAATCAAAAGAACTTGCCCTTACAGAACTGAGTTCATACACAGAGTCAGAATATGTATAACAAAATTTAAATATAAGAAAAGGGATTAGATAACTGTATATAATTATTCTGAAAAGACAGGTTGGGACATTAAGAGTTGGAAGTTCATAGAAGGGCCTCACTGTTAGTGATGACCTGGTTGAGAAGATGGAGACTGAACTGGATCTGAAAGATTGGTAAAGTTTGGATAGGATTAAACCACGCTTAGGTTAAGGACAGAGAAAGAAACAATGAATAGAGAGACCTTACAAAAGTACAAAGGATAAATGTACCTCAGGTAATGATTACTGATATAGTAGCTACTCAGTGAATAATTCAATATTAAATAGCTCATTATTCAATAACTCAACATCTCAATATTATTTTTAAGCATTTATAACAACCATCAAAAGGATGGAGTCCTGGGTTTGAGATTCATTTCAGCTCTGCATTCTGTTAATATTTATGTATTTATATCAATTTTTCACGAGTATCAGGCAGTAGGTCACCAAATAAAGGATTTAATGCTACAATATTTTGAAGACTGTTTCTTAGAGACCATTAGGGGAAAAAAATGTTGTTAAAGACAGCTATGAATAATCCCTTTCTATAACATTAAAAGCTTAGTTTTCAAGTCAATCCAGATTTGGGTTCTCCTGAATAGTGAAGAAATGACCTAGACAACAGTAAGAATCTTGTTTCTTTATTATCAATTGTGGCCATTCGATGAAAAGCAGTGGAGAAAAAACAATGTTATGGTTATGGGTATTATGAGACCACCCAGACAAGATAATTTGGGAAAAATTATCTCAAAAGGAATAATTTCAAAAGGTCATTTATTCATAACTTTTCAGAAATGCCACACTGAGGTCCCTGCAATCTTTCTTGATAGCCTGAGTTTCCTGAGACAACAAATAAAGCTAAAGTTTAATGGGTTTTTAAAATTATATGTGAAACATATTTTTATAAGATTTGTGTATATTCCCATTTATTCCCTTCAATAACCCTATGAGGTAAAATATATTATTATCCCCATTTTACAAATGAGAAAAACAAAACTATAAAAAGGTTAAGAAATTTGCCCAAGTTTTCAAAAATAGTAAGATTTGAACCCAAATACTTAAGGAATATGCCTGCATTTAATTGAAACAGAATAACTATTCTAATATCCTTGGCTACTTATTATATCAGTGTCATTTCTGGATCTGTTTCTTTTGACTAATTTCCTCCTTATTATGAATCATATTTTTCTGCTTCTTTGCATGACTGATAATCTTTTATTGGATATCACACATTATGAATTTTGCCTTGATAAAAATTTTTGTATTACTTTAATTCTTGAGACTCATTCTAAGATTCACTCTAGTGCTTTTTGAGGCTTACTTTTAAGGTTTTTTGGATAGGTTCAGAGTAGTCTTTAATTTAGAGTTAATTTTGCCCCACCACTGATGCAATGCCCTAATGAATACTCTGTCCCAGCCCATGTGTTATGAAAGAATTTTCTACTTTGGCTGGTGAGAACATAAAATAAGGCTGCTTCTGTGTGAGGACTGGCAATTATTCTGTTTGTTCATTTATTTGGGTGGTTCTTTCCCCTCCCTCAGGTAGTTTCCTCACGTGCATTCATCCATCAGTATTCATTTGAGAGGAACGCTCTACATTATCTTCAGAACTCACTTTCTGTGTAGCTTTTTCCTCCCACTATTCTGCCTTGAAATTTCTAGCTACTTTGGCCTTCTTGAATTCTTAGCTCTATTTACTCAACTCAGGAAGATCGCTGGACTCTGAGTTTCACTTCCCTCTGCTGCCACCTGGAAACTCTTCAAAAATGAAAGGAGAGCAATTTTAGAGCTCCTTTGTGTATCCCTTTTCTCAGGGATCATTTCTCTTTGTTGCTTATTGTCCAAAGTCCACAAACCATTTTTTCTTCCTTTTTTAAATTTTTTTTTTAGTTGTTTAATGTGAGACAGTAAACCCAGCCACTATACTCTACCTTAACCAGAAGTGGAAAGGATTTGCTAGAGAAACTCATTTCCAGAAATCTAATCCTAGACATTGCTTTACTAGTGATAAACATCTAAGTCATCTGTGAGATGAAATGTGAAAAAAGTAGGTGGTAGGGAGCATAACTGTTGACATCCTTCATAGAAGTCAGGTTATGAGCAGGAAACAGATGGTACACTCAAATTAGATCATTTTAGGGGATGTTAATAAGGAGAGAATTTAACAAGGTATGAACACTGTTTAGGAAAAGCAGCAAGAAATGGTGCAGTATCCCAAAATTTGTGAGAGAAGGGGCTGTTTTCACACTAGGCCTGAGAGTTGAAGAAGAATATACTTACAGAACACAGAGAAAGAATTAATCTTGATAGAAGCTGTAGACATCAATAGAAAAACACAGTCAACCTAAACTCACCTAGCAAAAAAGAATTAGGTCAATATAAAACCTGACCTCACAATAATCTTACCTACAAGATCTCCTGCAACAGCCTCCTATGGATTTCAATCGGAAGTTGGAGGCCAAAGGAGTCATGTGATCTGTTCTGTGGGTCAGTGTCCAGAATGATTAGTGCAGAATGGAGAAGTGTAGAGGTTTGACCTGGATAGACAAATGGGAGCGTTCCAGGACACTTCACCAAAGTAAACTGGAAAATAGGATGTGTATATTATTACCAATTCTAAGAGCCAATGAAGGGAATAAAGTAATCATGTCACATCAGCTATAACCACAGTTAAAAATGGTAGCCATGTTGGGACATCTACACGGTTGATATCTTTATAAAGTATTCATAATAGGTAATTATACACACAGGAAATCTGAATAAGCATCACAACCAATTTTATCACTTAATCATTGTTTTAACAGAGGTTTAGTAAGTAGCTGTTAACCAATCATTCATCAAGTATTTTTAAGCACTCAGCATTATACCAAGAAATAGAAGTATATAAAGAAGCAAAATATATGGTTGTGGTGGTCAAGGATTTTACAATATACTTGGGAAAATAAAATACACATACAACTAAATAATCAAACGCACACACAAATATACACAGTATGATTTGTTTCCTAATGATAAATGATATAAAGATTAAGAATTATAGCATAGAAAATCATCATAGAATGAAATATATCTAGGTCATTAATTTGAGATTTAGAGGAATTTCTAAATTTACATACTGCTTTCTTATAAAATTTTAATGATGTAGATTTTTTTTTTTTTTTTTTTTTTTTTGCGGTACATGGGCCTCCCACTGCTGTGGCCTCTGCCATTGCAGAGCACAGGCTCCGG
Organism: Mesoplodon bidens; assembly: GCF_964165515.1. Classification (NCBI taxonomy): domain Eukaryota; kingdom Metazoa; phylum Chordata; class Mammalia; order Artiodactyla; family Ziphiidae; genus Mesoplodon; species Mesoplodon bidens. The sequence continues at coordinate 126,465,995 of NC_138176.1, read as the reverse complement.
ATGCACAGGGTCAGTGGCCATGGTTCACGGGCCCAGGTGCTCCACGGCATGTGGGATCCTCCCGGACCAGGGCACGAACCCGCATTCCCCACATCGGCAGGCGGACTCCCAACCACTGCGCCACCAGGGAAGCCCAATTATGTAGAATTTTTTACTGACATTGCTGTTTGTTGTCAGAACCCTGTTATTGAGGACCTTCAATTTCCTGATATTTATTCCACTCAGCAAAAATGTCTTATTACTTGGCAATTAAAAGAAATTATTAACAATGAACACTAACCAGTGGTGTCCACTCAAACATCTGCTAGAATCTAAACTATAGAACAAAGAGAAAATTGTCAAAGGACATTGGTTCATTTATCTGTTTCATCATGTCTCTGATATTTTAAAAAACTGATAATATAAATTAGGAAATTAAAGCCAAAGTGTCCTTACTTTTAGAAGTGATTCATGGGCAAAATATCTTAATTAAAAATAATTTTTCAAACTTGCCTTTTCATTAAAGAGTCCCAAAAGGCAAAATTGGTAAAGCACGTAACAATTCCCCTATTAAATAGCTCTTCTGATTTACTTGGCAAATTAGAAACCTGATCTCCACATAGGTTTGTCAGAACCATCAGTCATCGAATAAATGTGACCATGTAATTTGTATAATCAATTGAGAGGCACAGTTAGCTTTCAACTAGCGGAACTGCCTTCTTACTTTCCTCTCTTCTTTTATCTGGATTCCAGAGTTTAGTTCATATATATCACTTCTAGTCTAGATCTTTTATTAATAATTTAAGTGGTTCTCTAAGGCACTTCGCAAATTCTTTGACTGAATCTACCCAGTGTTATTAAACTGTCATTCTACTTTCTCTTTATTTACACAGAGTTGATGTGAAGCTATTGGAATTCTTTTCAATCAACTGTAATATAAACATCAAGCACTTTCTACAAAATGAAGGACTATTTCAGAAATGTTCATCTAGTACCAATTTAGAAATTCCAGCCTAATCCATTACGTTGTGAAATCTGGATGAAGATCATCAAAATCCCACATTTTCCAGGCACCTCAGAGATGCAGTGAAACTAAAGACTCAGTTTTAAATAGCTTGCTACTTGACTTTCACAGATATTTGACTTAAGAAGGGGTTCAGGAATTTGAAAAATCTGCATTTCGGTTCTGTAGAATTAGAAAAACCATGAGCATTCTACATTGATCCAAATAATTTTGCTTTTCAAGTGCACATAATGTGAGCAGCTTGCTCATAAGGAATGCCATTAAAGAATCAAGAAAAAAAAATATTCCCTATACTAAATTGATTTCTGTTGTTTTCTACTATCTTCCTCTAGTAAATACAGAATGGATAGAACCTCTCTTTATAAATATCATCACAGGGAATTTTTTGTTTTTGGTGAAGAGAAAACCTTTATTAACATAATACCAAAGGCAGAAAACATAAAGGGTAAACGATTGATTAATTTAACTACATTAACATTTAAAATATTTAAAATCTCTTCATAGGGTTAAAAAAACAACTGAAGTTGAAGGTTACATAACAAACTGGGAGAAATATTTTCAGTATAGATGTCAATCGATATATAAAATGTCTGTACCAATAAATAAGAAAAAAATAGAAAGGAGCAAAGAAAATTAATATGCAACTGAAAAACATCCAATGGTCAATAAGTGACATTCAACCTCAGAAATAATGACAGAGATGCACTGGAGAGCCAGGACCAAGACTGAGATGCAGCAGGTGTTGCTAATGAAGCCATACTCTCTGTTCAAGCAGCCTGATACCTCCAGACTGGCTAACAAAGAGCAGTTTACCCACCCCATGTACCCCACTCCACCAGCTTCCCTTGCACCTGATAACAACATAAACTGAGTAACAAAGGAGGAATAAGAGAAAAATGCTATCATAATTCTTTAAAATTTTACCTAATATTTCCTATAACCACACATAACTAATATTTCTTAACTAAAAATTGTTAAAAATCAGATTAGTAAATCTTAACAAATTTTAATGGAATTAGATATAAACATTTTCTAGAGGAAGTACTTGCTTTACAAGATACAAGTAGTTCATTGGATCTGACTCAAGTCGATCAAAGTTTTTGCTCAAAATATTTTAATTTTTCCTGTTTATCTTTTAAAATTTGTTAAAGAGGACTTTTGAGATAACAATCCAATTTTTCCCTTCTACTTATACTTTTGTCCATATAAATATGTGTTAGAAAGTGGTAGAAAAGATTTAAGATTAGAGGGTAATAAACGTACTTAATCTGTTTTCAATTACTACCACCCAGTTAAAAGGGTAATTATTGAAAGTTAGACCACATGAATTTTTTAAAAAGAATTCATTTCATTTTACATAAAGCTTTAAGTTTCACCAGAAACTGAAAGCTATAAGTTCCAAAAGATTAAAAGCCACTGGTTAAGTGTTTCTATGTCACTATAAATGATCTCTTTAAGGGGGAAAAACATGATAAAGAAAGAAAAAAAAAATACTACCAGGCAATGAGCTTCAATAATAGCCCTTTAGAAAAGGGAAAATTAGATCCTATTTAAAACTATAAATCGAGGGCTTCCCTGATGGCGCAGTGGTTGAGAGTCCGCCTGCCGATGCAGGGGACACGGGTTCGTGCCCCGGTCCGGGAAGGTCCCACATGCCACAGAGCGTCTACGCCCGTGAGTCATGGCCGCTGAGCCTGCATGTCCGGAGCCTGTGCTCCACAACGGGAGAGGCCACGACAGTGAGAGGCCCGCGTACCGCAAAAAAATACAAACAAACAAACAAACAAAAAACTATAAATTGAGATGCTGCATTATTCACTTTCTACGCAACCAGGTGTATATTTCAACTGCTATTTGTTAGTGGGTGGTTCCATAGTGAGACTGCATAATGTGCAAAGATATTTAAGCAATTTTTCAGTGATATTAAGTATTATTTAATGTGCTACAGAATACTATAACATGCACATGGTAACACTCTCATAAATTGGATTTAGAATAATATTCCGTGTACTAATGGGGCAATTACTTTCTAAGAAAAGGAGAATACTTTGAAAAACTCCATTGGTCTTAAAACCATACTGACTCTCAGCCTCCACAGAAAATGTCATCTCCACTGCTTTTAAAGTTATGTGTATCATCTTGAAGCAATAGTAAGCAAACAGAAAAGAAAAGCAACAAATGTGAAACAAAGTTTGAAATCTATACTATAAAAAAAAAGAGATCTCATTTGTCAAAATCTGGAGGTGTGGAATTTTCAGCTATTTCCCAATGCTGAGACCAGCAAGCAGTAAAACTAATCACATTATATCTATTTCCTTTGAAAAGGTAGTCCAACCTCTGACTTCTATGGTTCCTTTATTCCCCCACACTAATGTGCTTAAAATCTCTCTCATCTAATCAGTGTTTAAGAGATTTATCTTCTATCAGTGATTATTTTCACAGTGATATCTTCACCAGTGAGTTCCTAACAAAAAGTGGAGAAAGGTGTGCTTAGAAGGTATAAAATACCACAGCACAGCCTGTCATTGAAAGAACAGGCACTCAGAGACTTTATGCAGCTACTCTACTCATGCTGCACTTTTTCTCCCACCTAATTCACATTTGTCAGAAAAGTTAGCTGAACTAGAAGGACAATGTTTATTTTACTTTTTCTTTTCATTTTAAGAAAGATGCAATTACAGGCTATTTAGTAACACTGTTACTCTTTTAGGCCCTTCCTAAAAAAATTCTCCAAAGTATATATACTAAAATATCTACACATGACTAGAATATCCATGATCTACCTACTATCTATCTACCTACCTATTTATCTATCTATCATCTATCTACCCATCTATCTATTGAGAGACATGACTGGAGGTTCAGAGAGCATAGCTACTGAGGAAAGCATGGGATCTGAGTGAAATCAGTTTAATAAGAACTGAAAAGAGGTAATGGATGATCTTCCTACTTTGCATGTGTTGTAAGTTGTTCAGGTAAAACTCTAACTCCTTAGGCATTGAAACTCTTGGAAACAAGAATTCAGTGTGATAATGTTCTAAGTCAGCATTCTCCAGCCTTTTCGGCACCAGGGACCGGTTTCGTGGAAGACATTTCCATAGACTGGGGGCGGGGGTAATGGTTCAGGCAGTAATGTGAGTGATGGGGAGTGGCAGATGAAGCTTCGCTAGCTCGCCCACCACTCACCTCCTGCTGTGCAGCCCGGTTCCTAACAGGCCACGGCTGGGGTTTGGGGACACCTGTTCTAAATGTCATACTTTGCTGAGCCATTTAAATGCATAAAGCAAATGATCTCATTCTTTGATGCTAACAGGAAAATTATATTTGACCAAATTATAACTAAGGTAGAATTTAAGATAAATTTTCAAGATATGAGGAACAGTCAGATTAGTGAATCTGTTTTTGTTTTGATGACCACCACCAAGGATGCCATGTTTTGAAGGAAAGTACCGGGAGCCAAAGCCCATCTAAATCAGCCTACAATTTGGCCTATCTCATTCAACAGGTTTTACTGCTCCCGATTCACATTACAAATTGAATGGGATAAATGTTGGAGTGAACTTCCCTCTCCTGACTTCATGTCTTGTCTTGGAGGAATATCAGTTAGTGTAACTATCTTGTCATTTTTCCACCCCATAATTCAGTCCTTCTAAAGGAAGAAGTACATTTTCACTTGGGTAAGTTTGCAAATGGACTCTGGGAGTGTCAAGCTGAACCTGTCTCCTCCTTTTATCTCTTGAGTATCTGCCTGCCCATAGACAACATTTTCTCTGGTGTGCTCCGAGCTACAGGAAATGTTCAGTGGAAGAGGCTTTGCTCTTCCCTGGGAGGTCTGGGAGCTGTCAGGCTCTGCCTTGGATTAGTCTGTTAATGTAGTTTGGCACTAGGAAGCACATTTTGGTCATACATGTAAACCAGTTATTCAACATTTCTAAAGCAAAAGACTGACTTCCCTCCTTGCTCCCCACCTATCTGTCTTTACTTCATTTATCAGTTTGTTAAGAACTTATGAAAAAAATAAAGGAATATTTTTGTATTGACCTTCTCAAGCTCCAATAAATATGCTATCTTAAAACTAATTTTTTTTTTTTTTTGGCGGTACGCAGGACTCTCACTGTTGTGGCCTCTCCTGGTGAGGAGCACAGGCTCCGGATGTGCAGGCTCAGTGGCCATGGCTCATGGGTCCAGCCACTCCGTGGCATGTGGGATCTTCCCGGACCAGGGAACGAACACGGGTGCCCTGCATCGGCAGGCAGACTCTCAACCACTGCGCCACCAGGGAAGCTCATCTTAAAACTCATTTAAACAGTGAAATAAATACAGCCCAAGAAAGAAGAAAAATTGAGCTCTTAAAATCCTATTCAAGGTGACATTTAAATAAGACACTTAAATTTTTAGAAGAAATCATGGAAAATTTTTTAAAATAAGAACTATTTACAAAGGGGAGTAATAATTCAAGCTGGAATGATCTAAAACGTGATGATGTCTGTAATTCTGCTTGTATGCTCACTATAATAACTTTTAGAATTTTTTATTCTAAAAGGAATTTCACCCTTCTCATAAGGGTGCCTTCATATTAGGGATGTGTTTAGATATTAAATGGACATGCAAGCAGTGAGAACAGATGACAGAAATTCTAACTTCTAATGTCAAGTTCTCATGAGCTACCACTAACCCAATTTCCAGGATTAGATTCAAGTTGGATCTAGATGTATCACAGTAAATCAGAACTGAAACCAAAATTTCAGGCCTGTTAATTTAGTTTTCTCTCTGCTCAATTTTAACAAGATGTGTCTCCAAAATAAAGGGGCATGTGGATGAATTGCTGATTTGCCCACATAGCAGAGCAAATTCAACATTTATCTAATAGACATGACCCTATATTTTAACAATATTGACAAAATTGAAACAAAAGGTGAAAAGAGGTATTAGTTGAGAAAATATGCCTTAAAATTTTCTTGCAATTCATAAATATATTGCTTAATATTTTCAAAATATTCAAAACACCCTGATCTCTCAAGGAAAGTTTTGACACAAAACTTACTATGAACAATCATAGTAAGACTAATAATGGCAATAATGGGACAACAGTTTGAGTATCCAAGAAAGACAAAATTACCAGATAAAATTTGTATATTGATAAGATTATAGTCTGTTTTTATTCTATGTCATTAGATAAAAATCTGGCTTAGGGTCTATACTCAACAATATATACCTGTTAAATAACCAAATACACTGAGAAAGATCTCATATTAATTATTTTATGTTGGACATATATGTCATGTAAATGATTAAAAATATTAATAACAGGGCTTCCCTGGTGGCGCAGTGGTTGAGAGTCCGCCTGCCGATGCAGGGGACACGGGTTCATGCCCCGGTCCAGGAAGATCCCACATGCCGCAGAGTGGTTAGGCCTGTGAGCCATGGTTGCTAAGCCTGGGTGTCCGGAGCCTGTGCTCCCCAACGGGAGAGGCCACAACAGTGAGAGGCCCACGTACCACAAATAAATAAATAAATAAATAAATAAATAAATAAATAAATAAAATAATTATTATTAACATATTAAATATTTATAAAATATAAATCTGAAATAAACAGCCTATATAGGGATTGATGATTCTGGGTTTCTGTAGGGAAATTATATATACATATTTGTTCAATATATATAAAATGAGGAATTTTATTGAATAGAGGAGAAGAACTGAATAATTTTGATCAGAAGGAAAAAGTTGACAGGATATTGCATATACACTAAATCACAAAAGATAAGTTCATTTATCCTAGTTGAGCAATTTAGGTGGTAAAGTGTCCTTGAATGGTGGTGAAAAATGAGAGATGAGTCATCCCAGATATAATATCACAGTCAAGAGATATGGGGATATATGTATATGTATAGCTGATTCACTTTGTTATAAAGCAGAAACTAACACACCATTATAAAGCAATTATACTCCAATAAAGATGTTAAAAAATAATAATATCACAGTCAAAGAAATGGATACATGCCATTTCAGTGATTCTTAGGAAAGTGGAAAATAGATTTGAAAAGTAAGGGGACAGGGAGGTCATGACATGAGACTGTACAAATAGGATGGCACCAGGAAGTTTGGATTTTGGCCTGGAAGAATGGAAGTCCATCAAAGTTTTCTCATAACAGCAGTGACAGGACCAAATCTATAACTTAGGTCCATAACAATAATAGTAAAATGGGAATTATGAGAAACAGTATAATCTTGATTGCATGATTTAAAGGTCTGTATATATGCCTAAATTTAGTAAATAAAGAGATAGAGTCAGGGAGGTAAAAAGCTCTTATAATCATCCATGCAAGAGATAATAAAAGCCTAGTGATAGTGGAAGTGGTGCAGAAGGGAAAATGTTAAGGAGATATTTTAAGGAAGAATCAACACAGCATTGATTGGATTATCACATAGAAGGAAAAAAAAATCAAAGTGACCTAGGATTATAAATTACCTAATAGAAGATACAAATAATAGGGCCCATAATCTCCATGGAGTTAAATACACCAGTGGTTTTATATGGTCTTTGAAAGATGTATTCAATATTTTCAGGTTACTTTCTTAATGCTTATATTCCATAATCCATGACCATTTTTAACAGCTTTACATGTTCTGACTTTTCCAAAATCTGTATCATTACACCGAAAAAAGAGTTCATATTTCCTAAAGAAAATGAAATAAACATTTGCACTTATAATCTTTGACAACCCATGAAAATAATAATTATAACTACTATAATAGCTATTACTTACATGACATTTATGTGTAAAGCATGTTCTACTACAAGCTTTCTATATATTAAGATGCTTACTCCTCAAAATAATCCTATAAGCCCCATTTACAGACAGATGAAGAAACTGAGGCATAGAATATGGTTAAGTAACTAATAACTTGCACAAGGCCCAAGAGCTAGTTATGTGGCAGAATAAAGATTTGAATATGGTGATCTGGCTCCAGTGTTCATATTCTGAGTCACTACAGCTTGCTGGGCTTTAGCATTTCACATGGATAACCTCCAAAATTGTTCAATTCAGCACAGTGTAAACATCCTAAAATATGTAAAAGCCAATACCATCCCTAGTCACAAAAAATAACTGATAAAAAATGTAATAGAAAAAAATATTATCTATAACAGTGATAAACTTGAAAGACATATAATTCTAATAAGAAACATGCAAAAATGTAGAAAATTATAAAATATTAATGAAAAATATAGAAGATGAATAAGTGGGTATATGCTATGTTTACAATGTGTAATAAACTCAGTATTTAAAAATGCCAATTTCAACTATATACCAATAAAATGGACAACCTAGAAGAAATGGACAAATTCTTAGAAAGGTATAATCTCCCAAGACTGAACCAGGAAGAAGTAGAAAATATGAACAGACCAATTTAAAGTGCTGAAATTGAATCTGTGATTAAAAAACTCCCAACAAACAAAAGTCCAGGACCTGATGGTTTCACAGGCAAATTCTATCAAACATTTAGAGAAGAGTTAACATCTATCCTTATGAAACTCTTCCAAAAAACTGCAAAGGAAGGAACACTCCCAAACTCATTTTATGAGACCATCATTACTCTGATACGAAAACCAGACAAAGATACCACAAAAAAAGAAACTCACAGGCCAATATCACTGATGAACATAGATGCAAAAATCCTCAACAAAATACTAGCAAACCAAATCCAATAAAACATTAAAAGGATCATACACAATGATTACGTGGGATTTATACTAGGGATGCAAGGATTTTCAATATCTGCAAATCAATCAGTGTGATACATCACATCAACAAATTGAAGAATAAAAACCATGTGATCATTTCAATAGATGCAGAAAAAGCTTTTGACAAAATTCAACACCATTTATGATGAAAACTACAGAAAGTGGGCATAGAGGGAACCTACCTCAATATAATAAAGATCATATATGACAAACACACAGATAATATCATACTCAATGGTGGAAAACTGAAAGCATTTCCTCTAAGATCAGGAACCCGACAAGGATGTCCACTCTCGCCACTTTTATTCAACATAGTTTTGGAAGTCCTAGCAGAAAAAGAAATAAAAAGAATCTAAAATGGAAAAGAAGAAGTAAAACTGCCACGGTTTGTGGATGACAATGTTACTATACATAGAAAATTCTACAGATATTACCAGAAAACTACTAGATCTCATCAATGTATTTGGTAAATTTGCAGGATACAAAATTAATACACAGAAATCTCTTGCATTTCTATACACTAACAATAAAAGATCAGAAAGAGAAATTAAGAAAACAATCCCATTTACAATCAAATTAAAAAGAATAAAATACCTAGGAATAAGGCAAAAGACCCATACTCCAAAAACTATAATGTGCTGATGAAAGAAATCCAAGGTGACACAAACAGATGGAAAGATAAATGGTGTTCTTGGATTGGAAGAATCAGTATTTTCAAAATAACTACCCAAGGCAATCTACAGATTCAACACAATCCCTATCAAATTACCAGTGGCATTTTTCACAGAACTAAAATACAAAAAAAAATTAAATTTGTATGGAAACACAAAAGACCTGGAGTAGCCAAAGCAATCTCAAGAAAGAAAAACAGAGGTGGAGGAATCAGGCTCCCTGACTTCGGACTATACTACAAAGCTACAGTCATCAAAACAGCATGGCACTGGAACAAAAACAGAAATATAGATCAATGGAATAGCATAGAAAGCCCAGAAATAATTCCATGTACCTATGGTCAATTAATCTATCACAAAGGAGGCAAGAGTATACAAAGGAGAAAACACAGCCTCTTCAGTAAGCGGTGCTGAGAAAACTGGAAAGCTACATTTAGAAGAATGAAATTAGAACATCCTCTAACATTGTACAGAAAACTAATCTCAAAATGGATTAAAGACCTAAACGTAAGTCCAGATATTATAGAACTCCTAGAGGAAAACATAGGCAGAACACTATTTGACATAAACTGCAGTAATATCTTTTGGGATCTATCTCCTAGAGTAATGGAAATAAAAACAAAAATAAACTCTTGGGGTCTAATTAAACTTAAAAGCTTTTACACAGCAAAGGAAATCATAAACAAAATGAAAATACAACCCACAGAAAGGGAGAAAATATTTGCAGATGAAGCAACTGATAAGGGATTAATCTCCAAAATATACAAACAGTTCATGCAGTTCAATATTAAAAAACAACCCAATCAAAAAATGAGCAGAAGATCTAAATAGACATTTCTCCAAAGAAGACATACAGATGGACAAAAGGCATATGAAAATATGCTCAACATCACTAATTATTAGAGAAATGTAAATCAAAACAGCAATGAGGTATCACCTCACACCAGTCAGACTGGCCATCATCAAGAAGTCTACAAACAATAACTGCCGGAGAGGGTGTGGAGAAAGGGAAACCCCCTACACCATTGGTGAGAATATAAATTGGTATAGCCACTATGGAGAACAGTATGGAAGTTCCTTAAAAACCTACAAATAGAGCTACCATATGATCCTGCAATCCCATTCCTGGGCATATATCCAGAGAAAATCGTGATTCAAAAAGATACATGTACCCCGAAATTCATTGCAGCACTATTAAAATAGCCAAGACATCGACATAACCTAAATGTCCATAGACAGATGAATGGATAAAGAAGGTGTGTTATATATATACAATGGAATATTACTCAGCCATAAAAAAGAGTGAAAAATGTCATTTGCAGGAACATGGATGGACCTAGAGATCATCATACTAAGTGAAGTAAGCCAGACAGAGAAAGATAAATATCACATATCACTTATATGTGGAATCTTAAAAAAAAGGATACAAATGAACTTATTTCCAAGACAGAAAGAGACTCACAGACTCACAGACATAAGAAAAAAAAAACTTATAGTTACTAAAGGGGAAAGGAGTGGGGGAGAGACAAATTAGGAGGATGAGATTAACATATCCACAGTGCTATATATAAAATAGATAACCAACAAGGACCTACTATATAGCATAGGGAACTATATTTGATATTTCATAATAACCTATAAGGGAAAAGAATCTGAAGAAGAATATATGTATACATATATATATATATATATATATATATAATAAGTAAAATGTTTTGCTGTACAGCTGCAACTAACATGATATTGTAAATCAACTGTATTTCTATATAAATAAATAAGTAAATAAATATCAATAAATAAAATAAAACTGCCATTTTTCCCTGAGTAAATCTAAGGATCCATTCAATGTCAATAAAAATCCTAGAAAAGTTTTTTACAGAATTTGAAATACTGATACTAAAATGCAGATAGTTGTATCATAACACAAAGAATTGCCAACACAATTCTAAAAACTAAATATAAAGTGGGGAAAATTGCCCTACAAGATACCAACTTTCATTATGAAACTGTGAAATTAAAAGAGTGTCATATTGACACAAGAAAGAGACAAATAGATCAATGGGAAAAAAACAGATCAAACACAGATTAATGATACTTGAATATGCTATAGACAAATATAAATTCCTAAGTGAGTAAAAATTTAAAAGCAAAACTATTGAAATATAAGGTAGATCTATATGATCTTGGGTTTAGGTGGCATTTCTTAGAAAAAAATACAGAAAACATAGAAAGGATAACCTTAGAGTAAATTATTATTAATTTGACTAAATTGTGTTTAATTTACATAAATATATTGAAAAAATGAACTATATATAAAATTGGAATATTTGAACTGACTTTTAGAAAGAATTAACTATATAAATAACAAAGAATTAGTATCCAGAAATTTTAAAAAAATGTAGAAATGAAAATTTACAGAACTCCATAGAAATTATTGCCTGGAATTAAGACCAATCAGTCACACACACATGCACAAAGCAATAAAAAATAACATAGAAAAATATCTGTCAGTACATCTAGCATCCAGAATTCAGCAATTTCTTCTCAGCCCCTTTACTATCTCTCTAGAATAGGCCCCAGTTTTTCTTGGCCAGGATTATAGTAGTAGCCTCTTAACTCATTTACCAGTTTTACTCTTGTCCTCTTTCTACTCTCAACACAACAGAGAGATCTCATTAAACTAGGGGTTAGACCCAACAGTTTTGAACAAAACCAGCATTTTCTTCATCTCAACTTGAGTTAAAGATTTATGGTGTAGAGTGATTATAAATCCCAATTTTCCCAAGAGAGTCCTGTTTTATTTTTGTTGTTCCAACCGAGTTATTACTAGTGCTCCCTCTCACTCTTAAAAGTGTCCTGCTGAGTGATAAATATGTAGTTATTTGGCAAGATCCAATCCCTGCAACATCTCTTTTCTCATCTAGTTCCACTCTCCTGATTTATTCAGCATTAGCATCATTCCCTGCATGTTCTTATTTCAGGAATTTTTACTTACATCTTAAATTTCCTCTGCCTGGAATGCAAATATCCCTTGTCTACATCTCTCTCCAGGTTTTTGATAAAATTTCAACTTATCAGTAAAGGGCCATTTTATTTGTAATAGCAACACTACCCTCATACTTCTACTTGATATACTCCACTCCCTAACTCTGCTTTATTTTTTGTCATAACTTTTATCACTTTTTGACATATTATATGTTCATTTGTTTATTTTTTTCTCTTCCTCCAACCCTCTAGAATATAAGTGCATGGAGAGCAGGAATTTGTACTTGTTCATTGACATCCAGTGGTGCCTGGTACATAATATGTAATCAACAAATATTTGCTTAATGAAAAATAACTGTATTGGGACTTCCCTGGTGGCACAGTGGTTAAGACTCCTCCTCACTCGCAGTGCAGGGGGCCTGGGTTTGATCCTTGGTCAGGAAACTAGATCCTACATGTATGCCACAACTAAGAGTTCACATGTCACAACTAAGGAGTCCATGAGTCACAACTAAGGAGCCCACCCGATGCAACTAAGGAGCCCACATGCTGCAACTAAGACCAGGAACAAGCAAATAAAAATAAATAAATAAATAAATATTTTTAAAAATAACTGTATTGCAGAATATTATGCACAATGCTGATACTTTTTATGCAAAAATGCAAAATGTCAAGACAGATAAAGAAATAATACTGTGTACTATACTATTCCACATACACCAAAATTTTGATTGTAGTTACTTTGGGGGAAGAAGAAAGAAAGAAAAAAATATGATTGGGAACAGTGTTATTGGTTATTTCAACCTTAGCTGAAATACTTTTATATGTATATTAACAAAACATGAGGTAAATATGAAAAAAATAATGGTTTTAAAATCATAATGGTGGAAATACTGATATTTTCATATTACTCTTTGTATTTCTTCTTGAATATATTAAATGTATTACTTTTCTGCATTTTTTATTTCCTTAAAATATGGTTCATATTAATTATAATCCCTCATTGTAAACTGAGTACCAGAGGAGAGGGATTTTCTCAGTCACTAGTCAATAAATTATAAAGTCTTCCATAAAACTCAAATCGATTTGAAGAACACATTTATTAAACCCATATACCCTTTTGGATATTGCATTTAGTGAAAAATATTGAAGCTAAAATCATAAACTAGAAGCAAACAAATGATGTTTCAGGGTATTATTCCCTCTATAATATAATTGAAGGAGTATCATTTATTCCAAAGTAGTTTAGCAGTATTTACTATGTTATATCATAGAGTTTTTTCCTGGCATGGCCTCTCACTAGCTCTCCAGTTTTGCCCCATGTCTCTCTAAAGCTTACTCAATAAGTGCCTTCTTTCATTTTCCTGAGGATGAAAGGAAAACAATATTTACTGAGATCACATAACTTCCTCGTCTTTTTGCTCATTTATGCAATAATGTAACACTCTTCTCCACCAATCTCACAGAAACAACTGACATCTTGTTTGTGAAAAGCATTTTATGAACTCTAATTCCTTTTATGATCATTAGGACTTATTATCATTCTCTGGAGAAAACAATTCCCTAAAAATTTAACAAAGATTTTTGTATGGGAAAAAATGTGGAAGAAAATTAAACATAAGTGAAGGTGTTCATAGAGATAGATTTTTGCTTTAACCATAGATAATTAATGAGAAAAGTAACAGGGAATTCTCAGCTGAAGTTTTGTTCCAGTACTATGACAAAAACTTCTCTGTTCTTCATTTCTTGGCCAGTGTGGCTCAGAGAGGATAATATATTTTAAATGATTGTTTTCCATAACAATAGTAGCGCACCGAAAGGTTGTATTGATGAGAACTTTATTTTGGGAACAAACAATGAACACAGAGCCACAATTGGATACCATGACATTGCTGATAAAATTAATTTCAGCAAGCACAGAAAAGGGAAGCAATTGGTTGAGATTTTTATCTTTCTGATACTGAAGAATCTATAAAAATCAATTGAGCAACTCAAATGAAAACTTTAAAGAAAATTTTTTTTGAGTATTTTCACAGAAATAATGGCAGATACCAAAATTACATAGAAACATGTACATTGTAATCAGAAACATTTCAACTGGAGGCTACATTTTCAACAAATTACATTCTATGAAGTAAAGCTAAACTTATCTCTAGACATGGTGATAATATCATTCTATCCAAAAGACTAAGTGGAATCTACTCTGTGAGTGATTATCTTTTCTTTTCTTTCCCTTTCTTTTTTCTTGATTTAGTTTCTTTCCAGAACAGTAACAACAAAATAGTTTGTATAGAATAAAGCAGTTAGATGAAACAGAATAGGTAGTACACTAGCAGAGAACTGATTTCATATGCACAAAAAAAGTAGTTTATGTATTATTTTCTCATTTGCTTATAATCAGTTCAAACCCAGAAATATGCATAGAAAGCCCACCATGTGCAAGACAAGTCATCAAGAATAAAATGTTTTCTTTTCTCAGATTTCCATGTATCTTGCAACTAAAACCTTTCAAAATTAGAACCTATATTATCAATATGCAATAATCATCTATGAGTTATTCCAAAATTATTTCTATGAATTTGTCCAGCTGATGCCTTAAACATGTCTATGTGAGTTTCACTGCCACCTAGTTTATGACTTCATTGTATGGAATGATTTATTTTCTGTTACTATCAGCAAAGAATATTTATTCTATCTTGTTTCTATCACAACATGGATACAAGGCATCTGATACAAGGGGTTTAGAATACACAGTTTTGTCAGTATATCATTAAATCCAAGGTGCCCGTCACAGTGTCAGGTAGCAAAAAGATACACTGAGTGAATGAAGGAATGAATGAATGAAGTAACTAAATTTCAATCTTTTATTCAAGTATTTAAAATACTTGATAAATGGAAATAGAATACTTTCCAAATCAACATAGAGGTTTAATCTAATACTAATCAACTTTCCAATAAGGACTTTTAAATAACTTGGCAAAATGATTATGAATGTTACAGAAAAACAAAACAGTAAGAATAGTATAGACATTTTTGAAGAAGATGATTACTGAGATGTTTTCTTGTGTATTGAAACACAAGATAAATTTGGAATTATAAGAAAAGTTATCCTGGATATTAGATTAATATCATATAATAAGTAGCCTAATATACTAGAAATTTTGTATATAATAAAAATTGCATTACTAATAAGAGTAAAAAATTTGATTTTTTAACATATTATATTGGAAAAATTGGACAATTACTTAGGGGAAAAATAAATGTTTTCTTCATACCTTATCCCCAAACAAATTCCAACTGGACAAAACAAACATAATATATATAAACATTAAAACTTGTAGGTGAGTATTTGCTGAACACTCAGAATGGGCAAGGACTTTCTGAGAATGTAATGATAGATTAAATTATAAAAAAAAGTCAATTGATTTGACTACATAAAATTTTAACACATCTGCTTCCTCTAAATAGTCAATTTGGCCATCTTCTCAGCACTCAGCCAGAACCATGGGCCAACATCTATATTTAAAACTAATTAATACAATTAAAGTCAAATGATAAAGATGAGGGAGATAACTGCAACAAATATGAAAATTAATAGTTAAATATCCTTAATAAACATTGAGGTATACAATTAAAGAAATACTGTCTCCACATCCAGTGAATCAAAAATGATTATGATCAAATCACTTTCAAATGAAATTTAAGATATGAAGAAAACTATGGCAAATACCCCATATCGCTAATGAAGGTATACAAAATGAAATAACCAGATATCATTTTTCCACCTATCAAGTTTACAAACTTTTTTACACAATGATAATATTCCACTGTTGTATGAAATCAGTACTATAGGCATTCTTCAATCAAACTAGTGAAGAGGATACACAGGCATAACTTTTGGAGAAAGCAATTTTGACAAGTCATAAGAGGAGAGTGAGCTTTCCTTACAGATGTATAAAATTAATGAAACCATGACCTTCATATTGCAGTTTAAAATAATGTCACGGCCAAAAAAATGGCACCAAGTCTGCAACCAATATATAATTTTAAGACAAAACATTTTTTCTATTTTTATAACACTCCTATGGGGTTATTTATCTTAGACCTGAATAACAGTTCTTAAAAATTCCTTTTTTCTCTATCTACTCCCTTACTCGGTGAAGCTGCCTTCTTTCAACATGCCATTAAAAACAACAACAACAACAACAACAACAAAAATTTTTCCCATTAGACTAGTCCAATTGTACCATATCCCTATAAATTGTCTCCATGGCTCCTCAATTCTGCACCAAAAAATAAGAAAGAATGAATGTGGCAAACCAGGAACTTGACGGGGAATGAAGCAGGTCAAGAGAAATAAAGCAATCAATTTCAGGAAAAGAACTGGAATTTCCTTTCATGAGCAGGGTAGATGTAAGACTTAGGAACATTCCTAAATTAATATCTTATTCTGATATGCAAGAAAACAATCAATACACTGTCAAAGATTGTTTTCAAAGAAAGATTCACTTGCAGCATTTAAATAATAACAGAACATTGGACTCAATTTCTATGTTCATTAATAGGTTAGAGATTATTTAAATTACAAATCATTCATGTAGGAAATATGCAGTGATTTAAAATCATGTATTTGAAGAGTAATGACATGAGAGAATTCTAAGTGGAAAAAAAAGCCGGGTAGAACTATATTTTCACTTTTATGTGGAGAAAACTAAAGGAAGTGCACCTAATATGTTGCAATTGCTATTCTAGACTTTTTCTTCAGGTTCCTTGTATTATGTTATGTCTTTTCTAAAGTTCTGGCAGTAAGCACGTTTAATTTTAATGATTTTTTAGAGGTAAAGAAAAGGTGAGAAAATGATACTTTAGACTAGTTAGTTTCACGTTAATCTCTGTGTTCACACTGATAGGAAAGGTGGCTAATTGCCAGTCAATCCCAGTTACTAAGAACTTAAAGCAGTAAAATTTCTTCCATTAGATACTGTTAAAGCTAAGCATTAAGATTCCTGTTGTTTTTCTCTGGGTTATTATTACAGACGCTAGAGCAAACGGCATCACCATGAATCTAAACTTATCCGGGATGGTGACTGACAGTGTGTTGGTAAAAGAAACTCATGTTACCTAGCACAAGTCTAAGAGAACACAGAAATAATTTATCTTCTGATATAGTTCCAATTCTAAATGAGAGGAGAAATGGTGATGCATTAGTCTATGTCTCTAATGTCACAGATCTAATTTAACAAATTACTGATAAGATAAATCTTTGACTATGTCTTGCATAAATAACAGATTGTTATGACACTGTTAATAAAGCATGAACAATTAGCCTAGGGATTTCGAGCACCCTTTTTTCATTTATTCTTATTGAATACTGAGTATACACAAATATTTGTAGAGTATATTTAAGGTATAAAATAATAATAATACATGAAAATCAACCAAATTATCTCTCAGTTTAAAAAGGACGTTTAAGTGTCGATGTAACCTTTTCTACTTAGCTGTAACGGCTCTCCTGAATTTTGTATTTACTATATTCTTTTCCTTTCCTTGATTTATCAGACGATTATATCTCTAAAATTGTCCTGTTGAGTTCTACATGTTTTCAAACTTTAAATAATGAAGTTGTAATATATCTACCCTTCTATAACTGCCTTTTGACTCAACTTTAGTTCCAGAGAGCCATCTTTGCTTATTTATATGTTGATAAAATTAATGAAATTATTCTTTGTATAAGCTACATTTTAAGATTCTAGCATGTAATGTATCTTTTCTTATATGGATGTATTTTATTTGTGAATTTCATGATTTACTTTTTTTTTTTTTTTTTGCTACTACAAACAATGTTGGTCTAACACATTTGGCTTGTTTCCTGGCACCTGGTACAATGGGTTTTAGCATGCATATTTAGGAGTGGAATTGTTGGGCCATAGGATAGTTGAGTTCAAAATTACTATATGATCCCAAATTTCTAAAGGTTAATAGCTAAAGGATTAATTTTTTTCTAAAGAATACTTTATTCATTTTTATTTACTGCTGGATTTTATTTGATAACACTGTTTTGAATATTTTATTCTAGGTTCATGTCTGAAATTAGCTTGTATTTTATTTGCCTATGATGTTCTTATTAGGTTTTTTTATCAAGATTATGTTAATATTACAAAAATGATGTGGGAGTATTCCCTCTTTTTCTTTCCTCTAAAAAAAAAAAAGCATTTAAGACAATAAGTATTTGTTCTTGAATATTTGATAGACATTTCTAATAAAAGTAAGTGGGCCTAGGGAGATATTAGTTTTAAATTTTTAAATTAATGGTTAATGTGTTGTTACAGGGATATTATACAACTCAGGTGCAATATTTACTTGTTATGGTATTATTTAATTGTTAAGGATTATGATTTATTGTTATATAATTATTAAAGGTTTTATGTCTAAAACACTTTACTTTTTAAAAATTATTGCACTTAATCTTTTTTTTTTTTTTTTTTTAATTAATTTTATTTTTGGCTGTGTTGGGTCTTCGTTTCTGCGTGAGGGCTTTCTCTAGTTGTGGCAAGTGGGGGCCACTCTTCATCGCGGTGCGTGGGCCTCTCACTATTGCGGCCTCTCTTGTTGCGGAGCACAGGCTCCAGACACGCAGGCTCAGCAGCTGTGGCTCACGGGCCTATTTGCTCCGCGGCATGTGGGATCTTCCCAGACCAGGGCTCGAACCCGTGTCCCCTGCATTAGCAGGCAGATTCTCAACCACTGCGCCACCAGGGAAGCCCTGCACTTAATCTTTTAATAGTCATATATTTTGATTAACTATTGTGTCTCTAGTTACTAGCACATTTTTGTACCTTCTTTGTTTTACCTGTGATCAAACTTTCCAAAGTATAATAATCAATACTCTAGGAATATTTTCCACCATCTTCTTTTGTGACTTCAACTTCTTCCCTCTCTCCTACATACCTTTTTCCCCTTTTCTTTCATGTGGATTGATTATTTTTCATCTTCCATTTATATTTATTGACTTTATTTAACATTATGCAATCTGTTTTCAATTTTTAATGATTAACTTAAATATGTTAATAAGAAAATAGTCTAAAGCTCTAAGTGTAGAAAATACTAAAGAATAATTAAAAGTAAACATAAGGTTATACCTAAGCAATAATAATAATTTATGTCGTTTTAAAACATACATATGAAACTAAAATATAGAAAAAAAATAGTATACAAATTGGGAAGGAGGGATTATACAGAGCTGGGTGTTCTAATCATAACACCTACATTATAAATTATATATTATTTAAACATAACATGTAACAATGAAATTTACAAGTCAAGACATCTCTAGGTAACCATTTATCTAAAGTTATTCAAACTCAAGATTAAGAGCAGGATCTTCCAAAAGACTGCCTTTACTTCAGACATCAGAAACAAACTCAAGGTTCTCCAGGGTCATATTCACTTCTCACCAGCTGCCTACAAATTTGGAGTTTCTGATATCACCTTCAGGTAGAAAAACTCACAGAACTCAATAAAGCACCATACTTACAATTATAGCTTTACTATAGCAAAAGGAATCAAATTAGAACTAGCCAAAGAAGAGATACATAGAAAGCAGTCTGCAAGGGCTCCAAGTGTCCTCAGGCACATGTTACCCTCCCAGCATTGAAGTATGACAATACTCAAAGAATATTGCCAACCAGGGAAGCTCGCTTGAGCTCTGGTGTCCAGAGTTTTTATTGGGGTTTTATTACCTAGGCATGACTGGTTGAATCATTACCCACATGACTCAACATCCAGCCTTCTACCCTTCCTGAAAGTTTGTACTGATATCATGTGATCCAACTCTATAACCCATGTTAAGTCTTCCTGGCTTGGCCAGCCAGTCATTCTGAGTCATCTCATTAGCACAGACTATCTATGGGCTCACCATAAGTCACCTCATCAGCATAAACTATCAACTGTTGTCTGAAGGGCTGGAAAATTCCAAGGGTTTAGAGTTTATCTATCAGGAACCTATCATGAACTGGCCAGCCAAGTTCTTTATTATACACCACTAAAAGAATTGTTAAAGAATGCACACCTTAAATAGAATGACAAAAATTATAATAATAAAAAGTAGAAAAAGGACACAAACAAGAACATAGAAAGGGTAAGACAAATAACAAGCAAACTACACTATGCTAAATTTAAACTCATATGTTCTAAATACAAATTGAAATTAAAAAAAATAATAAGATTGGATTTTAAAGAAAATATATGTTGCTTATAAGAGACACATCTAAAATATAAGAATATAAGAAGAATGGAAGTAAAAGAATGAAAGGAATATACTATGCAAACACTAACAAAGTTGGTGTGGCTATATTAATACCAGGCAATGTAAGTTTTATGATAATAAGTATTATTAGAAATAAATAGGTACATTTCATTGTGATATGTTTATCAGAAATGCATAACACTTCTGAATTGTCATGCAACTAACTTGCCTCAAAGTTATAAAGCAAGAAAATGATAGAACTAATGGAAGAAATAACCAAATCTATAATCATAGTGAGAAATTTAAAAATTTCTATTCCAGTAACAAATGATTTTTTTTAAAAAATGAAATAACACTTTGAGTGGTTCTTAAAGTATGGTCTATGTGTGGATTTACGGAGTGAACATTTCAAAAGTCCTTTTGCTCAAAACTATTTCTATGATAATTCTAAGATATTATTTGCTTTCTCATATACAAACTTACTGTGTTGACATATGTCCTGCTGAAACAAAAGCAAGGGTGGGTAAAAGTGTTGGCACTGTCAACTAAAAAAAATGCATGAGCTAAAAGTTGACAATTATGTTTTATTCAGTGGCCTTACTGAGGACTATAGCCTGGGATGATAGCCTCTCAGATAGCTCTGAGGGGCTGTTCCAAAGAGGTAAGGAAGGCACCAGGACATATGGGAGTTTTGCTGAAAAAAAAAAGAACAAACATATAGTCGAACATAAAAAGATTACTGCTATTCACAAAAACAAACATCTCAAGTTAATGATTTTAGTGTTTTTCTATGTATGGGAAGACGCAAGAGCCTAGGCTCATTGAAATTATTCCTTTGATATGCATCTTAACTATCTAGAACCAGTATCTTCAGCATCCTGTTTTTCTCCATCCTGAATTCCCCTCCTGATGCACCGTTGGGGGTGACTCCAGTGGCTGATGGCTTTAGGGATGCAACATTCTTTGTTTACTGAAATGGCAGGCAACATTTTTTGTACATAGCACATTAGCACAAATCAAAGCAGTAGCTCCAAACTGTATCAGGAGTCACTGTATTCTTTACTACCATTAACAAGCAGTTAAAATTAAGCAAACACACAGGGAAACCAAAGATGTGTTTCAATGGCCTATAATAATATATTGTTATAAAGAATTTGATAACTCAATTGGCAACTCAGGTACTAATCCATTAACTTCCTGAACATGATTTGATGACCCATGGGTCTCCAAAACCCTCTAAAACTGTACTAAAAGTCCTGTATTTTTTATTGTCATGTACTTAAAGAAAACAAGAAAGCCATTTTCACCTAAAAATGTCCGTGATTAACAATAAATATTATTAATTTTATTAAATCTTATCTCTTGAGCACACATTTTAAAAGATTCTGTTACAAACATGAACTACGCACAAAGAATGTCTGCCTCATACAAAAGTATGATGATTGTCTAAAGGAAAAATACTTGTGCAGTTGTTTAAACCATGAGTTAAACTAACCATGGAGTACCATTTTCTTGAAAAAAGTAATGACAAAGTATTGTTATTTAGACTTGAGTATAGACATTTTTTTCAAGAAAACAAATTAAATGAGTTTATCATTTCAAGGAAAACAACTGTCAATATTTTTTGCCAATAGGAAACGTATATACCACCATGAGCTTGAAAGCTTCCAAATACTTAAAGATCTTAAGTTTGGTAGTGAGATTAACGAATGTGATTTTTGGATATTGTATAATGTAATGTGTCAAAATTTAGAAAATCTGCATATAACCAATATTTTCAGAAGACCAATGCATAATGTTATAAAATCATGCACAGGTAGAGATCCATTCAAAGTACAAAATCGACCTGTGAATTTTAACGTAACTGACTGAAGGTTTCATTGATATAGTTTCAAATTCCATGTTGTAACTAATTCAATTTGTGGTATGGTATAAAAACGATTATCCACAATTATCTGAAAATGCTTTTAAACCATCTCTTTTATAAACTACATATCCATGTGAGTTTAGATTTTTTTCCCTACTTCATCAAAAACAACTGAGTCCAACAGGATTATTGCAGAAGCAGATATAAGAATCTTTCTTCATCATTAAGCCAGACATTAAAGAGATTAGGGGGGCTTCCCTGGTGGCGCAGTGGTTGAGAGTCTGCCTGTTAATGCAGGGGACGCGGGTTCGAGCCCTGGTCTGGGAGGATCCCACGTGCCGTGGAGTGGCTGGGCCCGTGAGCTACAACTACTGAGCCTGTGCGCCTGGAGCTTGTGCTCCGCAGCAAGAGAGGCCGCGATGGTGAGAGGCCCGCACACCGTGATGAAGAGTTGCCCCCACTTGCCACAACTAGAGAAAGCCCTCGCACAGAAAGGAAGACCCAACACAGCAAAAATAAATTAATTAACTAAAAAAAAAAAAAAAAAGAGATTAGGAAAAATGTAAAACAATGCCACAGTTCTCTCTAAATCATTATGTTTTGGAAAATATAGTTAGTTTTCATAACATGTTATTTATATTAAGATGTAATAATATAGTATTGTTATTCTAATTATATAATATATATTTTTGAGTTTTCATTTTTAATAAGGCAGATATCAACAGATATAGCTCATATAAACAAAATAAAAAAAAAATCTTGTCCTCAATTTTTAAGAGTTTAAAGACACCCGAAAAGTTTTAGAACCTTTGTTGTAGAACAATTTAACAAATAATCAATAAGACTGGCCAAACTGAATAATATAGGATAATGTACCTAACAACCAAAAACTATACTCTCTTTAAAATTTCATATATTGACAAAATTAATGATATGCTGGGCATAAAGTACTTCTCAACAATTTCAAGGTACTAAAAACTTACAGAGTGTGCCCTGATCACAGGGGAATTAGTGTAAAAGTCGACTAAACAATAATCACCATATGTTTAGAAATTAACAAATATACTTTTAAATAACCTGTTAGAGGAAAAACACAATGTTGATTAGAAATTATTTAGAACCTAATTGCAGTGAAAAGAGGACTTATTAAATGTTATGAGATGCAACTAAAGTCATAGTAAGAGGGTAAATTATAGCTTCAATGCATATATTAGAAGAGATGAAAGGCTAAAAATCAATGACTTATGTATCCATCTAAGTAAATTTAAAAAATTAGAGCAAATCAAATTCCCTAAAATTTTAGAATGGAAGAATTAATAATTAAAACAATAGTAGAAATTAAAGAAAAACAAACATAGCCTAACGAAGAAAGCCTAACATAGTTTTTTATGAGTTGAGTTGAAACATAATTTATATACAGTAAAAATCACCCTTTTCCAGAAGTAAATTCTGACAAATGCATATCTATGTAACTACCACTCCATTTCTTTCACCCAACAAAGTTCCCGCATACCCCTTTGTGGTCAGTTCTCTTCCCTTGTCTCAGGCCTTGACAACCACTCATTTGTTTAATGTCCCCACAACTTTTCCTTTCCCAGAATGACATATAAATGAAACCCTACATTATGTAAATACTAGGGACAGGCTTCTTTCACAGCATGAATTTTAGATTCATTCATGCTGCTGCATCTATCAAGAGTGCACTTCATTGTACAAGATGTACCATAGGTTGTTCATACATTAATCAGTTGATAGACATTTGAGTAGTTTCCACATTTTGTTGTTTATGAATAAAACCAGGACTGACTTCATAGTCATACAACCTGTGCAGTAGCATATTGCCTGCAATCACAAGGGCCCCAATACCTGGCTTAGTGTTCTGCTATCATTGCCTTGAAATTCTTAATAATTTTATCTTTGAACTTGTGTTTCGTAAATGAAATCTGATGGGACAACGGAGCATGGACTTCAGCAAAGGAGACACATGCAATATGAGTATCTGACATCCCTTGCTACCCCATCACATATAGTGTTCACAATGCCCCATGAGCACAAAATTCTGAATGGCCATGATGCATGGGAGTTCAGTAAGACTCAAAGAACTTACAAGGCAAATGTCTTATGCCTAGTACTGAATAAGCAGAGACACTGGTAACCCTACCAAAACTGATACAAGTAGAAACAGAAAACCTGAACAATTTACTGAAGAAATTAAATACACAGGTAGAATCTTCCTCAACAAAAATGTCAAATGTATTTACTGCTCAATTACTCTAAATATTTAAAACAGAAGTAATTGCAATCTTACACAAACCCTTCTAGAAAACAGAAAACGTGGGACTACATTCAACTTCCTTTTATTAGATAAGCATACCCAAACTTGAAAATGATTTTCCAAGAAGGGAAAAATTGCAAGCCAATTTCATTCATGTACATAGATTCAAAAATCCTAACTAAGATTTACAAACTAATTCCAGTTCCAGCAATATATAAAAGAACTTCCTCATGACCGGATTGGCCTTATTTTAGTAATTCATGGCTGTGTGTCAATTCAAAAATTAATCAATGTAATTCATTACATTAAAAAAAATAGAAAATCATATGATCATGTTATTGATGCAAAAAAGCATTCAAAAAATTCAAAATCCATAGCATAAACACTCAGCAAATTAGCAATTTAAGAAAACTCTCTTAATATAAAAAGGATATCCACAAGAGAAAAATAAGCACATATCATACCTAATTGTGAAATGACAGAATTTCTTCTGCAATTGAATATTAGAGTAGAATTACCACAATTGTCCTTTACAGTCAGCATTGTACTGGAGGTTAGGTCTTGGTCAAAATATTGAATTTTAAAAATGTTATAAGGGTTGAAATGTATGAAATAATCTGTTATTATTTATAAATAATGCTGCATATGAAAAATCCAAAAGATTGTACAAAGTATTAGAATAAATAATTGAGTATAACATGGCTCCTGTATATTAGCCAATATATAATGTATAAAAAGAATATGAAATTAAAATAATGTGTTTAATATGTTTACTCAGAATACCATAAATTTGGTTTTGAGATAAATAAGAGCTCAATAAACAAAGTAATATAACATGTGCAAGGATCAGCAGTCTCAATATTATACTGATATCAATTCTCTATAGCACATTTATTAAATTCCTATTGCTTAATAACACATTATGACAAATTTAACAGATTAAAACAACATCCACTTATTATCTCACAGTCTTCTATAGGTCAGAAGTTTGAGCAGGGATCAACTGAGTTCTCTGCCCAAGGTATCTCAAGGCTTAAATTAAATTGTCAGCCAGGTCTGCAGTCTATCTGAAGCTCAAATGAGCTTCATGTTGACAGATTTCAGTTCCTGGAGGTTGTAGGGCTGAAGTCTCTATTTTCCTGCTGGCTGTTGGCCAGAGTGGCTCTCAGTTCCTATAGACAACCCTCAGGTTCTAACAATGTAGTCCTCTCACAACATGCTGGCTTATTATTTAAGTCCAGCAGGTGATTCTCACTCTATTCTGCCACATGGAGTCTTATATAATGTAATGCAATCACAAGTGTGACAATCTTATTATAGTGCTCATAAAATATAACATCATCAAGGGAATAATGTTGCATCATATTAACATGTCCTACCCACACTCAAGGGGCAGAAATTATACAAGGCATGTACACCAGGAAGTGGTTACCTTGGGGGCCATCAGAGAATCAGGGGCCAAGACTTCTGCAATGCCAATCTAAATTCCAACAGTTTTTGAACTGAAATTGAAAAATAGAGTATAAAATTAATATAAAAATGAATAGGTTAAGAACAGGAAAGAAAGTAATAAAAAAGAGATAAATACGATAGGGTTGATTTTACTGGATATCAAGACACATTTTAAAGCTGAACTTATTCCATGGAAGGGCACTCATTTACTAAAGCATTAAGGAATGTCCTGATGAGAAGGACACCAGCATCATCAAGAATCTCAGTGGTGGCTGTCTGCTACAGACCAGGCTGAAGGAAGGAGATAATGTTAAAAAATTAGGTTCACAAATAGCAAGGAGGTGGAGAGAATCCTTAAATAATGTCAACATAGTGCACTTAATTATCAGAAGCAAAGCATGTAAAATTATTTTAATGAGTATTAATAATGGATTAGCAGCCAGGGGGACTTAGTTTATAGACAGCTATGGAAATGGTTGATAGAACATGGTTTTCACTTGGCTTTCACAGTGGCAAGAAAAATGGGTGGCCAACAAGGGCTTAATTTACAAAACCAAAATAAATAAAGGTGAATGATAGAGTTGGAGGTAGTTATTCCAATGAAGAATTAAAATCTCTTGCTCAGCTTTCATACTGGATCCACTTCTTAGACCCAGAACTCACTGAGAGATGGAAAGAGACTCAGAGGAAGGACCCAACAACACCATACCAATTTTCTATAATAATAATTTTCCCAGACCTCCCCAAAGGGACCTACAGACTTTCACTTATGTAACCCTGCCCAGAGGAAAGTGGAATACTCAAATGTTTGAGGATAATTAGTTCAAATTCTTACTAACCCTTGGGACCTCAACAGCATGGCTCCCCTCTTATAATGGAAGCATAGTGAGGCAGGTAATAAATAGAATCATGGCTCAGATCTAGCTCACTGTAGGTCCATTGGGTCTACAGACACACCCATTGGTCCATTCCCTGGTTCCCAAATGAATACAATTGGTAGTTGGCAGAAACTCCACATTGTTTACTTGGTCTGTGGTATAAAAGTTATTATTGGGAAAAGGTCAGACTGAAGCATCAGAATTTCCATTTGCACCCAAGGTAATAATTCTAAAATAATACTGCATTCTAAGAGGAGGTAGCAAACTAGTGTCACCCATAAAGACCTAAAGAATGATGATTTGTTCATATCATCTTATCTCTGTTTAATCCTCCAGTCTAGCCCTCACACAAAAAAAAGGTGGAACCTGGAGGAAAGCCATTAATTCTACCAGAGTAGCCCCACGTGCAGCTGCTGTACTCAATACCATAGCAGATTAAATCTTGGGTTAGGAATGTGGCCATTGATCTGGTGAATGCATTGTTCTCCATCACTCTAAAGAAACTGGATCAGAAGCAGTTCATATTTACAAGGGACAGACAAATACATGTAGTTATGGTCTTGACCTAGGCTATTTTAACTCTTCCACCTCTGTTTAATGTACTTCCTACAGACTTAGACCATTGGTCATTTTACAGAATACCACATTGGTCCACTATATTGATCCATCATGATGATCAGACTAGATGAACAAGATATGGAAAGTAGATTGGAGATCGTAATAAGACATAGGTTCTCCAGTGGATAAGACATAAAACCAAAGAAAATATAGGGTCCTACCACATCAGTGAGTTTTCAGGAGTCCAATAGTAAGCGGCATGCTGGGACATACTTGACAAAGACAAGTCATTGCAGCTTGTATCTTCTACTATTAAAAAGAAAACAGCCTGGTCAGATTTTTTTGAGTTTTGAAGGCAGTGTATTCCACACATGGGAATACTACTGTGACCTAATGGCATGGAAAGCAGCAGGTTTGAGTGGGACCAGTGTAGGAAAGGACTTTGCGGCAGGTGTAGACTATGGTGAAAACAACAATTCTACTTAAGGTCAAACAACAGAGAAGAACCTAAGATACTTTTACAATCTGTGATTGTAAAAGATACCCAGTGGAGTTTATGGCAAGGCTTGACAAGAAAATCACAATGTATATGTCAGGTTCTGGAGCAAGGCCATGCCTTCTTCAGTGGAGAACTACACACCACTCTAATAAGAGCTCTTGCATGCTACTGGTACCTGGTAGAGATAAAATATCTGGTCAAGTGACTATATGCCCAGAGTTATCCACCATGTAGTGGGTTCGGTGAGATGTACCATCAAATCATAAAGTTGGGTGGACTCAGCAGCAATTCACTGTAAGATG
The DNA here is from genome assembly GCF_964165515.1 of Mesoplodon bidens. Taxonomy (NCBI): domain Eukaryota; kingdom Metazoa; phylum Chordata; class Mammalia; order Artiodactyla; family Ziphiidae; genus Mesoplodon; species Mesoplodon bidens. Next base: position 126,437,511 of record NC_138176.1, on the reverse strand, counting down.
GAAGAGATATGTGGAGGATCAAGAAGAAGCAGAGAATGTAAATAAACTACATTATGAGGTGGCCCAGTGTCCCAAATCATCCCCCTCTGTAATACCTGTACTTCTCATCTCAACCTATAGCCACCTCAGTGGTCCCTAAAGAGTTTATGTTTTCACTTAGATTTGGTTTCTAAGTAGACATTACTTTCCTGTCAACTGATCAATATATTTTATGCATTATTTTAATCATTTTATTGGGATAGTAGGGAATCTTCTCTGCCATACCTACTAAAATTGGAATGCTAGTATTTATGTCATTAGCTCATTTAAATTTATTGTTTATATAAGTTCTATAATGTTAAACATATACATACTACTTAGGATATCATGCTAATTTTGTTATGCAAATCTAACATTGTTGACAAAATAGCAGTTTTGTACCACTTCATTCATTTTCTTCTCAGTTTAGCCCTTTGTTCTGCAGGACTGACGATCTTGAAAGCCTACTTAAATGACCTGGAAAAAATAATAATATATAAGGCAAAAGAAAGGGAGAATACCTAAAAAAGATTAGTCTAGTCTCATTTCAGAGCTCAACAACCCAAAAAAAACAGTCAGCTTTGGGAGAATGAAATATTTTGAATTAATTTTTGTACATAGTTGAAGTGTGCTATTAAACATATTAGATCTTTCACTTTTTTTTTTTTTTTTTGCTTCTCACTGTTGTGGTCTCTCCCGTTGCGGAGCACAGGCTCCGGACACGCAGGCTCCGCTGCCATGGCTCACGGGCCCAGCCGCTCTGTGGCATGTGGGATCTTCCTGGACCGGGGCACGAACCCGTGTCCCCTGCATCGGCAGGCAGACTCTCAACCACTGCGCCACCAGGGAAGCCCCTAGATCTTTCACTTTTATTTCTCCATGAGCTATGTCAAAGTCACAGCAAATTTATAAAAAATGGAATGGTCATTCCACATTTTAAGCCCCTATCTGGAAATAATAATGGATTATTGAATATATAAAATATGTGTATATATGTACATATTTTCCCAAATTACTATAAATTCATATATTATATACAGAAATGTGAGGATACACCTCTTATTTTCAAATTCCTGAGAAAAGGTATGCGACTGGAAATCGAAAGTAAAACTTAAACATCTTTTCCTGATTTTAATAATATTTAAAACAGATCTATATTTTATGCTATGAAATAAAATTATCATATGAAGCAAAACTTACACTTAATATGTTTCTAATTGCTTTGCAACTATTTTCATTCTGGTAATTTATATAAATAATGTGTAACTTAATAAGAACTATCAAATGTCATATTACAAATTAATAAGAGGGCAAAGAAATAACTAAAATTCTGATTAACTCAATGTGCTTTGTATATTATTCTAGATGCTAGATTTAACAAGTGAAATGTCTTTTTAAGAGTGTAGTTAAGAAAAGAGCTGAAATCAAGTCTATGGAAGCAAAGGTGATGCAATCAGATTGATTCTTCATGCTTCATAAACAATTGTGAACATTCATTATAAAAGGCCATATAGAACTGGAGCAACTGAGATTGGGTCTGCATGAAAATGTCCACTTGACAGTACTGATAATTTAACTAAATCAAATTTGCATATATATATATATATCTATATATATATATATATATAGATATATATAGATATAGATATAGATATAGTTGATCTTCACTATTTGTGGATTTCATTTTTGCGAATTTACCAACTTACTAAAATTTATTAGGGAACCCAAAATCAATACTCAGCATTTTCAGTTATTCCTGAACATGTTCAGACGAAAAAATTTGAGCTGCCTGATGCAATGTTCCCAGTTGAGGTCCAACAAGATGACCCTCTGCCTTGTTTCAGCTCTGTACAGAGATGACCAGAGGATAGAGATGGTAGGGGCAGTGTGTGGAGTGCAAGAGGCTATGGCTCTGGGGTCAGCTGGATGGGTTTGAATCCCAACTCTGGCACCTGTTACTGGAGCAAGCTCAGGTAATACGGTCACTTACTTCAGAACCTCATTTTCTCTTTTGTAAAATAAAGAAAATAGAATCTACCAATATAAATTACTTTAGGATTTAAGATATTAAATTTTGTGAGATATTACACACACACACACTCACGCACACACACACATTTTCTTCAGGAGCAATGGTTTAGTATTTGCTAATTTCATGTTTGTAGCAACTTTAAAGAATATAACTATCACAAATAATGAGATTTGACTGACTTTATATATACACATGCAAACATACATTTATAGAATTTAACTGAATTATACACAGAGACGTGGTCTGAAATATTCTTAAATCGTATTTTCATCTGCAATAGTTATAAAGACATGTGCTTATATGAGCAGAGCTAGAAATGATTATATTATGCAGTATTTGGAGAAAGTAAAAATCATGCACTGATGATAAAATAAATCACAGACTTATGGTTAATAACATTCTGCTGAGATAAAAATGTAAAATAAACAATAAAATGAAGTACCTTCTAAAACATGGAAAGAATATTAAAGAAATATATTGTCGATCACAATTTACTAATAATGACTTTTTAAAAATTTATTTATTTTATCTATTTATTTTTGGCTGCATTTGGTTTTCATTGCTGTGCAGGGGCTTTCTCTAATTGCAGTGAGTGGTGGCTACTCTTTGTTGCGGTGCACGGGCTTCTCATTGCAGTGGCTTCTCTTGGTGCGGAGCATGGGCTCTACGTGTGTGGGCTTCAGTAGTTGTGGCATGCGGGCTCAGTAGTTGTGGCTTGTGGGCTAAAGAGTACATGCTCAGTAGTTGTGGCACATGGGCTTAGTTGCTCCACGGCATGTGGGATCTTCCAGGACCAGGGATCGAACCTGTGTCCCTGTATTGGCAGGCAGATTCTTAACCACTGCACCACCAGGGAAGCCCACTAATAATGACTTTAAGTCTCTGAGTAATTACCTTTTAAAAAACTAAAATTTTATGAGGCAAAAGAAAAAGATTAATCTTCAATTAATTTAGTTTCTAATTTAATAAAAAATTATAGTTTTCAATTTATATTGCCACATAACCAGAGAAGTGATGTCTTTTATCTTGTATTTATATATGCAGTTAGTTTTTTTTAATTTCAGTTTATAACAGATATTATTGATAATAGGTAAGATGGAACTAGGTTACCGAGATATGACATAAATCAATCTCTGTTTCATTCCCTAACTCCAATGGCAGTATACATCACTTATGGTCTATTGATGATTTTAAAATAGAAAAGAAAAAATGGTCACAGTTTCTTTTAGAGTATACTGATTAAAATCCATTGTTTTAGTTAAGAATGGATGGTGAGTCCTCAAACTGGCTAAAAAATATATAACATTTAAAACTGTGACTGGTGTTTGCTTCCTAAGATGCTTCAGGAATTGAAATTGAAATTACCTTTACAATGGATTCCTTTTTGTCCTGAAGAAAACAAATGTAGTAGTATATCATACAATTATGCAAATACAGACCAAATAACTATCTATTCCTGAGGAACATCTGAATGCAGTTGTTAAACAAACATGAAAAGTCGAGTAGTGGTTTTTATTCTACTGTTGAAGATTTGGGAATGGTTAAGAGAGTGTTGTGGGGATCTTTGCACTGGAGTGCTTGGCATTGTCCAGTGGACCCTCTCTGGGTACTACCACACTTTAAATGATGTACACCTTTAATTGAATTTCTATTGACTAGACTATTATTCTGTCCATAGCCATGCAAATGATTTTTGTTTTCAGAAACACAAATAAATTTTCTGGTAGAGAATATAAACATCCATATTAAAATTCAAATTTGAACAGGTTTTAACATCTTATTGGTTTTCCCATTCATTAATTAGTTGAATAAAATCTTTGGCACTTTTTTTTTTATTTTATGAGAGTTTTATGTTATAATAGTTATAATGTTTACAATGTTATAATATGTTAAATGTAAGTTTTATGAGTCATGATTTTACAGTTTTGAAAAATACATCTTAAAACTATGAATAGGATTTTCATGCAGACATGCAGCAATAGTTTTACTGGTTTTTTCTGTATAGAATTAAACTACTCCATGCTTATAGCAATAGGAACATACAGATATGATCTTTCTCTTCAAGTAATACTGGAGAAGAATCTAAAAAAAAAAAAAAAACAGATTAAATCTCTCATTGACCTATTAGTGGCTACTTTATGTTTGCAATTAATTAATTTTAAAATTGAGGCAGGGAGTGATCTTAAGATGGTAAAAAACAAAACAAAGTAACTGAAGCAGAGTAAGTACATTAAAAAAATAATAAAAGGAGATTAGGTTGAAAAATAGGTGGAAAAGATTTGAAGGTGTCCTAGTATCAAGGGGTAAATTTAACTAATATGTAAATAACACAAAACCATTGGGCATTAAAAGTATGAGAGTGAAAGATACAGAATCGGTATCAAACGAAAAACCTGAGTTTAAATCTGAATTCCATCCTTTATCTGCTGTGTCACCTTGAGGAGGTTAAATAATATCCCTGAGCCATGAAGGTCCTTTATTTCTGCCTTTTGGAATTAGCATAAGGATTAAATGAGAGAATATAGAAGGATACTTTGTAAAATCTTTAGCACCATGCAAATGTTAATTATGTGTATTCATAAAAACCAAGAGAATAGCTTTTTTAACTTAAAAAACCTGTTCTTTTAGATGGGAGATTTTTAATATGTTCTCATTGTTCCTTTAGTTACATAAAGGCTAAAACTATATAATGCACTTATATATTTCTACTTTTTCCATAAATTTCTTTGAACATTTTCCAATATTATTATTACATTTTTCTGTTACCTTTGAGAATAGCACATTCCAAGAGTGCTTTCTTTCCTACCACATAATATCCAGCTAATAATTTCAGGTCCATATAACATAACTACCTATGGCTACAATATACCTTTTAACTTGATGAATATTTTTCCTAGTTTACTAAATCTTCCTGATTTTTGTCACAAAATAGAAGCAGCCTTTTATATTTTCACATGTTGATTTTTATATTCAGAAAAAAAATTGAACATGAAAGACATTGATGCATATTTAGAGCCAACTCATTTTTTTCTGAGTGGGCTGAAATAACTAAAGCCTACTTTGAAAATGTTAGATCTACATACAAAAGAGTGTTGGGAAACTTGGCAGATGTCTGTTCCTTGGCCAAAACTCCAGTTCTACCCCTTCCTCATAAGAAAGCTTTCTCTGCAACTGAAGCAATTGGCAACAGTTAGCATTATAATTCTTCAAAGGGCTACAAGTGGTTAGATGTGATTCTCTGCCTTTGTTTTTAATGAATTGCAATCCCTAGATATTTTCAAAGCAGTCATTTTCTCTGAATATCCACCTTATCATTACATATTCTCAGAAAAGTGTTAACTTGAATATATTATTTCTTCCAGAACAGCGTTGCGATTATATGGCTTTTTTTTAATCCACAGTTAGGCTGTGGGTTCCATCACATGACGGTCATCTGGTCTACCCTTTCAGTTCTCTTTCCTTAAAACATATTTTCTAAGCATAGCACAACAAAACACTTTAAAAACCAATTTAATCCTCCTTGAGTTTTTTGGTAGTGATTTTATTATTGCTTCTTAATACATTAACTATTCATTTAAAAGAAAAAGTATGTCAGTGAAAACTATTATCAAATTTAACATCTCTAATCTGGTTTTCTCCTGAATCTCTAGCCTCCTTTTAACTAATTGTAGTCATTGGTGATTAAGCAATATTATATTCTTGTTCAAAACTCCCACCCTGATAGTAACTGCTAAATTCATATATTGCAAAGTAGCACTTCCCAGATAACGTCTCTTTTCCATCTCCTGAGAAGTGCTTTCTATGGAGAGTGGATAACAAGGAGATAGCCAGCTGTATACACACAAGAACGTCTACATTAAGCAAGCCATCCCATGCTATAGAGACTCATCTGTCGATGCTGTGGTTTTCAAAAGCATAGTTTTCATCTTAGCATACATAGAAAAGCCTAATAAAATTGTGTCAATTAACATTTAGTTCACATAATTAATATTTATAGAACCCTGACCTTATAACTCCTTTGCAATCATCTGTTTGGGCCTGAAATTCTGAATTTGAACTCCAGCCTCAATATATTTGTAATTTTGAGTAAGTTATATAAATTCTTAATTTAAAAAGTAAGGATTATAATAATGGCTGCATGTGGAGTTGTTGGGCAGAGTCCATGAGATGAAGCATTTAAGAGCTCTATAAACAGTCTGGTATTACAAGAAAATGTACTCATTCCTTTACTTCATCTCAAGTCCTAATATCCTCATACTCAGATTTGTGTAGTACATAACAAAGGGATAAAGACTGACAAAAGTGATTATTCTTATATTTCCTAATGTGTGTTCCCCAGATTAATAAAATAAGAGAAAAAAATATTTTAAAAATATATTATGCTAGGCAGATAAATATTTTATTTGATGTCACAAAAATGTGAATCAATATTTTCTTGATATTTTTCAGTTCATAAACATCTAAATGTTTAGTTTTATATGAGTATTGTCTTATAGTGTTATATCAATCTTTTAGAAGTTAAAAGAAAATATTGGGCTTCCCTGGTGGTGCAGCTGTTGGGAATCCACCTGCCAATGCAGGGGACATGGGTTCCACCCCTGGTCTGGGAGGATCCCACATGCCGCGGAGCAACTGTGCCCGTGAGCCACAACTACTGAGCCTGCGTGTCTGGAGCCTGTGCTCTGCAACAAGAGAGGCCATGACAGTGAGAGGCCCACACACCGCGATGAAGAGTGGCCCCCAGCTCGCTGCAACTGGAGAAAGCCCTCGTACAGAAACTTAGACCCAACACAGCCAAAAATAAATAAATAAATAAATAAATAAATTTATTTTTGAAAAAAAGAACACATTAACAACAATATGTGACTTTTTCATTAAATAAGGCTTTGGTTTATTTTTATTGGCATTGGCTAATCCCCGACACCATTTACTCTTTTTGCTTTCAACATTTATGATGAAAGCCAGAATTCTTTTCCTTGTTCCTCTGTAGGTAAGGTGTTTAATTTTCCTTTGGTTTCCTTTCAGATTTACTCTTTGTCTCTGGTTTTATGTAACTTGAATATGATATGCATAGCTGGTTTTTAAAAATCTGTTAGCTTTGTTTTCTTAGTATTTTATATTTTTTTTTGGTGCATTTGAATATCCTGAATCTGTCATTTGGTGTCTGTCATTACTTCTGGAATGTTCTCAGACTATTTCTTCAAATATTTCTTTTGCCCCATTCTCTTTTCTCTTCTGGTATTCCAATTACAAATATGCTACATATTTTGATATCTCCCCACAGTTTCTGGATGTTTGTGTTTTTTTTTTTTTAATTTATTTTTCTCTTTACATTTTAGTTTGGGAAGTTTCTATTGACCTATTTTCAAGTTCACTGATTCTTTCCTTGGCTATGTTGAGTATACAAATGAGTGCATTGAAGGCATGCTTTATTTTCCTTACTGTGGTTTTCATTTCTAGCTTTTCCTCTTGATTCCTTTTTTATAGCTTTCAGGTATCTGATGACCTTGTCATTTGGCTTTGCATGTTTTCCATTTTTTGTACTAGAACATTTATCATACTAGTCATAGTTATTTTAATTTTCTTATCTGGTAATTTCAATATCTGTGTCATATCTGAGTCTGGTTCTGATTGCTCTTGTCTCTTCAGACTGTGATCTTTTCTTGCTTTTGGCATTTGTTCTATCATTTTGTTGAAAGCAGCACATGTTGTAGAGGGTAAAATATACTGAGGTAAACAGGCCTTTAGTGAGAGGATTTGAAGCCGGCCTATGTTTAATGTTTGCTGTAGTCGTAGGTACCAGAGGTTTCAAATTCCTCTAATGTCCTTGTTTTTGCTCCCCTCTTGGCTTTGGGACTACCTTTTGAATTGTTCCTCAGAGTTCATGTCTTGAAGCTGTTTAGCTGTGATCCACTTCTGTAAGACTTACTGGTGTGGTTGTAGGGTGGGGAGGAGGAAAATAATTCACAAACTTCCCATTAAGTTTCAGTCTTTTCAGAGACCTGTGTCTAGGAGGTGTTTCACACTTACCAAGAGTTTCTGTCCCTCCTCCAGGAGTAGTTTTTTCCTTTCTTACTATTTACTCCCTTCCCTAGATAGTGTTCCCAGTCTATTACATTGAATCCCTGCCTCCTGGTGACTAGGTTTTTGTTTCCTCCTACTGTTCCCACACCTTAAGTGTGACAAGAAGACTGGAGGAACTCAGATATGAAAATGTTCCAGGACTGCCCAATGGAAAGCCTTTCTTTCTGGAGAGGAAGCTTGTGATATGGAGAAGAATCTGGGAGAGTTACACTTTGCCTACTCTTCTTCCACCCTGGCTCCACTCTCTGCTAAGTTTCTGAGGGCATTTTTCTTGTATCCTCATTCTGAGAACCTGGTGTCTTCCTAAAGAGAAAGTTCATGAAAACATGGAAACCCCTGTGATTTCAGCCCTCAGGAATTTCTCACTCTTACTGTTGTTTGTGATCAGCCTCCAGTAGCAGCACACTCAAATTACTGGTGAAGTAGTCCTACTATGGATTCTATTGGCTTCTGCTGCATCTAAGCAGATCTCGAGAACATGTCTGCCTCTTTAGATTTTTGTTGTAGCATTTTTCTTTGTGAACTTGAGGAGTCCAAGAAAAATCACAGTTTTCAGTTTACCTAGTTTTTATTTGTTGTAACCCTACTCTGTTCACACTACCTGATTCCCCATGTCATATGATTCACATGTAAAGATATTATGAAGTAAACTGCCTTTCATTGATGGAATTTTCACTTGCAATTTAATGATTTCAGTAACTATAAAGTTTGACTTTTGTAGCATACAAACCACTAACAGGTCACTGAACAGCGAACAACTCTTGATGTGTTTTCTTTTTCTATCCTAACTTTCTTTCCTCACGTCATTCAATGTTAAAAGAAAAAAAAAAGGGGGGGGAATGCCAATCAATTCCTGTTACTCCTGAATCTTTTAGTTACTAATATTGAAGTGATGTATTCTATTGTTTCCTAATGAGATGAGTGATGAATACAAAATTGGTTTTGAAACTGATGTCTGGCCAACACAATCACTGGAAATGCAAAGGCATTAATATGATACATGGCTGCAAGCTCATCTAAAATAACATATTCCAAAGGATGGGGTTTAGAGAAGAAGAAAAACCATTCTATGTGAACACTGTCATTATAATTCATCATGTTGTCCTGGACAATTAAAGGACAGTTCTGTTATTCTTTGCTTCTTGCATTAAGATCCCAGTCAACTGGTCTATTTCCCTGGAGTGCTTTCTGATAAATCTTCCCCAACAGTTTCAATTTACTTCTCTCCACTAAGCCAGGCAAATATATACAATACAGAAAACTTGAGAAGTTGAAAAGATGGCAGGTAAAATTGTCCATGGATGCTACTTCTGAGTGCAGGACTAATAGGAATTATTTCTACTCTCTGTGGTTTAGACATGATTGGAGTTGAGGGATGGAATGAGTTGGGAATAGTTAGCAGGGAAGTAAACTGGTAGGTGATTCACATCACCTCCTCAGCAAGAGATTTAAGTTGACTAAAAATCACTTAGTGATTCTTAAGTGCCTTTTATAAACTGTCCCATTATAGTGCTAAATAATTTTCAGAATGTCTCTAGATTTCCACTTTGGTAGTTGTCAATCACATCTTCTTTTTGTTCTTTGTTGGAAAAATGGGGTATATTCATTACATTTGTATTGCTTTCTGGCTTATAGTGGTCTTCCCATTTGAGCCAATGAACTCTTTTTAGAACACCAAAAGATAACAGAAGTATATTATCTCAGACATGCATAAAAGTTATAAAGTAATTGTATATGTGAAGAAAAATATTCTTGATTTATGACTCATCCAGTTGGTCCATGAGTATCCACAGAAAACCCCCAGCTGATAAGCCACAATGGTTAAAAGATATGCGGTACCATATTAAGGAAAGTCTGGCAATTATCTAGTGAACTTAAGTTAGGAAAACAGCACATTTAGATAATTCTGATGTTAAATAAAGCCACTTTTTTAGATTATCAAATGAAGGTGCAAGTTTACATATTAGACTTCAATAATAATATTCTTATATTATATAAAATAAATACTTAGATCAAATTCTACTTTAGAGAATGACATCTTTTGTGTTTGTTAACCATCTGTAATATTATTTCCTTCTAAAATAATTGTCTTCTCTCTGACATCCAAAAGCACTCCAAAATTTTTCCTTCATAATGATGTCCACAGGCTAAGTCTGTGAAAATAAATATTACTAGTTAATTATCCTACTATATGCTAGGTGATTAACATACTTCAGTTCATTTAAGCATTAGCACCCATTAGCTTATTGATGAGGAAAGTGAGAGACAGAAATATTGGGCTCCATTTAGCAAGCAGCTTATCTGAGATTGGAAACTGAGTTATTCTGCCACATCATGATACCCTTATGCAAACTTCCTTGGCTATCCTGTTTCACAGATGGATACTCAGGATATGGAAAGTCACAAACCAAGAGAGAAATAGGTAGCTTTTTAATACAGAGTAAGTGTCTATGCTGTTTCTTACTCCACATAAAGGGTTATAAGAAATTGAGTTTGGAAGAAGTGTACCACTGGATTTCTTTGTGTGGTGAAAGTAGGACACTTTGTTTTGTGTTGGTAGGACATGTGTTCGTTTAAAAACATACAAACAAGCCAAAAGTGTGTTTAGTCTTAATCGAATGATGCTGCCATTGACAACACCACAATCCTTGCAAACCTTTTCTAGAAGCCTCTCTATATTGCATAACATGGTAGAAATGACCTAGGCAAATAAATTATTTCTTTTATTACAGAAATGTATGATATCAAGGATCCATTTTCACTCTGAGATTTTAAAGTAAGCATAGAGATAACATTAAGATATGTACAAACATGAGTGATAGATTGAGTTGTCTAACAACCAGCCTCAAGCAGAAAAACCAACTGACTTGAACAAAGGATCTCAGCAGAGGGAGATTTATGTTATTCAGCTGAATTACATTCCTTTATAGACTGCTGCAGATGGGTTTCAGGAAAAGCAGCCATCTATCCGATTTAAATAGACTGCATGCTAGTACTATAGACGTAACATTAATTCATTGTCAGGAGTTGCTGTAGGCATAGAACTAGCTTTGTTCTTTGAGAGTCTCCCCCAGTTTAAATAGGAATGCCATTTACCAGGGTGTCAAAATAAGTAGGGTTCATATAACACTATAATCAAGTTGCAGTGACATTACATATTTTAGCCTCAATATTGAAAACGGTTACGTCAGCAGAGACTTACAATCTGCAGAACTCTGCTGACCCCTGAGATCCACTTGTAATTTATCAGGTGGTTATTGTCTTCTATGTGTCAATAATAATACTGGTATCTTTAATTTGTGCTGCATATTGTAGTTATGATGCTAATAATCTTTTCTGTAGACTCTCTAATTTTTTATGTTTGTGAAATACATATTATTATCTTAGATTTAGGGATAATAAAATTGCACAGGAGATGTTAAATGAGTCTCTCAAGCTTATACAATCAGAAAGTGATAAACCTAGAATTCAAATACAGATATCCTGATTCCAATGCCAATAGTCTTTCCATGGCACTGTGTTAGGTAATCTGGAATGGAGTTACGATAAATGAAGTATATGATGGAGTATGGAATATATTAAAATTTCAGTTGTGAGTAAAGTGTGCATACAAACAACCGTAATAGGAACTGTGAGGGCGGGCATTAAGTCTTGCAACTTCCTTGAAGCATATCTTGTGTCTCTGTTATTCATCTAGTTGTGGCAGAAAGGGATAGTGTTACCACAAAACAACCCATGGGCAAACTTCCCTCAATAGCTCAGAATAATTAGAAACCAGGCTTTAATTCTGAATACTAACAGAGATGTTATGTTCAATCCTATGTTACTAAATATGCACTAAGCTGCCTACAGGTAGGCCACACACAATCTAACAATCTATGTGAAAGCATTCTAGATCTCTTTTACATGTACACGGTCTGAGAGGAGTGGGAACATATTTAGCCAATATGTTCAGGCATTTACCACTACTACTTGTTTGGAATGCTGCTAATGTTAAGACAACCCCCCGTCCTCCACCCCCTCCAAAAAAAAAAAAACCAAAAGAAACAGAAAACCTTGAACAGTTTTATGTTAGAAAAGATACAGAGTTCACCTGAAATGTTTTCAAAGAGTATGAGAGTCTGATATCCATAAAGTGTACATTTTCTAAAATTAGATGGATCAGATGCTTTACATTTTAAACCATTAATGATTCAGCATCTGCATTTCCAATTCAAATGGCAGCATATTGTCTTCACTCCACTCTCCCTTTACAAAGAGACTATCTGTCAACATTTAACGACATACAGACACCTCTCCACCTGCAGTTTCAGTCTCCAATGACTCTGTATTAATGAGGAAGTATCAACACTTGAATACAAAGCCTCTCTTAGGATACATGGTGACCAGAATGATGAAATAGTTCTTTTGTAGATAATCAGTGGATTGGAAAGAAGGAAATACCTGTTCTGCCCAGTTAAGTCATAATCTTAAAGTATTCTAGTACCTAATAAAAACATATAGCCTGGTTAGAATTTTATGAGAATGACTTCATTTTAAAAAGAGGCAACTGGGGCTACCCTGGTGGTGCAGTGGTTGAGAGTCTGCCTGTCAATGCAGGGGACACGGGTTCGTGACCCGGTCCGGGAGATCCCACATGCCGCAGAGCGGTTGGGCCCGTGAGCCATGGCCACTGAGCCTGTGCTCCGCAATGGGAGAGGCCACAACAGTGAGAGGCCCGCGTACCGCAAAAAAAAAAAAAAAAAAAAGAGGCAACTGGATCAAGTTTTAAAATAGGTTCATCGAGAGTGGAAAGAGTCCAGGTTTTTTTGTTGTTGTTGTTTTTTTGTTTTTTCCACAGCATGTTTATATGTAGCTCATTGTATAACATAATATACAACTCTGATATTCTTTTTTGATCAATAAAACATAAGTAAGGTATGTAAAATAAAACATTAACATATTTCTTAAACATATCTTTCAAAAATTTGAAAGGAAATCATAGAACTTTGATTATTAGGAATAAGCCAAATATGCACATCCCACTCTTTTTTAACTGACCTCTGTCATTTCTTTAACTCTTCTACTTATGCCTAAAGCCAGATTCAAACAATTTCCCAGGTGCTATATAATTTTGAATTCAAAAAAGTATTTATCAAACAGTTTTATATTCCAAAAACTGTGCCAGGTATTTGAGAATTTTTTTTAAAGTAGAACTTTTTCTAGGCCCTCAAGAAGCAGCTCACAATATTACTCTAAGAAGACATATGCCCGTCATATAATACAAGGAAAAAATGTGGTCACATTTCAAATTTGTGAGCGAAAGAATAAGTACAATGTAAATTACTCAGGAGGAAGATGAGATAGAGAACACTGAAATTCAATTTTATTCCTTAGTTGACTTCTCTTTACTATTCCCTATTTCCTATGCAAACTTTCTTTGCTTTGCATGCATTCAAGGAAAGTAAATAATTAAAGTCTTTCTCCGAGCTATAAAGAAAAAGTAATAGATTGGTTTGTATACACACAACACACACATATACATATATCATTCTACAATCATATGTATGATTGGGTGATCATTCTTACAGTATATTAAATCCATACAAATTAATGCCTCTATTTACCGAAGATAATCACAAATTTATTGAAAATCGTTTCTGTGAGAGAGTTATAATTTTTAATTATAATTAAATATAGCCTGAAAATTACTTTATTTCATGGTGTCTCTGAATACACACTCACAAATGCAATATACCATTGTATATTGCATGTATGTATAAATCTAACTTATATGTAGACATACCTATCCATATCCATATATTTTATGTATCTGTATGTGTTGGTGTATTACTTTATCCTGAAAGACCAATTCTTCACTTAACCTTAGAGATCAAAACATTACCTAGAAGTCTTGATAAAACTTAAGTCAAAAAGCATAACAAAGTAGAAGTAAACTAATGATGGACAAAAGTCATCAGTAATTGCTTATAAATATTAGTTTTTCAATTAACACAACAATTGCAAATATCAGTACCACTTTCCATATCATTTTCACTGAAATGAGCCTCTGAAATAACAGGAAAACTCTCTTTTTTGTTCTCTGGTATAAGCAACTCTTTGGAAGTGAATTAAGTAAACATGAGCCTTGTGCATTTGATAAATATGTATGTCTTATTTCTCCTTTCCCACTGCTTTTCATCCAGCTGCAGCTGGGAACCAAGTAATAAATACTATTTATTTATTTTAATAGTATGCTTAGTGAAAGTATTACCAATATTTCCTAAGCTTAAAAACATCCCAAATGCATTTTACTGTTAGGCTCAGCATTTTCATAGTAATTTACAACTTAAAAAGGGTAAACTCTATTACTCTATGTCAAACCAACAACTGGGTAAGGGCAGAATGTTACCTTATGAAGTATGACCAAAGTTATTGTTGCAGTCATTAGTATATATTGATTCTGTTTATAACAACCCAAAGGGAATAGTAAACCTATTATGCTGGTGTTTGGTCTCTTTGTCTGAAAGGAGCCAAACTCGGCACTGCCAAGTTTCAAGCAATGTCCAATTAGTGCAGCAATCAATGCAGCTCCTTTTCCTTTGGTTATTTTTAATACAACTAGTCAGTGACATGAACTTCAAGATCTTGTATCTCACAATCACATCTGAGCAACGTTTCTGCTGTTATGCGAAGGCAACTTCACTTGATCACCTTTTGAAGTCAGACTTTCCCTGTGTGAAACCATTTGTTTATCTCTTTTGTCTTCTATACAAAACGGCATTCAAATTTACAATACTGTTATGCCCTAGGTAGATTCTTATAGGCTCTTTTATTTCTATATCCTAGGCTTCAACATTTTACATTCATGATAACTTGGATGGGTTCCCATTAAATCCTGGTAAAAATATTTGGTAGTCAATTGTCAGACTCCGGGTTTTCTCTTTATAATAGAAAATAATTGTACACCTGAAATATATACAAGTTTATTCATCAATTGTACCTCAACAATGTCTTTAAAAATCCAAAACAAACAAACAGAAAAGAGAATATATGGCTGAGAATATATATAACATAATATATGTTATGGGCTGAGGGACTTCCCTAGTGGCACAGTACTTAAGAATCTGCCTTCCAATGCACGGGACACAGGTTCAAGCCCTGGTCTGGGAAGATCCCATGTGCCGCGGAGCAACTAAGCCCATGTGCCACAACTACTGAACCCCACGTGCCTAGAACCCGTGCTCTGCAACAAGAGAAGTCACTGCAATGAGAAGCCTGCATACTGCAACGAAGAGTAGCCCCCGCTTGCTGCAGCTAGAGATAAACTGCATGCAGCAGCAAAGACCCAATGCAGCCAAAAATAAATAAATAAATTTATTTTTTTTAAAAGGTGTTATGGGCTGAATTGTGTCCCCTAAAAATTCATATGCTGAAGTCCCAACTCTTAGTACTTCAGTATGTACCTGTATTTGGAGATATGGTCTTTAAAGCAATAATTAGGTTAAAAGGAGGCCTTTAGGGTGGGGCCATATTCCAATATGTCTGGGGTGGCAACAGTGGCACTTGTGTGTGTAGAAGGATGACCATGTGAAGCGGCAGAAAGTGGGCAGCCATCTGCAAGCCAGAGAAAGAGGCTTCAGAGGAAACAAGACTTGCTCTCACCTTGATCTTGGACTTCAGCCTCCAGAATTGTGAGAAAAATATTTTTTATAGTTTAAACCAAAAAGAAGAAAGAAAGGAAAGAAAGAAAGAAAGAAAAAAGAAAGGAAGGAAGGAAGGGAGGGAGGGAGGGAGGGAGGGAGGGAGGGAGGGAGGGAAATCAAATTGTAAGCCTTTGAAGAGAGGACAGCTCTTGCTATCACTTCCATACCAAGAAAGTCTTTCTTCTACCAATGTTGTTTGTTCTTCCCAAAAGGAGAATATTTTTCTGATTGTAAGGTTAAGGAACACTGATCCACCTTTACTAGTGGGCAAGTTCACAGAGCTAGGTTTCTTTAGTTGTACTGAAACATGAACATGAACTTTACTCTTTCACTTTATCATATGACCAGTGAGAAGATAAAAGATCTTAACATTTGAATTTGGGCTTAAGGGGATGCAGAGTCTCTCATCTCCCTTTGGGCTGTGGCATGTTTCACAGAGCTCTGCATTGAAGTAGTTAAGTCCTGCCTCCTAACTACTATCATTCCATGTATATAACGAACCTAAAGAGTCATATAACAAATAAGTGACTAGACCGAGGCAAAATTTCATCATTTTGGAGTCTCTCGTCATAAAATTCATTTATATATATCATATAATTAAAATCTAACCTATACCCCACCCCAAATAAAACCTACATCTGAGATAACAATTTGAATGTAAACAATGTTGTATCTTTTATCCAGAGGCATGACAATGTTTTGAATCACTATCAATTAGAATAATGAGGAATTGGCAAGTTATATCCTGTAGGACAAATCCTGCCTGAACCTGTTTCTGTAAATAAAGTTTTATTTGAACATGGCTCTGCCCACTAGTTTCTACAGTTTACGGCTGCTTTTGCATTACAAAGGCACAGTTGAGGAGTTAAGACAGAGACGATGTATCCTACAAAACAAGAAAATTTACCATCTGGCTAACAGTAAGTTTACTGACTCCTGGACTCTGTCATACTTTATATAATGATACATATTAAAACTCCTAGAATAGCCCCTAATAGTAGTAGGTCCCTATATACAGTAGCCACTAAAGTTCAATGGATTGAATTATGAATCTAATATAAATATTTCATGTAAACTTTATAAATGAGGGAAACTCTGCCTTAGAGACAGAGTTTGATCAAACTTTCTTTGCTCTCTCCTCCCTCTCTTTCTCTCTTCCTTCTCTTCTCCTTTCTCTTCTCTCAGGTGTAAAAGGAAGAAATATAATAACAATGACTATCCTCCTTGAATGAAACTTGCAGAAATGTCTGCCACCACAGGCAGAGACTACCACCTCAAGCATGTTAGCAAACCAGTCTCACTAGGAACACCTCAGGGAGCTAGTCTGGGCTGAGTCCCCACACATTCTTATACACTATCCTGTACCTGCTTGCTCTTACCGTTCTCAGTTTTCACTGTGAGCCTCGGCTTTGTTGTAAACACCTTTGCCACAAGCATTTTTGGCACATACTAATTGGCCATAAGGCAATTTTGTTGTGAACCATAAAATAACTGGTTAACAATTTTTTAGTTTGATAGTTTGGTTTCAACTGGTTGAAATGTGTTTAATATTTTTTCCAGTTAGCAATATTATTGATGGCTTTACTGAGCTGACAGAAGATGATGAATCACCTCAAGAGTTGGTTTCTTATTTTGAAACATACTACATTGGAGGTTAAAGAGGCTGAGGGCCTGGAAGGCACAGAGTTGAACCCATGTTCCCCAGAGAACTTTGGAACATCTATCAATGGACATCTGAATGTATCCAAGAACAAACAACAGTATAGAGACGTTCACAACTCAATACAAGACTCAATTACAAATATGCATCCTAGTGTTTGGGAAACAATATCTCTATTAATGAAGGAAGAAATTTTAGTGAACAAGAAAAAGCACGTTGCCAAATGATAAGACAAGCAAAAAAATGTATAAAATACTATGAACAACAGACTTGGAAGACAAGAGCTTAGGTATGACCCACAAAATAAAATAATTCTTTGTTCAGTATTGCCATGAATCTACACACATTTTATTTTATTTTTATTTATTTATTTATTTATTTTTGCAGTACGTAGGCCTCTCACTGTTGTGGCCTCTCCCATTGCGAGCACAGGCTCCGGATGCGCAGGCTCAGTGGCCATGGCTCACAGGCCCAACAGTTCCACGGCATGTGGGATCTTCCCAGACTGGGGCACGAACCCGTGTCCCTTGCATTGGCAGGTGGACTCTCAACAACTGTGCCACCAGGGAAGCCCTACACACATTTTAAACGTCTTCAAATATTTTGTATTTCATAATAAAAGTCTTTTTAATTCTGTTACTCATTTTTCATGTTTCATTATGTCCTTTTTAAGGTCCCTCTTTTATTTTTCATTTTTTTATCTCCTACGGCAAAATTAACTTACAGCTAATTAGTTATGCAGTGAAAATATTGGGGGCAAAAATGCTTGTGGCAAAGACACTTATGACAAAGATACCAGACTACACTTCTCCTCTTATCACTCTAGTTACTCTACCTTTTGTGAAATAAAATGCCTCAACAAATGCTTAAGTAGGAGTCACTGCCATTGTCAATTTCATGGACTCATGAGATGGCTAATTTATGAATTTAAATCCTGCATAGGTGGTCATACTGAATTGCAACTTTTGTTCACATTTGATTTATCAGTTCATGTTACACAGCTTTAATATTCTTCACAGGAGAAGCACTAAAAGATAAAGAGAGCTAGTAGGAAATGAGGAGGTTGAAAAGTGGAAAGAATAAGATTAGTAAGAATGCTATAGCTATAGTATTTTAAAAAATACTGTGTGCAAACATAGAAGAAATAATTACTTCTTCCCAATACACTGCATCAATTTTCCTACTTCTCAAAATAAATTGTCACAAACAATTTGTCTTTTCTCTGTTGCATCATTTGGATGTTTATTTTCCTACATGGTTATATTAAGTTCTTGAATCATTTAATTTTAAATAAATCCATTATGTCAGTTTTCATTATAGTAGTGTATATGCATAATAAATTCAACTAAAAATTAAACTAAAGGATCAAAAGAGACAAACACAGACATGAGGCCAAGTATTAGCCCAGCAGAGTTGATTGGAAGTTGTCATAAACATTTCCAAAGTGAAAAAGCAGGGAAGTTGCTAATCACAAACTCCAAAAATTCACAAACTTTACATATTTAACCATATTCTTTCTCTACTTACTTAGTCTTTGATTTTACAACAATGAATGAAAAATTTTCGAAGTGTAAACATTGTCTCTAGAGTACTCTTATTTGTTATAAACTGTTATAAGTGGTACTAATTTGTTCAACAACTTCTAAGCAACAGGAAAATATACCAATTCTTAAGTTTTTAAAGTCCTGGGAGAAGTGTTTAAATGCTACTTTTAACAGCTCTTTGAAAATTGATGCATGAATATTATAATTTAAAGCATTCTCTACTGCACAATTCAAACAAGCCTCTATGACCACGTTTATCATTTAAATCACAAAAGGCATGCACCATTTACATGGCTTTGTATATACTTATAGACTTCCAAAGGAATGGGGGGAGATGGGAGAGGGCAGGGAGTGGGTGGGGGTCTATTATGTAACTGACTATGAACAGATTTCATTAATATGGAAAATGCTGAAATTCACAGTCAATGTATTCCCACTGTGTATCTGGAAAACAGAGTGCTTTGGCTAAACATATTTTCAAAATGAAACAACAACAACAAAAGCAGGTGAGTATTTTAGAAAAAAATTAAAATCTATATTCCATCTGACTCTTTTCCCAATTGTTTTTCCATTATACTGTGAAATAAGGGATGTTGTTCACCATTCATTTCTACAAGGGTTAAGTCCTTAGCCACTGCAGTCACTGACCTACAGTACACCCTGGAAGGATGCCAGCAGGGCAAAGAGCAGGATGAGGCACTCTGTGCTCTAGGAAAACAGGCAAAACAAGCCCTTAGATAGTCACGTATATTTCAGAAGACATTTTTTTATGAACCTGAATTCTTGCACCTTCCCATACTTAGAAAAACACTCAAATCATTAACTGAGATATCTGTTCCTTGTGACTAGCAGCAACCTTCTACTAAGGTGTATGCTGAATTGTAAGTAACTCCCCAACCCAAATCACATATATTCTGGCCTCTCTTCCTACCTTTTCAGAGCAGTTTCTCAGAGCTGAGAGGCTATCTGCCAGACTATACTCCTCAGTAAGTCCCTGAATTAAATTGAACTCACAGCTCTCATGTTGTGCGTTTCTTACTGACAATATATTTACTATATGTTATGAATGGAAAAAGAGAAATAAAGTAATATTTATTAATATTATATTGCTCGTGATACATTTTCAAGTGAAATATGAATTTACAAATAAAATTTTGGTGTGAAAGTGTAAAAATTCTAAAAAGTTCTCAAATGTAATTTTTTAGAAGATACTTTTTTGGGCCTCTTAAACATATCTTATCCAACTGTTCATTCAACATAGCATTCTCTAGGATGCTTGCACAATATTTACATTATTTCAATTGTATGTTTAAATATGGTGATGGTGCCTCTTTAAAAGGACACCAGTATATAGTGTAACTGGTACCATACATCAGGGATCCAGACAGTTCTCCTATCATCCCATTTCCAAATGTTCCTAATCTTTAGGTCTTACAGCACTATCAAAACTAACATGCCATACTGAGCCAGAAGAAGTGAAATGGAGTGAGACCCTGTGGGGTCCTCTCTGGAACAAATCCTTTCCATGTCCCCCATTTCTTATTTTCAGGAAAAAGGCTTCAGCGTCCTAGACCTTCCCTGAGTTCTAAAGGGCAGATTCAAACAGTTCCTAATCAGGGAAGGGGGGAAGAATACAGAAACAAGGGAGGAACAGTCAAGAAAAAATAGTACAGTCTAGGGGCAGGGGCCTGGTTCCTCGGTTCCTCCTCAAGTAATATATATAACAATATCTTTCAGTTCTTCTGCAGGAACTAAGGTCCTCACCCAGGTGGAGGATGGTAACTTCAGGCTGAGCACAAAATTCCTGGAACATCACCCTATTACCTCACACCAATCAATCAGAAGAAAAGTCATGCAGCCTGCAGTCCTCATCCCAAACTTTGCCTAAAAAACGTCTCCTCATAAACACGTCAGGGAGTTTGAGATTTTTTGCACATGAGCCACCTATTCTCCTTGCTTGGCCCTGCAATAAACCTTTCTCTGCTCCAAACTGACATTTCAGTTTGTTTGCCCTCACTGTGCATCAAGCACAGGAACGTGCATTTAATAACATAAGTCTGTATCAAGTTAGCTCATTTACTTTCTTCTCTTTTTTGAAACAAATAGATTTCTGCTAATCCTACATATATAAACATCTGTATATTTCACTATTCAGGCATATATAAGATTTGTATTATAAGTGAACAAAGCTATCACAGTTTCTTCTCAGCTTGTTACGAAACACAAGTTCACGTGCCCAACACAGAGTGAATTTTTAACTCACACCCTAATCTACAGAGAATACAAAAGGTCACCAATACCTTGAGTCTGCATCAGAATCACAGTATGGTAGTCCTTGCCAACATTTCATGGTTGCTGGACATAAGTAACTATTTGATTGATAAAATATACTTAATGCTAGAGAAGAATGACTTATGCGCACAAGAGGTGTAATAGTATAGCCCAAGGAGGCAGTTGCAAGTGGGAAATTTATTTGAATTCTCATTTTATCTTAAAAGTTTATATATATATATATATATATATATATATATATATATATATATATATTTCTTTTTTTTACTTTGCTTAGTCTTTTATTTGGTCTTTCAATCACACAGCAAATGTTTACAAAAGATCTACTTCATTCCAGACAGTGTTGTATACACTGGGAAGAGAAGTAAATAAAACCAATCAGTCTAGTGTAAGAAGAGATGTGTCCATCAACAGCATCATCACCATCATCATCATGGAGAGAGCTAAGGGTAAAATTAGAAATATATGCAAAGAACAATAGTAACATGATCAAAGAAGAAAGGAATGAAATATGTGTGAACTACTTTTTCTGTTCTGTTCCTTTTAACGCCAGGTCCCCAAATTTATCTATAATAAAAGAACCCTCTAACAATGCTAATTAGCAAAACTGAGACCTATTATAACTTCTTTACTTTTTTGGGGGGGAAGGTCTTCCCGAACCAGGGCTCAAACCCATGTCCCCTGAATTGTCAGGCAGATTCTTAACCACTGCACCACCAGGGAAGTCCTGGACAATGGATCTTTTTTTTTTTTAACTTATTTTATTGAGGTCTAGTTGATCTACACAATTGTGTTAACTTCTACTGTCCAGCAAAGTGATTCAGTTAGAACTATACACATATTCCTTTTCATATTCTTTTCCATTATGGAATATCACAGGTTCCCAAATATAGTTCCCTGTACTATACAGCAGGACCCTATTTTTTATCCATTCTATATATACTGGTTTACATCTGCTAGTCCCAAACTCCTAATCCATCCCTTCTCCAGCACCTCCCCCTGGGCAACCACAAGTCTGTTCTCTGTCTCTGAGTCTATTTCTGTTGCATAGATAAGTTCATTTGTATCATACTTTATTTTATTATTTATTTATTTTTATACAGCAGGTTCTTATTAGCGATCCATTTTATATATATATTAGTGTATATATGTCAATCCCAATTTCCCAATTCATCACACCACCACCCACAACCAGCCACTTTCCCCCCTTGGTGTCCACACGTTTGTTCTCTACATCTGTGTCTCTATTTCTGACGTGAAAACTGGTTCATCTGTACCATTTTTCTAGTTTCCACATATATGTGTTAATATATGCTATTTGTTTTTCTCTTTCTGACTTACCTCCCTCTGTACAACAGTCTCTAGCTCCACCCACATCTCTACAAATGACCCAATTTTGTTCCTTTTTATGGCTGAGTAATATTCCATTGCATACATGTACCACATCTTCTTTATCCATTTGTCTGTCGATGGGCATTTAGGTTGCTTCCATGACGTGCCTACTGTAAATAGTGCTGCAATGAACATTGAGGTGCATGTGTCTTTTTGAATTATAGTTTTCTCTGGGTATATGCCCAGTAGTGGGATTGCTGGGTCATATGGTAATTTTATTTTAATGAACCTCCATACTGTTCTCCATAGTGGCTGTATCAATTTACATTCCCATCAACAGTGCAGGAGGATTCCCTTTTCTCCACACCCTCTCAAGCATTTGTTGTTTGTAGATTTTCTGATGATGCCCATTCTAACTGGTGTGAGGTGAAACCTAATTGTAGTTTTGATTTGCATTTCTCTAATAATTAGTGATGCTGAGCAGCTTTTCATGTGCTTCTTGGCCATCTGTATGTCTTTGGATAAATGTCTATTTAGGTCTTCTGCCCATTTTTTGATTGGGTTATTTCTTTTTTTTAATATTGAGCTGCATGAGCTGTTTATATATTTTGGAGATTAATCCTTTCTCTGTTGATTCATTTACAAATATTTTCTCCCTTTCTGAGTGTTGTCTTTTCATCTTGTTTGAAGTTTCCTTTGTATTGCAAAAGCTTTGAAGTATCATTAGGTCCCATTTGTCTATTTTTGTTTTTATTTCCATTTCTCTAGGAGGTGGATCCAAAAAGATCTTGCTGTGATTTATGTCACAGAGTATTCTTCCTATGTTTTCCTCTAAGAGTTTTATAGTGTCTGGTCTTACATTTAGGACTTTAATCCATTTAGAGTTTATTTTTGTGTATGGTGTTAGGGAGTGTTCTAATTTCATTCATTTACATGTAGCTGTACAGTTTTTTCAGCACCACTTATTGAAGAAGCTGTCTTTTCTCCACTGTATATTCTTGTCTCCTTTATCAAAGATAAGGTGACCATTAGTGCATGGGTTTATCTCTGAGCTTTCTATCCTGTTCCACTGATCTGTATTTCTGTTTTTGTGCCAGTACCATATTGACTTGATTACTGTACCTTTGTAGTATAGTCTGAAGACAGGGAGTCTGATTCCTCCAGCACCATCTGTTTCCCCTTAAGACTGCTTTGGCTATTAGGGGTCTCTTGAGTCTCCATACAAATTTTAAGATTGTTTGTTCTAATTCTGAAAAAAAAAATGCCATTAGTAATTTGATAAGGATTGCATTGAATCTATAGAGAGCTTCGGGTAGTATAATCAATTTCAAAATGTTGATTTTCCAATCCAAGAACATGGTATATATCTCCATCTGTTTGTATAACAGTTAATTTCTTTCATCAGTGTCTTATAGTTTTCTGCCTACAAGTCTTTTGTCTCCTTAGGTAGGTTTATTCCTAGGGATTTTATCCTTTATGCTGCAATGGTAAATGGGAGTGTTTCCTTAATTTCTCTTTCAGATTTTTCATCATTATTGTATAGGAATGCAAGAGAAATATGTGCCTTAATTTTGTATCCTGCAACTTTACCAAATTCATTGAGTAGCTCTAATAGTTTTCTGGTGGCATCTTTAGGTTTCTCTACGATAGTATCATGTCATCTGCAAACAGTGATAGTTTTACTTCTTCTTTTCCAATTTGTATTAATTTTATTTCATTTTCTTCTCTGATTGCCATGGCTAGGACTTCCAAAACTATGTTGAATAATAGTGGTGAGAATGGACATTCTTGTCTTGTTCCTGATCTTAGTGGAAATGCTTTCAGTTTTTCACCATTGAGAATGATGTTTGCTGTGTGTTTGTTGTATATGGCCTTTATTATGTTAAGGAAATTTCCCTCTATGCCCACTTTCTGGAGGGTTTTTATCATAAATTGGTGTTGAATTTTGTCAAAAGCTTTTCCTGCATCTACTGAGATGATAGTATGGTTTTTATTCTTCAATTTATTAATGTGGTGTATCACAATGCTTGATTTGCATATATTGAAGAATCTTTGCATCCCTGGGATAAATCCCACTTGATTATGGTGTATGATCCTTTTAATGTATTGTTGGATTCTGTTTGCTAGTATTTTGTTGAGGATTTTTGCATCTATATTCATCAAGGTTATTGGTCTCTAATTTTCGTTTCTTGTAGTATCTTTGTCTGGTTTGGTATCAGGGTGATGGTGGCCACATAGAATAATTTTGGGAGTATTCCTTCCTCTGTACTTTTTTGGAAGAGTTTCAGAAGGTTGTGTGTTAGCTTTTCTCTAATTGTTTGATAGAATTCACCTGTGAAGCCATCTGGTCCTGGACTTTTGTTTGTTGGAAGATTTTTAATCACACTTTCAATTTCATTACTTGTGATTGGTCTGTTCATATTTTCTATTTCTTCCAGGTTCAGTCTTGGAAGATTATACCTTACTAAGAATTTGTCCATTTCTTTCAGGTTGTTCTATTTATTGGCATAGAGTTGCTTGTTTTAGTTTCTTAGGAAGCTTTGTATTTCTGTGGTGTCTGTTCTAACTTCTCTTTTTTCATTTCTAATTTTATTGATTTGAGTCCTCTCCTTTTTCTTGATGAGTCTGGCTAATGGTTTATCAATCTTGTTTATCTTCTCAAAGAAGCTTTTAGTTTTATTGATCTTTGCTATTGTTTTCTTTGTTTCTATTTCATTTATTGCTGCTCTGATCTTTATGATTTCTTACCTTTTACTATTTTTGGTTTTGTTTGTTCTTCTTTCTCTAATTGCTTTAGGTGTAAGTTTAGATTGTTTATTTGAGATTTTTCTTGTTTCTTGAGGTAGGCTTGTATTGCTATATACTTCCCTCTTAGAACTGCTTTTGCTGCATCCCATAGGTTTTGGATCATTGTGTTTTCATTGTACTTTGTGTCTAAGTATTTTTTTTATTTCTTCTTTGATTTCTTTAGTGATTTATTTGTTATTTAGTAACGTAATGTGTTTGTGTTTTTTTACATTTTTTTCCTTGTAACTGATTTCTAATCTCATAGCATTGTGGTCAGTAAACATGTTTGATATGAGTTCAATTTTCTTAAATTTACTGAGGCTTGATTTGTGACCCAGGAAGTGATCTATCCTGGAGAATGTTCTGTGTGCACTTCAGAAGAAAGTGTAATCTGCTGTTGCTGGATGGAATGTCTTATAAATATCAATTAAAACTACCTGGTCTATTGTGTCATTTAAAGCTTGTGTTTCCTTATTAATTTTCTGTCTGGATGATCTGTCCATTGGTGTAAGTGAGGTGTTAAAGTCCCCCACTATTATTGTGTTACTGTCAATTTCCTCTTTTATAGCAGTTAGCATTTGCCTTATGTATTGAGATGCTCCTATGTTGGGTGCATATATACTTATAATTGTTATATCTTCTTCTTGGATTGATCCCTTGATCATTATATAGTGTCCCTCCTTGTCTCTTGTAATGTTCTTTATTTTAAAGTCTATTTTATCTGATATGAGTATTGCTACTCCAGCTTTCTTCTGATTTCCATTTGCATGGAATATCTTTTTCCATCCCCTCACTTTCAGTCTGTATGTGTCCCTAGGTTTGAAGTGGGTCTCTTGTAGACAGCATATATATGGGTCTTGTTTTTGTATCTCTTCAGCAAGCCTGTGTCTTTTGGTTGGAGAATTTAATCCATTCACGTTTAAGGTAATTATTGATATGTGTCCCTATGACCATTTTCTTGATTGTTTTGTGTTTGTTTTTGTAGGTTATTTTCTTCTCTTGTGTTTCCCACTTAGAGAATTTCCTTTGGCATTTATTGTAGAGCTGGTTTGGTGGTGCAGAATTCTCTTAGCTGTTGTTTGTCTATAAAGCTTTTGATTTCTCCATGGAATCTGAATGAGATCCTTGCTGGGTAGAGTAATCTTGTCTGTAGATCCTTCCCTTTCATCACTTTAAATATATCATGCCCCTCCCTTCTGGCTTGTAGAGTTTCTGCTGAGAAATCAGCTGTTAACCTTATGGGAATTCCCTTGTATGTTATTTGTCATTTTTCCCTTGTTACTTTTAATTATTTTTCTGTCTTTAATTTTTGTCAGGTTGATTA
Organism: Mesoplodon bidens; assembly: GCF_964165515.1. Lineage (NCBI taxonomy): Eukaryota > Metazoa > Chordata > Mammalia > Artiodactyla > Ziphiidae > Mesoplodon > Mesoplodon bidens. The sequence continues at coordinate 126,410,753 of NC_138176.1, read as the reverse complement.
CTATGTGTATCAGCATGTTTCTCCTTGGGTTTATCCTGCCTGGGACTCTCTGCCCTTCCTGGACTTGTGTGGCTATTTCCTTTCCCATGTTATGGAAGTTTTGCACTATAATCTCTTCAAATATTTTCTTGGGTCCTTTCTCTCTCTCTTTTCCTTCTGGGACGCCTATAATGTGAATATTGTTGCATTTAATGTTGTCCCAAAGGTCTCTTAGGCTGTCTTCATTTTGTTTCATTCTTTTTATTTTTTATTCTGTTCCTTAGCAGTGAATTCCACCTTTCTGTCTTCCAGGTCACTTATCTGTTCTTCTGCATCAGTTACTCTGCTATTGATTCTTTCTAGTGTATTTTTCATTTCAGTTATTGTATTGTTCATCTCTGTTTGTTTGTTCTTTAATTCTTCTAGGTCTTTGTTCTTTAATTCTTCTAGGTCTTTGTTAAACATTTCTTGCATCTTCTGGATCTTTGCCTCCATTCTTTTTCTGATGTCCTGGATCATGTTCACTATCATTATTATGAATACTTTTTCTGGAAGGTTTCCTATCTCCACTGCATTTAGTTGTTTTTTGGGGGGTTTCATCTTGTTCCTTCATCTGGTACGTAGCCCTCTGCCTTTTCATTTTGTCTATCTTTCTGTGAATGTGGTTTTTGTTCTTCAGGCTGCAGGACTGTAGCTCTTCTTGCTTCTCTATAACTTATTTTCTTAAATTTTTAAACCTACTCTATTTTATATAACATAAATGCCCAATAAATATTCACTGTTACTGATATTAATTTCAATGACTTATTTAAACAGTGCTGAAAAATAAAGAAACATTTTAGAATAAGAAGTAGACAATATATGAAAGAACTCTTCAGGCGTCTTTGCCTTTCTAGACTCAATCATTGCCTTCCTGGCCTGTAACATGTAGTAGATTAATCTTGCCTAACTAGAGTCTCCCAGTCCTGCCTTCATTTTGCCAGATTTACTCTGCTGGTACATTTCAGGTCTTCTCCAGTTTCTGAACGAGTTACTGGCATCTTTAAAATCGTAATGTGAAGTTATGTGTGTCTTGAACTGGAAAAGATAAGACTTCTGGAGGATATTTAATTAAATTCGATTTATGCCCTGCTTCTTGAACTCCAAACAACTCTAAATTTACATCTTATTTGGCAGGACTGTAATTACAGGGGAAAGTCTGCCTTCTAAGGCATTGCTCTTAGAAATATACATCTAGCCACTTAAGTAATGACTTGCCTTGAGAAATTATGAAGTACTGAGCTCTCCTTGAACCACACAGACAATTTCTCTCAGCAGGTACCTGAACACAATGATGTGCACTCTGAAAGAGGATTGCCATGATTTTTAATCTGCCTGGCTTTCTGATCAGGCAAAATATAAATCATTTAATCAGCTCCCAACTGAGCATCAGGTACAACTAGTATAAATTTTCTTTCATAAAAGTTTCATCAAAGCTGATGATGGCTGCACTGACTTATCTTTTACTAGAGAAATTACAGCCTGCAAAGATTGGCTGGTCATCATACATGATTTATGGGCTTAGGGGGGGATGGCCTTCATGCAGAGGAGTTCAAGTGTAAATGGCCTCTGCAGTTACTTCTGTCTTTCCCTTAAAATAATGCTTTGCTTCATTTACTGCAAAGGAAATGCCAACTAACAACGGCTTTTCATTTTTGTTTGTTTGTTTCCTGAAAACACTCTCATTTCCATCAGTTTCCAGCTAGAAACAGAATTGGCAGATACAATCTTCAGTATGGTAATTGTTTCTTATAAGCTAACAATTCTGTATGAAGAGCTAGAAGAATAAAAAGAATCATAATGCTCTACTTAGTTTCATACTGATATTTATAAAATGAATATTATTAAATTAGATGTCTTGCTATTGGCTATTTTATATTTCTGATAAAACATCTGTGGGACTGTAAGGTGGAAAATACTTCCAACTAAATTAAGGAAATGTGGATTCAAAAACTTTCTTAATAATATCACTAACTCACTTGTCTCTTTTGTTTTTGTGATAGTAAAACTGGCAACTTTAAGGTGGAAAAAATCATCTTAGTATCATAAACACTATTCACAATGAGAGGGGACAGTGAGAAACTACTGACGGAAAGACTAAATAGTCCTAATCATGAAACGTTTGTAAGACAAGTATTATATCTCTCAAGTACTGGTCAAGAAATAAGACATAAATCAGTGCTAACAAGTAAACAGGTAAGTTAATTTTGGGGAATCCAATTTGCAGGAGGCTTACAACACTCATAATGGATTTCAACTTAAAAGCCCCATCATTTCATACTTTTAAATCAATAAGTATCTGAATTGATTTACACTCCAATTCCATGTAGTTTAATTTAATGTGTTTTTGCTGAATTATAGTAAAACTTAAAGTGGGGCAAATAGGTATAAAAATTTGATTCAAAAATTTAAAGTTCAGTTGAAAAGACTGGGGATAAGGTAAATGTTAAACAGTCTATGTCCCAAGAAGTAAGATTTGTATATTCTGAAAACTATTCAGCACACAATCAATTAAAACTCCTTAACGCAAATGAATATAAAGTGTCTGAAGTATCATGGCCACAGATGAGCTCTCTCACAAGAACAATCATTCTAGCTGATAACAGAGTGAGCTCTCTTCTCAGATGGAAAAATGGAATAACAGTCTATCGCACATGTGACAAAGGGAAAAAGAGTAATTTTTGATTATGATGTTAAACAAGTAAAAATTCTCTTAAAACCAAAACCAAGGCAAATGCTAATCCAAGCATGCTTAGAAAGTCGATCATAATCAACTTCTCAGTCACAAAGTCCAGTCAGTTGCACAGTAGCTGCTGCTGTCACATCCTATGTACCATAACTCGACCACTGAAGTGTCATTAAGTCTTAAAGAAAGTAGAATTCTGGAAGCTTCCAAGGGCAACTTTATCCCCAGGTCTCAAGCATGAATAACGACCTCATTGAGGATTCCATAATCCATTAAACTCAGATTCCAACATTCTTCCACAAGTCCTTTTGCAGTTTTCACCAACTTTAGTGTACAGAGGAGTTGCCCAGGGGTTAATCCAAATCTTCCTAGATTTAAGTTTCTTACCAGAAATTTGAGTAAGTTGGCCTGGCACCTGGCTTCCTCCACCATCACACAACTCTTCAAGGAAACCTGATGGAGATTTGCTGCTGCTGTTGTTAAGTCTACATAAACACTATACTGAAAAAAACCTTTTTAAATACAATAAAGGATCCTCAGGTAGTGTGATACATTCTAGATGTTCACTCTTGTTCACTAGGTGAATGAGACAGTAAAAACTGATTTGAAGAAGAAAATTTATAACTTCTGATCCCTGGTGTGCCTGGCCACAGTAAATGAGAAATAAAGAAATACAGGACTATAAAAACAATGGATGTCAAAACCAGTTTGAGCTTGATTTATGTTTCTGTTTCAGGAGGATAAAACGACACTTTTCATTGAGAGTGATGTTATTGGGCTACTGGTCTTATTTAACCTGAAGTTTACTGTCCATCATCTTCATTCTTCACTATAGACTTGTAAGCTTACATGTGACAGCTCCAAGGAACTGTCATTTCTCAGAAGCTCTGGGCCTTTACTGGTCAGTGTTTCCCCCTTCCCCTCAAGTGAAATGTTTCACCATCTAGCCAGCTGTATAGTCCAGAAATTTCTAATTTCTTAGAGAGTACCTTCAATTTCTTAAATTCTTAAATTTCTTAAATGCATATATTAATGAAAGGAAGTCTGTTCATAGTCCTGTCATTCCCCCCCATATTTTATCCATTGATGAGCTACTTTGATTTTTGCCCCTAAATACTTCTCCACTTCTTGAAAATTATCAGACAAACTCAAACTCCATCATCTCAGAGCTGTGTTCATTTGCATACCCACAAATCAAATCATGAAACAAAAACAAAGTGATCCCTTGATGACCCCTTTCTCCATTTAAACTTCTTGGTGGCTTCACATTGCTATTAGGATTAGAACAAAACTCCTTCACATGCACATATAGCCTTTTACACTTTGGTCCCTACCTCTATCTTCACCTGAATCTGTTATCTTGATTTCATTTACCCTACTGTCACTGTGTTTGCGCCAGGTTGGTCTGCTGAGTCTTCCTTGCTTACTGTGCTCCTTCATGCTCCCTCCTTCCATAGGGCATTTGCATATCCTGTTTCCTTTCTCTGTGATGTCCTTTCCACTCAGAATCCCATGAATGCTTATGCATCCTTCATATGTCAGCTCAAACATAACTTCCCAGGGGAAGGTTTTCTGTCAATCCCCCTGAGATCAAATCAGAAGGATACATGCATCCCAATGTTCCTTGCAGTGCTGTTTACAATAGCTAAGACATGGAAGCAACCTAAATGTCCAGTGACAGAAGAATGGATAAAGAAGGTGTGGTACATATATACAATGATATATTACTCAGCCATTAAAAACAATGAAATAATGCCATTTGCAGCAACATGGAAGGACCTAGAGATGGTCATACTGAGTGAAGTAAGTCAGACAAAGAAAAATATCGTATGATATCACTTACATATGGAATCTAAAAAAAAAAAAAAGATACAAATGAACTTGTTTGCAAAACAGAAACAGACTCACAGACTTAGAGAATGAACTTATGGTTACCAGGGGGGAAGGGGGATAGTTAGGGAGTTTGGGATTGACATGTACACACTGCTATATTAAAAATGGATAACCAACAAGGACCTACTGTATAGCACAGGGTACTCTGCTCAATATTCTGTAACAACCTAATTGTGAAAAGAAGTTGGAAAAGAATAGATAAATTTATATGTATAACTGAATCACTTTGTTGTACACCTGAAACTAATCAACAAATCACTGTACTCCAATATAGAATAGAAAGTTAAAAAAATAAAAGTGAAAGGGGAAAAAATAAAATGAATATGGAAAGTAAAAAAAATATATTATAGGAAGACATAAACCACAAAGCTTTCCTTTATAACTTGGCACAGGTGAATTTTCCATATTTTAATGATTACTTGACTAAAAATTATTTCTTCTATAGAAAATTCATTTAATTTACTTTAGTATTCCTAGCTTTCAGCACAATAAAAGGCACATAGTATTTATTGAATGCATGAATGAATGAAGATATATGTTCATATCTAGAAAAAAAAATTATGTGACTCCAAGGACAGAAACAGAAGTAAATTCAAACTGTTAATTGAAATGATATAGGAAAAAATCATTATGGCAGCATCATTCTGAAAATTTTCATCCTTAGATGCTTTTACACTCAAATATTATTGAGGCTTATGTTTGTATGGGTTATAGTGAAGAAACTCACCATGTTAGACATTAAAACTGAGAATTAAAATATATATTTATTTATAAACTCATTCAAAAATAATATAAAATAAACCCAGTACATGTTAACATCATATATAATTCCCAAATAAAATAACCAGTAAGAGAAATGGCTTTGTTTTACATTGATATAATCTCTTTATTATTTGACTTAATAAAGGACAGCCAGGTTCTCAGATATGCTTCCACTGCAATATCACACATCATGTAGCCTCTAGAAAACTACACTTGTAAGAAAATGAGAGTGAAAAAGTAAAAAGAATTTTATAATGTATTATGAAAATAATTTTGATCTTTCTGACCCCATGAAAAAGCATGTTAGGTACCCACGCCCCCCACCAGGGATTCCTACTTTGAGAACCACCAATATAATTTATTCTCCAAACTGAGAGACTTTTGAAAACAAAAGACTGTACTATAAATATTTATGATAGAATATCAAGCATAAACATGGCTTATCATTAATATGTGTTAATAAATGGTCATAGGGCCTCCTTGGTGGTGCAGTGGTTGAGAGTCCGCCTGCCAATGCAGGGGACACGGGTTCGTGCCCCGGTCCGGGAAGATCCCACATGCCGCGGAGCGGCTGGGCCCGTGAGCCATGGCCGCTGAGCCTGCACGTCCGGGGCCTGTGCTCCGCAACGGGAGAGGCCACAACAGTGAGAGGCCCGCATACCGCAAAAAGAAAAAAAAAAAAAAAAAAAAAAGGTCATAGAAATATGCTAATTAAAATATCTTTTTTTTTTTTTTTTTTTTTTTGTGGTACGCGGGCCTCTCACTGTTGTGGCCTCTCCCGTTGCGGAGCACAGGCCCCGGACGCGCAGGCTCAGCGGCCATGGCTCACGGGCCCAGCCGCTCCGCGGCATGTGGGATCCTCCCAGACCGGGGCACGAACCCGTGTCCCCTGCATTGGCAGGCGGACTCTCAACCACTGCGCCACCAGGGAAGCCCTAATTAAAATATCTTATACAGTTTCCCCTCAGTATTTGCAGGGAATTAGTTCTAGGACCCACTGGGATACCAAAATTCATGGATGCTCAAGTCCCATAGTCGCACCTGTATCCACGGTTCCACATCTGTGGATTCAACCAACCACAGATCATGTATTAGGTTTGTAATCTGTGGTTGGTTGAATCTGCAGATGTGGAATCCAGACCTCCCAATATGGAGGGTCAACTTTATATTTATTTTTAAAAATTGGTATATAAGTGGACCCGCACAGTTCAAACCTGTGTTGTTCAAGGGTCACCTGTAATTCAAAACAAATATAGATCATATAGCATTGAAAATTTTACTACACTACTGTAAATTTTTTTTTTTTTACACTTTTGTGTACTCAGAGAGTTAACATTGTGTCTTATATATGATAGGTTTTTCAGGGATACTTAATGAACAAATGAATAAGTTACTGTGTAAAGGCACAACTAAATAACTCTGACTGCATGTTTCCCAGCCCTTATAGTCTGTTTTGAAATGGACACAGGAGGGTGAATTAATACTGTTGCAGTGATTCTACCATATTATTCCCTACTTCCTTGAAGTCACAACTTTTCAGGCTTTTTATTACAAAACTATAAAGGTAGAATCTATGAAGTGGAATACAAAGTCTCCTATATGGTGTGATTGTAGAGTCACAGAGCCTTTAATCCTGAAAAATTATTCCCAACTCTAGCTGTCCTTGAAATATATTGACCACAGTTGTTAAGCATTATCATTCTTCGTTCTCGATTGCCAATTTTTAAATGTACGTATGCTTGGGAGAAACACCGCATCCCTCATTTAAGAACAAAATAGCCACCCAACACTAACCTTATATTCAAGTCCTTAAGATTTCCCTAGAAATTGTTGAAACACACACACACACACAGGGCACAAACCACTTACAAAGGGATATTTAATCATTTATTTAATCAAGATAGAAAACTTCCTGAGTTTGAGACGGCCTTAGATATTTTCTCTTCCACAGAGATAACCTTAAACATGAAAGCATTCTTGGGTGCAATATAGATTCAGGATAATAAGAAATGTTGAGGATAGAGGCAGGTGATTTAGTAAGTTGATAAGAACTAATTCAACAAATATATGGAATCTTCTTAGAAAAAGTTTAATGATTAAGATTTAAGATTAATGATATAATTTTAAATACTTTATAAAATATTTTTCATATACCTTTTAAAAAAACACTACTTTAATACTTTTATAGCCAAAAGTTAATGGAAAGAAAAGGCAAATAATCTCTTCTAATTACTAAGTGTTTTGAATGTATTATTAGCTGTTACTATATCATATAGATTGACTAGAATCACTTTCAATTTTCCAGAAATCATATCTAAATAAAAACACTAAAAACTGAAACTGATATAGAAAAACATAATTTGTTAAATGATTTACTTATTGATTTCATACTGCTGAAAATGATTTATTAATCCTCTTTCTACATGTTAATTAGGCATATTAATATTCCTTTTGCTACAAGGGATTCAAATATACAAAAAAGCTAGATTTGAATATAAGTGATATGACAGAAGCACACAAATAACTAAAATATAAGGCAATGATCCAAAGTTTTGGAGGTTTCCAGAGAAAGGGGATATTACTTTTGGTTTTGATCATCTAGGGAAAAGAAACACAGATTTAAGCCTTTGTTGGGTACATATGAGATAAATTCTTCTCTTGAAAATGAAATGAACCTGGTAAAAGAATTATCCTCAGAACAGCCCCTGAATACAAAGTGAGTGGAGGGCTGGCTTCTACTGGGAGGATAGAGAATCAAAGTTAGTTTTCAGTAGTATTGTTAGGAAATAGAGGTAGAAACATGGCTGATACTAATAAAAAGAAATTACAACAAGGAAAGATGGTAAAATGGAAAGTGAAAGCATAAGAAAAGCGTTCATAGAGATGTTGATGGTCAAGATAATTGAGAGACAGGAGGAGCAAGGAAGGTATTCAGCTTCTAGATCCGTTTGTGAATATAATGTATGGGCGGTAACTGCATTAGGTTGAATAGGTAGCCAGAATTTCAGCTTATACTATAAGATGTGAAAACGTAGAAGAGGGAGAGATATGTCTTATTCATGTTTATATCTCTGGAATGTATAACAGTTCCAGGAACTTAGCAAGTGCTTGAGAAATGGCTATTGATTGAGGACTGAATGTACAGTGTGTAGTCCTTGGCTCATGCTGGGTAGATGTGGATCTAAGCCTGTGAAAGAGAACTTGGAGATAGACCACAGGGGTCTTGCCTGTCCAGACAGATTACACTTTACTAGATTTCAATACAATGTCATAAAATATGTTTGAAAAATGAATTAACTATTTAAAGAAATACTTTAGGATTTTCATAGCAAGTTACATTCAGGACACATGGGAGCAAGAGATTTCAAGCTATAGGTATCATTTCTAGGAGGGAAAACCACTCATCTGCAGAAAAAACACAAGGAGGGAACTAGAGAAATGAAATTTACTGATTTTTTTTTTAACATCAGGCACTACATTACACACATTGGGTACATTTTCTGATTTCCTTCCTTTTCCTAGAATATTTTCATGAAAATTTTATATGAGAAATCTGAGGTTCAGACATTTTAAATAATAAAAATTACATACACAGAGAGAAGATACGATTTAACCTTCACTTTAAAGCACATACTATTCCTACTATAGCAAAAGTTACATTCTGGGAAGCACCTACTTCAAAGCTGATTAGAAGACCTTATGGAAGATCAAAAGTTTGAACATCAGGGGACTTCCCTGGCAGTCCAGAGGTTAAGGCTCTGCACTTCCAAGGCAGTGGGCACAGGTTCGGTCTCTGGTCGGGGAACTAAGATCCCACATGCTGTGTGATGCTGTGTGGCATGGCCAAAAAAAAAAAAAAAAAAAGAGTTTGAACATCAGTGATGGAGATTAAGAATGTCATGAATTCTTGGCTACACTTCCTACAGAGATGTAGAGTCTACTTTTTCCCTCCCCTGGAACCTGTGCTGTGACTCTTTTTGACCAATCGGATGTGACAGAAATGATACTGCCTATCCTCCAAGGCTAGGTTATAAGTCTTGGAACTTTTGATAAGTCTCTTGGAAAGCTCACTCTGGGGGAAGCCAGCCACCTTGTAAATAATCTGATTCTCCTGAGAGTACCATGCTTTAGGAATCCCAAGTCACTTAGAGAGACCCTGCAGAATGAGATGCAATGTGAGGAGAGAGCAAGGCTCCAGACATGGGAGTGAAGAAGCATGCTCACAAGTGAATCCTCCAGGCCCAGCTACCCCAGCTGATGCTGTGAGGATCACCACGCTGAGTACTTCTCCAACTCCTGATCCACCAAACTGTGATCAAAATAAAATGGTTGTTTTGAGCTGTTATGCTTTAGGGTAAACTGTTGAGTAGTAATACGTAATTGGAAGAGCCAGAGACAGCAAAAGTCACAATACTGCCATTGATTATTTTTAAAATGATACATCAAATGATGTTGAAGATGCTTGTAAACATTGAGTATTACATAAATAACCTAATGATTAATGATATGTTAAATCAGATTATTCCAATATAATAACATCACACACACACACACACACACACACACACACTAAGCAAGCTAAAAAAAATGAGAAAACAGTAGCAGGTGAAAATGAAATGTGAGGAGAGAGGGAAATTCTACTAGTCAGCACTGATCTGTCAAATAGGACTCATTCTGATATTTGCAGAGCTTTACCTCAAAGGGTCATTTTAAAAATCCTCCTTACCTATGTGGGAATTATTTAGCCCAAGTGACCCACCTTCAGTGCCCTACCCCACAGCTAGGTCAGTTAAAATCAATTCTCAGTTAAAAATCAACGAACAAGGAAAGACTTAAAGGAAAGGAGAGAAAGATTTGACAAGGGCTTTATTGAAACCTCTCTGCACTTTACACATTTTGGGCCTAGAAATGTAATAAGCATTTGCTAGTCATCCTGGGAAAAGCTATTTTCTCTCCTCTCAGCTATAACCAAAGAATGAGGCAACAATGCTTTGTCTAAAAATCTCCTTTTACAAAGAAACTAATATTAGACTGTAAACTAAGAAAGGTGCTGTGCTTTCAGGAAGCATTTCACCAAACTCATTGATTGTTTCCTGCTCGTAGATAATCCTGAGTAAGTATGCTCATTGATTTATGTCAGTTCTAAAAGCCCCAATTCTCCTGAATTATTCTAGTGCATTTCAAGCCAACAAATTCTAATTCATTTCTTTAATCTATGGACTGCCTAAGAAAATTTCAGTCATTTCAATAGGATTTTTCAAATGTATAAAATGTATTTTTAAATGCTCATGTCTTTGATAAATATTTCATATTTCAAAATGATTTGTTGATGGGCACCATGGAACTTTAAGTGGCGTTAAACATATGTGCGCTTAGCTCATATACCATGTTCTGTCACAGACCTTTAGTGTCTGACAGCACTTAACGATTTGATCTGGGCATTTGTTTCTATGTTGTCTACAGTGGTGACACTCAATCAGCATAAGATTCTAGTAGCCATTTGACTTTAGATAATAACAGGTGTAAATCATTATTGCTGCACAGGGTGAGAAATGTAGGGTTCTTCTTTAAATTAGCATGATGACTCTTATTTTTCTTTTTTAAAGTTTATCATAAATACCAACAATTGACAGGTCCTGCTTTTCCACAGATTTCCCACAGCAAATATTGAAATATGATGGCACATAAAACACTTCTAGAGGTGATATGGCACAATATTTCTAGCAAAACAACTTTCACAATTCTTCACTTCTGCCTCCCTCTGTATGTCAAATGTAAATCAATTTATCATGTTAGAAGATTTCAAATTCACAAGCTCAGGCTGCTCCAAAAAGAAATAATTTCTTTACCTATGCCAAACCAAGGAAATTAGGCAAAGATAAGTCAAAATCTCAGGCTGATTTGTTTATCCACATAAACCCTGTACTTTGATAGTATTTGGCACATAATGGATGTCCATAAATAGTTGTTCAATTAGTTAACAATTAGGTAGACATTTTAATTGTCCCCAAATGATTATTAAGGCAAAATAATATATATATAATATATTGTATGTATTTTACATATATAAATTATTTACAAAACAGAAATAGACACACAGACATAGCAAATAAACTTATGGTTACCAAAGGGTAAAGAAAATAAACTTATGGTTACCAAAGCATAAAGGGGGGTTACCAAAGGGTAAAGGGATAAATTAGGAGGTTGGGATTAACATATACACACTACTATGTATGAAATAGGTAAACAACCAGGACCTAGTGTATAACTCAGGGAACTATGCTCAATATTTTGTACTAACATAAGGAAAAATAATCTGAAAAAGAATATAAATTTATCTGAGTCACTGTGCTGTACACCTGAAACTAACATGACATTGTAAACCAACTATACTTCAATCGAAAGAAAAAGGAGTAGATCATTGGAAAAACATTCAAAGTTCTGTATGCGCCCCTCCCAAATTTCATTCTCTTTTCCTTCAGTGTCTCAGAGGACATCATATCTAAGCTTGCTGTTCTTTTAGTAGTTTTACCACATGTATTTGTATCTCTCATCAAAAGACTGCTTTGTTTTGCCTGCTTTTGACCTTTATATAATTGGAACTGTCAAGTATATGTTCTTCAGGAACTTTTTACAATTTTCTCCATTGTGTTGTTAGATTCATTATGATCACTCATTTTTGCTTCTCTGTGGTGCTCCATTGTATATGAACATAACACAGTTTATATGTCCTGTCTTCTGCTCATGGCATTTCCTTATTTCTGTTTTTATTTACTTATAAACAGTTCTGTTAGAAACACCCTTTAATATGTTTCTGTTTCCTGGTATGTGTGTATGACAGTTTCTCAAGAGTATATATGCAAGTACATTTAAAGGGTATATTGCTAGGTGTAGAGTTGTTGGTTACACATTGTGCATATCTTTCCCATTTCCTGAAAATGCCATAATATTTTCCACAGTGGTTATATAAATATACATTCTTAACATTAGTGTGTAAAATTTCCAGCTGCTGACATTCCCACAAACATTTGATATTCTACTACTATTTCAAGTAAAGTACTTTTTTAAAGCTATTGAGCTAGTTTTGAGGGACTACGAACACTAAAATGTAAGTCTTTTCTTTCTAAAAAGGTAAAAAATAACCAATTGACAATAAAAAGTGCCTCTACATAGTGTTCTTGAATTATCAAAAGCAATTATTCTCAATCCATATATAGTCAAATATCATTTAATAGTCAAGCATGTAATATATTCATTCAGAGGCCAAGTTGTCTTTTTAGGTCTTCATTACACAAGATTTATCATTTTATCAAAGCAAACTAGTAAACAATTCAAAAGTCTTCAACAATAATATATGGTTATTTCTAAGGTAGACAAGGCAAGGATTTCATATTGCAACATTTATCCTGTGGAACATTTGAATTGTGATATGTTATATAAGGATAGGATTCTGTGTTCTAGTGAGTCTGAGTTTAATTTGGTACCAATGTACTCATTACTGTACATCATCTTAATCTTTATTAAGTTAATCAACGTTTTGAATATCCAAGAGGAGCATCTCATATTTAGTGCTTTCTAAGTGTTTTAGGTCACAGAACCCTTTTGCTTATAGTGTCCCATGAAACATAGTTTTGGAATTGTGGTCACATAATATTTGTATAAACTTCTTAACGAAACCCAACAATGCAAAATTGTGCCTTATGTTGTACCATTCTGTGAAGTCTATATCCCTTTCTTTGATGAGATTTTTTTTAACATCTTTATTGGAGTATAATTGCTTTGCAATGGTGTGTTAGTTTCTGCTTTATAACAAAGTGAATCAGTTATATATATAAATATACATATGTTCCCATATCTCTTCCCTCTTGTGACTCCCTCCTTCCCACCCTCCCTATCCCACCCCTCTAGGTGGTCAAAAAGCACCAAGCTGATCTCCCTGTGCTATGTGGCTGCTTCCCACTAGTTATCTATTTTACGTTTGGTAGTGTATATATGTCCATGCCACTCTCTCACTTTGTCACAGCTTACACTTTCCCCTCCCCATATCCTCAAGTCCATTCTCTAGTAGGTCTGTGTCTTTATTCCCATCTTACCCCTAGATTTTTCATGTCCTTTTTTTTTTCCTTAGATGCCATATATATGTGTTAGCATACAGTATTTGTTTTTCTCTTTCTGACTTACTTCACTCTGTATGACAGACTCTAGGTCCATCCACCTCATTACAAATAGCTCAATTTCGTTTCTTTTTATGGCTGAGTAATATTTCATTCTATATATGTGACACATCTTCTTTATCCATTCATCTGTTGATGGACACGTAGGTTGCTTCCATGTCCTGGCTAATGTAAATAGTGCTGCAATGAACATATTGGTACATGACTCATTTTGAACTATGGTTTTCTCAGGGTATATGCCCAGTAGTGGGATTTCTGGGTCGTAAGGTAGTTCTATTTTTAGTTTTATAAGGAACTTCCGTAATGTTCTCCATAGTGGCTATATCAATTTACATCCCCAACAACAGTGCAAGAGTGTTCCCTTTTCTACACACCCCCTTGAGCTTTAATTGTTTCTAGATTTTTTGATAATGGCCATTCTGACCGGTGTGAGATGATATCTCATTGTAGTATTGATTTGCATTTCTCTAATGATTAATGATGTTGAGCATTCTTTCATGTGTTTGTTGGCAATCTGTAGATCTTCTTTGGAGAAATGTCTATTTAGGTCTTCTGCCAATTTTTGGATTCGGTTGTTTCTTTTTTGTTATTGAGCTGCCTGAGCTGCTTGTAAATCTTGGAGATTAATCCTTTGTCAGTTGCTTCATTTGCAAATATTTTCTCCCATTCTGAGGGTTGTCTTTTCATCTTGTTTATGGTTTCCTTTGCTGTGCAAAAGCTTTTAAGTTCCATTAGGTCCCATTTGTTTATTTTTGGTTTTATTTCCATTTCTCTAGGAGGTGGGTCCAAAAGGATCTTGCTGTGATTTATGACATACAGTGTCCTACCTATGTTTTCCACTAAGAGTTTGATAGTGTCTGGCCTTACTATTAGGTCTTTAATCCATTTTGAGATTGTTTTTGTGTATGGTGTTAGGGAGTGTTCTAATTTCATACTTTTACATGTACCTGTCCAGTTTTTACAGCATCACTTATTGAAGAGGCTGTCTTTTCTCCACTGTATATTGTTGTCTCCTTTATCCAAGATAACGTGACCATGTGTGCATGGGTTTATCTCTGGGCTTTCTATCCAGTTCCATTGATCTATATTTCTGTTTTTCTGCCAGTACCATACTGTCTTGATTACTGTATCTTTGTAGTATAGTCTGAAGTTAGGGAGCATGATTCCTCCAGCTCCATTTTTCGTTCTCAAGATTGCTTTGGCTATTTGGGGTCTTTTGTGTTTCCATACAAATTGTGAATTTTTTTGTTCTAGTTCTCTGAATAATGCCAGTGGTAGTTTGATACGGATTGCATTGAATCTGTAGATTGCTTTCAGTAGTATAGTCATTTTCACAATGTTGATTTTTCCAGTCCAAGAACATGGTATATCTCTCCATCTATTTGTATCATCTTTAATTTCTTTCATCAGTGTCTTATAATTTTCTGCATTCAGTTCTTTTGTCTCCTTAGTTGGTTTATTCCTAGATATTTTATTCTTTTTGTTGCAGTGGTAAATGGGAATGTTTTCTTAATTTCACTTACAGATTTTTCATCATTAGTGTATAGGAATGAAAGAGATTTCTGTGCATTGATTTTGTACCTGGCTACTTTAAGAAATTCATTGATTAGCTCTAGTAGTTTTCTGGTAGCATCTTTAGGATTCTCCATGTATAGTATCATGACATCTGCAAACAGTGACAGCCTTACTTCTTCTTGTCCGATTTGGATTCCTTTTGTTTCTTTTTCTTCTCTGGTTGCTGTGGCTAAAACTTCCCAAACTATGTTGAATAATAGTGGTGAGAGTGGGCAACCTTGTCTTGTTCCTGATCTTAGTGGAAATAGTTTCAGTTTTTCACCATTGAGAAAGATGTTGGCTGTGGGTTTGTCATATATGGCCTTTATCATGTTGAGGACAGTTCCCTCTATGCCTACTTTCTGAAGGGTTTTTATCATAAATGGGTGTTGAATTTTATCAAAAGCTTTCTCTGTATCTATTGAGATGATCATATGGTTTTTCTCCTCCAATTTGTTAATATGGTGTATCACATTGATTGATTTGTGTATATTGAAGACACCTTGCATTCCTGTAATAAACTCCACTTGATCATGGTGTCTGATCCTTTTAATGTGCTGTTGGATTCCGTTTGCTAGTATTTTGTTGAGGATTTTTGCATCTATGTTCATCATTGATATTGGCCTGTAGTTTTCTTTCTTTGTGACATCTTTGTCTGGTTTTAGTGTCAGTGTGATGGTTGTCTTGTAGAATGAGTTTGGGAGTGTTCCTCCCTTTGCTATATTTTGGAAGAGTTTGAGAAGGATAGCTGTTAGCTCTTCTCTAAATGTTTGAAAGAATTCGCCTGTGAAGCCATCTGGTCCTGGGCTTTTGTTTGTTGGAAGATTTTTTATCACAGTTTCAATTTCAGTGCTTGTGATTGGTCTGTTCATATTTTCTATTTCTTCCTGGTTCAGTCTCGGCAGGGTGTGCATTTCTAAGAATTTGTCCATTTCTTCCAGGTTGTCCATTTTATTGGCATACAGTTACTTGTAGTAATCTCTCATGATCCTTTGTGTTTCTGCAGTTAGGTCTCCTTTTTCATTTCTAATTCTATTGATTTGCGTCTTGTCTCTTTTATTTTTTTTTTTTTTTTGATGAGTCTGGTTAATGGTTTATCAATTTTGTTTATCTTCTCAAAGAACCAGCATTTACTTTTATGGATCTTTGCTGTCTTTTCCTTCATTTCTTTTTAATTTATTTCTGATCTGATCTTTATGATTTCTTTCCTTCTGCTAACTTTGGGGTTTTTTTTTGTTGTTGTTCTTCTTTCTCTAATTGCTTTAGGTGTGCGGTTAGGTTGTTTACTTGAGATGTTTCCTGTTTCTTGAGGTAGGATTGTATTGATGTAAACTTCCCTCTTAGAACTGCTTTTGCTGCATCCCATAGGTTTTGGGTCGTTGTGTCTCCATTGTCAGTTATTTCTAGGTTTTTTTTTTTTATTTCCTCTTTGACTTCTTCAGTGATCACTTGTTTATTAAGTAGTGTGTTGTTTAGCCTCCATGTGTTTGTATTTTTTCCAGATCTTTTCCTGTAATTGATATCCCATCTCATGGCATTGTGGTCAGAAAAGATACTTGATATGATTTCAATTTTCTTAAATTTACAAAGGCTTGATTTGTGACCTAGGATATGATCTATCCTGGAGAAAGTTCCATGAGCACTTGACAAGAAAGTGTATTCTGTTGTTTTTGGATGGAATGTTCTATAAATATCAATTAAGTCCATCTTGTTTAATGTACCATTTAAGCTTGTGTTTCCTTATTTATTTTCATTTTGGATGATCTGTCCTTTGCTGAAAGTGAGGTGTTCAAGTTTCCTACAATGATCCTGTTACTGTTGATTTCCGCTTTTATGGTCATTATGTATTAAGGTGCTCCTATGTTGGGTGCATAATTATTTACAATTGTTTTAACTTCTTCTTGGATTGATCCCTTGATCATTATGTAGTGTCCTTCTTTGTCTCTTGTAATAGTCTTTCTTTTAGAGTCGATTTTGTCTGATATGACAATTGCTACTCCAGCTTTCTTTTGATTTCCATTTACATGGAATATCATTCTCCACCCCCTTACTTTCAGTCTCTATGTGACTCTAGGTCTGAAGTGGGTCTGTTGTACACAGCTTGTATATGGGTCTTGTTTTTGTATCCATTCAGCCAGTCTGTGTCTTTTGGTGGGAGCATTTAATCCATTTTCATTTAAGGTAATTATCGATATGTATGTTCCTATTCCCATTTTCTTAATTGTTTTGGGTTTGTTATTGTAGGTCATTTCCTTCTCTTGTGTTTCTTGCCTAGAGAAGATCCTTTAGCATTTGTTGTAAATCTGGTTTGGTGGTGCTGAACTCTCTCAGGTTTTGCTTGTCTGTAAAGGTTTTAATTTATCCATTAAATCTGAATGAGATCCTTGCTGGGTAGAGTAATGTTGGTTGTAGGTTTTTCTCCTTCATCACTTTAAATATGTCCTGCCACTCCCTTCAGACTTGCACAGTTTCTGCTGAAAGATCAGCTGTTAACATTACACGGACTCCTTGTGTGTTATTTGTTGTTTATCCCTTGATGCTTTTAATAAGTTTTCTTTGTATTTAATTTTTGATAGTTTGATTAATATGTGTCTTGGCATGTTTTTCCTTGGATTTATCCTGTATGGGACTCTCTGTTCCTCCTGGACTTGATTAACTATTTCCTTTCCCATATTAGGGAAATTTTCAACTATAATCTCTTCAAATATTTTCTCAGTCCCTTTCTTTTTCTCTTCTTCTTCTGGGACCCCTATAGTTTGAATGTTGGTGCATTTAATGTTGTCCCAGTGGTCTCTGAGACTGTCCTCAGTTCTTTTCATTATTTTGTCTTTTCTCTTCTCTGCAGTAGTTATTTCCACTATTTTATCTTCCAGGTCAGTTATCTGTTCTTCTGCTTCAGTTATTCTGTTATTAAACCCTTCTAGAGTATTTTTAACTTCATTTATTGTGTTGTTCATAGTTGCTTGTTTCATCTTTGTTCTTCTAGGTCCTTGTTAAATAATTTTTTGCATTTTCTCTACTCTATTTCCAAGATTTTCGATCATCTTTTTTATCATTATTCTGAAATCTTTTATCGGTAGACTGCCTATTTCCTCTTCATTTGTTAGGTCTGGTGGGTTTTTACCTTGCTCCTTCACCTGATGTGTGTTTTTCTGTCCTCTCATTTTGTTTAACTTACTGTGTTTGGGGTATCCTTTTCGCAGGCTGCAGGTTCATAGTTCCTGTTGTTTTTGGTGTCTCTCCCCAGTGGCTAAGGTTAGTTCAGTGGGTTGTGTAGGCTTCCTGGTGGAGGGGACTAGTGCCTGTGTTCTGGTGGATGAGGCTGGATCTTGTCTTTCTGGTGGGCAGGTCCACATCTGGTGGTGTGTTACGGGGTGTCTGTGGCCTTATTATGATTTTAGGCAGCCTCTCTGGTAGTCGGTGGGGTTTTGTTCCTGTCTTGCTAGTTTTTTGGCATAGGGTGTCCAGCACTGTAGCTTGATGGTCGTTGAGTGAAACTGGGTCTTGCTGTTGAGATGGAGATCTCTTGGAGATTTTCGCCATTTGATATTACATGGAGCTGGGAGGTCTCTTGTGGACCAGTGTCCTGAAGTTGGCTCTCCCACCTCAGAGGCACAGCACTGACTCCTGCCTGGAGCACCAAGAGTCTCTCATCCACACAGCTCGGAATAAAAGGGAGAAAAAATAGAAAGAAAGAGTATAAAATAAAATAAAATAAAGATAAAATAAAGTTATTAAAATAAAAAATAATTATTAAGAAAAGATTTTTTTAAGTAAAAAAAAAAATTGGACAGAGAGAACTCTAGGACAAATGGTGAAAGCAAAGCTACATACAAAATACAGACAAAATCTCACACAGTAGCATCCACATACACACTCACAAAAAGAGTTAAGGGGGAAAAAATAATATATCTTGCTCCCAAAGTCCACCTCCTCAATTTGGGATGATTTGTTGTCTATTCAGGTATTCCAGAGATGCAGGTACATCAAGTTGATTATGGAGTTTTTTTTTTTTTTTTTTACATCTTTATTGGAGTATAATTGCTTTACAATGTGTGTTAGTTTCTGCTTTATAACAAGGTGAATCAGTTATACATATACATATGTTCCCATATCTCTTTCCTCTTGATCTCCCTCCCTCCCACCCTCCCTATCCCTCCCCTCTAGGTGGTCACAAAGCACCAAGCTGATCTCCCTGTGCTATGTGGCTGCTTCCCACTAGCTATCTGTTTTAATTTTTGTAGTGTGTATATGTCCATGCCACTCTCTCACTTTGTCACAGCATACCCTTCCCCTTCCCCATATCCTCAATTCCATTCTGTAGTAGGTCTGTGTCTTTATTCTTGTCTTACCCTTATGTTCTTCATGACATTATTTTTTCTTAAATTCCATATATATGTGTTAGCATACAGTATTTGTCTTTCTGTTTCTGGCTTACTTCACTCTGTATGACAGACTCTAGGTCCATCCACCTCATTACAAATATCTCAATTTCTTTTCTTTTTATGGCTGAGTAATATTCCATTCTATATATGTGACACATCTTCTTTATCCATTCGTCCGATGATGGACACTTAGGTTGTTTCCATCTCCAGGCTATTGTAAATAGAGCTGCAATGAACATTTTGGTACATGACTCTTTTTGAATTATGGTTTTCTCAGGGTATATGCCCAGTAGTGGGATTGCTGGGTCATATGGTAGTTTTATTTGTAGTTTTTTAAGGAACCTCCATATTGTTCTCCATAGTGGCTGTACCAATTCACATTGCCTCCAGCAGTGCAAGAATGTTTCCTTTTCTCCACACCCTCTCCAGCATTTATTGTTTCTAGATTTTTTGATGATGGCCATTGTGACTGGCGTGAGATATACAGACTGCCAACAAACACATGAAAGAATGCTCAACATCATTAATCATTAGAGAAATGCAAATCAAAACTACAATGAGATATCATATCACACCAGATAGATTGTGGAGCATTAATACGCTGCTCCTGAGGCTGCTGGGCAAGACTTTCCTTTCTCTTCTTTGTTCACAAAGCTCCTAGATTTCAGCTTTGGATTTGGCCCTGCCTCTGTGTGTAGGTCACCTGAGGGCACCTGTTCTTGTCTCAGACAGAATGGGTTTAAAGGAGCAGCTGACTAGGGGGTTCTGGCTCACTCAGGTGGGGGAGGGGAGGGAGGGATATGAATGCGGGGTGAGCCTGCGGCAGCAGAGGCCTGCGTGATGTTGCAGCAGCCTGAGGCACACTGTGCTTTCTTCCAGGGAAGTTGTCCCTGGATCACGGGACCCTGGCAGTGGCAGGCTGCCAGGGTCCTGGGAGGGGCAGTGTGGATACTGACCTGTGCTTGCACACAGGCTTCTTGGTGGCTGCAGCAGCATCCTTAGCATCTCATGCCCATCTCTGGGGTCTGCACTGTTAGCCACAGCTCGCACCGATCTCTGGAGCTCCTATAAGCAGTGCTCTTAATCCCCTCTCCTTGTGCACCAGGAAACAAAGAGGGAAGAAAATGTCTCTTGCCTCTTCGGCAGCTCCAGAATTTTTCCCGGACTCCCTCTGGGCTAGCTGTGGCACATTAGCCCCCTTCAGGCTGTGTTCACTCCGCCAACCCCAGTCCTCTTCCTGAGATACGACTTCCGAAGCCAGAGCCTCTGATCCCAGCCCCACCCGCCCAGGCGGGTGAGCAGACAAGTCTCTCGGGCTGGTAAGTGGTGGTCGGCACCGATCCTCTGTGCGGGAATATCTCCACTTTGCCCTCCGCACCCCTGTTGCTGTGCTCTCCTCTGCGGCTCTGAAGCTTCCCCCCTCTGCTACCCGAAGTCTCTGCCCACGAAGGGGCTTATACTGTGTGAAACCTTTCTTCCTTCACAGCTCCCTCCCGCTGGTGCAGGTCCCATCCCTATCCTTTGTCTTTTTTTTTCTTTTTTCTTTTGCCCTAACCAGGTACGTGGGGATTTTCTTGCCATTTGGGAGGTCTGAGGTCTTCTGCCAGAATTCAGTGGGTGTTCTATAGGAGCAGTTCCACATGTAGATGTATTTCTGATGTATCTGTGGGGAGGAAGGTGATCTCCAAGTCTTATTCTGCTGCCATCTTCTCCGACACATCTGATGAGATTTTTTAAATGTAAATCATACGATACTTCACGGAATATGAACTTATCTAGCTTTCCCAAAAGGCAAACTGATGATCTTTATAAAAGCTTTAGATAGTTTTATTTTTTATTTTTATTTTTATTTTTTTTTGTCAGCCACCCCATGTCTTTTTTTTATTAGTAGTTTCTGCTTTATAACAAAGTGAATCAGTCATACATATACATCTGTTCCCACATCCCTTCCCTCTTGTGTCTCCCTCCCTCCCACCCTCCCTATCCCACCCCTCCAGGCGGTCACAAAGCACTGAGCTGATCTCCCTGTGCTATGCAGCTGCTTCCCACTATCTATCTACCTTACGTTTGGTACCGTATATATGTCGATTCGTCTCTTTCGCTTTGTCACAATTACCCTTCCCCCTCCCCATATCCTCAAGTCCATTCTCAAGTAAGTATGTGTCTTTATTCCTGTTTTACCACTAGGTTCTTCATGACTTTTTTTTTTCTCAAATTCCATATATATGTGTTAGCATACGGTAATTGTCTTTCTCTTTCTGAGTTACTTCACTCTGTATGACAGACTCTAGGTCTATCTACCTCATTACAAATAGCTCAGTTTTGTTTCTTTTTATGGCTGAGTAATATTCCATTGTATATATGTGCCACATCTTCTTTATCCATTCATCCGATGATGGACACTTAGGTTGTTACCATCTCCAGGCTATTGTGAATAGAGCTGCAATGAACATTTTGGTACATGTCTCTTTTTGAATTATGGTCTTCTCAGGGTATACGACTAGTAGTGGGATTGCTGGGTCATATGGTAGTTCTACTTTTTGTTTTTTAAGGAACCTCCATACTGTTCTCCATAGTGACTGTACCAATTCACATTCCCACAAGCAGTGCAAGAGTGTTCCCTTTTCTCCACACCCTTTCCAGCATTTATTGTTTCTAGATTTCTTGATGATGGCCATTCAGACTGTTGTGAGATGATTTCTCATTGTAGTTTTGATTTGCATTTCTCTAATGATTAATGATGTTGAGCATTCTTTCATGTGTTTGTTGGCAGTCTGTATATCTTCTTTGGAGAAATGCCTATTTAAGTCTTCTCCCATTTTTGGATTGGGTTGTTTGGTTTTTTGCTATTGAGCTGCATGAGATGCTTATAAATTTTGGACATTAATTCTTTGTCAGTTGCTTCATTTGCAAATATTTTCTCCCATTCTGAGGGTTGTCTTTTGGTCTTGTTTATGGTTTCCTTTGCTGTGCAAAAGCTTTGAAGTTTCATTAGGTCCCACTTGTTTATCTTTGTTTTTATTTCCATTTCTCTAGGAGGTGGGTCCAAAAGGATCTTGCTGTGATTTATGTCATAGAGTGTTCTGCCTATGTTTTCCTCTAAGAGTTTGATAGTTTCTGGCCTTACATTTAGGTCTTTTATCCATTTTGAGCTTAGTTTTGTGTATGGTGTTAGGGAATGATCTAATCTCATACTTTAACATGTCCCTGTCCAGTTTTCCCAGCACCACTTATTGAAGAGGCTGTCCTTTCTCCACTGTACATTCCTGCCTCCTTTATCAAAGATAAGTTGTCCATATATGCGTGGGTTTATCTCTGGGCTTTCTATCCTGTTCCATTGATCTATCTTTCTGTTTTTGTGTCAGTATCACACTGTCTTGATTACTGTAGCTTTGTAGTATAGTCTGAAGTCAGGGAGCCTGATTCCTCCAGCTCCGTTTTTCGTTCTCAAGATTGCTTTGGCTATTCGGAGTCTTTTGTTTTTCCAAACAAATTCTGAGATTTTTCTTTTCTAGTTCTGTGAAAAATGCCAGTGGTAGTTTGATAGGGATTGCATTGAATCTGTAGATTGCTTTGGGTAGTAGAGTCATTTTCACAATATTGATTCTTCCAATCCAGGAGCATGGTATATCTCTCCATCTATTTGTATCATCTTTAATTTCTTTCATCAGTGTCTTATAATTTTTTGCATACAGGTCTTTTGTCTCCTTAGGTAGGTTTATTCCTAGATATTTTATTCTTTTTGTTGCATTGGTAAATGGGAGTGTTTTCTTGATTTCACTTTCAGATTTTTCATCATTAGTGTACAGGAATGTCAGAGATTTCTGTGCATTAATTTTGTATCCTGCTACTTTACCAAATTCATTGAGTAGCTCTAGTAGTTTTCTGGTAGCGTCTTTAGGATTCTCGATGTATAGTATCATGTCATCTGCAAACAGTGACAGCTTTACTTCTTCTTTTCCGATTTGGATTCCTTTTATTTCCTTTTCTTCTCTGATTGCTGTGGCTAAAACTTCCAAAACTAAGTTGAATAAGAGTGGTGAGAGTGGGCAGCCTTGTCTTGATCCTGATCTTAGTGGAAATGGTTTCAGTTTTTCACCATCGCAGATGATGTTGGCTGTGGGTTTCTCATATATGGCCTTTATTATATTGAGCAAAGTTCCCTCTATGCCTACTTTCTCCAGGGTTTTTATGATAAATGGGTGTTGAATTTTGTCAAAAGCTTTCTCTGCATCTATTGACATGATCATATGGTTTCTCTCCTTCAATTTGTTAATATGGTGTATCACATTGATTGATTTGCGTATGTTGAAGAATCCTTGAATTCCTGGAATAAACCCCACTTGATCATGGTGTCTGATCCTTTTAATGTGCTGTTGGATTCCGTTTGCTAGTATTTTGTTGAGGATTTTTGCATCTATGTTCATCAGTGATATTGGCCTGTAGTTTTCTTTCTTTGTGACGTCCTTGTCTGGTTTTGGTATCAAGGTGATGGTGGCCTTGTAGAATGAGTTTGGGAGTGCTCCACCCTCTGCTATATTTTGGAGGAGTTTGAGAAGGATAGGTGTTAGCTCTTCTCTAAATGTTTGAGAGAATTCGCCTGTGAAGCCATCTGGTCCTGGGCTTTTGTTTGTTGGAAGATTTTTTATCACAGTTTCAATTTCAGTGCTTGTGATTGGTCTATTCATATTTTCTATTTCTTCCTGATTCAGTCTTGGCAGGTTGTGCATTTCTAAGAATTTGTCCATTTCTTCCAGGTTGTCCATTTTATTGGCATAGAGTTGCTTGTAGTAATCTCTCATGATCTTTTGTATTTCTGCAGTGTCAGTTGTTACTTCTCCTTTTTCATTTCTAATTCTATTGATTTGAGTCTTCTCCATTTCTTTCATGATGAGTCTGGCTAATGGTTTATCAATTTTGTTTATCTTCTCAAAGAACCATCTTTTAGTTTTATTGATCTTTGCTATCATTTCCTTCATTTCTTTTTCATTTATTTCTCATCTGATCTTTATGATTTCTTTCCTTCTGCTAACTTTGGGGTTTTTTTTTTCTTCTTTCTCTAATTGCTTTAGGTGCAGGGTCAGGTTGTTTACTCGAGATGTTTCCTGTTTCTGAAGGTGGGATTGTACTGCTATAAACTTCCCCCTTAGAACTGCTTTTGCTGCGTCCCATAGGTTTTGGGTCGTCCTGTCTCCATTGTCATTTGTTTCTAGGTATTATTTTATTTCCTCTTTGATTTCTTCAGTGATCACTTCGTTATTGAGTAGTGTATTGTTTAGCCTCCATGTGTTTGTATTTTTTACAGATCGTTTCCTGTAATTGATGTCTAGTCTCATAGCACTGTGGTCAGAAAAGATACTTGATACAATTTCAATTTTCTTAAATTTACCAAGGCTTGATTTGTGACCCAAGATATGATCTATCCTGGAGAATGTTCCATGAGCACTTGAGAAAAATGTGTATTCTGTTGTTTTTGGATGGAATGTCCTATAAATATCAATTAAGTCCATCTTCTTTAATGTATCATTTAAACCTTGTGTTTCCTTATTCATGTTCATTTTGGATGGTCTGTCCATTGGTGAAAGTGGGGTGTTAAAATCCCCTACTCTGAGTGTGTTACTGTTGATTTCCCCTTTTATGGCTGTTAGTATTTGCCGTATGTATTGAGGTGCTCCTATGTTGGGTGCATAAATATTTACAATTGTTATATCTTCTTCTTGGATCGATCCCTTGATCATTATGTAGTGTCCTTCTTTGTCTCTTCTAATAGTCTTTATTTTAAAGTCTATTTTGTCTGATATAAGAATTGCTATTCTAGCTTTCTTTTGATTTCCATTTGCATGGAATATTTTTTTCCATCCCCTTACTTTCAGTCTGTATGTGTCTCTAGGTCTGAAATGGGTCTCTTGTAGACAGCATATATATATGGGTCTTGTTTTTGTATCCATTCAGCCAATCTGTGTCTTTTGGTGGGAGCATTTAGTCCATTTACATTTAAGGTAATTATTGATATGTATGTTCCTATTCCCATTTCCTTAATTGTTTTGAGTTCATTATTGTAGGTATTTTCTTTCTGTTGTGTTTCTTGCCTAGAGAAGTTCCTTTAGCATTTGTTGTAAAGCTGGTTTGGTGGTGCTGAACTCTCTCAGATTTTGCTTGTCTGTAAAGGTTTTAATTTCTCCATCAAATCTGAATGAGGTCCTTGCTGGTTAGAGTAGTCTTGGTTGCAGGTTTTTCTCCTTCATCACTTTAATTATGTCCTGCCACTCCCTTCTGGCTTGTAGAGTTTCTGCTGAGAGATCAGCTGTTAACCTGATGGGGATTCCCTTGTGTTATTTGTTGTTTTCCCCTTGCTGCTTTTAATATGATTTCTTTGTGTTTAATTTTTGACAGTTTGATTAATATGTGTCTTGGAGTATTTTTCCTTGGATTTATCCTGTATGGGACTCTCTGTGCCTCCTGGACTTGATTAACTATTTCCTTTCCTATGTTAGGGAAGTTTTCAACTATAATCTCTTCAAATATTTTCTCAGTCCCTTTCTTTTTCTCTTCTTCTTCTGGGACCCCTATAATTCGAATGTTGGTGCATTTAATGTTGTCCCTGAGGTCTCTGAGACTGTCCTCTGTTCTTTTCATTCTTTTTTCTTTATTTTGCTCTGCAGCAGTTATTTCCACTATTTTATCTTCCACCTCACTTATCCGTTCTTCTGACTCAGTTATTCTGCTATTGATCCCATCTAGAGTATTTTTCATTTCATTTATTGTGTTTTTAATCGATGCTTGATTCATCTTTAGTTCTTCTAGGTCCTTGTTAACTGTTTCTTGCATTTTGTCTATTCTATTTCCAAGATTTTGGATCTTGGAAGTAGAATCTTGGATCATCTTTACTATCATTATTCTGAATTCTTTTTCCGGTAGACTGCCTATTTCCTCTTCATTTGTTAGGTCTGGTGGGTTTTTACCTTGCTCCTTCTCCTGCTGTGTGTTTTTCTGTCTTTTCATTTTGCTTATCTTACTGTGTTTGGGGTCTCCTTTTTGCAGGCTGCAGGTTCATAGTTCCTGTTGTTTTTGGTGTCTGTCCCCAGTGGCTAAGGTTGGTTCAGTGGGTTGTGTAGGCTTCCTGATGGAGGGAACTAGTGCCTGTGTTCTGGTGGATGAGGCTGGATCTTGTCTTTCTGGTGGACAGGTCTAAATTTGGTGGTGTATTTTCAGGTGTCTGTGGACTTTTTATGATTTTAGGCAGCCTCTCTGCTAATGGGTGGCATTGTGTTCCTGTATTGCTAGTTGTTTGGCGTAGGGTGTCCAGCACTGTAGCTTCCTGGTCGTTGAGTGAAGCTGGGTGCTGGTGTTGAGATCGAGATCTCTGGAAGATTTTCGCCGTTTGATATTATGTGGAGCTGGGAGGTGTCTTGTGGACCAGTGTCCTGAAGGTGGCTCTCCTACCTCAGAGGCACAGCACTGACTCCTGGCTCCTCAAGTTGAGATAATTCATTGTCTATTCATGTATTCCACAGATGCAGGGTACATCAAGTTGATTGTGGAGCTTTAATCTGCTGTTTCTGATGCTGGTGGGAAAGATTTCCCTCTCTCTTCTTTGTTCTCACAGCTCCTGGGTCTCAGCTTTGGATTTGGTCTTTAGATAGTTTTAGATTGAGATATTATTATTAGTCTCTAATACTTTTGAACAATGTTTTGGACCTGTATTTTTCAGCACTAGAAATTATCCTTACAAAATAATAAAAGATTCATTTAAATACATGCCCAGGCTTCCCTGGTGGCACAGTGGTTGAGCATCTGCCTGCTGATGCAGGGAACACGGGTTAGAGCCCTGGTCTGGGAGGGTCCCACGTGCTGCGGAGCAACTAGGCCCGTGAGCCACAAGTGCTGAGCCTGTGCGTCTGGAGCCTGTGCTCCGCAATGAGAGAGGCCGCAATGGTGAGAGGCTTGCACACCACGACGAAGAGTGGCCCCCGCTCGCTGCAACTAGGGAAAGCCTTTGCACAGAAACAGAGACCCAACACAGCCAAAAATAAATAAATAAATAAAAATACAATTTAAATACATGCCCAAATATGATAAAATTAGAAACAACTTAAATTTACAACAATATACCAGGCTTAGTTACAATAGGATATACTAATAAGCTAGAAAGCATGTTATCTGTAAAAATTCTACTCAAAAAACATCCAAAATTATTTAATAACACCAGGAAATATTCAGAAAATACAAGATTCAGTTGAAATATATGAGTATTTTAAAGCACACATGCATATATTAAAATGTAAATAAAAGTACAAAGGACACAAAATCTAAATAGTGGTAATCCCTAAATGGTGGAATTGTGATTAATTTTAATTTATTTATGAAATTTTGCATTTTTCCCAAGTGATTCACACTTAATGAATACTGTTTTATCAGTACGAAGAGGTAATCACATATTACTAAATTTAAAGTAGCCTTTGAAATCCATCACTAAAACCAATGAACAATAAAAAAATGCTCTCAGCAATTTTTTAAATGTGAAACTTTTTAGTTTGATGTAGTCCCATTTTTTTATTTTTGCTTTTGTTGCCTTTGCCTGTGGAGTCAGATCTAAAAAAAATACTGCTAAAACTGATGTCAAAAGTTACTTCCTATGTTTCCTTATAGGAGTTTTATGGTTTGGTGTCTCACATTCAAGTCTTTAACCTATTTTGAGTTAATTTTTGTATATCATGTCAAAAATTGGTCCAGTTTTTTTTCTCTTACATGTAGAGTTCTAGTTTTCCCAACACCATTTGTTGAAAAGACTGTCTTTTCCGCATTGTATATTTTTGCCCACTTTGTGGTAGATTAATTCATCATATAGCATGAAGTTTTTTTCTGGGCTCTCTGTTCTGTTCCATTGATTTACTTGTCTGTCTTTGTGCCAGTACCATACTGTTTTGATTACTATAGCTTTGTAGGATAGTTTGACATCAGAGAGTTTAATACCTCCACCTTTGTTCTGTACAGCAAAGGAAACCATGAAAAAAACAAAAAGACAACCTACTGAATGGGAGAAAATACTTTCAAACCATATATCTAATAGGGGTTAATATCAAAAAATATATAAAGAACTCATGCAAATCAATATCAAAAAACCAAACAATTCAATTGAAAAGTGAGCAGAGAATCTGAAAAAACATTTTTCCAAAGAAGACATACAAATTGTCGACAGGCACATGAAAGGATGCTCAACATCACTAATCATCAGGAAAATGCAAATCAAAACCACAGTGAGATACCACCTCACACCTTCAGGATGGCTATTATCAAAGAAAACAAGAAAAAACAAGGGTTGGAAAGGATGTGGGAAAAAACAGAATTCTTGTGCACTATTGGTGGGAACATAAATTGGTTTAGCTACTATGGAAAACAGTACAGAGGTTCCTCAAAACATTAAAAATAGAACTACTATATAATCCAGTGATTCAACTTCTAGGTATTTATTCAAAAAGAACAAAATATTAATTTGAAAATATATATGCACCCCTATGTTCACTGCAACATATATACAATAACCAAGATATGGAAGCAGCCTAAGTCCATCGATAGATGAATGGATAAAGAAGATGTGGTGCATATATATATATATATATATATATATATATATATATATATATATATATATACACACACACACACACACACACAAAATAGAATATTGTTCAGCCATAAAAAATATAATGAAATCTTATCATTTGTGACAACACTACCATAAGGGTATCATGCTAAGTGAAGTAAGTCAGAGAGAAACAAATATCATATGATTTCACTTACATGTAGAATCAAAAAAAAAACCAAAACAAACAAAATGAAACCAGACTCATACAGTGAACAGACTGGTGGCTGCAAGAGGATAGGGGGTTTGGGGTGGGAGAAATGAATGAGGGGTCTCAGTAGGTATAAACTTCCAGAAATAAAGTGAATAGACCATGGGAATCTAAGGTTTACTATAGGGACTATAATCAGTAATATTTTATAACTTTGTATGGTGACAGATGGTAACTAAACTTACTGTGGTGATAATTCCTAATACACACAGACATCAAATCACTATGTTGTACACCTGAAACTAATATAATATTGTATGTCAATTATACTTCAATTTAAAAAAATAGATTTTCTTTAAATTAAATTTATTCCTGAAGAAACAATTCAAAGTACAAGGTACCTTCAAGATGGTAGCTTCAGAAGAGGCAATCTATTTTCAAATTACCTGAGCTATTTGAAAAAACTGGAGATTCCTGGGCTCCACCCCTAGAAAGTCTTCTTCTCAAAGTCTAGATATCTCCAATTCTTTAAGCAAAGTTAGACTTGGTTTCTTTTGTGAGATGTATCATTTGTTTTAGAGTATGGTTTTATCACCTATGTGCTCTGAGGTCCACTTTCCTCATCTTTATGTAGTGGAGCATTTCGGTTGGTCTAAAACCTGGTACCCATTATTCCACTGGTGACTAGAAACTAGCAGGCATCCAATTCCCAGCTCCTCAGCCCTATACACATATCCATTTCCTCTGGAGCCATATTTCTGTTGCTGCGAGTACTGGCTGCAGCATTTATCAATAGTAATTCTTTATGTTGATTTCCTTTTACAAAATTACAGAAGGGTAAAGAATCTTCCTGGATAGAAAGAGTACTAAGGCCCTGATCCCTTATACTGCAGAAAGAAAATACAAAATATAAAAATAATGTCTGCACATTTCCAAACACCTATGTGTCACACAGAGGTGTATGGAGATATGGGGTTGTACTAGAGGCAAAGCTCCTGGATCCATGAACTCCCCAGGGACCAGGGGCTCCACTGAGTCCTTATACCTCTGTGTGCCATAAAAATACTGTTATTTGATAAATGTGCCAAGATGTGAAAAAGTTTGAAAAATTCTGTATTACAGGAAAAAACAACAGGGACTCAGATTATGTTATATGGAATATTCAATGTTTATTGTAATGCAGAAGATGGGTCTAGACTGTTTCCCTGTGAAGTGGAAACAACTTTAAGGTATCAGACGTGAGAGGTATGTGCTATTTCCAGCACAGCATGCAGTAAACCCTGAAAATTATCCTGGACCAGCCACTTAAGTGTCACTGGAGTCCCTCAGAATATGCAGCTGCATGTGTACACCATTGGGCTACTTTTGATAGAATTGCGTCCCCCACTAAAAGATATGTTGAAGATCTAACCTTCAGTACCTATGAATGAAAAAATTGGAAGTAGGTTTTTTGCAAATGTAATCAACATAAAATCGGTTCATACTTAGGTCATACTCAGATTAGGCAGGGCCTAATCTAGTGACTTTTCGTCTCTATAAGAAGAAGGAAATTTGGACACAGGTACACAGAGGGAAGAAAGCCCTCTGAGGACAGAGGCAGATATTGGAGTGACGTAGGTACAAGCCAAAGAACACCAAGGATTGCTGGCAACCATCAGCAATGGTTGAGCCATGGAACAAATGATCCCTAAGAGCCTCTAGAAGAAACCACCCTGCTGATGCCTTGATATCACACTTCCAGAGGTCAGAACTGTGAGACAATAACTTTCTGTTGGTAAAAGCTACCCATTTTGTGGTACTTTGTTATGCAAATCTAGAACACTAATACAAGTGGCAACCAATGATCCAAAACCACTGAAGAGCTGTAATTAGTTGCAGCCCAGGTCACTGGCTTACTGAATGTTGTTGGATCAGAGCATCACCTACCAAGGGACATAGGGATTGGTCATTTCTGGAAGCAGCAACATGGGGGAAATGTTTGCAGTATCCTATGTTCTTTGAATCAGAAGCCTAGAAAAATACACACCAAGAAGGAAATGCTTGCAACTACCTAGAGAGGAGTACGTCAAGTTTTTCAACTTGAAGTTTTACCAGAAATTGAATAACCTTTTACAACATACAGTGGTTATAAAAGTTCCCACTGTCATTTTATCTGGGCCCAACATTAGGATGGCACAGTCTCAGTACATGGATGAGCTGATTTTCACATATACAAGAGAAAGCTTCCAGATATGCAACTATATATTCTCTGCTTCCTTGTCACTTTCCACTGTGTACATGTTAATTCATACTAATTTACTTTGAAATAAGGAGAAATGTAAATTAGGGGAGCTTTTCTACATCTGAAAAAGAAAAGAGCATAAGAAAACAGAGTGTGGAAGGACTGAAAGCTGTATTTATATGTTTATAAATATTTTTATCTTATATTTATATCTCTTCTGAGGTTACTTTTCATTTTGTAGTTGGTAGAAGGCAGGAGGAAGAATAAGAAGAGCCATGGCTATGTATTGTATTTGAATATGTGTATATTTGTTCACTTATGAAAAGGAACCCTTCCCTACTGTGATCTTAACTCATTTTTTCCTTTCTATCTCTGTTCTATCTTTGAGTTAAAACGTTTTATGTACCTTGTGTCAAAAGGGCAGTGAAGAAAGGGGGTACAGACTTACAGGATTTTGAAAACTATGAAAAAGTAGCACAACGATTGAAGTTAAATATATGATTACTATAATCAGTGCTGTACTATCCAGAACTCATAAATTTCCCCAATTAGATTCAAGTTCAGATAATTTACAATGGAATATTACTCAACCATAAAAAGAAATGAAATTGAGTTATTTGTAGTGAGGTGGATGGACCTAGAGTCTGTCATACAGAGTGAAGTAAGTCAGAAAGAGAAAAACAAATACCATATGCTAACACATATATACAGAATCAAAAAAAATGGCTCTGAAGAACATAGGGGCAGGAGAGGAATAAAGACGCAGACATAGAGAATGTACTTGAAGACATGGGGAGGGGGAAGGGTAAGCTGGGACGAAGTGAGAGAGTAGCATGGACTTATATATACTACCAAATGTAAAATAGATAGCTAGTGGGAAGCAGCTGCATAGCACAGGGAGATCAGCTTGGTGCTTTGTGACCACCTAGAGGAGTGGGATAGGGAGGGTGGGAGGGAGACACAAGAGGGAGGGGATATGGGGATATAAGTATATGTATAGCTGATTCACTTTGTTATAAAGCAGAAACTAAAACACCATTGTAAAGCAATTATACTCCAATAAAGATGTTAAAAAAAAGAAGGCCTTGAAAATCATGCAAAAAGCCTTAAAGAATATGAACCAGTGGGTAATAAGTAAGTGAATCTATGACATTTCCCTATCTATATGCATTCTGTTCTCAACCAACTTTAAATAGATAGTTTTACATGCTATACTTATAAGAACTAAATGATGTCTTGGTTTACCACTAGCTTGGCATCAAGGCAAAATGTGCCTTAAACTTTTTTTTTTGTTTTCAGACTCTAAGAAAGCTGCTATATCAGGATACCTTCCTAGAACATCAAAAGACAGCACAATATCTTTAAGGATGACTTTACAGCTGGGTTTGAAATCCTTTCAGATCTCTCTGAAAGGTAATGTGGTCAAGCAGAAAAGAATTTCTGCCATCCTTGATATATAACAAGGAAGATATATAAAGGGATGGTAACATACTTGATAGAAAAAAGATAGATACATAGATAAACAGATAATATGTGAACATATGTGTGAGATCTCTGTGATACATGACATATTTGTTTATCATAGTCTTCACATCAGAACTGGAAACTTAAATAATAATTGTAAGGCCAGAGATCGTTAATGAAATGTTAAACACAAATACAGAGACATTCAGAGTGTTAGAAGTTTTTAAAATTATGATTCGTAGCACTTTTCAACCCTTTCTCAGACTCTAGAAGAATGGCAGTTACTTTTTAACTTTTTAAAAGTCTGGACTTTTCTTCCCACTCATGAAAAGTTACCCACTGAAATAACAAAAACATGATTAAGTATAATGATCAATGGTTGGTTTGATTCATTTGTTTTTGACAGGTGACACAGACAGTGATGATCAGACCTTCATCACAATGAAAAAAAATTATAGCACCCCTAATTACATATAACTTTAGGTACCCAGCCTAATGTCTTTGGCAGATAAGAACAAAATAACTTTATTCAATCCACACTCTTGTATTAATTTGTTTACTACAAGTCAGGAGAGCAAATTTCATGAATCTCCTTCATTAGCAATGCAACACTAACTAATGAGACCATTTTCCAGTTTTCTAGTTCTAAAACCAACATTTTGAAATTGATGAAAAACAGTTGGCTGAAATTCAATCTGGCTTTCACTACAGTGATGTTTTTGTAATGTGCTAAAATGTTCTATAGAGAATGTGATATACTAAACAGAGTCCATCCCCTTAATCTTGTGTATAATTATTATAACTTCAAAATAGAAAATAAAAAATTAACTGATATTAAATGTTATTGAGTAAAGGAATTGTCAAAACCTCTATCTTTTTCCAGATTAATTGATAACCTCTCGCCTTTACCATTACTTTCTACAAGGTACTAAACCTCAGGAAAATAATACTGGAAGTCATTCTTGATTACATATTAAGAACACATATATGAGTGTCTCATCAATTTAACAATATTTGCCAACTGAAGCATATAGTGCTGTTCACCTGATCAGGAAGGTGCTATACTACATGACTGAATAACGTTCACTTTATATTGACTTATCACAGAGATGGAGTATCCAAACTGTCACTGTACAAGATTGCATCTGCTGCCTTTTAGTCCATCAACTCAAATTGTTGTTTCTCTGTTTTGAAATAACAGAAAGAACTAACAAACAAGTATACAATTCTTCATTGGGATTAAACAGCAAAGCAGTTAATTGCATCTGTCACAAAGAAGGTAAAAGAACCAGAAGATCATAGTTCAATATGAATAATAACCTCTCATAATAAAACAAGGAGCTTTGAAATTAGAATTTTATGGAATTATGTTATGTAGCCGCTCCAGAATGGCTCAAACTTTTGTAAATAAAGTGATTTCTAGTATTTTTACATCTCCCAAAGATTTTTTAGTGACTTGTTCATATTGTTTTGTACAAATCTAAAAATCATATGTATTCCAACAAGAATTGACTTTTTCTATTTATAGTAAAACTTCTAATTAAATTATAAAACGAATTAATCACTCCTTGAGAATATATCTTCATGGTAGATTGTTCAAAAAAATTAGGATGTACGTATAATGCCTCAATCACAATAAGACTTTATTTCTTATTTAAACAAAGTCTAAAATGCATCCTACTGATAGGCAGCTCTCTTCAAAATGGTAATTTGGGGACCTGGGCTCATTCCACGTTAGTTGTCTTCCATGTTCAACACCTGGCTTGAGTGGTCACCATGATTTTCTTCATGAAGACAATGAAAGATGAAAGAGCACGTGGAATACACATTTGAAAATAACTTCATCACTTTCCATTAGAGAACTAGTTATGTGGTCCCATACAGCTGCAAAGAGTACTGGGAAACCCCTGTTATCCTTGACTGGATGGTGCCTTCTCACCAACGCCTCTATACTATAAAAGAGACCATGATGGCTGATTAAAAAAAGCAGTTGTGAAGTTTTTATTCTGTTGCCAAATAGTGTCTGTTCAACCCAGTGAAACAAAAAGCTGCTTTTGTTTCTTGTCTTGTCAGGAAAGTGTCCTGACATAACACTAGATATAAAAGTATTCTCTAAAAATCTCAAAGGTATAAAAATTATATTTGTGAAAATTTTCATGAACTCTTTCCCTAGATTATTAAAGTCATAGACCCTTATTAAATCCTTTTGTCACCATTCCAGGTAATCTCTAAAATACAGAGTAAGCATATAGATATATGAAGATATTTAATTATTACAAACGTGCCACATAGTACATAGAATCAAAGTTAAGGGATCAGACATCTTAATAGAAACTGAGTTTTTGGACAATCTCACTCTGGAAAACCTATTTCCATAACTACTGGCACATATTCCTTACCCCAAATGTCCATATGCAATTAAAAAGAATGCAACTGATTTTGTGTTCTTTCAAATTTATTTTTTGTGCTGAGCATGGGGTATTTATTTATGCCCACCTGGAACCTCAGAATGTGATCTTATTTGGAAATAGAGTTTTTACAGATGGAATTAGTTAATTTGAGACCACAGTGGATTAGGGTGAACCCTAAATCCAGTGACCGGTGTCCTTAATAAGAAGAAAGGACACAGATACATACAGAGAAGGCCATGTGAAGACACAGAGGGAAGAAGGACATGTGACAATAGAGGTAGAGATTGGAGTGATGCAGCTACAAGGCAAAAAAGAATATCAAGGATTTCCAGCAACCACCAGAAGCTGGGAGAGACATGGAACAGATTCTTTCCCAGAGCCTACAGAAAGAACCAACTCTGCTAACACCTTGATTTCAGACTGTGGCCTCCAGAACTACAAGAGAGTAAATTTCTAATGTTGTAAGTCACCCAGTTTGTGGTAATTTTTACAGCAGCACTAGTAAACATAGAGAGAACATAACAAAATTACATCTTAGAGTTACCTTAGTTGAACAATCATGGCCCTTTTCCTGGGCATTGGATTCCCTTCCTGTTTGTTAGCCTGTAAAACTTTCACTTCTTACCTTCAGGAGGTCATAGATCAGAAGTAGCTATTGCAGAAAAAAAATCAAGAAAATTCCCCCCTTTATCACAAAGAAACATGGAAATAATTACTTTACCATCTCATTCCTCAACTTCTGACTTCACTTGATTTCGGAAGACAGTAATTTTCTCTCCCCATTGGGTACTACAAACGTCTTTTTATTCCACTGAAGTGTCCAAACCTACTTGTTTTTATGTGACAGTTTTATGTGACAGTTTTTATGTGTTGAGTTCATTGCTGGGCCATGGGTCTTAGAATCTCATAGGGGGATTTAATAACAGTAGTAACAATAATTTCTTCAATGTTTCTTACATTCCGTTCACTGTGTTACTTTTATAACAGTCAATCAAAAATTCTAGTTATATCAAACACTTACTGTTCACTCATGGATCAGGGCACCTTCCAGGGAACATACTTACACTTTAAGTTGCTCTTGATCAGGTCAATAAATGAATAATTTTCTGGTGCACTGTATTAACGCTCAGGTAATACCTGAAATAGATAGTTTAGATTTACTTAACAGTGTAAAAGATAACTCAGTTTTTAACATTGCCTTTTCAGAACAACACTGCAATTAATGGCTGAGGGTCCCCAAGATTAAAAGTCATCTTAGAAATAGAATGTATATGAACCAAATAATTTTAGAAGTAAATGGGACTATAGAGATTATTTTCATTTAATACCTTATTTCCACCACGAATCTTTTGTCCCTCTTTTGATCAAATTAGTGAGACACTCAATGGTACTCTAAGTGTAAGATAGTTATCGAAATTCTCTGTATTAAAAGAGGAGAGTAGTGGCATAAGTTGTAGTAACCCATCTTAGTTTTTCTCTGAAAATATATTTGTGGTTCTACTTGAAGTTCCATATTCCATATCTCCTTGGCCATAAGTAACTGACTGTCAATGAGTTAGGGAAAAAATGCTGATCAATTAGGAAAACTTTATTCCTAAAAAGAACTCTGCCTACAGGTCTGATATTATCACCACCACTATCCCAAATCCCTGCACATTTAAGGAAAATGTCCCTAAAAGAGCAAGAGTCATCTTTTCACATTGACTAATCCAGATACTTCTTTATCATTTCAATCTTTTAAAGTCTGCTATAAATACTATTTTGGAAAATCTCCAAATTCCCATCATGACCACTGATTTCCTATGACTTGAGATATTTGGTGTCTATATCTTTGCAATAATGCATTGGGGAATCTCTTCTCTATAAAATACTTTTTATTTATCAACAACTACAGAAGACACATGCTTTATTGTATAATCACATAAGCTTGGTTCTTTGAAGTGGAATTTCAAACATTCAGAGTATACTGTAAAAACCTTATTTAGACTATAATTATCAGTATTTAATACTATGTACTACTAGATAGATAATAAATACTTACAGGGAAACCTAGGTTTATGCCAACAATTAACTTAATCATAATTAATTTTGCAAGAAACTAAGAAGAATGAAATTATTCAAATGTACTCTCAGGAGTTAACTGCAATGCAGATTATTAGAAGAAAGTGATTTATGTCTTGCTCATAATAGAGAAAAAAGGCAAAAAGCCATATGAAAAATACAAAACAATTTTTCTTAGAAAAACAGAACTATGATTATAAATTTTATAAATTTCTGTGAAATAAGTGATGATACATCTAAACTCTAAAAATCATTTTTCAGGTAATGTATGAAGATACTTCACAAGGAATATAGTCATGACATTTTGAACTAAAAAATGAATGAGCATCTAATAAAAACCTAACAGAAGCCTGAGGAATATTAGTTGCCATTGAAAAAAACTATTCTAGTTCTTCTTTCTGTTTTATCCTCTCCTCTCTTGTTTTAAGAGAAAAATTATTACTTTGGATTTATTACTTATTGGATATTATTTAGATCATAGTCAATTAATACAAGGAGAAATAGATGGCTTTACCATGGTTTAAACAGAGACTCTTTGAAATAATCAATAAAAGGTTTGCAGATCAAATAAAAATTACATGGGCACATATTATTTCTAAAATTGGATTAAAGAGCATATTACTACATTATTTTAGTAATAAAACCACATTTTAATAAATTCCCAAGACAATATTTAGTATAATGTAATCTAGATTTTGAGGAAAATCAATACTTCAAGAAAGTTCATGACTCCATGCATCAAAAATATTTAAGTGGCATGTTTTTCTAGGAACTTTTTGTAGAATTCTGTTGGATTTTGTCTTTGCCAGGTCTGTATTTTTTTTAACATATTTATTGGAGTATAATTGCTTTACAATGTTGTGTCACTTTCTGATGTATAACAAAGTGAATCAGCTATACGTATACATATATCCCCATATCCCCTCCCTCTTGCGTCTCCCTCCCACCCTCCCTATCCCACCCCTCTAGGTGGTCACAAAGCACAGAGCTGATCTCCTTGTGCTATCCAGCTGCTTCCCACTAGCTATCTATATTACACTGGTTAGTGCATATAGGTCAATGTCACTCTCTCACTTCATCCCAGGTTACCCTTCTCCCTCCCTGTGTCCTCAAGTACATTCTCTACATCTGCCTCTTTATTCCTGTCCTGTCCCTATGTTCTTCAGACTTTTTTTTTTTTTAGATTCCATATATATGTGTTGTTTTTCTCTTTCTGACTTACTTCACTCCGTATGACAGACTCTAGGTCCATCCACCTCACTACAAATAACTCAATTTCATTTCTTTTTATGGCTGAGTAATATTCCATTGTATATATGTGTCCCATTTTCTTTATCCATTCATTTGTCCATGGGCAATCAGGTTGCTTCCATGTCCTGGCTATTGTAAATAATGCTTCAATGGACACTGTGGTACATGATACTTTTTGAATTATGGTTTTCTCAGGGTATATGCCCAGTAGTAGGAATGCTGGGTCATATGGCAGTTTTATTTTTAGTTTATTAAGGAACTTCCATACTGTTCTCCATAGTGGCTGTATCAATTTACATTCCCACCAACTGTGCAGGAGGGTGCCCTTTTCTCCACACCCTCTACAGCATTTACTGTTTGTAGATTTTTTTTTTTTTTTTGGCTGTGTTGGGTCTTCGTTTCTGTGCGAGGGCTTTCTCTAGTTGTGGCTAGCGGGGGACACTCTTCATTGTGGTGCACAGGTCTCTCACTGTCACGGCCTCTCTTGTTGTGGAGCACAAGCTCCAGATGCACAGGCTCAGTAGTTGTGGCTCACGGGCCTAGTTGCTAAGCGGCACATGGGATCTTCCCAGACCAGGGCTCGAACCCGTGTCCCCTGCATTGGCAGGCAGATTCTCAACCACTGTGACACCAGGGAAGCCCTGTTTGTAGATATTCTGATGATGGCCATTCTGACTGGTGTGAGGTGATACCTCATTGTAGTTTTGATTTACATTTCTATAATGATTAGTGAGGTTGAGCATACTTTCATGCTTTTGTTGGCAATCTGAATATCTTCTCTGGAGAAACATCTATTTAGGTCTTCTGCCCACTTTTGGATTGGGTTGGTTGTTTTTTAGATATTTAGCTGCATGAGTTGATTGTATATTTTGGAAATTAATCCTTTGTCAGTTGCTTCATTTGCATATATTTTCTCCCATTCTGAGGGTTGTCTTTTTGTCTTGTTTATGTTTTCCTTTGCTGTACAAAACTTTTAAGTTTCACTAAGTCCCATTTGTTAATTTTTGTTTTCATTTCCATTTCTTTAGGAGGTGGGTCAAAAAGGATCTTGCTGTGATTTATGTCATAGCGTGTTCTGTCTCTGTTTTCCTCGAAGGGTTTTATAGGGTCTGGCCTTATATTTAGGTCTTTAATCCATTTAGAGTATATTTTTGTGTATGGTGTAAGGGAGTGTTCTCATTTCATTATTTTACATATAGCTATCTAGTTTTCTCAGCACCACTTATTGAAGAGGCTATCTTTTCTCCATTGTATATTCTTGCCTCCTTTATCAAAGATAAGGTGACCATATGTGCATGGGTTTATCTCTTGGCTTTCCATCCTGTTAAACTGGCCTGTATTTCTGGTTTTGTTCCAGTAGCATACTGTCTTGATTACTGTAGTTTTGTAGTATAGTCTGAATTCAGGGATCATGTTTCCTTCAGCTTTGTTTTTCTTTCTCAAGATTGCTTTGGCTCTTCAGGGTCTTTTGTGTTTCCATACAAATTGTGAAATTTTTAGTTCTAGTTGTGTGAAAAATGCCATTGGTAGTTTGATAGGGACTGCACTGAATCTGTAGACTGCTTTGGGTACTATAGTCATTTTCACAATGTTGATTCTTCCAATCCAAGAACATGGTATATCTTTCCATCTGTTTGTATTATCTTTAATTTCTTTCTTCAGTGTCTTATAGTTTTCTGCACAGAGGTCTTTTGTCTCCTCAGGTAGGTTTATTCCTAGGTATTTTATTCTTTTTGTTGCAGTGGTAAACGGGAGTGTTTCATTAATTTCTCTTTCAGATTTTTCATCATTAGTGTATAGGAATGCAAGAGATTTCTGTTCATTAATATTGTACCCAGCTACTTTACCAAATTCATTGATTAGCTCTCATAGATTTCTGGTAGCATCTTTAGTATTCTCTATGTATAGTATCATCTCATCTGCAAACAGTGACAGTTTTACATCTTCTTTTCTGATTTGGATTCCTTTTATTTATTTTTCTTCTCTGATTGCTGTGGCTAAAACTTCCAAAACAATGTTGAATAACAGTGGTGAGAGTGGGCTATCTTCCTGATCTTAGTGGAAATGATTTCAATTTTTCACCACTGAGAATGATGTTGGCTGTGGTTTTGTCATATAAGGCCTTTATTTTGTTGTGGTAAGTTCCATCCATGTCTATTTTCTGGAGGGTTTTTATCATAAATGGGTGATGAATTTTGTCAAAAGCTTTTTCTGCATCTCTTTAGATTATCATATGGTTTTTATTCTTCAATTTAATATGGTGTATCACATTGACTGATTTGCATACATTGAAGAATCCTTGCATTCCTGGGACAAACCCCACTTGATCATGGTATATGATCCTTTTAATGTGCTGCTGGATTCTGTTTGCTAGTATTTTATTGAAGAGTTTTGCATCTATGTTCATCAGTGATACTGGCCTGTTGTTTTCTTTCTTTGTGACAGCTTTGTCTGGTTTTGGTATCAGGGTGATGGTGGTCTCGTAGAATGAGTTTCAGAGTGTTCTTCCCTCTGGTCTACTTTGGAAGAGTTTGAGAAGTATAGGTGTTAGCTCTTCTCTAAATGTTTGATAGAATTCGCCTGTGAAGTCATCTGGCCCTGAGCTTTTGTTTGTTAGAAGATTTTTTTTTTTTTTTTTTTTTTTTTTTTGCGGTACACAGGCATCTCACTCTTGTGGCCTCTCCATTGTGGAGCACAGGCTCCTAACACGCAGACTCAGCAGCCATGGCCCACGGACCCAGCTGCTTCACGGCATGTGGGATCTTCCTGGACTGGGGCACAAACCCGTGTCCCCTGCATCGGCAGGCGGACTCTCAACCACTGTGCCACCAGGGAAGCCCTGTTAGAAGATTTTTAATCACAGTTTCAATTTCAGTCCCTGTGATTGGTTTGTTTAAATTTTCTATTTCTTCCTGTTTCAGTCTCCAAAGGTTGTGCTTTTATAAGAACTTGTCCATTTCTTTATTGGCATATAGTTGCTTGTAGTAATCTCTCATGATCCTTTGTATTTCTGCAGTGTCAGTGGTTACTTTTCCTTTTTCATTTACAATTCTTTGGATAGGATTCTTCTCCATCTTTTTCTTGATGAGTCTGGCTAATGGTTTATCAATTTTATTTATCTTCCCAAAGAACCAGTTTTTAGTTTTATTGATCTTTGCTATTGTTTCCTTCATTTCTTTTTCATTTATTTCTTTTCTGATCTTTATGATTTCTTTCCTCCAGCTAACTTAGGGGTTTTTTTGTTCTTCTTTCTCTATTTGCTTTAGGTGTAAGTTAGGTTGTTTATTGAGATTTTTCTTGTTTCTTGAGCTAGGATTGTATTCTTATAAACTTCCCTCTTAGAACTGCTTTTGCTGCATCCCATAGGTTTTGGGTCATTGTGTTTTCACTGTCATTTTTTTCTAGGTATTTTTTAAAATTTTCTCTTTGATTTCTTCAGTGATCTCTTGGTTACTTAGTAGCGTTTAGCCTCCATGTGTTTGTACTTTTTACAGTTTTTTTTCCCTGTAATTGATATCTAGTCTCATAGCATTTATCTAGTCTCATAGCATTGTGGTCAGAAAGGATACTTGATACGATTTCAATTTTCTTAAATTTACCAAGGCTTGATTTGTGACCCAAGATATGATCTATCCTGGAGGATGTTCCATATGCAATTTAGAAGAAAGTGTATTCTGTTGTTTTTCTATGGAATGTCCTACAATATCAATTAAGTCAATCTTGTTTAATATATCATTTAAAGGTTGTGTTTATTTTCATTTTGGATGATCTGTCCACTGGTGAAAGTGGGATTTTAAAGCCCCCTACTATTATTATGTTACTTTTGATTTCCCCTTTTATGGCTGTTAGCATTTGTCTTATGCATGGAGGTGTTCCTATGTTGGGTGCATAAATATTTACAATTGTTATATCTTCTTCTTGTATTGATCCCTTGATCATTACATAGTGTCCTTTTTGTCTCTTGTGATAGTCTTTATTTTAAAGTCTATTTCGTCTGATATGAGAATTGCTACTGCTGCTTTCTTTGATTTCCATTTGTATGGAACATCTTTTTCCATCCTCTCACTTTATTCTCTATGTGTCCTTACATCTGAAATGGGTCTCTTGTAGACAGCATATATATGGGTTTTGTTTTTGTATCCATTCAGCCAGTCTATATCTTTTGGTTGGAGCATTTAATCCATTTATATTTAAAGTAATTATCAATATATATGCTCCCATTACCATTTTCTTAATTGTTTTGGGTTTGTTATTGTGGGTCTTTTCCTTCTCTTTTGTTTCCTGCCTAGAGACTTTCCTTTAGCATTTGTTGTAAAGCTGGCTTTGTGGTGCTGAATTCTCTTAAGTTTTTCTTGTTTGTAAAGGTTTGAATTTCTCTTTCGAATCTGAATGAGATCCTTGCTGGGTAGAGTATTCTTGGTGTAGATTTTTCCCTTTCATCACTTTAAATATGTCCTGAAATTCCCTTCTGGTTTGCAGAGTTTCTGCTGAAAGATCAGCTGTTAACCTTATGGGGATTCTCTTGTATGTTATTTGCTGCTTTTCCCTTGCTGCTTGTAATATTTTTTCTTTGTATTTAATATTTGATAATTTGATTAATATGTGTCTTGGTGTGCTTCTCCTTGGATTAATCCTGTATGGGACTCTCTGCACTTTCTGGACTTGATTGACTATTTCCTTTCCCATATTAGGGAAGTATTCAACTATAATCTCTTCAAATATTTTCTCAGACCCTATCTTTTTCCCTTCTTCTTCTGGGACCCCT
Source organism: Mesoplodon bidens (assembly GCF_964165515.1). NCBI lineage: Eukaryota > Metazoa > Chordata > Mammalia > Artiodactyla > Ziphiidae > Mesoplodon > Mesoplodon bidens. The sequence continues at coordinate 126,367,314 of NC_138176.1, read as the reverse complement.
ATAACTCAAATATTGGTGTGTTTATTGTTGTACAGTGGTCTCTGAGATTGTCCTCAATTCTTTGCAGTCTTTTTTCTTTATTCTGCTCTGTGGTAGTTACTTCCTCTATTTTACTTTCCAGGTCATTTCTCCGTTCTTCTGCCTCACTTATTCTGGTATTGATCCTTCTAGAGAATTTTTTTTAAAACAGCTTTATTGGAGTGTAATTGCTTTACAATGGTGTGTTAGCTTCTGCTTTATAACATAGTGAATCAGCTATACATATACATGTATCCCCATAACTCCTCTGCCTGGCGTCTCCCTCCCACCCTCCCTATCCCACACCTCTAGGTAGTCACAAAGCACCAAGCTGATCTCCCTATGCTATGCAGCTGCTTCCCACTAGCTATCTATTTTACATTTGGTACTGTATATATGTCCATGCCACTCTCTCACTTTGTCCTAGCTTGCACTTCCCCCTGCCCATGTCCTCAAGTCCATTCTTTATGTCTGCATCTTTATTCCTTTCCTGTCCCTAGGTTCATCAGGACCTTTTTTTTTTCCTTTTATATTTCATATATATGTGTTAGCATACGGTATTTGTTTTTCTCTTTCTGACTTACACTCTGTATGGCAGACTCTAGGTCTATCCACCTCAGTACAAATAACTCAATTTCGTTTCTTTTTATGGCTGAGTAATATCCCATCCCATATGCCATATCTTCTTTATCCATCCATCTGTCGATGGACATTTATCCATGTCCTGACTATTGTAAATAGAGCTGCAGTGAACATTGTGGTATATGACTCTTTTTGAATTATGGTTTTCTCAAGGTGTATGTCCAGTAGTGAGATTGCTGGGTCGTATGGTATTTCTATTTTTAGTTTCTTAAGGAACCTCCATAATGTTCTCCATAATGGCTGTATCAATTTACATTCCCAGCAACTGTGCAAGAGGGTTCCCTTTTCTCCACACCTTCTCTAGCATTTACTGTTTGTAGATTTTTTGATGATGGCCATTCTGACTGGTGTGATGTGATACCTCATTGTAGTTTTGATTTTCCTTTCTCTAATGATTAGTGATGTTGAGCATCCTTTCATGTGTTTGTTGGAAATCTGTAAATCTTCTTTGGAGAAATGTCTATTTAGGTCTTCTGCCCATTTTTGGATTGGGTTGTTTGTTATTTTTGATATTGAGCTGAATGAGCTGCATGTAAATTTTGGAGATTAACCCTTTTTCAGCTTCCAGAGAATTTTTAATTTCATTTATTTTTTTGTTCATCATTGTTTGTTTGCTCTTTAGTTCTTCTAGGTTCTTGTTAAATGTTTCTTGTATTTTCTCCATTCTATTTCCAAGATTTTTGATCATCTTTACTATCATTTCTCTGAATTCTTTTTCAGGTAGACTGCCTATTTCCTCTTCATTTGTTTGGTCTGGTGTGTTTTTACTTTGCTCCTTCATCTGCTACATATTTCTCTGTCTTCTCATTTTGCTTAACTTACTGTGTTTGGGGTCTCCTTTTCACAGGCTGCAGGTTCATAATTCCCATTGTTTTTGATGTCTTCTCCTAGTGAGTAAGTTTTTTTCAGTGGGTTGTGTAGGCTTCCTGGTGGAGGGGATTGGGGCCTTTGTTCTGGAGGATGGGGCTGGATCTTGTCTTTCTGGTGGGGAGGACCCTGACCAGTGGTGTGCTTTGGGGTATCTGTGAACTTAGTATTATTTTAGGTAGCTTCTCAGCTAATGTGTGGGGTTGTGTTCCTGTCTGCTAATCATTTGGCATTGGGTGTCCAGCACTGGAGTTGCTGGTCATTTGAGTGGAGCTGGGTCTTAAGGTTGAGATGGAGATCTCTGGGGGAGCTCTCACCAATTGATATTATGAGGGGCCAGGAGGTCTCTGGTGGTACAATGCCCTGAACTCAGCTCTCCCACCTCAGAGACTCAGGCCTGACACCTGGCTGGAGCACCAAGACCCTGTCAGCCACACGGCTCTGGAGGATGGGCAAGCCAGAAAGGAATCAGGTTCCCAGCCCTTGGATGATGGCCAACTCGGGATTGGGGCTCCACAACTTCACCTCAGTGGTTGGCATAGCTGCCCCAGGAGCTTCAGGGTATTGGTTCTGGAAGGAGAGTCAGTTCTGTGTTCTTAAGCAAGTCATTTAATGTCTTAATGTCTTGTGTTTCTTGTTTATAAAATGAAGTGAATAATAATATCTACTACAAAGAGGTGGTGGTCAAATGAGATGAATTAAGTTAATAACTCCTTAATATTATGCACTTGCTGGATCTTATGTAATGCTTAACTCACAGGAGTTACTCAACATATTTATAAAAGGGAAAAAGGACAGAGGTAACGAAGGAAGGAAGCGAGGGAGTGAGGGAGGATGGAAGGTAGTTAGAGGAAGGAAGACTTCTTAATTGTAAGCAACAGGGGAAAGGGAATGTTATGTATAAAACAGTTAATTGCATTCAAAATAAAGGAATGGAAGAAATCAGAGGAGTTTATATATGTGAGGGGAGATAAAGTTGGTTTTTAAAAGGGAAATTTAGGGAAAAATAAATTGAGGACAGTGAGTATATAGAAGCCTTGCTGTTGAGATGGTGAATTTTTTGATTATTTTATCCTAGTTCCTTTATCAATTAACTGAGCATTTTTGTAATCATGTGTATTATGTAATACTGAAGGTAATAATGTAATAAATGCCATAACAACTATGTGATGGAATGGAAGGCTCTGACAAGAGATGCACACTGAGAAATAATAGGAAAAGAGAAGTAAAAATGCATTGCCAAGTAAAATGGACCACACTTTCTCTGATTATCCCTGGCTATATCTCCAGCACAATGCCTGACATATAGTAGATGGTGCATAAATATCTGATGGATGCAAAATTGAATGAATAATATAATGAAATCATTGAGTCTATATATTTGGCTGAGGATAATCTATTATTGAATTCTAAATGGTTTCCTGAACTTGCTCAGGGCCCTCCAATGTAAATAAAGAAAAGTAGATAATATCTCTGAACAACTAGTTGTACATTTTATTTGGAATATAAGTATCTCTCTAAATAATCCTCTAACCACCACATCCCATGAGAGTTTGTTTGTATGCTTTTCATCAAAGAGATATATCTATAATGATAAAAATCTTGCCAAGAGAAAACTGTTCTATTTCGGGCCAGGTAACATAATACTTGAAAAAAACATTACAGGAGAATTCTATAATTTTAAAGGTAATCATACAAATAGACTATTTAAAAAGTAAGTAATCCTATAGTTCTGTTTAGTAAATAAGACAGAATGTTACTTTGTCCTGTAAAATTTTGCCCTTAATACTGAACCTGAATTTCTTCAGGATGTTGAGAACATGATCATTGCAAAGGTACTGGTAATATAGGATCAGACTAGCAGAAAGATTTGTGAACTGAGAGACATTTGAATTCATGTAAGAGGCTCCTATTCGCAATAGATACAACAAAGCTAAAATCAGCAGAAAATAAATATAATACTATAGCCAGATGGTGTGCCAAAATGAATCCTACAATATGATAAATTTGGTGCCATGATAAGGAAGAATTTTAAATTAAAACACTGGCTATATGTAACCCAGTAACATAAAAACACATGATACAGGTTTTCCTGGAATCCTGGAATCATTCTGAAGTTCCTTCCACATTTTTCATGGTGTTCACAGTCCACATTATTTATTAATATCAAGTAGTATTTATTGAACAGCTACAGGTCTCATGATACTAAATAAGGTGTTTTGGGCACATTCCACTTCACAGTGATCTTAGCTACTTGTTGTTTTGCTTGAGAATGGAGGATATAAAAGCAAGAATGTAAAGATGGCCTTTGCCTTTGGTCCCAGGGTGGATTACATAATATCAGTTGACATCTTCCTGCTCCAAGGATTACCTCTGAAACACTGAGCTTCTGAGCAACATGTCTTAGAAAATAATCTTTCAGAAAGCTTTGATCCATGTGGCCAGGAGGCACTCATGCAAAAGTTTAGATTTCTTTGCTCTTTCTATGAAATACGACAGTCTTATTAAGAAAAAATACTTTAGAAAAATATTTTGTTTACCACTACTTAATAATATATTCTCAATGTGTTACAGAATAGCAGAGTGAAAAATATGAAGATTTGGTAACTATCTCAGAAATATCAGAAAATAATATTCATTAAGATATCACAGTGTCATGCACGCTTGTTACAAAATCAATCTTGAAAATTTTTATCATCTAGAAATATATATCTCTAATTTCCAATGAAATATCTTTATGTCACTCCCTGAATGTTCAACTGTTTTCACTGCACATGATAAGAAACAATACACCAGAAACGTAATAGAATTGGAAAACAGTTTATAACTGTAGAATTTGTAGATATCTAATTTTGTTTTTAAAAATTAATATGGATTTGGCAATTTGTGAAATCTGACAGATAAAGATTTAAATTAGCCATCATCTTCGAGTATATTGATTTAAGATTTTTTAGTGACTTTGGTACAGACTGGTATGCCTTTTGGAATTTAAACAACTGCAAAGAAACCCAAGTGAAATATGAAGGCCCAGCTCAAGTCACTATTACATTACACAGTTGAATATCATGTATTAATTCTGAGTTCCTGAAAACAATATCTGTTTCCAAGTCCATTTAATAACTGCCGTAATTCAGCCCATATACCATTTGAGGTCATAAGTTAGCAACTTTCATTATTAATATCTGAATGCTGATTAAAATGTGGTGCTTATCAATATCCTTAGACTTATTTTCCCCTATGAAATACTCTGGTGTTGTAGTTCATTTTAGAATTATCTATTTCTTTTAGGGAAGTTTGTCTTCAATGTTACAATAGAAATTTGTTTAAAAGAAAGACTTATGAGAATTCTCTCATAACCAGCATTTTTTCTGTTATGATACAGATAAACACTGATAGAAAAAGTTACATTTAAAGATTTAATGTAAGTAGATATTCCATTCAGAATCTGCCTTATTGCTTAGTTTCTACATCTGTATCTGTAAGCAGAGTAATTGTGATAGATACTGCAAAGCCCTAGTCAGACAGACATAGATTCAGTCCTGGCTCTACTACATCTTTACTAGGTAAGCATGGAAAAGTTACTAAAAATATTATTCCCCATTTCTGCACCTTAACCGTGTTTTCAGTGAAGAAGGATTTTCCCTAAGGAAACCTTTACCATCTCTCCACATTGTCCTTCACTCTGAATAACCTGTACCCTCAACTCAGTTTTCCCCTTCTTTCTCTTGAGATCGAACAGCCTGCAGAGGGCACAACTGCTGCTTCTCCTCCACACCAGGCAAGTGAAGGGTTTCCCTGGCCTGCTCTGTGATTAGGTGATTCATTCTCCCCAATTCTAGGGTTCAGTATTAGCAAGTCCACTTGGCTAATAGATATAAAGACACATGCTCCAACCCAGCCTCCATGAAAAAAACAAACAAACAAAAAAAAGGTCTTATATTGACCTCCATCTTTATTTTTTGCTTTATTTCTTCACTTATGAACACAAGAATAAAAGAGGAGTGCTATTAATTGAAGGTCCTCTTGAATATCTACTTTCATTCATTTTTTTGTTTGTTTGTTGATCACCTACTACTCACAAGCCATTATCATGGATGCATTCCAGAGACTCATTTTACTCTCCCATCTACCCTAGCAGGTAAGTACATTTAGCCTCATTTTCTTAGGGTTTAAATAGTTTATTGCACTACACAGTAAAAACCACATTGCCACAAATCTCTAACTTTGGGGGGCATTTTTGTTAGCCCAGCACTTCTTGAACTTATAGTAGCCTCATTTTTAAAATGTAGAAATGAGGCTTATCAAAGTTAACTAACTTGACCAAGATATTAAAGTTAGTAATCTGGAGAAGTAGATTTAACCTGGGTTTGTTTAACTTCAAACCCCCCTGTCCTCTTGCTATACTACATTTCATAATACATGGATGGCCCTGTGCAATACTTGGTATGAAGAGGTAGTCAACAAACTTTAGGGCTCTGTATTAATTTGCCACTGCTGTGTAACAAATTACCACAAAATCAGTAACTTAAAACAACACGCATTTATTAGCTCACAGCCTTGTATGTCAGAAGTCTGCATAGGCTCAGACAAGTTCTATATTCAAAATATCACCACAAGGTATCAGCTGGGCTGAGCTCTTATCTAGAGGCTCTGGGAAAAAATCTTCTTCCAAGTTCACATAGCTGTGCCAGAATTCAGTTCCTTGAAGCTCAAAGACTTAAGTCCCCATTTTTTTGCTTGTTGTCATCTTGGGCTGTCCTCAGATTCTAGAGACCACCTGCATTTCTTCTCACATGGCCCACTCTATTTTCAAGCCAACAACAGGGAGTTGAGTCCTTCTCATGTTTCCAATCTCTCTCTGCCACTGACCAGGAAAACTTCCTGCTTTTAAAGACCTAGAGTGTTTAGATTAGGCCCACCCAGATAATCCAGGATAATCTCCCTATCTTTTAAGGTCAACTGATTAATAACCTTAATCACGTCTACAGAGTCCCCTTTGCTGTGTACTCTAACATATTCAAGGACTTGATAGCTCACCATATTTAGAGCTGCAGGGATTAGGGAAAGGAGTTTTTTAGTGGAGGAGGTCATTCTCAGAATTTTTCCTACCACAAGTTCTCTGCTATGAGAAATGACACTTTAGTTTTCTATCACTGTCATACAAATTGCCACAAATTTAAGTGTCTCAAAACAGCACAAATTTATTATCTTTCTGTTTTGTAGATTAGAAGTCTGACATGGGTCTCAATGGGCTGGCACCAGGGGTTTTTTTGTTTGTTTTTTTTTGCGGTACATGGGCCTCTCACTGTTGTGACCTCTCCCGTTGCAGAGCACAGGCTCCGGATGCACAGGCTCAGCGGCCATGGCTCAAAGGCCTAGTCGCTCCGCAGCATGTGGGATCTTCCTGGACCAGGGCACGAGCCCGTGTCCCCTGCGTCGGCAGGCGTACTCTCAACCACTGCACCACCAGAGAAGCCCTGGCACCAGGGTTTTGTCAGGGTTGCTATTTCTCCTGAAGGCACTATGAAATAATCCATTTCCTTGCCTTCTCCATATACTCAAGGCTGCCTATTTCTTAGCTCTGGCTTTCTTTCTTCATTTTCAAGGCCAGCAACTTTACATTTCTCTGACTGTTCTCCTTTTAGTCACATCTCCTTCTCTTTCTGACCAAAACTGGGAAAGGTTCTCTGGTTGGGCATATATCTGAAGAAAATCATAATTCAAAAAGATAAATGCACCCCAGTGTTCACTGCAGCACTATTTACAATAGCCAAGACATGGAAGCAACCTAGGTGTCCATCGACAGATGGATGGATAAAGAAGATGTGGTATATTTATAAAATGGAATACTACTCAACCATGAAACATGAAATAATGCCATTAGCAGCAACATGGATGGACATAGAGATTATCATACTAAGTAAGCCAGACAGAGAAACACAAATATCATATGATATCACTTATAAGTGGAATATAAATTTTAAAAAAATACAAATGTACTTCTTTCCAAAAAAGAAAGAGACTCATAGACATAGAAAACAGACTTATGGTTACCAAAGGGGAAGTGGGGTGGGGGAAGGATAAATTAGGAGGTTGGGAGTAACATATACACACTACTATATATAAAATAGATAACCAACAAGGACCTACTGTATAGCACAGGGAAATATACTCAATATTTTCTAATAACCTATAAGGGAAAATCTGAAAAGGAATATATATTTATATATGTGTGTGTATATATAAAAATATGTATTATAACTGAATCAGTGTGCTGTACACCTGAAACTAGCACGATATTGTAAATCAACTACACTTCAATAAAAAAAATTTCTTTTAACTTTAAAAAAAATATGGGTTTGCAGTATTGGAGTCGTGGCTTCTCGATCAAGATATGTGTGGGCATGGGAAAAAATGTGGTAAAACCCCCAGTAAAGGTTCTGCCTCACAAAGGAGTCTTGTGGCCAAGCTCAGAATTTACCACAGAATTACTATTGTATGGCCTTAAGTTGCCAGTGAGAGGCAGGTGGATTTACACTTATTGAGGATCTACTATGTGAGGATTCCATGTTCAACACTTCAAGCCCATTGTTTAAGATGCAAAAAATGAAAAAGCATTAAAAGGCAGCCAAGGGGCTGATCCAAGGAGCTATCTACTTTTTCAATGGACGAAGGAATATTGCAGTATTAGAAACATGTCATGAGACTTCCGGGGAAGATGGCGGAAGAGTAAGACGTGGAGATCACCTTCCTCCCCACAGATACACCAGAAATACAGCTACACGTGGAACAACTCCTACAGAACACCTACTGTACGCTGGCAGAAAACCTCAGACCTCTCAAAAGGCAAGAAACTCCCTACGTACCTGGGTAGGGCAAAGCGGAGAGATTCCCGCACAGAGGATCAGTGCCAACCATCACTCACCAGCCCGAGAGGCTTGTCTGCTCACCCGCCGGGGCGGGCGGCGCTGGGAGCTGAGGCTCGGGCTTCAGTCGGAGTGCAGGGAGAGGACTGGTGTTGGTGGCGGGAACACAGCCTGAAGGGGGCTAATGTGCCACAGCTAGCCGGGAGGGAGTCCAGGAAAAAGTTTGGAGCTGCCGAAGAGGCAAGAGACATTTTCTTCCCTCTTTGTTTCCTGGTGCACGAGGAGAGGGGATTAAGAGTGCTGCTTGGAGGAGATCCAGAGACGGGCGCGAGCCATGGCTGAAAGCGCGGACCCCAGAGACGGGCATGGGACATTGGGGCTGTGGCCGCCACCGCGAGGCATGAGTGTGAGCGCAGGTCACTGTCCAGGCCCCCCTTCTGGGGAGCCTGTGCAGCCCATCACTGCCGGGGTCCCAGGATCCAGGGATGGCTTCCCAGGAAGAACGCATGGTGAGACTCAGGCTGATGCAATGTCACGCTGGTCTCTGCCACTGCAGGCTCCACCCTTACTCCGTGCCATTCCCTGCCTTCCCGCCTCAGTGACCCAGAGTCCGCGAAGCGGCTGCTCCTTTAACCCTGTCCCGTCTAAGCAAAGAACAGATGCCCTCCGGCAACCTACATGGAGAGGGGGGCCAAATCCAAAGCTGAGACCCGGGAGCTGTGAGAATAAAGAAGAGAGAGGGAAATAGCTCCCAGCAGCCTCAGAAACAGCAGATTAAAGCTCCACAATCAACTTGATGTACCCTGCATCGGTGGAATACATGAATAGACAACGAATCATCCAATATTGAGGAGCCAGGAGTCAGTGCTGTGCCTCTGAGGTAGGAGAGCCACCTTCAGGACACTGGTCCACAAGACACCTCCCAGCTCCACATAATATCAAACGGCGAAAATCTTCCAGAGATCTCGATCTCAACACCAGCACCCAGCTTCACTCAACGACCAGGAAGCTACAGTGCTGGACACTCAACGCCAAACAACTAGCAATACAGGAACACAATGCCACCCATTAGCAGAGAGGCTGCCTAAAATCATAAAAAGTCCACAGACACCTGAAAATACACCACCAGATGTAGACCTGTCCACCAGAAAGACAAGATCCAGCCTCATCCACCAGAACACAGGCACTAGTCCCCTCTACCAGGAAGCCTACACAACCCACTGAACCAACCTTAGCCACTGGGGACAGACACCAAAAACAACAGGAACTATGAACCTGCAGCCTGCAAAAAGGAGACCCCAAACACAGTAAGATAAGCAAAATGAAAAGACAGAAAAACACACAGCAGGAGAAGGAGCAAGGTAAAAACCCACCAGACCTAACAAATGAAGAGGAAATAGGCAGTCTACCGGAAAAAGAATTCAGAATAATGATAGTAAAGATGATCCAAGATTCTACTTCCAAGATCCAAAATCTTGGAAATAGAATAGACAAAATGCAAGAAACAGTTAACAAGGACCTAGAAGAACTAAAGATGAATCAAGCATCGATTAAAAACACAATAAATGAAATGAAAAATACTCTAGATGGGATCAATAGCAGAATAACTGAGGCAGAAGAACGGATAAGTGAGGTGGAAGATAAAATAGTGGAAATAACTGCTGCAGAGCAAAATAAAGAAAAAAGAATGAAAAGAACAGAGGACAGTCTCAGAGACCTCAGGGACAACATTAAACGCACCAACATTCGAATTATAGGGGTTCCAGAAGAAGAAGAGAAAAAGAAAGGGACTGAGAAAATATTTGAAGAGATTATAGCTGAAAACTTCCCTAACATAGGAAAGGAAATAGTTAATCAAGTGCAGGAGGCACAGAGAGTCCCATACAGGATAAATCCAAGGAAAAATACTCCAAGACACATATTAATCAAACTGTCAAAAATTAAACACAAAGAAATCATATTAAAAGCAGCAAGGGGAAAACAACAAATAACACACAAGGGAATCCCCATCAGGTTAACAGCTGATCTGTCAGCAGAAACTCTACAAGCCAGAAGGGAGTGGCAGGACATAATTAAAGTGATGAAAGAGAAAAACCTGCAACCAAGACTACTCTACCCAGCAAGGATCTCATTCAGATTTGATGGAGAAATTAAAACCTTTACAGACAAGCAAAATCTGAGAGAGTTCAGCACCACCAAACCAGCTTTACAACAAATGCTAAAGGAACTTCTCTAGGCAAGAAACACAACAGAAGGAAAATACCTACAATAATGAACCCAAAACAATTAAGGAAATGGGAATAGGAACATACATATCAATAATTACCTTAAATGTAAATGGACTAAATGCTCCCACCAAAAGACACAGATTGGCTGAATGGATACAAAAACAAGACCCATATATATATGCTGTCTACAAGAGACCCATTTCAGACCTAGAGACACATACAGATTGAAAGTAAGGGGATGGAAAAAGATATTCCATGCAAATGGAAATCAAAAGAAAGCTAGAGTAGCAATTCTTATATCAGACAAAATAGACTTTAAAATAAAGACTATTAGAAGAGACAAAGAAGGACACTACATAATGATCAAGGAATCGATCCAAGAAGAAGATATAACAATTGTAAATATTTATGCACCCAACATAGGAGCACCTCAATACATACGGCAAATACTAACAGCCATAAAAGGAGAAATCAACAGTAACACACTCAGAGTAGGGGACTTTAACACCCCACTTTCACCAATGGACAGACCATCCAAAATGAAAATCAATAAGGAAACACAAGCTTTAAATGATACATTAAAAAGATGGACTTAGTTGATATTTATAGGACATTCCATCCAAAAATAACAGAATACACATTTTTCTCAAGTGCTCATGGAACATTCTCCAGGATAGATCATATCTTGGGTCACAAATCAAGCCTTGGTAAATTTAAGAAAATTGAAATTGTATCAAGTATCTTTTCTGACCACAATGCTATGAGACTAGACATCAATTACAGGAAAAGATCTGTAAAAATTACAAACACATGGAGGCTAAACAATACACTACTCAATAACGAAGTGATCACTGAAGAAATCAAAGAGGAAATTAAAAAATACCTAGAAACAAATGACAATGGAGACACGACGACACAAAACCTATGGGACGCAGCAAAATCAGTTCTAAGAGGGAAGTTTATAGCAATACAATCCCACCTTAAGAAACAGGAAACATTTCGAGTAAACAGCCTTACCCTGCACCTAAAGCAATTAGAGAAAGAAGAACAATAAAACCCCAAAGCTAGCAGAAGGAAAGAAATCATAAAGATCAGATCAGAAATAAATGAAAAAGAAATGAAGTAAATGATAGCAAAGATCAATAAAACTAAAAGCTGGTTCTTTGAGAAGATAAACAAAATTGATAAACCATTAGCCAGACTCATCATGAAAGAAATGGAGAAGACTCAAATCAATAGAATTAGAAATGAAAAAGGAGAAGTAACAACTGACACTGCAGAAATACAAAAGATCATGAGAGATTACTACAAGCAACTCTATGCCAATAAAATGGACAACCTGGAAGAAATGGACAAATTCTTAGAAATGCACAACCTGCCAAGACTGAATCAGGAAGAAATAGAAAATATGAATAGACCAATCACAAGCACTGAAATTGAAACTGTGATAAAAAATCTTCCAACAAACAAAAGCCCAGGACCAGATGGCTTCACAGGCGAATTCTCTCAAACATTTAGAGAAGAGCTAACACCTATCCTTCTCAAACTCCTCCAAAATATAGCAGAGGGAGGAGCACTCCCAAACTCATTCTACAAGGCCACCATCACCTTGATACCAAAACCAGACAAGGACGTCACAAAGAAAGAAAACTACAGGCCAATATCACTGATGAACACAGATGCAAAAATCCTCAACAAAATACTAGCAAACGTAATCCAACAGCACATTAAAAGGATCAGACACCATGATCAAGTGGGGCTTATTCCAGGCATTCAAGGATTCTTCAACATACGCAAATCAATCAATGTGATACACCATATTAACAAATTGAAGGAGAGAAACCATATGATCATGTCAATAGATGCAGAGAAAGCTTTTGACAAAATTCAACACCATTTATCATTAAAACCCTGGAGAAAGTAGGCATAGAGGGAACTTTGCTCAATATAATAAAGGCCATATATGAGAAACCCACAGCCAACATCATCCGCGATGGTTAAAAGCTTAAACCATTTCCACTAAGATCAGGAGCAAGACAAGGCTGCCCATTCTCACCACTCTTATTCAACTTAGTTTTGGAAGTTTTAGCCACAGCAATCAGAGAAGAAAAGGAAATAAAAGGAATCCAAATTGGAAAAGAAGAAGTAAATCTGTCACTGTTTGCAGATGACATGATACTATACATCGAGAATCCTAAAGATGCTACCAGAAAACTACTAGAGCTAATCAATGAATTTGGTAAAGTAGCAGGATACAAAATTAATGCACAGAAATCTCTGGCATTCCTGTACACTAATGATGAAAAATCTGAAAGTGAAATCAAGAAAACACTCCCATTTACCAATGCAACAAAAAGAATAAAATATCTAGGAATAAACCTACCTAAGGAGACAAAAGACCTGTATGCAGAAAATTATGACACCGATGAAAGAAATTAAAGGTCATACAAATAGATGGAGAGATATACCATGCTCCTGGATTGGAAGAATCAATATTGTGAAAATGACTCTACTACCCAAAGCAATCTACAGATTCAATGCAATCCCTATCAAACTACCACTGGCATTTTTCACAGAACTAGAGAAAAAAAATTTCAAAATTTGTTTGGAAAAACAAAAGACCTCGAATAGCCAAAGCAATCTTGAGAACGAAAAACGGAGCTGGAGGAATCAGGCTCCCTGACTTCAGACTATACTACAAAGCTACAGTAATCAAGACAGTGTGATACTGACACAAAAACAGAAAGATAGATCAATGGAACAGGATAGAAAGCCCAGAGATAAACCCACGCATATATGGACAACTTATCTTTGATAAAGGAGGCAGGAATGTACAGTGGAGAAAGGACAGCCTCTTCAATAAGTGGTGCTGGGAAAACTGGACAGGGACATGTTAAAGTATGAGATTAGATCATTCCCTAACACCATACACAAAACTAAGCTCAAAATGGATAAAAGACCTAAATGTAAGGCCAGAAACTATCAAACTCTTAGAGGAAAACATAGGCAGAACACTCTATGACATAAATCACAGCAAGATCCTTTTGGACCCACCTCCTAGAGAAATGGAAATAAAAACAAAGATAAACAAGTGGGACCTAATGAAACTTCAAAGCTTTTGCACAGCAAAGGAAACCATAAACAAGACCAAAAGACAACCCTCAGAATGGGAGAAAATATTTGCAAATGAAGCAACTGACAAAGAATTAATGTCCAAAATTTATAAGCATCTCATGCAGCTCAATAGCAAAAAACCAAACAACCCAATCCAAAAATGGGAGAAGACTTAAATAGGCATTTCTCCAAAGAAGATATACAGACTGCCAACAAACACATGAAAGAATGCTCAACATCATTAATCATTAGAGAAATGCAAATCAAAACTACAATGAGAAATCATCTCACAACAGTCAGAATGGCCATCATCAAGAAATCTAGAAACAATAAATGCTGGAAAGGGTGTGGAGAAAAGGGAACACTCTTGCACTGCTGGTGGGAATGTGAATTGGTACAGCCACTATGGAGAACAGTATGGAGGTTCCTTAAAAAACTACAAATAGAACTACCATATGACCCAGCAATCCCACTACTGGGCATATACCCTGAGAAAAGCGTAATTTAAAAAAAGACATGTACCAAAATGTTCATTGCATCTCTATTCACAATAGCCCAGAGATGGAAACAACCTAAGTGTCCATCATCGGATTAATGGATAAAGAAAATGTGGCACATATATACAATGGAATATTACTCAGCCATAAAAAGAAACAAAACTGAGCTATTTGTAATGAGGTGGATAGACCTAGAGTCTGTCATACAGAGTGAAGTAACTCAGAAAGAGAAAGACAAATACCGTATGCTAACACATATATATGGAATTTAAGAAAAAAAAATGTCATGAAGAACCTAGGGGTGAAACAGGAATAAAGACACAGACCTACTTGAGAATGGACTTGAGGATATGGGGAGGGGGAAGGGTAAGTTGTGACAAAGCAAAAGAGAGGCTTGGACATATATACACTACTGAATGTAAGGTAGATAGCTAGTGGGAAGCAGCCGCATAGCACAGGGAGATCAGCTCAGTGCTTTGTGACCACCTGGAGGGGTGGGATAGGGAGGGTGGGAGGTAGGATGACACAAGAGGGAAGGGATATGGGAACAGATGTATATGTATGACTGATTCACTTTGTTATAAAGCAGAAACTAATAAAAAATATATATATATATATGGGATTTTATTGGACCCAACCAATTAATCCAGGAAAAACCATTAACATATTCACAGACTCTGTGGATTAGTATGTAGATATTGGGGGGGGGGTAGAGTGGGCATTATTCACCTACTAAAAATGATGTTGGTATGGATTACTGTAATATAAGTCATAAATGAAACTGAGTTATGTTAATGACCAAATCATTCAATTTTTTTAATACCCATATTTAGGAAGATTTTTAACCCTTAGTAAGTATTAACCACTTTCTGAGTTAATAAGAATAATAAATTAATTAGAAATCCCATTCTTCAAGCCTCACTGCTTATATTGCCCCACCAAAGACTAATCTTAGAATCTGATAGTTGAAAATCATTTCCCTCACTGCAGGTTTAAGGTTTATCATAGCTAAGACCTGAAATTTGAATTAGTCTTCTAGGTAATCTTCTTTCCTTTCTGACTGTCTTTTATACTATTAATAATAATTCTTAAGATTTCCCTTTCTTTGTATCAATAATGTATTTAAGAATCAAGTAGTGATTTAACGGGGAGCATGCTGGGGCCAGCAATTATTTTTTGACACTGAAACTCCCCAGAAAATTCTTACCAAACTCTATAGCAAACACTTATCCAGTAAAAGAAAGAAAAAAGGCTCACAACCAGTCAAAAATGAAATAAGGCATTGCACGTGTCATATTTTTCTTAGCTATGGAAATTTAAGCATGGTTGAAAGTTAGAGCCCATCTGGCTGTTAACATCCTTCAACTCACACTTTGTCCAAATTCACTGAGAATGCTCTCTCCCCCAAATTCCTCCAAAACTCTGCCATTTTCATTCATTCATTTCTTGTTCTTCACTGTCTCACTTTTCGCTACCCTTTACACTGGTATGTTCTCTCTTCTATTTCACTGTACACTTCTCTCCTCTATGGTGGTATCCCAGCCAGTAATCTGCACACTGTTCATTCCTGTAGTGAGTGTTCAATGGTTTTTTGACTAATTAATGGAAAGCCCATGCATGTAAAATCATATGCTTATATTGATCACACCATAACATAATTTATATGATTGAAACCACTGGAATTCTAATTTATAATGATAGCAGTATGTTCTAATGTCAAAACATAAGGATGTAATAGAGGAATTTTGTATCAGTTCTTCCCATTTTTGAGTATACTTGGCATCTTTAGCCTATAGATGCTGTTAGTCTTAACACAGGGTTATTTCAGGGGAAAGAAGCCTAACAGCATTTGTATGTGCTTCTTGTATTAAATAGGAAGGGATAATCAGGCTTTAAAAATAATGACTTGTTTTGCTCATTAGCTGAATGAATGTGGAAAATGACTCATCACTTCATAAATTTTTCATAACACTGTCTTTAGCATCATCCAGCAATAAGGCCCAGATTAGCAGAATCCTAGCAGGAGGTCCAAAAGATTACAGAAAATTGATGTTAAAAAAGGACTAGACAACATTTTAAGTTTGTTATTCTTTGGGAAAACAATGTAGTCAGCCAGTTGCTGAATTCTCTGCACACTATTAGCCTCTTCTTGAATCATATTCAGTTTGTAGGAACATGATTCGTTTTGTTCTACATGGACAGGACAGAAGGTTTACCAGCTTGAACTGGTTTTTCTGTGAAAAACTGTCAGGCACCCCACTGATGCTAAATGTGTCATTAACCTTCTACCTGGAGTGTTTATTACCTTAACTTAGACAATTTTCACAAACGCCCTTATCAACATAATGAGGTCAAGGCAGCAATCAATGTCTGCTGTGCTGTCTCTTGTTTCTTGAAAGTACAACTGCTTTTTAAATCAAAATCCATAATCTAGGTTAAAAAGAGACAGAGAGCTAGAAAGCTTCATTGTACCAAAAATCAGTACTCATTTTTCTCCAAAAAAGTGTACAAAAGTTGGATGACCATATAATTTATCCTACAAGGACACTTTTTAGAATAAAAGGGAGTTCCACAAACAGTTACACTGCAACACCTAAGTACAGGTCAGGATATATGGTTACTCTGTGCTAAAGGAACATCAAAGACAGTATTCTTTTCTTTGCAGTCTGACAACCATTAGAAGTTCCATTAAAAGTTTTAAAATTTCAGTTAAAACTTTGAGCCTAATATATCTCCTGAAACCCCAGCAACCCACTTTGGTAAGCACTGCTTTCAACAATTTCAAAAGTTTCAATCCAATCACACCCAAAAACAATCAAAGTAAACAACTTGGAAGGGTAAACTTAATCTTGTGAGGGTTTCCCCTTTCTTTTTCTTCTTTCTTAATTTACCATCAATTTTTATACAAATTTTTTTGTTGGGAATTGTAAGATGTATCCCAAAGACTTGGAATATTTCCATATTATATCCTCATGTCAACCAACTGGATGAGATAACATCTTTTACCACTTAGAACTCTCCATGAGCTCATTATGGAAACAAACCAAACTTTAAAAAAATTAAGCTGAAAAGTCATTTTTATTTTTCCATATTTCGATTTTGGTGTTGGCTACATGGAGATTTTATGTATATATAAAATATATACATATAAAATTATATAATTTATATATTATATATTTCTGTGTTTCTGTATAATATATATAATTTGTCAAATTTTCAAATGGTACAATTAAGATTTGGGTCTTAACTATGTACAATTTTGATTATGCCTCATTTTGAAAAGTTCCGTTGCCCTGCAAAGACTTATATCAGTTAATTGCTAAAAAATATTTTGGGATCTATGTGTGTTTTAATTTCTGAGCCAGGCTTTATTCTAGGCACTGGGAACACAGCAGGAGACCTGGGAGTCAATGACATTCTTCAAAATATATTCCAGTGTGATAAAAGAGAAAATAAACACAAAGGAAATAGGGAATAAGATAATATCATATAGTAATTAGTCCTATAAGGAAAATCCCTAAAGAGGTGACATTGGAGTGAAGAACTTAATGAAAAGAATACTGACATACATTCGAAACAGTAGCAGACTGGGGCTCTTGGATATGGCAACATATGCAGTATTTTCAAGGGACAGAAAGTAGATTGAATGGGCCAAAGGGAATGGAGAAAGATGACGTTGGAGAGATAAGCAGGGGCCAAATAATGTAGGGCTGGTCATGGGCCTATAATTCAGTGAATTATAACCAGGAGTCTATAATTTAGTGAGCTTTAAGTACAAGTTTTATACCTACTGCCTTCATATTTACAAACGGATGAAATTTGTATCCTGTGATTCCTTTAAAGATAACATAAATTCTTTCCCAAAAGAAATCTGTATCAATAGAAAACAAGTAGAACACTCAAAGATGGTGAAATGGGAAGACTGAGAGTTCACATCTCCCCACAACTGGGGCATCTGCCAGATGCTGGTGGGGGACCTTGACACCCAAGGGGACAGGAAGAACCCTAAAGCAAACCACCACCCCACGTGGCTTGCATGATCTTGGTTCATGAGCTGGGGGTCAGGCTGAAGTTTCTGCAGTGGGGAGCTCCGAGTCTGAATCACTAGACAAACAGAGAACCTCAGACCCTAGGGAATATTCATTGGAGCGAGGTCTCCTGGAGGTCCTCATCTTGGTACCAAGACCCAACTCTACCCAACGGCCTACAAATTCCCGTGTTAGAAGCCTCAGGCCAAACAACCAGTAAGACAGGAACACAAACCCACGCATAAAAAAAAAAAAAAATGAGCTCACAAAAAAATATGTCACAGATGAAGGAGCAAGGTAAAAACCGACAAGACCAAATAAATGAAGAGGGAATAGGCAATCTACCTTAAAAAGAATTCAGAGTAATGATAGTAAAGATGATCCAGAATCTCAGAAATAGAATGGAGGCACAGATTGAGAAAATACAAGAAATGTTTAACAAAGATCTAGAAGGACTAAAGAACAAACAAAGAGAGATAAACAATACAATAACTGAAATGAAAAATATACTCGAAGGAACCAATAACAGAATAACTGAGGCAGAAAAATGAATAAGTGAGCTGGAAGACAGAATGGTAGAAATAAATGCCGAGGAGCAGAATAAAGAAAAAAGAATGAAAAGAATTAAAGACAATCTCAGAGACCTCTGGGACAACACTAAAGGCCCCAACATTCAAATTATAGGGTTCTCAGAAGAAGAGAAAAAGAAAGGGTCTGAGAAAATATTTGAAGAGATTATAGTGGAAAACTTCCCTAACATGGGAAAGGCAATAGTCACCCAGTCCAGGAAGTGCAGAGAGTCCCATACAGGATAAACCCTAGGAGAAACACACCAAAACACATACTAATCAAACTAACAAAAATTAAATTCAAAGAAAAAATATTAAAAGCAGCAAGGGAAAAGCAAAAAATAACATACAAAGGAATCCCCATAATGTTATCAGCTGAATTTTCAGCAGAAACTCTGCAGGCCAGAATGGAGTGGCAAGACATACTTAAAGTGATGAAAGAGACAAACCTACAACCAATATTACTCTACCCAGCAAGGATCTCATTCACATTCGACAGAGAAATCAAAAGCTTTACAGAAAAGCAAAAGCTGAGAGAATTCAGCACCACCAAACCAGCTCTACAACAAATGCTAAAGAAACTTCTCTAAGTGGGAAACACAAGAGAAGAAAAAGACCTACAAATACAAACCCAAAACAATTAAGAAAATGGTAATAGGACCGTACATATTGATAATAACCTTGAATATAAATGGATTGAATGCCCCAACCAAAACACACAGACTGGCTGAGTGAATACAAAAACAAGACCCATATATATGCTGTCTACAAGACACCCACTTCAAACCTAGGGACACATACAGACTGAAAGTGAAAGGATGGAAAAAGATATTCCATGTAAATGAAAATCAAAAGAAAGCTGGAGTAGCAATACTAGTATAATATAAAATAGAATTTAAAATAAAGACTGTTACAAGAGATAAGGAAGGACACTACATAATGATCAAGGGATCGATCCAAGAAGAAGATATAACAATTATAAATGTTTATGCACCCAACATAGGAGCAAGTTAATACATAAGGCAAACGTTAACAACCATGAAAGGGGAAATCGACAGTAACACAATAATAGTAGGGGATTTTAACACCCCACTTACACCAATGGGCAGGTTATCCAAACAGAAAATAAATAAGGAAACACAAGCTTTAAATGACCAGATATATTTAATTGATGTTTATAGAACACTCAACTCAAAAGTGGCAGAATACACTTCTTCTCAAGTGCACATGGAACACTCTACAGGATAGGTCATATCTTGGGTCACAAATCAAGCCTCGGAAAATGTAAGAAAATTGACATTATATCAAGCATCCTTTCTGACCACAGTGCTATGAGATTGGAAATCAATCAGAGGAAATAAAACTGTAAAAAACACAAACACGTGGTGGCTAAACAGTGTGCTACTAGTTAACCAAGAGATCACTGAAGAAATCAAAGAATAAATTTAAAAATACATAGAAAGAAATGACAACAAAAACACAATGACCCAAAACCTATGGACACAGCAAAAGTAGTTCTAACAGGGAAGTTAATAGCAATTCAATCTTACCTCAAGAAACAAGAAAAATCTCAAATAAACAATCTAACCCTACATCTAAAGCAACTAGAGAAAGAAGAAAAAAGAAAACCCAAAGTCAGTAGAAGGAAAGAAATCATAAAGATCAGAGCAGAAATAAATGAAATAGAAATGAAGAAAACAATAACGAAGATCAATAAAACTAAAAGTTGGTTCTTTGAGAAGATAAACAGAATTGATAAACCCTTAGCCAGACTCATCAAGAAAAAAAAAAAGGGAGAGGATGCAAATCAATAAAATTAGAAATGAAAAAGGAAAAATCACAATTGACACCACAGAAATACAAAGGATTACAAGAGACTACTACAAACAACTATATGCCAATAAAATGGACAGCCAGGAAGAAATGGACAAATTCTTAGAAAGGTACAATTTTCCAAGACTGAACCAGGAAGAATTAGAAAATATAAACAGACCTATCACAAGTAATGAAATTGAGACTGTAATTAAAAATCTTCCAACAAACAAAAGTCCAGGACCAGGACTTCCCTGGTGGTGCAGTGGTTAAGAATCTGCCTGCCAATGTAGGGAACATGGGTTTTTGCCCTGGTCCGGGAAGATCTCACATGCCGTGGAGCAATTAAGCCCATGTGCCACAACTACGGAGCTTGTGCTCTAGAGCCCGCCAGCCACAACTACTGAAGCCCATACACCTAGAGCCCATGCTCTGCTACAAAAGAAGCCACCACAATGAGAAGCCCGTGCACAATGAAGAGTAGCCCCCACTCGCTACAACTAGAAAAAAACCCACTCGCAGCAATGAAGACCCAATGCAGCCAAAAATAAATAAATAAAATAAATTAAAAAAAAAAAAAAATCCAGGACCAGATGGCTTCACAGGCGAATTCTATCAAATATTTAAAGAAGAGCTAACACCGATCCTTCTCAAACTCTTCCAAAATATTTGCAGAGGGAGGAACACACCCAAATTTGTTCTATGAAGCCACCATCATCCTGATACCAAAACAAGAATAAGATATAACAAAAAAAGAAAATTATAGACCAATATCACTGATGAACATAGATGCTAAAATCCTTAAGAAAATATTAGCAAAAAGAATCCAACAACATATTAAAAGGACCATACACCATGATCAGGTGGGGTTTATCCCAGGGATGCAAGGATTCTTCAATATGCACAAATCAATCAATGTGATACACCGTATTAACAAATTAATGAATAAAAACCATATGATCATCTCAATAGATGCAGAAAAAGCTTTTGACAAAATTCAACACTATTTATGATTTAAAAACCCTCCAGAAAATGGGCATAGAAGGAACCTACCACTACATAATAAAGGCCATATATGACAAACCCACAGCAAACATCACACTCAATGGTGAAAAACTGAAAGCATTTCCACTAAGATCAGGAACCAAACAAAGGATGTCCACTCTCACCACTCTAATTCAACATAGTTTGGAAATCCTAGCCACAGAAATCAGAGAAGAAAAAGAAATAAAAGGAATACAAATTGGAAAAGAAGAAGTAAAACTGTCACTGTTTGCAGATGACATGATTCGATACATAGAAAATCCTAAAGATGCCACCAGAAAACTAATAGAACTAATAACTAATCAATGAATTTGGTAAGTTTGCAGGATACAAAATTAATGCACAGAAATCTCTAGCATTCCTATACACTACAATGAAAAATCAGAAACAGAAATTAAGGAAACAATCCCATTTACCACTGCAACACAAAGAATAAAATACCTATGAAAAAAACCTACTTAAGGAGGCAAAAGACTTGTACTTAGAAAACTATAAAACACTAATGAAAGAAATCAAAGATGACATAAACAGATGGAGAAATATAGCATGTTCTTGGACTAGAAGAATCAATATTGTGAAAATGGCTATACTACCCAAAGCAATCTACAGATCCAATGCAATCCCTATCAAACTACCAATGACATTCTTCACAGAATTAGAACAAACATTTTTACAATTTGTATGGAAACCAAAAAGACCCCAAATAACCAAATAAATCTTCAGAAAGAAAAACAAAGTTGGAGGAATCAGTCTCCCCGACTTCAAACTATACCACAAAGCTACAGTGATCAAGACAGTATGCTACTGGCACAAAAATAGAAATATAGATCAATGGAACAGGATAGGAAGCCCAGAGATAAACCCACACACATAAGGTCACCTAATTTACAACAAAGGAGGCAACAACATATGATGGAGAAAAGACAGCCTCCTCAATAAGTGGCACTGCAAAAACTGGACAGTTACATGTAAAAGAATGAAATTAGAACATTCCCTAACACCACACACAAAAATAAATTCAAAATGGATTAAAGACCTAAATGTAAGACCAGACACTATAACACTCTTAGAGGAAAACAAAGGAAGAACACTCTTCGACATAAATCACAAGATCTTTTTTGACCCACCTCCTAGAGTAATGAAAATAAAAACAAAAATAAACTAATGGGACCTAGTTAAACTTAAAATCTTTTGTACAGCAAAGGAAACCATAAACAAGATGAAAATACAACCCTCAGAAAGGGAGAAAATATTTGCAAATGAAACAACGGACAAAGGAATAATCTCCAAAATATACAAACAGCTCATGGAGCTCAATATCAAAAAAACAGACAATCCAATTAAAAAATGGGCCGGAGACCTAAATAGCCATTTCACCAAAGAAGACATACAGATGGCCAAGAGGCACATGAAAAGATGCTCAACATCACTAATTATTAAAGAAATGCAAATCAGAACTACAATGAGTTATCACCTCACAGTGGTCAGAATGGCCATTATTTAAAAATCTAGAAACAATAAATGCTGCAAGGGGTGTGGTGAAAAGGGAACCCTCCTGCACTGTTGGTGGGAATGTAAATTGATACAGCCACTATGGAGAACATTATGGAGGTTCCTTAAAAAACTAAAAATAGAATTACCATATGACCCAGCAGTCACACTACTGGGCATATACCCTGAGAAAACCATAATTCAAAAGGAGACATGTACCACAAAGTTCATTGCAGCGCTATTTACAATTGCCAGGACATGGAAGCAACCTGAATGTCTATCAGTAGATGAATGGATAAAGAAGATGTGGCACACATATACAATGGAGTATTACTCAGCCATAAAAAGAAATGAACTTGAGTTATTTGTAGCAAGGTGGATGGACCTACAGTCTGTCATACAGAGTGAAATAAGTCAGAAAGAGAAAAACAAATACTGTATGCTAACACATATATATGGAATCTAAATAAATAAATGGTACTGATGAACCTAGTGGAAGGGCAGGAATAAAGATGCCAACATAGAAGATGGACTTGAGGACATGGGGTTGGCGGGGAGGGGGAAGCTGGGGCAAAATGAGAGAAGCATCTACATATATAGTCTACCAAATATAAAATAGATAGGTAGTGGGAAGCAGCAGCATAGCACATGGATATCATCTCAGTGCTTTGCAACGACCTAGCAGGGTGGGATAGGGAGGGTGGGAGGGAAATGCAAGAGGGAGGGCATATGGGGATATATGTATGCATATGGCTGATTCACTTTGTTGTACAACAGAAACTAACACAGCATTGTGAAGCAATTATACACCAGTAAAGATGTATAAAAAAAAAAAAGAAGTAAGCTGCTATCATGTGAACTGCCCATGAAGAGAGCCATGTGGCAAGGGATTCATGTGAATTGCAAAACTTGAGGGCAGCCTCCAGTGACACTCAGTAAGAAGCCACAGCCCTCAATTACAGAGCCACAGAAAATGAATTCTGACAACATCCTGAATAAGCTTGGAAAATAATTCTCCCCAGTGAGACTCCACATGAGAATGCAGCCTGGCCAACACCTTACTGTAGCCCTGTGAGACCCTGAACAGTGGCCCAGGTATGCCATGACTAGAATCTTGGCCACGGAAACTGAGATAATTAATGCATATTTTTAAAAAAAGAAAACGGTAATTTTTTTTTTTTTGTATTTTTCCAAGACACATTTCAAGTCAGAGTAAAGAGAGGGACAGATAAATGGTTACTGTGGCTCAGTTGCCTTTTCATTTTTAAACCTCTCATTTGAAGCTTATAGTATCATTTTATGAGACAGTGCCCTTCACAAACCCCCAGGAATCATGGATTCATATGGTACATGTGAACCCAGGATGCTTGTACCTTGTAAAACCACTTTACTGCATCAGGCTTTCCATGATAATTAAAAATGGATCCTGAAGAATAATAAAATGCATGTATTCCTAAAAAGAGATGGTAAAACATAACTCATAGACGACTTACATTTCCTACATGATTATTCGAGAAGATAGATGCTACATCAAAGTTAAATTTTTCCCTGATATCAAAATTTTAGTAAACATTTATTTAATTTTCAGTACATTTTAAACAAAAATTAATAATATAGGGGACTGTATCTTGTTATTTTTGTTTCATTCTGTTTGGCAATGTGTGATGATCTACAAGTCTAATTTTCAAATGAAGATTTAAGAAACTGAGTACCTATTAGCCCATTTTAGGAAAATTATAATACCATATTTTCTTTTTTAAAAAATGCCAACATTTCAATGCCTGTGCATATGTATTACAGATGTTCAGTTGGAAATGTCAATCAATATATTACTAACTTGCTAAATGAATCTACATAGATGTAATGTGACAATGTTTGTTGAATGAGTGAATGAATGGAGATGGCAGGAAAAAATATGTGTATCTGGAACAGCTAGTACTTTGGGCCGGTTTGTTTACCAGTGTGGGTAAAAATGGCTCTTTGCACATGAAGGTACAGCAATTTGTTTTGGGATTATCCTTTTCGACAGTGATAATAAGTAATTTTCAATGCAAATGCTCCACAAAGGAGGCTAATGCTGTTTTATTTGCTGTTTAGGTTTCACCATTTTGGGCTGCCAAAACTATTTAAAGCTTCACAGGATCCTGTTTGTGATAGGGTAAAGCAAATTTGATGATCCATTCAAATATACAGAGATGTCGCTTTAATGGTGTCATCATTATTGGAGCTGTCCTCTACACAGAAATGCGTAGCCACTAGTAGTAAATGACAGATGTGTTAATTAAGAGACTGAGGCAAAGCCAAGGTTGATGTTCTAATAAACAGGTCATTAACTTTGGTAATGACCAATTTGAGAAGATGATTGTTATTACAAACTATATTCTATGAATTATGGGAGAAACAGTATAACTCTGGAGTACATCCAATGGTCAGGTTATAATAGGAAGTCTTCTAAAACAATGGATATTTCTAATAAGTCCCCTTGTTTATTTAAAACTTCACACATTTACAAAATGTGGTGGGTTTATATAAAGCAAAACATATTAAATGCTTAATTGATTAAATCCAGATAAATAACTGGCCTTTCCTTTGAAAGTCAAATGAAAGCCTTGTTAATGGTAATTTTAAGAATCTGCCTAACATAAACTTGCTACTATGTCAGAATAGTAACTCTTTCCAGAGACCACAAATGATATTTAAATAGGTTGAAGAGACCTAAGGGAGATTAGAATCATATCATAAATATGTTGGAAATAAATTTAGGAGTAAATTTGCCCTCTCATTGAACTAGTATAAGAATTCTCTCAACAATACCTACTGTAGATTGTTGTACAATGTTTTAAACATTTTCTGACTAAACTTCTAATATAAGAATTTTCTTCCTCATAAGAGAATCCATTCCATGTGGAATAGCTCTCCTTATAAAGCACTTCCTGATATAGAATTAATCTCTGTGGAAAATGTGGATGATCTTTATTTCATAAAACATAAATCTATAAGTCTGGGAACATTTTAATGTCTTTTCTAAATCTTCCATTTTCTAGTTAAATACACCAGGCATTTGCAACCATTTCTCATGTGATGTGGCTTGCACATCCCCTCACTGTGCCAAATCCTTTTTGTTGACTAGAACAATAGCCTTTTCCAACCCTGTTTTTCTTTTCTCCTTCTACCACAGAAACTAGAAAAGCTAAAAATCCATTTTCCCAACCAATTTTGCAACTAGAAGTAACCATTCTCAATCATAATGAAAGTGAGATATAAGCAAAAATCTACCAAGAACCATTGGGAAAGATATGCTTCCTTATAATAGGCTTAATGGTACTATCTCTTTAATTATTTCTGTCTTGAATATGAATAGGAGACTGCATCTGAAGGAGCTATGCTGCAACCCTGAAGTGCCAACATAAGGACAGAGGGTTATTATGCTAATCATGGCATAGTGGAAAAATAGAATGGTTCCAGGTCCTTGAAAATATCATGGGAGTGGATGAGACCATGAAAATAAACTCAAAATTTCATAATATATATATTTTTAAATCCATACATACTAAAGACACTGTTTATTGAGTTTTAGGTTCATTTCATGGAGGTTAAGAGGATTCAGAAATTCTCAAAGGTCTTAAATTCTATTCTACTTCTAACGTATTGTGAACCACCCACAGGGTGTGTTTTGTAGGTCCTCTTAAATTTTCACACACACATGACCACTATAGGCAACAGCTGGCACCAGTACACTCAGAAAGACATAGGACAGGAAAAAGCCATGCCAACCTTGCAGTGCTGGGCATATTCATGCCAGTCCAGCTACCAGAGCAGGTGCCATGAGGCAAAATTATCATAAGATGGGTGCTAACCTAGTTTAAAAGCTTCCCCTACAGACTCTTTCTAGAAAGACAAATGTGGGTAGTTCATCTTTTTTGAAAAGTTCCCTGGAGACAATATAGTTCAATGTATACTTTCTCACATGAGAAAAGTAAGGGATAAAGACATTAAATTACTTTCCCAAGAACACAAGGTTACTTAAAGGCAGGTGCTAAACTAGAACACATGCCTCCTAAATCCCAACCCAAAGTTCTAAATAGCCATGTTTCTTAAGATGTAATGAACAATTTTTATTTTTATATTTATTGGTTATTTTTTCTTTCTCTTCCAGAATGAAATTCAAAAATATGAACCCATTAAATTAACTTCCAAGTTATTAAAACTGTAACTGACACTTTTATATTAGAATTCTAATATTTTAGAGTCAATAAAAAGTGATGTCCAGATGTCATTAAATAATATACTAAAGGTAATGAGAATGAAGTCACTATCTGTTTACAAATATTGATTTAAAAACACTCTTCTAAACATATTTTGTTTTCTATTTACAAAAAAATTATAATAGTTCAGACCTTCAAATGGCAAAATTCCACAAAATGTAGCAATTATTGCAAAAGTTATCTTTGATAGTATCATAATTTAAAATAAGAAAACTTCTGTGCATTTTCAATTATAGGCAAAGACTAAAGAGAATAATGACTGATATAAGAATAGTCAAAAAACTGAGGAGTATAATTATTATTAAGTATAGTTATATTTATTATTGCTTAATGAATGCTTACTATGTACCACAATCATTTGAAAAACTTTACATGTATGAAACTATTTAATCTCCACAAATAGTTAAACTTGTTACTGTCATTTTACAGGCTCATAAGAAAATGACTAGCTGATCCAATGTCACACAACTGGTAATTGGTAGAGAAAAGAGTTAAATTAAATGACACTTTGATTGTAAAAATGAAAAAAAAAGTGCATCCCTCCAATTCCTACAACATAAAATGCCACCACTGACTCAGACAAATAAATGTATTTTAATGAAAATCATTTCTAATTAGACAATTTCACTGCTGCCGTTAGAGCTGCTTCTGACACGTTTTATATTTATTAAAACAAGAGACAATAATAGATGCTGATAACAAATGGGATAGCAGAATTTTGGCAACAAAATTAGAATCATGCTTCCAAGATACTTAAAAATGTGGTCCTTAGAATATTTTCAAACATTATTAGATGTAATCCAATAAAAGTGGCCTGTTTTCTTGGGGCTTCCCTGGTGGCACAGTGGTTGAGAGTCCGCCTGCCAATGCAGGGGACACGGGTTCGTGCCCCGGTCCGGGAAGATCCCACATGCCGCGGAGTGGCTGGGCCCGTGAGCCATGGCCGCTGAGCCTGCACGTCCGGAGCCTGTACTCCGCAACGGGAGAGGCCACAGCAGTGAGAGGCCCGCGTACCGCAAAAAAAAAAAAAAAAAAAAAAGTGGCCTGTTTTCTTGAAGCCACGATTATATGTATAAAGTACCATAGCAGCAAAAATTCTAAATTTAACAGATTATAGTGTTTTCCTCAACTTTTCTGTCTCTTTACAGTATCAAATCAATGTTAAGAGTGAAACCATTCCATTAATTAACTGGCTGCTTTTTGACATGATTCTAAAATATTAGTGTGGTTGACTATTTAGCTAAATTGTCCATTTTAATGAAATTGGCTGAATATTTTGCTTTATGGAATTTGTGTCTGTGTGAAACTTGTCAGCATCACTAGAAAATATTAGTTAATTTATTCCAAGTATGAAAGATGCTTTTTGGATGATATGCAAAACATGAAAATCAATTCGAAATTATCTCTTCAACCTAAGACTAATATCGTATATAGGAAAGAGAAACAATCTGCATGAATACTATCAGTAATATAGAATAAAATTTCCAGAAGAGTGATGCTAACTGGCAAATAAATTCAAAGGAAGTAACGAATCATCTTGATTGGTGTAGGGAATTGGATTTCAAGTTTTCATGTTCAAGTTTCATGCTTGTTAAAAAAACACAGTATCAAAAATATTTTTGGATGCCTTTGAATAACTGTGAGGACTTTTACAGGAAAAAAATGAAGAGACAACATGATGTGGGAAAATGCAGAATGAGGAGAAATGAGGAAGCCCCATTATAGTATAAGTGATTGAAGCAAAGCAGTGAAAGACAAAGTTAGTAAAAAATATTAGTAAAAAACAGGAAAGGTTTATTTATAAGAGAGATTATTGGAACTATGTCTTATACATAGAAATATGCATATTTGTTCATCCTAGCATTTAAAAGGTCAGTTGGAAAATGAGATTACTCTTGCAAATAATCCAGGGGGGAATGTGGTCAGGGATGAGTCTTAGTGACATCAGAAGAAATGAGAGATTAGAAAAGTAGGTATGTGCATGTGTTTGTGTGAGTGGTGATAAAAGTGCAACTATGAAAGCATCTTACAAAAGGAAGAACCAACAGTACTTATTATTTGTTAGATATTATGGGGGAGATTATTAGACACAGAGGGAAAAGTTAGCAATTTCAATAGGTCAGCTCTTGGTTGCTGTATATAATGGTGCTATTAATAACAAGAAGCAGGCAACATTGTTAATCATCAGAGACATGTAAATTAAAACCACAATGAGATATCACCTCACACCTGTCAGAATGGCTGTCATCAAAAAGACCACAAATAAATGTTGGCAAGAATGTGGAGAAAAGGGAACTTCTTATAATGTTGGTGGGAATGTAAATTGGTGCAGCCACTGTGGAAAATGGTATGGAGATTTCTCAGAAAACTAAAAAAAGAATTACCATATGACCCAGCAGTTTCACTCCTGTGTATATGTCCCCCCAAAATGAAAACACTAATTTGAAAAGATACATGGACCCCAATGTTCATAGTAGCATTATTTACAATTGCCAAGATATGGAAGCAACCTAAATGTCCATCAACAGATAAATGGATAAAGGAGATGTGATATGTGCATGTGTATACACATACACACACATACACACACAATGGAATACTACTAAACCATAAAAGAGAAGGAAATTTTGCCATTTGCAGCAACATGGATGGACTTGGTGGGTATTATGCTAAGTGAAATAAGTCAGACAGAAAAAGAAAAATACTGTATGATATCATTTATATGTGAAATCTAAAAAATAAAACAAACTAGTAAATATAACAAAAAGGAAACAAATTCACAGATACAGAGAACAAACTAGTGGTTACGAGTGAGGAGAACAAAGGGGAGGGTCAAGATAGAGGTAGGGGATTGAAAGGTACATACTACTATGGATAAAATAAATAAGTTACAAGGATATATTGTACAACCCAGGGAATATAGCCACTAATTTATAATATAAATGGAGTTAAACTATAACCCTTAAAAATTGGGAATCACTATGTTGTATACCTATAACTTATACAATGTGGTACATTAACTATAACTCAATTTTAAAAGGTAACAAGGAGCACGTAGACATCAGGATGAATGCATGGTTTACTGAAAAATGGTGAGCTTTACTTTTTACATATCTAGTGTACCCTGGTAGAGATGTCATATGAGCAATATAAAAATAAGTCTAGATTTTTGGAAGGCAGTTAATGCTAAGAATATGTAATTGGAACTATTCTCATAGAGAAGAAACTTGAAATTGTGTTAGTGGATGAAACTGCAGTAATGAGAGAAATGAGAGATAAAAAGAACTTTGAATAACACTTGCATTAGGGGATGGAGAGGAAGAAGATGTGCTTTTGATGAAGGTGAAAAACGTTATTTAAAAATGTGAGAATAAAGAAATGTCTGAGGAAACAAAAGGTGTAAAATGCACCATTCAGCCCCAGATCACTAGAGTTAAGCAGTCTCAGAGCATACCTAATTTAAGGAGAATTGATTCTAGGGCTTAGCTCTAATCTCTGTGAGAAGCCAAAATTAGATGAGAAAGTATGTTATAAAAAGTTCTTAGCATTAATTTTGTATCCTGCTACTTTACCAAATTCACTGATTAGCTCTTAGTAGTTTTCTGGTAGCATCTTTAGGATTCTCTATGTATAGTATCATGTCATCTGCAAACAATGACAGCTTTACTTCTTCTTTTCCGATTTGGATTCCTTTTACTTCACTGATTGTTGTGGCTAAAACTTCCAAAACTATGTTGAATAATAGTGGTGAGAGTGGGCAACCTTGTCTTGTTCCTGATCTTAGAGGAAATGATTTCAGTTTTTCACCATTTAGAAAGATGTTGACTGTGGGTTTGTCATAAATGGCTTTTTTATGTTGAGGTAAGTTCCTCTATGCCTACTTTCTGGAGGGTTATTATTATAAATGGGTGTTGAATTTTGTCGAAAGCTTTTTCTGCATCTATTGATATGATCATTTGGTTTTACTTCAATTTGTTAATATGGTTTATCACATTGACTGATTTGTGTATATTGAAGAATCCTTGCACTCCTGGGATAAAACCCACTAGATCATGATATATGATCCTTTAAGTGTGCTGTTGGATTCTGTTTGCTAGTATTTTGTTGAGGATTTTTGCATCTATGTTCATCAGTGATATTGGCTTGTAGTTTTCTTTCCTTGTGACATCCTTGTCTGGATTTGGTATCAGGGTGATTGCGGCCTCGTAGAATGAGTTTTGGAGTGTTCCTCCTTCTGCTATATTTTGGAAGAGTTTGAGAAGGATAGGTGTTATCTCTTCTCTAAATATTTGAGAGAATTTTCCTGTGAAGCCATCTGTTCCTGGGCTTTTGTTTGTTGGAAGATTTTTTTTTTTTTTTTTTTTTTTTTTTTTGTGGTATGAGGGCCCCCCACCACCGTGGTCTCTCCCATTGCGGAGCACAGGCTCAGTGGCCATGGCTCACGGACCTAGCCACTCCATGGCATTTGGGATCCTCCCAGACTGGGGCACGAACCTGCATCCCCTGCATCAGCAGGCAGACTCTCAACCACTGCGCCACCTGGGAAGCCCTGTTGGAAGATTTTTAATCACAGTCTCAGTTTCAGTGCTTGTGATTGGTCTATTCATATTTTCTATTTCTTCCTGGTTCAGTCTCAGAAGGTTGTGCTTTACTAAGAATTTGTCCATTTCTTCCAGGTTGTCCATTTTATTGGCATATAGTTTCTTGTAGTAATCTCTAATGATCCTTTGTATTTCTGCAGTGTCAGCGGTTACTTCTCCTTTTTCATTTCTAATTCTATTGATTTGAGCCTTCTCCCTTTTTTTCTTGATGAGTCTGGCTAATGGTTTATCAATTTTGTTTATCTTCTCAAAGAACCAGCTTTTAGTTTTATTAATTTTTGTTATCATTTCCATCATTTCTTTTTCATTTATTTCTGCTCTAAACAGGAATATAGACACAGACATAGAGAATGGACTTGAGGACATGGGGAGGGGGAAGGGTAAGCTGGGATGAATTGAGAGAGTGGCATGGACTTAAATACACTACCAAATGTAAAATAGATAGCTAGTGGGAAGCAGCCACATAGTACAGGGAGATCAGCTTGGTGCTTTGTGACCACCTAGAGGGGTGGGATAAGGAGAGTGGGAGGGAGGGAGATGCAAGAGGGAGGAGATATGGGGATATATGTATATGTATAGCTGATTCACTTTGTTATAAAGCAGAAACTAATACACCATTGTAAAGCAATTATACTCCAATTAAGATGTTAAAAGAAATTTATGCTTACACTAGAGTAGTCTATTAAGTGTGCAATGACATGTCTAAAAAATGTATGTACCTTAATTTTAAAATACTTTATTGCTAAAAAATGCTAACCATCATCTGACAGCACAAGGTTGCTGCAATCCTTCAATTTGTAAAAATACAGTATCTGTGAAGCGTAATAAAATGAGATGTGCCTGTGAAGTAAAAAAAAAAAAAGTTCTTAGAAAAGTAAACATCAAATAGAGTGGCAATAAGATACTATCAAATGAAATTAGCAACAATGAGAGTCCACCTGGGGTAAACACTGTGCTGTTCTATAATTATCATCATCTACCAAGGCCTGGCCTTAAAAAGCAAATAGTGTTCTTTACTTTGGAGCAAAGAAGGTATATCAGAAAGTCAAGAAGGCAAGATGTTTGGGAAACATGGGAAACATAAGGATGAAAGAATCAGAAAAGATCAGAAAGGGGAAAATAAACTGAAAACAATATAACAGTAACACAAAGTAGATTATGATGGAAGAAGCACTTTGAGTAGAAGTAGGTAATGGAGAGATAGAGTAATATGAGTTTATGGTAAAAGAGAAAAGACATAAACTATGAGACAAGAAGTGATCCCAAGTGAGCATGAGAGCCACTTGAAATGGCCAATTTTGCAGGTACCTGATATGGAGGAGAGATAAAGACCCAAATGTGGAGGGTGCCTGGATATCAAATTGATAGGATTTTAACATGGATAATGAATCATTAAGGATAAGAGCAGGGAATTGGGGGATGACAGTAATAGTTGACTCTTGGTTTCAGAACTCATTGAGTTATGTAACTTGGAAATGTAAAATAAAATCTTCATTATGATTTATTAATAGACTTGTCTGCACATAACAAAGAGGAGAAACTGCATGAACTGAGAGGCAAATTCTCAGTTCATAAAAACTTTGCACTGGCACGTATCAGAACATAGTCATACACTCTAACTTGGCACCATCAATATATTTTATTCATGTTCAGTTCCTCCTTCCTTACAAAAATAAAAAGTACAACAGTTTGTTCTTCAGATCTGTGTTTTGAAAACTTCAATTAACTATACTTCCTAAGTACAGTTGTCTGTCTCTCTTCTCCACTTCCCAATTCTCATTTTTAAAATATTATTAAGAATAAAGACTGTAGACCAGATACTAAAAGGCGGAAAAAAGTTATTCTAGAGTTAGGGATAATCATGCTGAGGAAGAAGAAAGAATAGTATTTAGGAGAGAAGGTGTTGTTTGGTGATGATAGGGAATAAACATAAGATCATGAAATAGTATAATTCATTTATTTCATCAAGATTCCCTACCGGATACATGAGTTGAGAAAACTAGGGGAAAAATGATTCCTTTTGATGGGGAAGAAAGTTTTCTTCCAATGATTTAAGAGAAGTTGGAGTGATAGGAGGATGTGAAGGAGTGATTCACCATAGAACTGAACATCCAAAGAGCAGAGTGAAAGGAATCAACAGATGGGTTAGCTTTTGGAGTTAGGTTTGGAGGGAGATTAAACTGTTCTCAAAGTAGTTAAGAGAATGGGGAAATTAACATTCAGAATGTTTGACCCTAGAGCAGTGATCATGTATAACCTGAGAAGGAACAAAGATATACAGATTTGGACCAGAATGATGGTGGTAAAAGAGATGGGGACCATTAAAGTGTGGCCAAAAGGAGTAAAAAGAAAATCCTTGGCTATACCCAAAGCCAAATATGAATGAAATTAATATTTAATTACTTCTGTTTTATTGATTAACTGGCTTTGCCAAGTTTTTTTAAAATAAATTCTCATTTTTGTCTTTCTTCTTTTTACTACTTTAGAAAACAATGTCATTTATTCTATGACTTAGTTCTCTGTTATATTAAAAAACTGAGAAAGCTATCAAAGAATACATTTGCATAGTTCATCCTTTATGTAACCTTAAACCTATTATCTGAAAAAGAAACACAACTTATGCAAATACACACACATAAGACTTGCAAAAATTAAAATTAAACAACACTAAATATTAGTGAGTATGTGTAGCACTGAGGGACCTTTATACCTTACTAGTGGTAAAGTAAGTTGTTAACCACTTTGTGTAAAGTTTGGCATTACTGATTAAAGTCAAAGGTACACAAACTTTATAACCCAGTAGTTCCACTGCTCAGTATATACCCCAGAGAAACTCTTGAGAAGGTGCAGTACACCAACAGAAGAATAGGCAAATAAAGGTGGCATAATTCCACAATAAAATATAATACACCTATAACAATGTGACTGAATCTCAAAGCATAATATTGAACAAAAGAAGTAAGACACAAAAGAGTATTGCAGGATAATTCTATATACATATATAAAATTTGAGAATATGAAATAATTATATTGTTGAGGGATTCATATGTAGATAGTAAAACTACAAAGAAAATCAAGATAATTATCACAAATATATAATCATTATTTCTGGGAAAGGGAGGAGGTAGTGATCAGGGAAAAGTATACAAGGGCATCTGGGGTGCTAGCAATGTTCATTTCTCAGCTTGGATGGTGATTTTACTGGTGATTGCTTTTAAATTATTCTTCATACTGTACATATATTATAATAGTTCCACCCAAAAATTAGAAAGGAGAGGAGAAGGGAGAAGGAAGATGAGGAGAGGAGGAGTGGGAAGAGAAGAAGAGATAGGAGGGAAGAGGAGAGAGAAAAGGGAACAGGAGGGAAGGAGAGAAAATAGAGAAAAGCAGTTGTCACCCAGATCTGTATAAAGCAGCTAGTATACCATGACTGAAGCATCCTGAGGTTGTATGGCCACAGTGGAGAAACAGAATCATTGTGAACATGAGACAGGATAGTAGGCAGGAAGTCAGGGTTCTGCTCTAACTGAAGAAGCAAAATGAGATCAGAAAGAAGACAGCAAGTAGCCTTGCACGTTAGTTGGAACCCACAAAATTTCTAACTAAAAATCTCAATAAATGTAATAAGAAAATAATCACTTTTTTAAAACAAGAATTAATGGAGCATATTATGTCAGAATTTGTGCTAGCTGCTCCACATCCTCTTTCATCAGAGTCACAAAATCTCTATGAGATAGATGCTATCATTAGCCCATTAAATCAGGAGACTCAGAGCAAGAGAGGGAGGATAAAGAAATTGGAAGGAAGGAAGGAAGGAAGGAAGGGAGGTAGGAAGGAAGGAAGGAAAAAGAAATTGCACAGTATCACACTGGAGAAAACTGTGTGGCAGGGCTTCATCCCAAGGAAGACCAGCTGAAGACCAGCTTCCTTTTGTCAGTGAAAAAGTGTTGGCTGCCATATCAGTAAACAAAGGATGTTGCAGCCATTAAGCCATCACATTACAGCCACCCCTGATGGTGAGCCCTGAGGAAACTTAGGTTGGAAACAGGATGCCCACCATCAAGCACTCAGCCACTGCAACCACCCCCAACAATGCACGCTGAGGAGACCCAGAATGAGAAAGCACAGAACATTGGCCCCAGATAGTTGGGGTACATATCAAAGGAATGATTTCAATGAGCCCAGATTCCTGCATCTTCCCATATATAGAAACGTTCTAAATTCATTAACTTGAGATGCCTGGTTTTCTTTAATTAAACAGTAATTTTTTTTTTATTTTATTTTTTTTTTGCGGTACGCGGGCCTCTCACTGCTGTGGCCTCTCCCGTTGCGGAGCACAGGCTCCGGACGCGCAGGCTCAGTGGCCATGGCTCATGGGCCCAGCCGCTCCGCAGCATGTGGGATCCTCCCGGACCGGGGCACGAACCCGTGTCTCCTGCATCGGCAGGCGGATTCTCAACCACTGCGCCACCAGGGAAGCCCAACAGTAATCTTTTGATGTTCCTACTACCTGGTCTTTGTTGCAGAAACTCCTATATATGCTGGCTCCTCCCTCACCTCTTTGGAACAGTCCCCTTAGAGCTATCTGAGAGGCTGTGTCCTCAGTTATGTCAACCAAATAAAACATAATTTTCAAATTTTATGTTGTGTATTTTTTCAGTCGACACTTTCCAGCTTACTTACTTAAGTATTATATTGCTTCTCAGCAAGGATTTAAAAAAAAAGGAATTCCTGCAAGTTTTGTTTTTTTTAGAAAATTCAAAAAATTCAGCATATTAGTACTATGAAGTATATTTGAATATTAATTCAGGAGTTTATTTTACTTTTTTCTCATCTACAGAATAAATCAAGCAAAACCCACTGATTTCTACTAAATTATGTAAGGGAAAATTTCCCTTATTTAAAAGAAAAAAGATTGATTTGACTATTGTTACCACTGATACTTATCAGAAATTGATATGAACGCTACAAAATCTTGAGAATAAGTAACATATGATTCATTTTATATAACCCTGCTTATGGAACTTAAGTAGTAATTTACAAATAATAGTGTTTATACTTAAGCAGCAGAAAGTGATTGTTAAGTTTATCTAGATAAGCACAATGAGCTGTACCATGGCAGAGCTGACCTGGTTATTTCTGCTTTCTCAACAACTAAATCACTTCAAGGCCATTGCAATTTTGATCAATCACCACACAATAGTTTATTAATGCAATACAAAATTTCCAATCAACTATAAAAAAGTCAACTAACTTTAGGCAGCTTTCACTCCTTGGGGTTTTGACTAATTAAATATGTACACTTCACTGAGATGTGGATTCTTATGTATTTGACATTGCTGTTTTATGGAGTTTTAAACTATAAACATAATACTTATATTTAAGCAAAGTCAGTATAAATTCTTGCTTCCAAAAAATTTAACAAATACACTCTAAACACACAAGGTTCATTTTTATTTTGTCAGAATTATTGCTCTCTACACTTCCCTGGCTTTACTCTTCCTAAGAGATCATGCTTCTGACACTCTGAAGAGAATACACATGGTGTTTTGTTTATGCTATTGCTTTACTATAAATTTAATAATGAAAATAAACTCTGTGTGCGAATATCTATTTCAGTAAAACATATTTGATTTCTAGGAAAATAAAGGAAAGAAAAAGGTGTTGATTAAAAGAAATGTTTTCTAAACAAATGGATTTCAGATTTTATTATAAGAATAAAATATGAATCAAAAAGTTCTCCCTGCATTACCTTTTGCAGAGATCAAAGTTTCTGTGGGGTTTCCCTTTCCCTTTGGGTAAACCAACTCAGTTTCAGGGGGAAAAAAAAACAGAGGATAAATCAGCTCACCAATTTTTCTCTTCTTACTCTGTACCTGTTTTTTGTTTTGCTTTGATTTGGGTTTTTCTTTGTTGTTCTTGTTGTTTTTGGTTTGTTTGTTTGTTTGTTTTACAAGACTTCACTTTTTTCAGAGCAGTTTTAGGTTCACAACAAAATTGAGAGAAAGGTGCAAAGATTTCTCATAGCCCCCACCTCCCCGTTATTAACATCCCTCACTAAAGTGGTACATTTGTGTCAACTGATGAGCCTACAGTGACACTTCATAATCACCCAAACTCCAGAGTTTGCATTAGATTTCTCTTTTATTGTTATACAGTCTATGGGTTTGGACAAATAATGACATGTATCTATCATTACAGCATCATATAGAGTATTTTCAGTGCCTTAAAAATCCTCCATGCTGCATGTATACATTCCTCCCCCTTACTGAACCCCTGGCAGCCACTCATCTTATTACTGTCTCCATAGTTTTGCCTTTTCCAGAATGTCATATAGTTGGAGTCATACAGTATGTAGTCTTTTCAAATTGGCTTCTTTCACTTAGTAATACACATTTTAATTTTCTTCCATGTATTCTCCTGGCTTAATAGCTCACTTCCTTTTAGTGTTGAATAATATTCCATTGTCTGGATATGCCACAGTTTATTTATCCATTCCCCTACACCTTAGTTGCTTCCAAGGACATCTTAGTTGCTTCCAAGTTTTGGCAATTATGAATGAAGCAGCTATAAGCATCCATGTGCAGATTTTTGTGTGAAAATACGTCTTTAACTTCTTTGGGTAAACACCAAGGAATGCAATTGCTGGATCATATAGTAACAGTATGTTTAGTTTCTAAGAAACTACCAAACTGCTTCCAAAGTGGCTGTACCATTTTTCATCCCCACCAGCAGTGGATGAGAGTTCCTATTGTTTCACATCCTCATCAGCAGTCGCTGTTGTCAGTGTTCTGGATTTTGGTAATTCTAATAGGTGTGTAGTGGTGTTTCATTGTTATTTTATTTTACATTTTTTTGATGACATATGACATGGAACATCTTTTTATATGCTTATTTGCCATCTCTGTATCTTCTTTGGTGAGGTATCTGTTAAGGACTTAGTCTCATTTTTACTTGAGTTGTCTCTTTTCTTATAGTTGAATTTTAAGAGTCCTTTGTATATTTTGGATAACAGTCCTTTATCAGATGTGTCTTTTGCAAATATATTCTCCAAGTCTGTGGCTTGTCTTCTCCTCCTCTTCCTTCTCCTTCTCCTTCTCCTTCTTCTTCGTCTTTGTCTTCTTCTTCTTCTCCTTCTCCTTCTCCTTCCTCTTCTTCTTCTTCTTCTTTCTTCTTCACCACACTGCATGGTTTGCAGGATCTTAGTTCCCTAACCAGGGATTGAACCCAGGCCCTTGGCAGTGAAAGCTCACAGTCCTAACCACTGGAACACCAGGGCATTCCCTGGCTTGTCTTCTTATTCTCTTGACATTGTCTCTCACACAGCAGACATTTTTAATTTGAATGAAGTCCATCATATTCATTATTTCAATGTTCTATAAACATTGATGCTGTATCTAAAAAGGTATCATTATATCCAAGGTCATTAGGTTTTTCTCCCATGTTATCTTCTAGGAATTTTATAGTTTTATGTTTTACATTTAGATCTATGATCAATTTTGAGTTGGCCTGGACAGAGATCAGCATCTAAACAGGGCAGGGACAACCATTACTAGCCCTTGAAGAGGCAGGGCATCAGAAGTGGTCCCAGACTCTAACTGTGACTGGTACCATCAAAATCCATACCCAGACCCATGCTGAGAGCCCACACTGGCCCTGTCTGCTCTATGGCACAACTCCACACTAGTGTGAGGGCTGCAGCAGCTGAAGTGACTGCTCAGTTGTGAAGGACAAATGTGGCTTGCATCTGGAACAGCTACAGAACCGGGTAGGGGCAGCCATTACTGGTGCTTAGGGAAGTAGCACAACAGGGGTATTTGGGACTCTGACTGGTGCTGGGGTCACCACAGCCCATGCCCAGATTCACACTGAGCACTCACTCTACCTCTCTTACTCCAACACTGCTCCTCTCTGGGGTGAAGGTGCTGGGGCTAGGAGTGGGGAGAGCACACACTTAGAGGGAACAGAGCCAGCTCAGACCTAAACCTCAAGGCTTCTGCTCCAGCAACTTGGGACCAATCCTCCAAGAGGGTGGTGTTGGCCACTGAGCAGAGGAGAAGCCCGGGCTCACACCTGGCTGTGGCTCTAGCACCTTCATCTCCAGCCATACCTCTTACAAGGTGAAAGGTGTCAGCACACGCTGGGGGAAGACATGAATCATGCTCACATCAAGACCCACAAGAACCACTGGGCACAAACAGACTGTACAGGGATGCTCTCACACAAGGGCACCCCTTCAAGACCACAGTAGGTAACTCTTCCACCTAATTTCATAGAACAGCAAAAGTTAAGCAAAACAAGAACATGGAGGAATTTGTTTCAAATGATAAAACAAGAGAAAACCCCTGAAGAAAACAGCTAATGAAACAAAAATAAATAATTACCTGATAAAGAGTTCAAAGTATTAGCAATAAGAATGCTAACTGAATTATGGAAAATAATAAACACAGTGAGAATTTTAAAAGGAATTACAAAATATGTTAAAAAAACAGTCAAAACTGAAAAATACAATAACTGAAATGAAAACACACTAGAAGGAATTGACTGTGATACAGAAGAATGCATAGGTGATCTAGAATATAGAATAATGGAAATCACACAATTAGAAGAGCCAAAAGAAAAACAAATTAAAAAAAAATGAGAATATAAGGGATGTCTAAAACAACAACAGGTATATAAACATTTTGCAGTATAGGGGTTGCTGAAAGAGAAAAGAGAGAGAATAGAGTTGAAAATATATTTGATAAAATTATAGCTGAAAATAACCTGAACCTGATAAAGAAGACAGATATTCAGATACAGGAAACACTGAGGGTCCCAAACAATATGAGCCCAAACATACCACACCAAGACATACCATAATTAAAATGTCAAAAGTTAAAAAAGAATTCTAAAGGGAGCAGAGAAAAACAAAGAGTCATATACAAGGGAATCTCCATAAGGCTATCAACTGAATTTTCTGCAGAAAATTTGTAGGCCAGAAGGGAGTGGCATAATATATTTAAAGTGCTGAAAAGGAAAAACCTGCAACCTAGGATACTCTACACAGCAAGATTTATGTTTATAATTGAAGGAGAGATAAAGAACTTCTTGGACAAACAAAAACTAGAAGAGCTCATCAGTACTAAACCTACACTAAAAGAAATGTTAAAGGGTCTTATTTAAGTAGAAAAGAAAAGGCTATAACTAAAATATTAAGTAAAAGCTAAGGATTAACCACTTAAATAAGCTAGTATGAAGACTAAAAGAGAGAAAACTGTAAAATCAACTGTAACTACAATAAACATGAAGATGTAAAATATGACATCAAAAACACAAAATGTGGGGGAGGAGAGTAGAACAATGTAGATCTTTTGGAATGTGTTTGAACTTAAATGATTACCATTTAAAAATAAATAGATATATTTATAGGTCAACATGTATAAACCCCATGGTAACCACAAATCAAAAAACATATAGATACACAACAGCTACAGTAAAAGGAACACAAGCATACCACTAAAGAAAACCATCAAACCACAAGAAAAGAAACTAAAAGAATAAACGAACAGAGAAGAACTACACCAGAAAACACATAACAAAATGGTAATAAGTACATACCTATCAATAATCACTTTATATATCAGTGGACTAAATGTTGTAATCAAAAGACACAGAGTGGCTGATTGGAGGAAAAAACAAACAAACAAAAAACCCACCTATATGCTGCTTATAAGAGACTCACTTCAGAGCTAAAGACACACAGAGACTGAAAGTTAAGGGATGGAAAAAGATATTTCATGCAAACAGAAGTGACAAGAAAGTGGGGGTAGCAATACTCATATCAGACAAAACAGACTTCAAAACAAAGTATATAATAAAAGACAAAGAAGGGCATTATATAATGATAAATGGATCGATACAAGAAGAGGATATAATACTCATTAACATATAGGCACCTAACCAGGAACACCTAACTATGTATAAAGCAAAAGTAACAGGCATAAAAGGAGAAACTGAAAATAATACAATAATAATACAGAACTTTAGCACCCCACTTGCATCAATGGACAGATCATCCAGACAGAAAATCAATTAAAAAAAAACAGTGGTCTTAAGTGACACAGCAGACCAGTTGAACTTAATAGATATCTGAGGATATTCCATTCCCAAACAGCAGAGTACACATTCTTTTCAAGTGCATCTGGAATATTCTCCAGGACACATCACATGCTAGACCACAAAACAAGTCTCAACAAATTTAAGAGGATAGAAATTATATTAAGCATTTTTTCTGACGACAGTATGAAACTAGAAATCAATTATATAATAGGAAGAAAAATGGGAAAAACACAAACACATGGAGACTAAACAACATGCTACCAAAAAACTAATAGGTCAATGAAGAAATCAAAGAGGAAATCAGAAAATACCTCAAGACAAATGGAAATGGAAACACAACTTTCCAAGATCTATGGGATGCAGCAAAAACAGTTCTAAGAGAAAAGTTTATAGCAATATAGGACTACCTCAAGAA
Source organism: Mesoplodon bidens (assembly GCF_964165515.1). NCBI lineage: Eukaryota > Metazoa > Chordata > Mammalia > Artiodactyla > Ziphiidae > Mesoplodon > Mesoplodon bidens. The sequence continues at coordinate 126,324,756 of NC_138176.1, read as the reverse complement.
ATAAGAAAAAATCTCAAATAAGTGACCTAATCTGTCATCTAAAAGAATTAGGAAAAGAAGAAGAAGCAAAACCCAAAGTCAGCAGAGGGAAATAAATAATAAAGATCAGAGAGGAAAGAAATAAAATACAGACAAAAAATAGAAAAGATCAATAAAGTCCAGAGCTGGGTTTTTGAAATAATAAGCAAAATTGATAAATCTTTGGTCAGGCTCATGAAGAAAGCAAAAGAGAGAGGGCCCAAATAAACAAAATAAGAAATGAAAGAGTATAAATAATAACAGATATCACAGACATACAAAAAATCATAAGAGGGCTTCCCTGGTGGCGCAGTGGTTGAGAGTCCACCTGCCGATACAGGGGACATGGGTTCGTGCAGTGGTCTGGGAAGATCCCACATGCCGTGGGGCAGCTAGGCCCGTGAGCCATGGCCACTGAGTCTGCATATCTGGAGCCTGTGCTCCACAACGGGAGAGGCCGCAGCAGTGAGAGGCCCACGTACCACAAAAAAATAAAATAAAATAAGAGAATACTACAAACAGTTATATGACAATTGGACAACCTAAGAGAAATGGACAAATTTTTAGAACATACAAATTCCCAAGACTGAATCAGCAAGAAACAGTCTGACCAGACCGATTGCTAGTAGTGAAATTGAATTTGTAATAAAAATACTCCTAGCAAACAAGTCCAGGACTGAGTGGCTTCACAGGGGAAGTCTACCAAAAATATAAAGAAGAGCTAATACATATGCTTCTCAAACTATTCCAAAAAATTGAAGAGGAGGGAACACTCCCAAATTCATTTTTCAAGGCCACCATTACTGTGATACCAAAACCAGACAAAAACTCTACAGAAGAAGAAAATTACAGGCCAGTATCTTTGATAAATATAGATGCAAAAATCCTCAACACAATATTAGCAAACTGAATTCAACAATATATAAAAAGGATCATACACCAAGATCAAATGAGGTTTATTCCATGATCATAAGGGTGGGTCAAGATTTGCAAATCAATGTGATACACCACATTAACAAAAGGAAGGATAAAAATCACATGATCATCTCAATAGATCTGGAAAAAGCATTTGAGAAAATTTAGCAACCATTCATGATAAAAATTCTCATCAAAGTTGGCATAAAGGTAATATCTCATCATAATAAAGGCCGTTTATGACAAACCTACAGCTAACATACTCAACAGTGAAAAGTTGACAGCTTTTCCTCTAAAATCATGAACAAGACAAGGATGCTCATTATCATCACTTCTATTTAATACTGTATTGGAAGTTCTAGCCACAGCAATCAGACAAGAAAATGAAATAAAAGGCATTAAAACTAGAAGGGAAGAAATAAAACTGGTACTATTTGTAGATGACATGATACTATATATAGAAAAACCTAAAGTCTCCACCAAAACATTATTACAACCAATAAAGGAATTCTGTTATGTTGTAGGAGATGAGATTAGTATAGAAATAATAAAGAAATCTGTTTCTTTTCTATACAATAATAATGAAATATCAGAAAGAGAAAATTTTTAAGAACAATTTCATTTAAAATTGCACCCAAAAGAATAAAATACCTCAGAATAAACTTAACCCAGGAGTTTAAAGACTTATACCCCCAAAACTATAAAACACTAATGAAGGAAATTAAAGGTGATACAGAGAAATGGAAAGATATCTTGTGCTCTTGTATTGGAAGAATTAATGTTGTTAAAATGGTCATACTATCCAAAGCAGCCTACAGATTTGATATATGATATTTTAAAAAATACTCATGACATTTTCCAAAGAACTAGAATAATCTTAAAATTTATATAGAATCACAAAAGACCCAAAATTGACAAAACAATCTTGAGAAAAAAGAACAAAGCTGGAGATATCATGCTCCCTGATTTCAGACTCTACTGCAAAGCTACTGTAATCACAACAGTAGGCACTGGCACAAAAATAGACACATAGATCAATGGAACAGAATGGAGAACCCAGAAATAAGCCCAAGCACATATAGCTAATTAATCTATGACAAAGGAGGCAAGAATATACAATAGAGAAAAGACAGTCTCTTCAGTAAGTGGTGCTGGGAAAACTGCACAGCTACATGTAAAAGAATGAGACTAGAACACTTCCTCACACCATATACAAAAATAAACTCAAAATAGTTTAAAGACCTAAATGTAAGATGTGTAACCATAAAATTCCTAGAAGGGAACATAAGCAGAACACTCTTTCATATACATCATAGCAATATTTTTTGGATCTATGTTTTAAGGCAAAAGAAACAAAAAAAAAATAGCAAAAATAAACAAATGAGACCTAATTAAACTTAAAAGCTTTTGCATAGCAAAAGAAATCATCAATAAAGTGAAAAGACGACGTACTGAATGGGAGAAAATATTTGCAAATGATGTGACTGATAAGGAGTATATATTCAAAATATGTATAATAATAACTCATAAAACACAATAACAAAAAAGCAAACAACTCAATTAAAAAATGGTCAGAAGACCTGAATAGATGTTTTTTTTGAAGAAGATATACAAATGGCCAACAGGCACATGAAGAGATGCTCATTATCCTTAATCATCAGAGAAATGAAAATTAAAATCACAATGAGATATCACCTCACACCTGTCAGAACAGGTATCATCAAAAAGTCTACAAATAACAAATGTTGGCAAGGGTGTGGTGAAAAGGGAACCCAAGTAAACTGTTGGTGGGAATGTAAACTGGTGTAGCCACTACAGAAAAGAGTATGGAAGTTCCTCAAAAAAACTAAAAATAGAACTACCAAATGATACAGCAACTCCACTCCTGGGTATATATCTGAATAAAATGAAAACACTAATTTGAAAAGGTACATGCACCCCAATGTTCATAGCAGCATTATTTACAATAGCTATATAGTGATCGCTTTGGCAGCACATATTCAATAGCTAGTTAAGTAACCTAAGACATAGAAGGAATTTATGTGTCCACGAACAGATGCATGAATAAAGAAGAAATTATATATATGTATGTGTATACACACACACACACACACACACACACAATGGAATATTACTCAGCCATAAAAAGAAAGAAATTCTGCCATTTGCAACAACATGGATAGACATAGATGGTATTATGCTTAATGAAATAAAGCAGAGAAAGACAAATACTCTATGCTATCACTTATATGTTGAATCTAAAAAATAAAATAAATGAATGAATATAACAAAATAGAAACAGACTCACAGATATAGAGAGCAAACTGTGGTTACCAGTGGGTAGAGGGAAGGGAGTAGGGGCAGAAAAGGGAGAAGGGATTAAGAGATACAAACTATGTATAAAATAAATAAGCAACAAGGATAGATTGTAAAGCACAGAGAAATACAGCTATTATTTTGTAATATCTTCAAATGGAGTATAATCTATAAAAATATTGAATTCTTATGTTGTACACTTGAAAATAATATAATATTGTAAATCAACTATACATTAAAGAAGTAAAAGAAAATAAAATAACTGAACCCCAAATATTCCAAATACAAATATATATATTATTAATTTTGAGTTACTAATGCCACCATTTTATAATAACTGGATAAGTCAACTCTAACACTATCTTTTCAAAATTAGCCTAAAGAACTGCACAAAAAGTGTGATAAATTGATAGGAGACAGTATAATTTTTTGAAAACATTTCTTTTAACCTCTGCCTGACCATTCTTTTCTGATATTCTCTCCACCTATCTTAATACAGAGTGTTTGTCTTATTACTTGCTCTTATTTTGTGTTTACTCTCATATGTTGTTATTGTACTAAATTCTGTCTTCATCCATTGTCTTTTTTTTCTCTGAACATATCTCTGAGAGATTTCATACATATCCATCATTTCAATATTGATAGTTTCCAAATGTATAACTACAACTCTGATTTATTATATTTCCAAGTTAAGAGCTTGTCTCTGGACTGAATTGTATCTCATACTGAAGTACAGCTTAGTGGTAAAAAGAATAACCTCTGAAGCCAGACGTATTAGTTATCTATTGCTGATAACAAATTATCACACTTAGTGGCTTAAAAATACACATTTACTAATTATACCCTTACTGTGGGCAGGAGTTAATTCTGACTTAACTTTATACTCTGCTTCAGATACTTTCAAATGGCTGCAATCAATGTATTGGCCGGGGTGTGGGCCAAAGCCTTGACCAAGGAAGGATCCATTTCCAAATTTATGTGGTTGCTGGCAGGATTTAGTTTCATGCAGGGTGTTGGACTAAGGATATCAATTCTTTGCTGGTTAAAGAAGCCACCCTTACTCAGTTCCTCGCCACTTTGTCCTCTCAAATATGGCATATGGCTTCATTAAAGCCAGCTAAACAGTCTGCTAGTAAGACAGAAATCACAATCTTATATAATATCATCATAGAAGCAGCATCCTATTACATTATCTGTTGTCAGATATGAGTGGCTAGGCCAGCCCATCTTTGAAGAGAGGAATTACACAAGGGAGTGTGTGGTAGGCAGAATTTTAAAATCCTCCCATAAGATTCTCGTCCCTAGTCATTCATTCAAACACTAATCTAGGCACTGGTGTGAAGTGGCTTTGAAGATGAAATTAAAGTTACTAATCAACTGGTCTAATTAGTAGTAAAACGATCCACCTGGATTATCCGAAGGGGATAATCTAATCACATGAGCCCTTAAAAGCCAAGGATTTTCTCTGACTGGTATCAGAGACATGAGGTGGAAAAGGAAAGCAGAGAAGAGGTAAGGTAGAAGAGAAGGTTAGGGTGATCTGGGATTCCACCTGCTTTTGCTGGCTTTGAAGACTGAGAAAGGGAGCCACATGCCAGGGAATGTGGACAGCTCCAGAAGCTCAAAATGACCCCTGATTTACAGCCAACAAGGAAACAGGGCCTCAGTCCTATAACCATGGGAACTAATTTCAGCTACAAATCTCAAAGAGCCTAGAAACATGCTCTCCCTTGAAGCCTCCAGAAAGAACACGGCCCTGATAACATCATGACTTCGACCTTGTAAGACTTGCTGTGTCCGGGCTTTTAACCCAAAGAAATTATAATACAATAAATTTGTGCAGTTTTAAGCTGCTAAACTTGTGGTAATTTGTTAAGGTATCAAAAGAAAACTAATATATGTGTATACCAGGAGGTGAGGATCATTAGGAAACATCTTAGAATCTGCTGCCAGACCAGACTACCTGGGCTTTGAGACTTACTAGCTATGGGACCAGGGCAAGCTACTACTCTGTGCCTCAGTTTTCTCATCTGTAACATGGAGATAATAACAGTAGTACCCAACCCTTAGGTTTGGCATGAAGAACAAGTAAGTATATATGGAGAGAAGAGTGACAGGCAAGTTATAAGTGCTATGTCTGTTGGTTATCAGTATTCTTTCTAGAAGATAATTATTTCTATTTTTCCTAAAATCTCAAGGCATAGTTATTTTGGAAGTAAAAGAGTTAAAGATAATATCATAGTACAATACAATCTTTCATTTTCTTTGCCCAAAATAGTAGGAATAGGGGAAGCAACACAACAATCATAATATAGAAAACTTTCCTTATTTACATAAATCAGGCAACAGACGTGCAGTTCTTGATAGTGATCAGCTGGTGACATTTATTAGGGCAAAGCAGTATAAATGCAACCAGATGTTTCATTCACTTCTACTAAAATTGATTCAGTTTAATCAACAGACTCTCTCCAATGAAAAGCTTAGTATTGAACTCATGGTTTATATTTTGCATTCATAGTTAACTTTCAGATGGTTTTGATAATTACTCTATAGGAAAAACAATATTTCTTGCCATCTCCAACTGTTTTCTGATTATATTGAGTTTTCTTAACCTCCACTACTGCATTTGGTCTTTTAGAGTTTTGAAATATGTTTTAAATTTTTTCATGAATTTATCTTGTCAGCCCATCATAAATTAATCATTTTCCTATTTCTCTTTCTGAATCTAATTCTTTATTGTACACTATAGTTCATTTTTAAGTGACTTGAAACAAGAAAGAGCAATTAATCTGTGTAGAATTTAAATGTTATACTTCTAGATAAACTTGTTTTTCATAATTTGAAACTGATCATTCTCAGGGTTGTAAATTTTTTTGTTGGTTGGAGTTATATATTATTTTAAGTTGTCCACCTCTTTCAGGCCATTAGATCATTGTTCTGAAATCTTCAGAATTTTTCTGTTTTTATAGTTAATTCTTAGTTATTGCCCATGAAACCAAGCAAAAATCTGCACCCCACTCCCCCTTCCAAGTACAAAGGCTTCTCTATGTCCCCTGTCTCTTGTCTGTAGAAAAGCTGAAGTCTCCCAGGACTCCCTGGGTCACAAAAGAGTAGGCTCAAGTAGTTAGTGATTAGACAATAGAGTCACAGAATCTTTCAGGGTCAGATGCATATTCCTGAGTTGTTTTACAGATATTATAGCTGCCACCAGAGGGAAAAAGCTAATTGCATGATGACCAGACTGTCACCATGACATAAGCTGCTCCATCTTGAGCAGTACTGAATCTATGGCTAGCACAATTCCATGAGCTGGCCTCAAGATAATGGGATTAACATCATTACTCACAGTAATCTATATTTTTGTGGGCACCAAAATAATTGTAGCTTGCTCTGCCTGTATATGTAAGTGGGCAACTAAAATTTTCAGCAAAGAGATGCTACAGACCCATGTTGACATCTTCCATGTCATGCTGACACCCTATGTCAGCATGAAGAAGTTGCAGAAGATGGACCTTTGCCCCTAATCCCATAGAAATGGAATGATGTTTGACTGTGGGGAATTTAAAGCAGATCGTTTGCCTATTTCTGTTCCTCTCTAACCTTAAAAGAACCTAATTATAGGAACGAGATCACTAGGCAATTTAACTCCTGACTTATGCTCTCCTGAATGCATACCATGCCTTGAACAACCTGTTGATTCTTTTCCTATATTAAAAGAAGTAAGAATGAAGAATTAAATAGTTAAAGAATGACTAGCTCCCTACCCCCATCAGTCCCCTTAGCAATCCTGCAGGAAGATAACATGGCAAGAATACATCTAAAGAAAGAATCAGCCAGTCTGCATGCAATGAAGAATGATGCAGAATCCAACCTCCTGCCTCAATGATTCACTGAAACTCCCCTTTTTCCCTTTAAAAACTGTCATGGTTGAGAAGAATATTCGAGTTGGTCTCAGAACATGAGTTCACCTTCTCCCCAGATTGCTGGCTTTTCTGAAAAAAGCAACTTTCCTTTCTACCAACACTTGCCTCTTGATTATTGGCTTTTGATCAGCGAGCAGCTGAACCTATGTTCAGTAACAACCATCCCTCCTTATTCACTGATTTTTATGATTATAGAAGTAATTTTCTATAATTTATAACAAAAATGTTTCTGCCTTATTTTCCCTTTTGAAATATCTGGAAATACAGTTTTATGAAAATATAATATTTCTCTCTATTTTCTAAATTTAAAGAATCCTTCTGCTTTATCATCATTATCATTATTTTATTGCCCCCCTCTTGGGTATGCAAATAGTTAAGGTTAATGATTTGCCCATTTTTCTAATTCTTCTGTCATCCCACTTTATCTGTTCACCTTAACCTTGCCCCCAAATTGCAACTTCATTAAAAATTAATAAACAAACAGCAAACATTTAAACAACTTGGGCAGTTTGACATGAGAGGGGACTCTATGAATAAGTACATACTTATTCTTGGAATGTTCTTACTAACAGTACCATTTTGTGTGTATGAAATTCCTTTCTTTTCAGCTCAGGCAAATCTAAGTGAACACCCCACTTCTAGTGGGAAAGCAAAGGGATAATAATGCCAGGTGGTGACTGGGAAAGCAGCAGTGGGGTGTGGGTGGTTACACAGTTGAAATTTCTTTTTGGTACTATAAAACCATGGGTGGTCCTTTCCCTTTTCCACACTTGCTTCTTAAGTTACCTTGATAGCCAGGAGTCTAGGGAGGCCTCATGAAGCCCTAGAATCCTAGAAGCATTATTTTGTCATTCATTTAGAAGTCAATACAAGCACCTGAAAGAATATATGTGTTAGGTGATTGATCAGTGAATACTTATCAATAACAATCTCAAGGCAAATTGTCTAAATATCATTAGAAGAGAATTTTAAATTTTGATCAATTATTCTAATAAATAAGTGAAATTCACCATAGAGGCCATGGATTTCAATGGAGGGCCCATCCCTCTCTTTAATGTCCTGGAGTTCATTATTGATTTCATAAATACACTATTTTCATCAGAAATATTTATCATTAATGTCTTATTCTAACTTAACTTTGCTATTATATTGAAATGAAGAACAGAATACAATATTAACCTTGGAATTGAAACTTGGTCTCAGAGGGATGAGACTGTCCATTCTAGTACATTCTCATTTCTGCAAATGACTGAAAAAATATAAACATTTTAAAGGAAAAAAAAAATGAACATAAAGCAAGCAGCCAGAACAATCCAAAGGATTTGGAGATGCTTGTAAACAGAGTTATATGCTAATAAAGTGTGGTTTTGACAGATGTGTAATATGCTATTTGGCCTACTAAAGATATTTGTGGTCATTTCAAAAACATGATTAGATGGTATCAGGGAGAACTGCAGTATTTAAAAAGGAGTGAATTTTTAAAGTAGCTAATAACCTTTGCAGACTTTTTAGAAAGTATTATAAAATGTTCTGTTAACACATATAATTTTGTTCTAAGTATTCTTTTTTATTTTTAACTGTAATAATCAGGGGTGAGTTTACAGTTAATAACTGGCATTGCCCAAGCATCAACCAATCAGAACACATTAGAAAAGAGTTCTGTAGGCCCTGCTGTGCTGGTGAGTCCTTTAGTTCTTGGATTATGCTGAAGTTCAGCTGGGTGTTGGGGAGGGGTGTTGGTTTCTGGGATAGTGAAGGATTCTCAGAGAGTGGAGTTTTAGCAACCAGTATGGAATTATTTAAATACTATAACTGTGCCAATGTGTACCAGCTAAATATCAGCCCTGGTAATAATTATGGTAGTTATTGAAAGGCTACTTAGAATATATATGCATTTCTTCCAAGGCAGTCAAAATACATGTGTATTGGAAGTTATCACTACCTAGAATTGATTTTTTAAAGTAATATATTTTAGCATTTTGAAACTGAAAAAAAAGGAGCTTGGAGTTAACTGCATCTAAATCCTTAACTTTAGAGCATGGGTTAGTAAACAAAAATATGATGGATGAATTGTGTGTGTGTATGGCTATTAAACATATATATGCCATACACATATGTGTGTTTTATGTATATACATATATAATTGTTGCTCTCTATATAACACACATACACATATTATGTGATATATGTGATACATATATGTGTATATATCTCTCTCTCACACACACACACATATATAACTGCTTTAAATCAAAATTGTAATCCCCGCATTTGTTCCTGCCAGCACTACATAACTTTTAGAAAGAAAATATTCAGATTTTCCACCTTTGATTTCCTACTTTCATTTTCAATGATTTCTCATTTAAAACTAGTCAGAACCTGTTAGGAGAAAAAAATAAATCATAATGCATTTATTAGCATGTTTAACAGTAAAGATGTACAATGAACACTACTTTAAAGTTTCTCAAATATAAAACATGTCAATGGAATTTTATCAGTGAAAGAATAATACTGTGAAAACATAAGAGGGAAAAAACCCAAGATTTTGTCTAAGCAAGAAAAGGCAAGACACAGCAAAAATATTTGCTTAACAGCATCCTTAGTAATCTGAGCACTAAAACAAGTGGGACACTCATGAGGATAAAAAGTTTTTTCTAGCTAAGCAAAATTCTATTTTATATTTTGAAATACATATTATTTTTAAAGCATTACAAGAAAATAGAAAAGTCTGTGTCATGTTATATAGGAGCAACACAGATCTAAATTCCTTCCTCAAACTCTGGAAGCCTAGAAAATGCATTTCCCAGATCCACTTGCTATGAGAGGTCAGGTTCACATTCCAATCAATGACACAAAACTTGTACAAGAACTGGAAGATACAAGTGAAGGAGAAACCATTATTCTGTTCTAATGGTAACAGGTGTACGCAAGGGCAGAAGGTATCTAAGAAGATTCTAGTAGCTTCAGGAGAGGTCCTGAAAAATCATCTGCTTTTGTATTGCAGGCAATAGAGATCACCAGCATTGTTATATCATTTTAACAATTTCTAATTTCCTCATATCCAGTAGTGGTCTTCGCTAGGCTTTAATCTCATCCTACCAAAGTTTTTAAAGTATACAATCTATCGAATCCCTTCCTGCTAAAATACCTAACTAGTTTCTGTTCTCTAAATTGACAAATAAGTGTGAAAATTTTAAAAATAATATATGTTTCATAGGATTGTAGTGGGAAATATACAAGATAAAGCATTTAGCACAGCACCTGTGCTATTATTTTCATCACTATTATTTTACCATTGGTTGAATGTCCTTCCTGACTCAACCTCTCTGACTAGACACATATCACAATCAGCCATTGTGCTTAAGAGAAAGAAGCTGACCTCCCATATTCAAGATTTCTAAGAATAGTTTCATCATCTGCAACCGAAACCACGTTGACTAGCCCCATTTAGAACTTTGAACTTGAAGCTTCAGAATTATCTTTGGAAAGTTTCTATAACCTATCACAGTCAATTGCGTTCATTCTCTCTATGCAGCATTCCTCTCATATATTTGTCTCCATTTCTAAGTGTACTACCATAATATAGGGATAATGACATGTAAATGATATACTGTATTTAATCATCCAGAATACCCAGGAGAGTGTTGGTCCATAGTAGGCTCTCAATTCTAATTACTTTCTCTTTCCCATAAGGCTTTTAATATTACTGTTAAGTATTTCAAACCGATGTCCTTGTAAGGATGTCTATTTGGTAACTTTGCCTCTGGCATCTCCCAATTCTCATCTGTATTGCATTCTATTGTCTAATTAATCTTCCTTAAAAAAGTTTTCTGAGCATGACATTCCAATTGTTAGAAATCTTCAAATACCCACAGAATAATTTTTTGCCCATCTCCTCAGGAATTCAAAGTTCTGCATACTCTATCTACATCTTACTGTCTAATGTTACCTCTTACTGCTTCTCTCTTTACACCTCATTTTTCTAGTACAACTGGACTAGTTGATATTCACTGGTAAGCCCCATATTTTGGATCTCTGCTTTTACTGTTTATTCTTCTAAATGACTTTCTCCCCATCTTTACTTACTATAATTATACCCATCTTCCAAGGTTGTTCAAATATCATGTTGGTAATGAAGTCATAGCCAAAGGGAACCCGCTCTCCTTCTAACTTTCCTTATGGTTGAATTGACTACAGTCTTCCTTATGTTATAGTAAATTTGTATATTTTCTTGTATTTCAGTTAATTATCTCAGGTTTTCTACCATGAGACAGAGGTGAGGACTATGTTTAAATCCTGGTACAGGAAGACACAGGTTAATGAAAAATAGTTGAGACCATTAGCTAAAAATTAATATCTGGGTTAAACTTTCACCTTCTTCTTTCTAGCAGCTTTACTACATAACAGGTTTGTCTAAGCCTCTGTTTTGATCTTTAAAATAGATAAAATAATAATATACCCTTAAAGTTCCATATGCTAATCAATCAATAAATGGTTCCTTTTATTTTCCTTACATATTAGATTTGCCTTAAAACCTGATGTTAGAAAAGCATATCTGTTTTCATTAGGAGTCCATTTTATAATCTACAGGATGCTTTGACACTGCAGACTCAGTATTTGTTGCATGAATATATATAAATCACAGTCATTATAATATATTTATGCTGAGTTTCACAGCAGCTTAACCACTTAGAGCAGAAGGACTTCCTTAGACTTCATAAAATCTGAGGATTTCCTCTGTCTCCAGGCTGGCTGGCTTTATTCATTTGTTTACTTTTAACATTGGCCCCTGGTTATTTTAATTTTTCCAAATAAGATACTTCTTTTAGATCTCATGTGTCAGCAGACTATTTATATCTTCCCTCTTCATATTCCCTGTGTCTTATATTATCCAGCTGTTCACTTTCCTATATGCAAAGAAGTAATTTTATCAGCCTAGTTGACCAAAGGATCACCTTGGTACATGTTTACCAAACAGAACATTAAACATGACTTCAAAAAGGAAAGCACATCATTCCCCTAAAGGGAAGAGATGCAGTCAATCACACATGAGCAGCAATCTGGATTTTGCTTGGTTAGGGATTTTTATGTCCAGAGCAACCTAAAAGGGCAGAGTATTTCTCATGCCAAATTTTATAGGATGCAACAGACCAATTAAAAAAAACGGAGGAGTCAGGATTTGTGTGTCCCTTCAGGAGGCATCATGTCGGCAAGTTATTCTTCACTGCAGAGTTTTAACACACCATTAGGCAGCATCCATGGCCAAATTGATGTTGCTGTGACTTATCTTTGCTGCTCCCAGCACCTTTGAACCTATATCAACAAAAGGACACCCAATGCCCTTGTAATCATAGAAAGCAACAAGGTTCATCTGGAAGAGCAGTGGACCTGGAATTAGATTATTTATTCAATTTTTCAACATTATTGATCAATTACTGTATGATAGGTCTTGGGGAAATTCCAAATCAGGAATGTATAACAGATAGTAGTAACTTACAGAAAAGGAAGAGACAGACATAAAAACAAGTAACTTCAACTGAATGCAGAAAGTAAGGCATGCCCAGATGTCAGACGCATTTATGGGCCTATTCTCTATCTGACTTGTTATAAAAGTTTTTCCACTCACTTAACTATTATTACTTTAGAGATAATTTGCTAGATGTCAACCAGATCAAGGTCCTTCTTTACATCCATTCATCTTATCCAATACAAAACTAAAGTCTTTACCTTCACCTATGAAACTTTCATCTTCATTTTATTATAATACTACTGTGATAAATGCTATTACAGTAACTCTTTGGGGACAAATTTTAGCTAACAGAATTGTTATCTGAAGCCATTTTCTAAGCAAGTCTCCTACATATGTACAATTATTACAAATATATTTTTTACCATAGATTGTAAGTGAACCACATTTTAACAACTTCTGTTCAGACTCAAAGAGCAAAATCTTCTTTAAAAATTCCATAACTGGCCCAAAAGACAAGCAAGTTGTTACTATTCCTAATAAAGATCACTATAGACTAATTGCTATATAAAATAAATAAAATAATAGTATCCAAATTGAAAAGTTGCCAAAAGACGTTAAAAATAAAATTTCAAAATAAGTAATATGACAGGTCAATAAATATTTTAAAATCCCACCAGTGAGCAAAAGGAAAAAAAAAAAAAGTAAACCAAATGAAATGCCAGTTTTCACTTGCAATAGAAAATATTCTTCAATGATAATTTCCACTATTCTTGAGCATATACTTTTTTTCTGGGAGCATTGCTACCTTTCATGTACCAAAATTCTGATTTTATAAATTTATCAAAAAGAAAAATTACAGATGCAGAAAATGTTTTGGATAAGAATGTTCTTGTAAATAGTAATATTTTAATACTAATAGTATAATAGTGACAGGTGACATTTATTAGAGGCATCTGGCACTGTACTATGTACTTATTTATATTATCTAATTATAATTTTAAAAACTTGAGAACCAAGTGTAAGCAACCAAATGTAAGCATAAAAGGGGTGTATTGCATGTAGAAAAATTTAAAACACTATTAAAACCTAAAATTTATCTTTTTTCTTACCACTGCACTGTCAATTCTAAATGTCGCTTATAAAATGCTATTGCTGTGATTACCACTGAGATTTAATAATATAGATGTCAAATTAAGGACTGAAAAATCATTTGTTCTTTAGGAACATTTTGCAAATTCCCAGTTATATATCCAGCCTCCAACACATTTGGACTCCATTACGAGCATTTATAATATTTAGAAATTCACTACCTAATGATTTCAAATCATTGAGTTCAATTCAGGTGTAGGTTGTGCCTCCAACCCTTGTGATGCTACCTATTCCTATATTTACACACTGGTTTTAAGTAAACAATGATAGCACAGTGATTGTGAAGAGGAAAATGAAGAACTAGAGTTACTTTAATTCTGTTATTTTATAGTCCACTGGAAGATGCTGGTAAGGTAGGTTTCATTCTGAGGTCTCCTCTTGGCTTATAGACAGCTATCATCTCACTGTGTGCTCATATGACCTCTAAACTCATCACGAGTGCTCCACGCTCACGACTTCATCTAATCCTAATTATCTCTCAAAGGTCCTGTCTCCAAGTACCATTACATTGAGTTTTAGGGCTTCAACATATGAATTGGGGGGTGGGGCACAAACATTCGCTCCATAACACAAAACAAGTTAGGAGAAATGGATTTATAATCTACTTGTGCTGTAGTCAAAAGTATATTTTCAGCTTCAGTGAAGTATAAATTAATATGTAATCCATTGTTGTTTGCATAGATCATTGCTGATTAAAAAGAGTATGCATATTTTTCTCAGTCTAACAGTTTTCTGTAATTATAATGTCTGTACCACATTGCTTTTCTCACCCTGTTTTCTGATGATATTGATTATACGTCATGCTTAGTCACTATAATGAGATTGAATGAAAACTATGTTCAGAAATGATACAGCATATTACATATTCTTTTACATGTGGTCAAGTATATTTGAGAATTTGTTCTTCACAGGTAATGCCCAAGGGCTTTGACAAAAGGGAATTGAATCATTGATGTTTTCCTCATTGTGGGTTGAATTGCAATTCAAGCTGGTGAAGAAAACCACACTAGTCCTGAAGAGTATCCTAAGGCAGGCTATATCAAAAGAGATATGTGACATATGTATATATTACTAAAAATATTTAGAAGACCTATCACACCATGAAGTTTAAATTAAAATATAGGAACCAGAGCTTTCACCAAAGGAGGTACTCTGTGACATCATTTTTGTATGACTAATTTTGACAGTTCAGAACTTTCTGAAACCAAACACAGATGATCATGGAAAAAGCCTAGATGTTTTTTGAATCAAATGAAATTAAACCTCAACACTGCTGGGAAGTAGATGCATCTTAGTCTTTTAGATTAGAAAAGAGTAAAATGGAGGCTGAAACATGTTAAATGAAATTGCTCAAGGCCACTCATTAAAACCATCACTGGCCTTTCTGAAGTATTTTATCAGATGAAAGCCAGACTAATTCTGTGATTTTATTATGCCCATTGTGCTTAGTTCGTCAGTAGATACTTTCTTTTATTTGGAAAAAATATAGATTTATGACTCTTGTTTGCAGTCTTGAGGGGATGGAGAGTGACAAAGGGGCACAAGTTTTTGCCTTAGAGTAGTTTCAATGTTTAGAAACCACAGATTTTGTCTGGGTTTTCCTGATACCAATAACATGTTTTCCAAATTAATGTACTTATGTTTATTGAAATAAAATTTTACTACATTGACAAGAAAAATTATTTAGTATGTTCTATTACTTTGTTGTTTCCCCACTCCCCCGCCCCACCATACACTGAAGAGAAGTTATCCCTGTTCCCATAAGTCAGGGAATCTTTTCATTACTTTAATATATGAAAGGGGAATCAGGCCTGGGTAAATTTCTATGTTTCTGTTTAATAGTGCATTTAAGCATGCCAGAAGACAGCTTTAATATAATTCCAATGGGGTGTATTTTATGGCTTAACAGAGATAAAGTATTGGGGTATATTCACTATGGTTTACTGTAAAAGTAACTTGAGTGACACAACCTACAGAGGCATCTCAGGAAAAAACTAGAACTTATAAGATTAGACCAAATGCCATATTAGGAAACAATTTTCCATAAATTTTGAAAGTTTTCTCACATTTAATTGATTGTAAAAATAGTCATCAGAGTTCTTCAAAATTAGTCTTTTTTAAGACTTTGAAAGAGTTCCAAGTAAAATATTCCTAATAATTTCAGTTGTTATATTTTTATATTTAGAGCTCCTGAATTTATTTTTCAAAGTTTTCCTAGTCCAAACTTAATGATTCTTGACTTGTTGTATGTTATCATGTCTACCTAAAATATATCTCCAAGAGATATTAGAAAATTCAAATGAAACATCAAGTATTTGTTCTGATACACTGAATTCACTGTAACATTATTATGAAAGGGAAAGGTAAATTTTTGCAGCAGTGCAGTGGAAGTACATTTCAATTCCCCCCAAACATGCATTACCATTTCCAGCCTAAGTCTCAGAGTAGAGGTATACTAATTGTTTCTCTTACATAGAGAGCAATGCAGCCCAAAGTATTGAGGGAAATTCCAATCAGAAATTTTATCATGACTTACAAGAATCAATATCTAGTGATGTATAACATTGTTGTATATCTTTATTTTTGTGACATACAGTCAGTAGGGCATATGTCAGTTAAGCACACCCATACGTAACTTATTTCTGGTTTATTAAAGGTCGTATAATTCTATCTGCATCCTCAAATTACCCTTAAAGCATTTTAGTAGCATAGTACACCCAAAAATGTAATATACCAGCATTTTTACTCATAACTAATCAGATTTAATATTATACTTTATCAGATTCAATCTTCAGTTTGTATTATTGCAGATATTATTCTACTTTAAGAAATAAGCTGCACTTAAAAATTTAAAATTCACACCACCTATCAACTCCGTTTAGCAAATGTCTGCTTACATCAAAGAATACAGAAAGCCTTCTTCAAGTAGCCTTTATTGCGAAAATCATAGTTTTTTGGAACTACAACCAATAGTTTGAATTAATAAAAGTGTTTGAACTTTAAAAAATTTATTAATTGTATTTTCTATATTTTTAATCATGTGGTGCTGTTGAAACGTCATATGTAATGTTAATAATGTCTTGCTTTGTGTACAAAATGTGAGACATTGTGGTTGGACAGATAATTATCTTCAAGTATTAATTTTAAAACTGGTAGGCCAAGTGATAGGTAAGCCATGTTTTAACTATAGCAATTTGACAAAGCATTTTATAGATTAAGCAGAAATAATCTCATCCTTTGTCAATATACCAGGAACCATATTAGGGTTATACAGTGGATTATTATTATTTGTTGTAGTAATATTCAATAATGACACCACAAACACTGAATTAGCAAATATTAGAATCATTACCCATAGAGGAAATAACAGGGTTAGGATCCTGTGAGCTGCTGGTCACAATATTTCATCAACCAAGCAATACAAAACCTTCTTTTATGAGTATTTCTGTGTAATGACACTTTATTTGATATATATTGTTGATTCATTAACTTTGAACTGATGACCAACAACACTTTAACTTATACCTGAACAAAACTTATTTAAGTATTTTCTCTGCAGGACACATCACAGACTTCCTATGCTAAGGAACACTAAATACACTTCAACGCTATGCTCAGGTCCCATTTGAAACAGCAAAATCACCAACAAAAGCATAACAGGTAAAAAATGTGGCAATAAATACACCCCAAAAGGCCAGCTGTTTTCAGTATGAGAGCTGAAACCAGAAGGCAGTGCACTGCCTTGTGTGACTTCACCTGGAACATGTGCCATCAGGAGACTGGAATTTCGTTTTACCACTTTGTATGTGCAAATGTCTACAAAGGATCTGGGAAAGCCCTACCCTTACAAGTATTGGTTTTAGGGTTATAAACAGCAGGGGAATTCTTAACATAGAATCTGCGAATAACGAGGATCAACTGTATACACAGTGGAGCTTGTACAGTGATTTTAGTACATTTTATGCTTTTTTTTAACAGTCATGTATGTGATAATTGAAAATCTTTTTACATCCTATAATGACATCATTCAAGCATTTATGAACTGCTCTTGACTATGCTAGTGTAAAAACCCTATCCCACAATAAATAACATTGCATTAGATGTTAAATGTGATAAAACATAAGGTGAAAAACTACCCTGCTGCTCACTTAAGGGAAAGCACTTTATAAAATATTGGAGATAATAATGAGAACATTTAAAAAGTTTTTAAGTAAACTTGCTGTCATAGTTGCATATTTATGTGTTACATAAACCCAAGTTTATATAAATTTTTATTTGAAAATTAGTCTTGAATAATTTATTCAACTATGGAAGGGCTCCAGAACTGCATGCCTAATATAAAATGTAACAGTCGTATATATGTGTAAATCAATAATTTCTGCACTCTAGGGTGTAAACATTTGATCATTTTTTCCATTTATTCATTCAGTAAACCTTGAGAATACAATGACAAATAAGACACCGTACCTGTCTTTATGAAGCACACAGTCTAGTAATAAGGTCAAATAAGTAAGCGAAGAAGTAAAATATGATAAAAGATATTATTGATTTATATGCACAAGGATCCATGGAGAGGTATGTTTCAGGCTTCATAAGCGTTGTGGGGGGAAGAGCAGAGGCAGAGGTCGTGAAAATATTTCCAGAAAAACAGACATCTGAGCTGAGCTCTGAAGAGTGAGTATGAGTTTAAGAGCCAATGATGTGACAGCTGAATGTAAAGGGATGACAAATGTACTAAGCCAGGTCTTCCCTGGTGGCACAGTGGTTAAGAATCCGCCTGCCAATACAGGGGACGTGGGTTCGAGCCCTGGTCGGGGAAGATCCCACATGCCATGAAGCAACTAAGCCCGTGTGCTAAAACTACTGAGCCTGTGCTCTAGAGTCCATGAGCCACAACTCCTGAGACCATGTGCCACAACTACTGAAGCCCATGCGTCTAGAGCCTGTGCTCTGCAACAAGAGTAGCCACCCAATGAGAAGCCCATGCACTGCAATGAAGAGTAACCCCCGCTTGCTGCAACTAGAGAAAAGCCCGTGCTTAGCAACAAAGACCCAAGGCAGCCAAAAATAAAATAAATAAATTTATTAATTTAAAAAAATGTACTAAGTCAGGCATCAAGCATAGATAAGAATGAAAAAAAGAACATGAGTGCCAAATATGGAAGTAGAAAGAAATGAGGCTGCAGAGGTAAACTGTATAAAGGTCATGAAGAAATGTGCTTGTCTGGTCAAAATACTTGAATAAAATAATATAGAGACACTGCTGAATTTTAAGCAGGGAAGTAATATGTGGGCTTGTGTTAGCTTTAAAATATAGCCCCATATTCTTTGGCACTACTCCAACTGAGTCAAGGCTCTATGACTGCTTGAGCACTAGAATACAGCAGAAGTGTAAAAACTGGCTGTGCCAGTTTTTAGGAATTTGCCTTTCCAGGCAATGTCTAATTCTTATCTCTGGGGACTGAAGTTCTTAGAAAGCAACCACCGTCTAGAAGGAACTCCAAGTAGCCCAGAAAGGCCCATATGAAAAGGAATTCAAGCCCCTCAGTTGAGCTTCCAACTATAACCAAATTGCCAGCCATGTGAATAAGCCATCTTGGAAGATATTCTCCAGCCTTTAATTGTGTGTCTCACTGATATTGTGTGAAGTCCCTAACCAAATTGCAGATTCATGAGCTAAGTAAATTATGAATTTTAAGCCCTTGAACTTTGAGGTGGTTTGTAATGTAGCAATGGATAACTAGAATAATAAGACTTGTTTTTGCAAAGATGATTCTGATATATTTGCAGTATGGAAGTTAAGACTGGGAAAGACTGCAGATAGGAAAGTCAACTGAAAGACCACTCACAGATGGAGATAAGAAATGATGACGGCCAAAACCTAAGTACAGGAGTGGGGACCACTTACAATAGTGAACTGTATTTTTACCATGAGTCAGTTTTACGTAGGTAAATTATACATTAATAAAACTTTCAAAAAATAATAAAATACAATGCTCAGTTTTATGACTTAAGCACTTATATGGATAATGTTGATATTTATGTGAAAATTGCATAAAGAAATCTCATCCTTCCTTGAACTTTTGTTTATTTTCATGCCACAGTGAATGGTTATCTTACCAGTAAAAATCTTGGCTAGGCTCACTAATTATCAATAGTTACCAATATGATGTACAATATTCCCATGCAAAATAACCTGCATTTCAGACATACTACACCAAACAATATTAAATTGTCTCATGTTTCACTTTTATCAGAATACCAGTCTGAGAGAATTTGTATTGGTGGGAGATATTTTATTGTATATGCAGGACATTTACTGCTCTGTTTATCCTGGACTTTATTCTTTAGCCAAGCTGCTAATATGTGCTGAATTGTATTAACCTCAAATTATTTCATTAAGTTAACTTACTTTGTTATATCTTCAAATTATAGTGAAGGGCTGAAGCACTTTTAAAAAGCATAGCATTTCATTTATTTTAAAGATTTATTGAAGACACTTCAATACATCATTTCAGGTATTACCTACATGAAACAGAAAACTTCTAATAAATCAAAAAAGTTACTTACCTGATAAGGTAGTTTGCATTTTGTTTCTTATGTATAATATAAACAATGTATTTGACTAGATTTCCTTTTTTTCCTTTGGCCACCAGGAAGTTTAGAACTGTGGCTCAAATTCAATGATTACATCGAAACAATATGCTCACTTTCAACATGGCTTTGATCTGTCATTTTAGGTAGTATTTCCCTGATTTTTATTTACTTTTCCTCATGTAATTGTGTTTATGTTAGAATGTTGGTTTTTCCTTAACAGAAACCAAATCTTGTTGTCATCAGTGGAAAAGGAAAATGTGGAATAAAAATCTCAGGTATGTGTGGAACCAGAGATTTAAATTTGTCAAGCTCCTTTTTGTCTTATTCCTGCTGCTCTCTATGACTTTGGTTCATTTTGCCTACATGTGGAAGCTAGAACATGCCTATCTCACAGATATAAAACTTGCATGCTACAGGTCTTATCCTATGAAAAACGTATCAGTTTATAGTGTTCTCTTGCTCACTCTCTCTCTTTCTCTCTATTTCTCTCTCTCCCTCCTCCCTCTCCACACTCATTTAATCACTTTCACTGTCTCTACCAATTCCTACATTTTTAAGAAAGTGACTCCGATTGGATAGGCTTGGGTAAAATGCCCACCTCCATTGGGCATATATATGGAGGCCAGAAGGTTGTGGGTCACCTTACACAAATTATTGTCCAGAAAAGTAGAGTAGGAAGATGGGTATTTGTGAGTCAGGCAGACATTGCAAATAATGTCTACTTCAGCATTCAAGTAAGGTTCTTCAAATCCTCTATGGAAAGGCTTATAATGCTCATAATGAATCACTGGTGCTCACAGAATCTAGGAGATATGACTTCTATCATTTCCATTTTATGAATGAGGAAACTGAGACACAGGGAATTTAAGTGACTTAACAAAATGTCACAGGAACTAAGTAGCAGATCTGGGGTTTTTCACTGAGACAAATTTGGCTCCATAGTCTGGGCTTTTAGCCTCTGTAAGACACTACCTCTCTGGGTGGGGGGGAAGAACAGCGAGGGAGTTCTATATAGTACCCTGTCCTCATCATAACACGTTATCTAGAAGAGTTAACACTCATATTTAGAGAGTTAAATATCTGACACAAGGCTTTTATACTGATATTGTTTCAAAATTATATTATTTTACTAGTGCTGTAACACTTCCACTGGCCTAAGAAAATGGATTTAATATTTGCAATTATTTTGAGAGCTATGGCCACATTCTTCTGAAATTTCATTAATATTTTTTGCAAAATACAGTCAGAATTAACATTGTTCATCCCCTCATCCTCACCCACAAAATTGAAAGAATGTTTTATAAAACAATCTAACAGTTGAAGTGAATTTGTATAGTATTTGGGTAACAGACTGTTCATAACTGAAAATTCAAACCTCAGCCTTTAATTTAAACAGAAAATTTGATATGTTTGGTAGTTCATGACACAGGTCTACATAACCAATGAGAAGAATCATACATTTTACACATTTTATGTTAGTTCCTTTCTAAAGGAAACTAAGTTTAAAGAAATAATTCAGGAATCAATCATTCATTCAGAACTTCTATTAAAGACCTAGTATGTGCCAGATACTAATCTAAGAGCAGACTTATTACACATCATATATTTTGAAATAAATAATCTATCAAAGTAGAAAATATATTAATACCCCATTTTTGATGATAAAAAAATATGTGCAGAAAAGTTGAGATTTGATGTTCTCTTCTGAAAATCACACACTAGAAGCTGGGTGTCCTTCATCTTAATAAGCATTCTGTCCCACAGTACTCCATGAACGTCTAAAAACTGTATTTCTTTAAAATTTTCTTGGTAATTAGAGCTTGATCAAAATTGCTGTTAATATAAACTCTCTACCTTTCAAAAGAATGACACATGCATGAAGGCTGACCAACCATTCACTGCTTCACTTAGGACAGGCTGGGTCAAAACTACGATGATTGATAGCTATAGGGTGAGACTGCATAGCTAATGGAAATGTTAAACACAAAGCAACTTCTGTCAACATAAATGATTGGCTCTTTAAATGGCAGAACAGATTAAGAATGACATCCTGAATCAATCCTTAACTAATTGGAAAATTAATTAGTGCCTGTCATTTTAACCCTGAGTATTTTTAAGCTTCAGTTTGATTACAATTAACTAGCTGCCTGCAAGGAGCCAGTTTGTAAATTCCATGAAACTGGTGACTAAATTTTTCACAAGATATCATCCTTCATGGTCTTGTTGTGTATTAATGCTTAAAAATCCATCAACTTACTAGCGCCCATCAGTGATTGACAAATTAGTAAATTGTGTCATGCTTAATAGATCTCTTTCATTGTATACCTTGTAAATTTAGGTATTTGCTATTATCTCCATTAGGCCCTACTAACACATTAAAATGATGCTAGCTAATCCTAGAAAAGTAATTAAATATGTTTATTTACTCTTTTCCCTAAGGTTAAATGTTGAATATTTTAACACTTTGAATATGCTAAAGGACCAAAAAGCCTTTAACACAGGTAAATAAGCATAAAAATCAATCACGAATTGCTTAGCAGACACGATTAAGTCATCTGTTGCTTATTATTATAGTTCATTTAGTAGTCATGAAAGTAAAGTCCAGGAGTAATTTTATCAGAGAAAAGGAGTCAACACTTACTGAGTATCTGCTAGCTGCTTGGCTGGGTATATTATGTGCTTAACTTTCAATACATCCTTTTAAAGTGGATATTATTTTCATCCTGCAGATAAGAAAGAGAGAATCAAAGAAGCTAAGTTATTTGTTAGAGGTCACATAGGCAATGGAGTATAAAATTCAAACTTTCTAAGCCTGTGTTATTTCCACAGCACTATACTCCAATCCTTGTATGGATGAAATAGGAGAATAGATAATTCACAGATAGGAAAACATAACTAGTAACTTAACATATGGGAAATGTCCACTCATAGGAATAAAAAAATTATAAATCTAAATAATCATATATATCATGTTTATCTGTGAAAGAAATGTTGACTTAAAATGTTAATACCTAAAGCTAGTGGAAATATAGAAAACGTGTCCACTGCTACTTTGCTTGAGGAATTGTATTGTAGAAAAGTGTTGAGAATTATAAACCACAAGTCAAAACACGTTCAGTTCATATAATTCAATGATCTACTGCTAAGAATCTAGCCTGAGAAAATCATACAAAATAGTGAATTTGTTTTTATATAAAGATCATCATTTTATATAAAGATCATATGGAAATGGTTATGTAAATTATTGTACAGTTATTAGATAGAATTTATGCAGGCCTTGCAATTATGAAAAATATCTTATTATTTTGGAAAACATCATAATATAAAGTTAACCAGATAAAATATTATATAAGCACTGTAATCACAACTGTACAAATATAGAAAAAGGAAAAGGACTGTATGAAAGTACATAGAAGTTCTAACAGGACTGATGCTGCCATGAGTTGTATGTTTCCTGTGTCTACTGAATACAGAAACAATACTGAAAGATAGACCACAACAAGTCTAAAACAAATTAAGGTGTAGAATGATAATTAGGTATTCCTAAATTCCTTAAAAATTCCTTAAAATCAATGATAAGAGAATATTGATTATTTTGGAGAAAGTATGTTTGACACCATGGGCAACACTTTCCTTTTCTTCTTATGATGAGGTTTGGCATGATCAAATCTAAAAGGAATGCTTCTACCAATTAGTTGGTCTTTGTCACTAAGTGTCTACTAACTCAGACCATGTGGAAAATTGCTTGATAAGCTTTGGTATGTTACATAGTATGCTATTATTCCTGTTATGAAGAGAAGAATATATGAAATATATATACACTTGATATCTAAGGTGAGATAAGTGTAGACATTCTTCCTTTTTTAGAATTAATTTTGGGATCCATATCTACTCAAGCTTGTGTTCAGGGCTCCTTTCTTTAGTTTTTTGGGTTTTGTTTTGTTTCGGTGTTTTGGTTTTTTTTAGTTATCCTCAGTGAACACATGCCCTTCTTAATGTTTATACCAAATACATTTTCCTGCATTATACATTTTTCTAGAAATTATCAAATCAAGGAACACAGAAATACAGGTTTGTGAAGCTTCCATGTATTATGGATAGTGAGAATAGGCAAGAAACTATATAAGATTAGATAGTGGAACAGTACATATGAATAGTATTATGAAAAATTAATTACTAATGATAATCACAGGATATTCATATAGAAATAAGTTCAAACTGCAGTCAGATCTGTACTTTAAATATTATGTTAAATTAAAATTCAATTTTAAATTACTATACAAAGTGTTTGCCATGTCACTACTGTTTACTGATGCATACCTCTACATCATTCCAGAATGGGTGTAATCAATTATTATTCATCTTTAAACATAAAAATCATTGTTTCAAATATTTCTGTTGAGATTCAGGAAACTGACAAATTTTAATGAACATAAGGCAATAGATAAAGTAGCATATTACTCCCATATAATAATATAAAATGGGGGAAGATGTGGCCCCTTAGCATTTACTGTGCATCCCACAGTGACTTCAACTTTTCTTGATTGCTTTTCAATCAGATATATTCAAGCCTTTCAGATGAGTTAATTTTCTCCTTCAATTCCACAGCCCACCTCTAACATTTCCAGACATCCCACCATCTTTCCCCACCTTAGCTGCCTTTGTATACAGGGATAAGTAGGCTCCTTGGAGACACATTTTGTACGTAAAATAGGATTACATGAGATTGTAAGGAAACTGGGAAAAGGTGGTTTTATTTGGCATATGTTGTTTTTTAAGTAATTTCAAGGTGCAAAGCAGAAAGAAATCTATTTCTGTAAATACATGTAACTATGTAATTTTGAGTTTTCCTATTTTGCACACTTTACAATGCTCTATTATGTTCTCATGGCTTTCGGTGCAGGCCAAAATAACATTCACTGTTAACTCAGTACCTAACACCCTTGATAATTCTTTAGAGATGCACAGACTCAGTAAGAATCAGTTACCATTGGACAGTCATAGGCATGTAGCAGTCTGAATCAGAGGAACATTAACAGGGCAGCTTAGGAAATGTAAGGCATCCAAGAGGCATAATTCTCATTATAATCTAACTCAAGCTGTTGATACATAATGGGCACAAGAATGAAATCTGTGTCCTTGACTATTAAGAACAGACCCTGGCAATCTGCTTCCAAACAGGCATATGTATGGAACAAAAACATGCTGCTGCTTTTTTTTTTTTTTTTACACATAAATAAAAGAGTGGAGATGTTTAAGCTGCTAGAAGACAGTGATACCTGGAAATTACATATGTGACTGCATGTCCTAATGTTAATATACTTTTGAAAGGTAAAAGATGTGTTTTAGATAAACAAAGCTCACATCTAAACTAAGCAATGATCTTGGAATGAGATTGCCTCCTTTCCCATCATATTCCTACTCTGCTAGTGGATGTCAAGCCTTTAGAACAGTTCTTGGCACAAAGCAAGTGTTTAATAAATACCTACTACTACTGCCATTGCTGCTGCTACTGCTGCTATTGCTACCACTACTATTGTTACACTACTGCTACTGACTATGAACTTAGTAAACTTTTTGGAGAAGAATGTAGAATTTTCTCCAACAGGGCAGAGCAACAAAATAATCCACCTTTGAAATCAGGAGATCTAAAGTAGACTTCTGTCTTTATCATTTACTCGTTGTGTGACCTTGGGAAAGTCAAATAATGTCTGCAATTTCCCTTTCTTTGTCCTTAAAATAAAGGTGTTAATAATGATATTTCACAGAATTAATATAAGGATGTCATAAAACTAAATTTAATTTATAAATACTATCTGTTATTAACACTCTACAATGTTGCAGATTTATGATTAAAACAGCTCTTCCTATGTCTTGTTGGGACTTTTTTTTTTTTTTTTTTTTTTTTTTCCCCGTACGCGGGCCTCTCACTGTTATGGCCTCTCCCGTTGCGGAGCACAGGCTCCGGACGCGCAGGCTCAGTGGCCATGGCTCACGGGCCCAGCCGCTCTGCGGCATGTGGGATCTTCCCGGACCGGGGCACGAACCTGTGTCCCCTGTATCGGCAGGCGGACTCTCAACCACTGTGCCACCAGGGAAGCCCTTGGGGCTCATTTTGATGTGATGGTTTCTAAACGATTAGCACAATAAATGTAAGTCAGGGTACAAGAGTCTCTCTAGCATCATGCTATATTTACTTGAGACAAGGCTGGCAAAGAAACGTCATCTGTCCTCCCCTCCCCAAAATGTACTTACTGCAACCTGCATGTGTGCTACTTATCTCTTGGTTACGAGAACAAGGATGTGTTAGCAACATCAGATTTGGTTAAAATCCTTCCTGTCTCAGAGAATGTACTCATGAACCCACATGGAAGTAGAACTGTTATAGAAACAAAGTTTTGCAACAATAACCCTTTTTCTATCCTTTCCTCCTAGTTTGGAGGTCTTCCTCTTGCACTCAGCAATTCCATCAGTCAATCCCTTAGGCATTATCCACTGGCTGCACACTTACTATATGCTCAAACACTGCTTTAGAAACTACATGAATTTGAAAGTAAAATGCCCCTGCTTTTGAGAATCTTACACTTCCATTAGTAGTAAAAGGTATACATTCACAAAAACAACCCCCAAACATAAAATGAACTGTATTAATTGCATAGAGCAGAGGAAGCTGTGGCTATCTAAAGCAAAGCCAATTATACAGATTGAAGGAGTACAGAGGAAGCAGAAAAAATCAGAAGTGTTATGAATGCAAGTTTCTGAAAATATTCAAAGATCTAAGCCTACATTTAAAGCCCCAAAAACTATTTTGAAAAGCCAGTCTTCTTTTCCTCTTGTCCTCTTGTTCTTTTTGACCACTTTATTTACAGGGCATCACCACTAGACAACTGCTTGAATTGGATGAATAAATACAGGTGCATTGAATTTGTGGCCACTAAGTGCTTTTCCCTGCTTCTTGGAAAAGTAGTCTATGTGAGTGATCACTCGATGAGGCTTGGTATTTGGTTTCCAGGTGGAATTCCCTTGGAGTTCATACTCTGAGAACCAACAGTAATACTCTTGTTCCAGAAAGTACACAGATAAATATATTCACTGAAGCATAGATAATTCTATATAAATATACTCTCTATATGACCCTGTAGCTAAACATCATCTTAGTGTTAATAGTTATCTTTTTTGGTTATTTCTCCTCTTTGAGGAGTTCTTGCTTTTTTGGTGCCCTATAAGACTCCCTTGGGATGTCATTGGTGAATAATGATGTTCAAATACTTTGAGTGGGAGATTGATTATTCACCAGAGATTATTTAGTCTCTGGTGGCCAAGCATCTCAGTGCTAAACTGCAAGGGGGACTTCTTTTTTTTTTTTTCTTCATTGCTCTTTCTATATCATTGTGATTTTTCATTTCTCCAAGGAAGTGTTTATTTTTCTAGGTGCACACCATCTTATCTCACCCTTTCCACAATTCGTTATATTGTCTACCAACATTTAGTTCACACTTCCACATTCAGTGAAGTTTTTGTCAATTCATCCATATTCTTTCTTTCGCTACAACTCCTAGCTAATTTCAAAATCTAAATAGATTATGCATCCAGCAGCCTAGCTAGTAAAGATTGGTCTTCTTTTACCTAAATAACTTGACCTCCACTTCTCTCAACAACATTCTTCTACTGCCCTACACTGGATTGTTATCATACACACCTGATTAACTGACTTCTGAAATTCTCAAAGAGAAAACACATTTAATTTCATGCCATCCTTATAACAACTCTCCCATAAACTTCCCTATCATTTTACCTCTCCAGAACACCCATTAGTAATAAATCTCTCCTTTGACTAGCAAAGACCTCCAGTCCTTTGATCTAGTCCTCCATACAGCCTGCTGGGATTCAAGTAATGCCAACATGAACTAGTTGAAGCATAAAAGGAAAATTTAATATAAGATTCAGGCATATCTCATGGAATCAAATGAATAGTAGGAATAGAGCCAAACATCAAAATGTATTAGACTCAAAACTGCAAAGGCATCAGGATCCCAAGCAGTATTTGCTGTGTGTGTGTTCATCCTTGTTCTCTCTGTATGTCTTTTTTCTTACACAACAAAATTGAAGTAGACCTCTTCTATTTTTCCAGTCTAGTAGCATCCTAGGTTCATTCTTCTCATTTTACACTCAACTTCCTGGTGTCTCTTCAGTGATATTCTAGATTGCTCTATTATATTCATGTCCTCTGTTCCCTGATAATGTTTAATACTGGGTCATTCAAAGTAGTAGCTTTATCTACTTCTATTTACTGACTATTGAGAATTGTGGAGGAAACCATAATCCTACAAGTCTGCATTATTTAAAGGGATGTTTTTAATGACAACTTGGTACTGAATATATTCCAACAGTTCTTCCATTGATTCTTAATAAATTATTTCTAAATTCTTACTTTATTTCAAATGTATACAACCTCAAACTATTCTAGCTCCTCTCACACACATACAGAGTTTCAGTATTTGACATTATCTCCATATTTTCAGCACAAACAGAGGCCAGCATGCATCAATTCCTCAGCTCCCTCAGTTTCCAAACTCACCCATGAGTTGACCTTTGCTCTAGACTTAAGCTAGATTTTAATGATCACTGATAAGCTAATTGCCCCTAACTCCATATTCTAGCCTCCTTTTCTCTCCTGAATTGAAGAATAATTCTTCCTCCTGGATCCATCCATTCCAATCTACTCTGGAATCTAAACTATCATTTATCACACTTGCTTCTTGTATGGTTTCTTCTCCTATCTGTGTGCTTCCCCCTCATCCACGGCATGTAAATATGATTAATTACCTCCCATCTCCTCAATAAAAAGTTTTTCCTTAACTTCCTTTCATCATGTGCTGCTTCCTCCTGTCCTCTTTACTAGAAGCTTCTATAAGAAAGCAGTTTATACATCTACTTCCTCACCACCCATTAACTTCTTAGCACACTGAAATTTGACTCCTAACAGTAAATTCTACTGAATTTCTGAAGATCTTATTTACAAGGCAGAAATAGAGACACAGACTTAGAGAACAAATGTATGGATACCAAGAGGGAAGTGGGGGGTGGGATGAATTGGGAGATTGGGATTGACATACATACACTATTTATACTATGTATAAAATAGATAACTAATGAGAACCTACTGTATAGCACAGGGAACTCTACTCAATGCTCTGTGGTGACCTAAACGGGAAGGAAATTCAAAAAAGAGGGGGTATATGTATATATATATATATAGCTGATTCACTTTACTGTACAGTAGAAATTAATACAACATTGTAAAGCAACTATACTCCAATACTTTTTTTTTTTTAATGTGGAAAAAAAAAGAGTCAACAGTGACCTCCTATTTGTCAAGTCCACCACCATCATCTGGTTTCCTCCCTATTTCCACATCTGCCTCCATTTAATGCTGCCTCCTTTTCCTCTCAACCCTCTAATATTAATTTTACTTAAGAGGAGTCAAACACCATTGGTGGCTAATTAAACAGCCATTTTCCATCCCCCTTCCCTCACTGGAAAATTCCACTGCCGGTAACGAAGGCAGAAAATGAATATTATTCTCTTTCCCAAACTCCCTTGAAAATGTTGATGTCTGTATGGTCAGTTCTCTCCAATAAGAAAGAAGAAAACTCTTCTAAGTGTCTTCCTAGAAAGATTTCCCTCACAAATAAAAAGAACAATGAAAGAGTAAAACTCATCCTTTCTTTTGTTCCTTGTTATATGTGGACCGATCTTGTAAAGAGATGAGAGCTACAGCTTTGAGAGTCATTTCTGACAATAAAGGAATACGTTAAAGATGGAAGGTGGTAAGATCTTTGGTCCTTGATGGCAGTGTGAGCCCCTTAATCAACCCTGGGTTCGCCGATCTGCTGATTTTTTGTGCTCTGGGAATAAACTTTCTTTTTCTAAAGCTACATTTAGCTTCCCATTACTGGACATTTCACCCAGTTAACCCTCAAATCTGTTTAACCCTTTAGCTTCAACTATAATATGAACTACTTGGCACTTAAACTACACGGCACTTAAAAAGCACATGGTATCCTGGCATGTAGTAGATGAGCAATCAATATTTATTAAAATTTGAGCAAATTATTTTGATTGCATCTATCTCTTGGAATACCTTCCTATTTTCTTCAAGGTAAAATTCAAACTCTTTGGCATCATAGAAAGGCTATTGTTCAAACTGACCCTGCAGTCATTCAACTTTGTGTATCTTTGCCTATGCTAATACCTTTGTTTTCCTGTCCCTTCCTTTTTAGTTTTGTGAAGTCTCATTATAAGTCATGTACCAGCTACTCTGATAATACTTGCTTTCTGCTGGAAGTACTTAAATCCCCCATCCTCTATGTTCATGGCATCTGTTCATAACTTTATCACAGCATTTATCAACCTATATGGCAATGATCTGTTTACCTGTTTCTTCCTACACTGTGAGTGCCATGAAAAAAAGAACTGTTATCTAAGTGAGCCCAGATCCCAGCTCACTGTCTGGCACAGAGTGGAAACCCAATTAATTATTCTGTTATGAGTAATGACTCTTGCTCATTAGTTCCTCAGGAGCAAAAGTCAGATAATAGCCTGATTTTTATTTCCTTTGTAAATTCTAAAAAGATGACAGTCCTAAAAAGCATATGTTATGAGATTATATAATAACAACAAGAACACTGGCTGAAACTGTGCCACATATGTATTAGAAAACACAAAACTTTGCCAATGTTTCAATATATCACCTTAATTAATTATAACACCAACATTTTTACAATGCCAGGAAGGGACATTGCTCATACGTTACTATCTCACTGTAAATATATAAGGAAGACAAACACCTATTAAAGGATAGTTTCAACGTTATCATTAACTTTCTATGCTCATATATTTTTTTCCTCTAGGAATTCATAGTTTAGACAGTTTCCTAACTTTTCTCTCATCAAACCAGAGAGCATCCCCTTCCTTGTGATATTACTTTGCTTCAGGTCCCTGTAATATGTCACTGGCAGGAAGGAAGAGTTGGTTGTCATTTCTTTCTTCCCTGGCCAGTAATAAGGTACATCCGTCAGATGTGTGCACCCCACTTTTCTGTTCAGACGCCTCCTCTGATTTAGAGAGAAGAGAGCAGGACAGAGGAAGGATGCTCACTTAGCTCTAGTACTATGTTTTGTGGGCAAAGAGAGAGGTAGAGGCAAGGTTTAAGGTTCAAATCAGAGGGCTTCTCATGCTTAACTTTCTGATCCCTAGCAAAACTCACAGTTTCCTTATGCTTCTGCCACCCAACCCTTGTTTTGAGGTAAGTTTTTGTGCATGCCCAGAGAAGTCAGGTTGTTTCTCATAAAACCAAATAGTTATCTTTCTCAACTTTGTTGTCTAATGTAAAAAAGATATTGATTCTCATAATAATTGTCACCTCTCAGCATCATTCCTTCAGGAAATGTGAGATGTTTTCTAAGCTGTAACTATCCTGTATCTATTCTAATCACATTTCCAGATACAGCAGCCAGGAAGAGCAGGGTTTTGTCCCTTTTCCATGTGAGATGAAGATGGATTAAATATCTGGTGATAGATCATATTGCAATTTCACTGCAGAACACAGATCTAGAACCAGGCACCATAACTATCAACTCAAATAGTTACTCACCCAAAAAAGCAAAACAAAAACAAAACCACTCTAGGTAAAAGTAAATAAGTATCTCCATAAACAAAATGTAAATAATATTGCAACAAACCTGAAATACACATGATCAGTAAGAGCTTACTGAATGGATGAGTAATTGAATGTACTATGTTAGTTTTATCTTCTGGCAAAATCTTGGTTAAATCTATAAAGTAAATGGTCTCATCACAAACCTGCTCAATCTTAAGGAAGTTTTGATTTGAATATTTCAAAAACATGCATCCAGGATTACACTGGCTAACAATCTGCATATCAGGTTAAACACTGGAGACTATTATTTCCATAAGTCTATTTTTCATTAATAATATTAGCCTGAGAAAAGTCCAGATGCACCACATGTCTTATTCCTCATATAAAATTCTGTAACTTGTGCCTAATAGCAATTATATAATGAAAAATTTCCCCAGCTCCCAACTGTCTGCAAAGAATTGTGGAGAAAAAAAATCAGTGAGCAAGCCCTTCCATGCATCCACATCCACATAAGCATCTCAAAGAGCAATAAATAAATAAAATTAAAAGTCTGTTTTTCTCACGTCAAAGGAATTCAAATTCAGTTAGAGGAAAAATGAATTAACACTAGAGAGTACTTGGGATGACAATAGTTTCTGGCATATGGGAGCATTTCTCTTCATTACAGTTGTACTAACAAATAAAAACACTTAGCAGAGTGAGGCCAAATTCATATAAATTTTTATAATATAATGCATGAAGAAGATTCTTTCTACTGTTTATTATTGTCGCAGAAGAAAACCAGGTTTACATTAGAAATCTATCCACAGTATGCAGAAACTTTGCCAAGAAGGAGGGGAGATATTCTCTTAAAGGTATATTAATTCACTTATGCTCTCTTCTTTAAAAAAAAAAATACATGTCGCTTATCAAGAAAGGGCCACTAAAAGAGAGATTTCAATTTCGTGAACATTTAGACTTTTTTTTTTTATCTTCTCACCATAGAAACATGACAAAAATCCTGCCCTGTTTTCAATCATGACTCCTTGTTCTGTGAAAGCGAGGTAAGAGGGCTTTAGCAAATCATGTGGAGACAGTATTTTATCTGCAGGGATTGGGATGAAAGACCACCATAAGAGCTCATTTTTATGAGCATACACGGTCTTTCAAGCAGCACACGTTTTCATTTCTTCGCCTTCCAATTTGGAACATTTCACAGCACTCTAAAAGTTACCTGTGTAAACCTTCCCTTGTCTAGAAAGGGCTACCACTAATGTCATGAATAACCCAATAGTCTCCCAGAGCCTACAACAAACACCTACCTCTAAGGAAACAAATTGCCTCCAAGTAAGAGCAATGCTTTCCTTTTTACTCTTTTTAATATTTCCATCATCTGAGTAAAACTGGCTTTTAAATACTTCAAACTTGATTGTTTGAGGTGACACCAGAGATTTCAATCAGTCTAGATGGAGTTTCTTCCAACAAAATTATTTTCTACCAGGGAGAAATATAACTCTGAAAGCTCTATCACCATAAAAAGAAAAGAATTTGCTGCTTACTCTGAGGTAAAACTCATATCAAATTGTTTCAAAACGACTCAGATCTCCCAGAACAGTACTACCTATAGAAGATCATTACAGTTTCAGGTTAAGTGATTGGTAATTTTTAGCTTTAAATTAATATATATATGTATATATCATGTGACCCATTGAATATTAAAAAGTATTTACTGAGGGTGGTCAATAGCCATCATGCAATTAAAGTCACATGTTGAAAATCTACATGGTAGAGAGGATTCTGGGAAGATGGCAGTGGCAGTGTGAAGTTTATTAATCTCATCAAACCCTCACATAAAAGAACAGAGCATTTAGATAACAAAACTTACTGGGGCAGTATTTAAAACAAAACTAGATGAATAGTTATCCCCATGAGCCCCAAAATACATGAGGTAGAGGCAAACCACCAACAGTCTTACAATTATATGATATCTGCATCTCCTCTGCACGAGGAAGAGGAAGAAAGCAACAGAGCAGGGTCTCAGGAGCTTGAGGGCGGGGCAATAATACTGCTAATAGGTATTCCCTGGAAAACAGGGACCAGCACAGAAACAGCAGCTCAAACGGTGAGGAGTTAGTGAATGCAACCCCCCCCAAACCCCTACAAGACATAAAAGCAACAACATAAATCAGAACTAGAAAGGTTCAGAAACAATGCTCCATACTCTGGAAATAATTAGAAATGATAGAAAAAAGAAGTCCAAAAATGCAGGAAAAAGGAAGTACAAAAATGCAGTCAAGAAATAGCAATAGGAAATAAACACAATTGATGATAGGTTAAGTAAAATAAAAGGTGAAAGAGAAAAAAGCTTTAAAAATCAAAAAGGAATAAAAAAAGGAAAAGATTCAGGAGAAATTTAAAAATATTGAAGACAGGCAAAATTTTAAGCATAAGGATAGTAGGAGAAGAAAGGAGATAAAATCCAAAGTAAAAAGCAGAACAAATAGTAAATCCCATAACAATAGGAAATTTTCCTAAAATAACAAACGTAAGCCTGCATACTGAAAGTGCACACAGCATCACAATATCAAGACATATTCCAGTAAAATTACATGAGAAAGAATAAAGAAAGAAAGAAGGAAGGAAGGAAGGGAGGGGTGGAGGGAGGAGGGAAGGAGAGAGAAGGAAGGAGGGAGAGAGAAGGAAGGAAGAAAGGAAGTGGGGGAAGGAAGGAAAAAGGAAGGAAGGGAGGGAAGGAGGAAAGGAAAGGAAGATGTCCTTTAGGTACCTAGAAAATAAAGAACAGAGCACAAGACTCATAAGGGAAATAAAATTATATTATCATGAAACTTCAACAGTAACACTTTATGCCAAAAGAAAATGTAGTAACATATTTAAGATGCTCAAGAAAAAGAAAATTGTGAGCCAAGAATATTTTTATTCAACAAAACAGATATTCAAGTTCAAAGGACATAGGCAAACTTTTATCAACATGCAATCATTCCAGGAATATTTTTCTCTTGAGTCCTTACTAAGGAATCTACTAGAGAACAACCTTCAGACAAACAAAATGACTAGAGAGACACTGATGTGAGGTCTGGTGGTGCATGAATATATAGTTATCTAGAGCAGTAAGATTAAATGAAGAACAAGGGGGAGACAATATGGTATGAAATGACTATATTCTCAGACAATATAGGTGTAGAACAACTCTAAATAAATGGGAAGTATTAGAGAGAACTAAAGGAAAACAATGCTAATGGTTTCAGTAGTCATACTGGCAGTAGTATCAGTTTTGCCACTCTAAGACTGCTGTACATGCAGTATTAGATAGAAAAAAATAAGCAATTAGGAGATTCTTCTATTATTCTCCATGCCCTTGAGAACCACCATTCTCAGTAATAAAGATAGAAAATACAGATGTAAGAAAGAGTAAGTTAAGTAAAAGCCCTGTAATCTTGAATTTGAGTTTAAAATATCAATCTGGATTTAGGTTAGGGGGTCATCAGTGCAAAGGAGAAAAATAAAACAGAATCATAGTAGAAAATGAAGGGAGAGTTACTGTTTCAAATAGGAGGGTACAGGAAGAAGGCCCTTGAAAAGAAACTGATGTGAGGGTGTGAGCATGTCATATCTGTGGACAGAGCAAGCTCAGGCAGAGACCGGAGGAAAACCATCTGAAGCACAGTGCTGGGCATAATTGCCTTTGACTGTATGATTGTCTTTGACTGTATTCCTCTTTCCCTTTAGCCTATTAGAGAATTGCTTCAAATTTTTTAAAATTGGGCTGTATTAGTAAATCAAGACCTCAAATACAAAAAGATAAAAGTTTAGAAATAGACATCTTTACATGGAAAAGATTCATTTTATTAAAAGGTGGTTTGCAGGGCTTCCCTGGTGGCACAGTGGTTGGGAATCTGCCTGCCAATTCAGGGGACTCGGGTTCGAGTCCTGGCCCAGGAAGATCCCACATGCCGTGGAGCAGCTAAATCCGTGTGCCACAACTACTGAGTCTGTGCTCTAGAGCCCGTGAGCCACAGTTACTGAGCCCGCATGCCACAACTACTGGAGCCCGTGTGCCTAGAGTCCATGTTCCACGATAAGACAAGCCACTGCAATGAGAGGCCCGTGCACCATAACGAACAGTAGACCCCACTCACCACAACTAGAGAAAGCCTGAGTGCAGCAATGGAGTCAACGGAAATAAATAAATAAATAAATAAATAAATAAATAAATTTATATATAAAGAAAAGGTGGTTTGCCACATACACAGAAAAACCTGCCCAAAAAGCAATGAAAATGTTTATTTCTTGTTCTTTCTTTTGTCCCCTTCTACTTCAGAAAAAAAGTTCTAATAGGTATTGCAGCCTCTTCCCCTGGCGGACAGTCAATATTAAGGGAGAAAATGTGAAGCAAATATGATGATAGACTCTGAAACTAGGAATTAACTGTGCCACTCTCATTTTAATGACCTTGGGCAGGATGCATAAGTCCTTGTACCTCAATTTCCTCATTTATGTACTACTGAAAATAATCATGTGTACCTCATAGAGTTCTCATAAGAACTACATGAAATACCACAGTGGAGAACTTAAAATGGCTTATGTGAGATGGCAATGAATATTACCTATTATTACTATAGTTGATGGATCATCACCAGATAGAGAACCTTCTATCCCAGTGTGATATTAGACAGAAGATGTAAGATCGTATCCCTGCTCTAAAATGGACCAGTTCTGTCCCTCAGTTGAGTCCCTTAACCTTGCTGAAAGTTCTTCCTTCACTTATAAAATAGGGATAATTGACGATGTCCTAAAACTAAAATGAAGATTCAGTAACTTTTAGCTGAAGTTGGATATTTATTTATCTATATATTATTTAAATACTTCCAAATCCATCATAATAATAAATACTAAGGTATCCTTCCCCTTATGTTCTGAAAACTATTAGATGGTAATTTTCTGCCAAAAATTAAAATTCCGAGAGTACTGAGCCTACGCGTCTGGAGCCTGTGCTCCACAACAAGAGAGGCCACGATTGGGAGAGGCCCGCGCACCGCGACGAATAGTGGCCCCCACTTGCCACAACTAGAGAAAGCCCTCGCAAAGAAACGAAGACCCAACACAGCAAAAATAAATAAATTAATTAATAAACTCCTACCCTCAACATCTAAAAAAAAAAATTAATTGAACTGTACACTTACAATGAGTAAATTTTATGTTGCAAAAATTATACATCAACAAACCTGTTTTTATTTTTTTTTAAATGTTTTTAAGTTACTGGAAATCAGAGAAACTTTCCTTTGTGTTGATTGGCCAGACTGGGGATTTTCCCCTAGGTCTGTTACTTATCCCTGCCCAAATCACAATTTCTCAAGGATGCTGTGCATGTAATTGTGGCATATTTTCTTCTTTAAGACTCCACTCTATGCAGGCTAATGCAGTGAAGATCTGTGTCTGATCCGATGTGCCAGTCTTCTGTTATCCACTGACGAACACTACAGATGCAGTTTTCAGTGGCTGCTTGACTAACCACATGCAGGGGGGACACGGAAATTATTCTTTCTTATTGCCTTCCTGAGCTGCACATCAAGAGGGAAGCCAGAGTCCACCCACCAGCTTCCTTATTAGTGTAAGGAACTTAAAATAATAATTTATACTTTAAAGTTCACCAAATTAAAATTATTTCTTACATTATAAAGCTTATTACTATCATTTTAAAAAATGAGCAGCTGAGCTCATTTTCAGGAAGAGATCAATTAAATACAGAAGCCTCAGACAAATTTGTTGAACTTAGTAAAGGCAGTTCTTTTCTTGAAGACCATTTCAGTTATTCTGCTTTAATTAAATAACACCAGTCCCCCAACAACACTGTTTGACATTCAGTTCCCAGTGTATATTAACTGTGAGTGATTGCATAAAGAACTGTCTGCTACCATCTCCTCAATCCAGAAATCACTACATAGATAACAGGTGCACATATCATGATCAGTGACAAATCATGTCATTTCTTTGCAAGTCTGTCAGTGATTGGTCACCGTACATCTGTTGCTCATGCATACACAACAAAACATGTAGTTTTAGTGCCTCCTTATCCACCAGTGGTAAAGAGATACTATAGGCAAAATTTATTTAACTTTTAAAACACTATTACTGGTGGATAGTTCTCCAGATCACTCTAATTTCCTTGGGTACGTGAATGAACATGTGAAAATATACTTTTTACCACCAAACACAATATCATTAATCCAGTCAATGGACCAAAAAGGTAGTTCAACTTTTAAAGCCTATTACATTAGATGGACTTTTGGACAGGTTATTCATGCTACAACAGGAGATCATGTCATTTCTTTAGCTGAGTTTGGGAAAAAAAGATGACATAAAGTATGCAACAGAGAACATTCAAGCATCGAGGCAGAAAGTAAAAGGTGCGCTGTATAGTGGAAACTTTTACCTCACTGTGCAAATAACTTTGCAGGATTTGAACTGTACATAAATGGAGTTTAAGATGAAATACTTGCCTGTGGAAATGTTCACACTGACTCCATGAGAGGGACTTTAAAGATATGGCCCGAGGAACTTAGCAAAGGTGAACTTACTGGCATAATTGAGGAAAGTGATTGTGATGAAAAGGATAAAGGTGTCCCAGAGAAAGTGATGCTGGCAAAAAAAAAAATTTCACATTAAAGAAACTCTCGAAGATATTTCACAACATTGAAAATGCAATGAATATTATGTTAGAAGCTGATCTAAACTTAGAAATTTACCAACCTGTAGAAGAAAAATGCTCACTCTTTATCATAAGTTATACAGCAAAAAGAAGGCAAGCACTGTTCAAACTATTCTTGGTAAGATTTTTACAAAGAAACAAAAACTTTAATTTTCTATTTTTCTAGTTTTTTAATAACAGTGCACTAAATAAATAGTAGTTTTAATATTTTGTCCATTCCTCTATACATTTATAACTAAGAGAGTTTTTAATATTTTTGCAAAAAAATTAAAGGTTATAGAATAATCATGATTTTTCCATTGATTATTCAGATCACTTTCTAAGTTTCAGCTTGTACAATCACTTTTTATGGTTCTGAATTGTGATGAGGACTGCCTGTTATCTTTCAAGTACATAGTATTCAGAAGTAGATATTTGTATGCAGGATTAATATTATATACACAAAGCTAACTTACGTGTCATCAAGATATTGGTGCATTTCTCTTAGATAGGTTTCTACTACATAGGAACAAAAAAGTTGAGGTTAGCAAAGTTTAAACCAAATCAGGGGACTTTTTGAATAGATTAAAGGAAGAATTTGAAAACAAAAGTGTTTTAAACATTGGAGAAATTTATGAAAGAGATATCTCCAGAAATGTTTAAAGAAACATTTCTCAAAATATTTTTATTTATTGATTGCTGGGTTTGTATGGACCCACTCAGCACCTGAGTATCATGTTCAGAAATTTCTTCTGATATTAAGTGCTGTAAAAAGATAAAATGACACATATTAAAATTTTCAAGAATTTATGTGAGCATAAATCAGTTCCAATCAGGCAGCACCAAACTGAAAGTGGTTAGGGGCACTCCACCCACAGGAGCTAGGGGAGAGGATTTAATAGAGAAGACAGGAAAGCAAAGCAAGGAAATTATTTGATTGGCTATAACTTAAGCAGTTGCCTAACTTGTGTTAGCCTAGCCAGCTGTGAATGGTTGTTCTTAAGTTTCATTTTCTCGGATTAAAGTTTATTGACTCTGGCTTAAGTTTTGGTTTGCTCAGGTAGGCTGCCAAGGCATTAGAGCTACCTCAGTCTCCACACCTTCTTGTTTAGTTACTTTAACAGCTCTCACTCCTAAAAACTAATAAATCAATAGTTCAAACACAATGAATTTAAGGTAGACCTAGAAATAAGATTTAAAATTTTAATTGCCATTTACAAGTCAAGCATTATGGTTTTATTTCCCCATGTTAATTATATATAGTTTGCTTATTTCCATAGTTAAATGTGGAGAGCACTAGAATTAACAATACATTCAAATTCCTTCAAATAGGGGGTGAAATCACTTCTTTAATCTCCTTCAGCCACTTAAAACCATAGTCAAGTGAGCACTGTCTTTCACGTTTCACAAAGCAGGGTCTGACTGTTCAGAAACTGTAGGTGGACAAGGGTTACTAACACAAATCAAGAATAATAGTGAAAGTGAAATACTTACAATACACTTAAAATAAGATGTGCAGGTGTGCGAGTATGAGTGCATATTGTGTTTGGGGACTATGGTTTTAAACAATTGATTATATAACTGAATTAGTCAGTGTTTGTGTTATTGGGTTGATCCATGCTGCTGTCCTATTTTATGAGGAAGTTTCAGAGAATTGGCTTAAAAATATTTTCTTTGGTAAAGTGGATGAAAAGAAAAAAATCCACGCATATGAGGCTTTGCTCTATAAAGGGAAATGAAAACAACACATATGTTCTTAAACAAATTATGTATGGGACCTGACTTGCTTAAGTGTATTGGTTCTTTTATTACTGAACTCAGCTTACATAAATATTCCTGACTTGGAATCTAAACCCATGAAGGAGGAAAATTATTGTCATTGTGTATCTATTTATAAACTGTAAGTATCCAAAAGGAACGGAGACAATTTTCTTAATTGACCTCTGTATTAAGATATCACTGTAGAGCGCTACCCACCACCAGTCCCTCCCCCATCAGGAAGCTTGCACAAGCCTCTCAGATAGCCTTATACATCAGAGGGCAGAGAGCAGAAGCAAGAGCTACAGTCCTGCAGCCTGTGGAATGAAAACCATATTCACAGAAAGATAGACAAAATGAAAAGGCAGAGGAGTATGTGCCAGATGAAGGAACAAGATAAAACCCCAGAAAAAGAACTAAATGAAGTGGAGTTAGGCAACCTTCCAGAAAAAGAAACCAGAATAATATCTGTGAAGATGATCCAAGACCTCAGAAAAAGATTGGAAGTAAAGATCGAGAAGATGCAAGAAATGTTTAATAAAGACCTAGAAGAATTAAAGAACAAACCAACAGAGATAAATACAATAACTGAAGTGAACAATACACTAGAAGGAAGCAATAGCAGAATAACTGAGGCAGCAGAACAGACAAGTGACCTGGAAGACAGAAAGGTGGAAATCACTGCCACAGAACAGAATAAAGAAAAAAGAATGAAAAGAAAGGAAGACAGCCTAAGAGACTTCTGGGACAACATTAAAGGCATCAACACTTGCATTATAGAGGTGCCAGAAGGAGAAGAGAGAAAGGACCCAAGAAAATATTTGAAGAGATTATAGTCAAAAACTTCCCTAACATGGGAAAGGAAATAGCCACCCAAGTCCTATAAGTTCAGAGAGTCCCAGGCAGGATAAACCTAAAGAGAAATGTGCTGAGATACATAGTAATCAAACTTACAAAAATTAAAGACAAAAATTATAAAAAGCAACAAGGGAGGGCTTCCCTGGTGGTGCAGTGGTTGAGAGTCCGCCTGCCAATGCAGGGGACATGGGTTCGTGCCCCGGTCTGGGAGGATCCCACATGCCGCGGAGCGGCTGGGCCCGTGAACCATGGCCGCTGAGCCTGCGCGTCCGGAGCCTGTGCTCCGCAATGGGAGAGGCCACAACAGTGAGGGGCCCGCGTACCTCAAAAAAAAAAAAAAA
This sequence comes from Mesoplodon bidens, assembly GCF_964165515.1. Lineage (NCBI taxonomy): Eukaryota > Metazoa > Chordata > Mammalia > Artiodactyla > Ziphiidae > Mesoplodon > Mesoplodon bidens. The sequence goes on along the minus strand of NC_138176.1, from coordinate 126,283,064 downwards.
AAAAGAAAAGAAAAAAGCAACAAGGGAAAAATGACAAATAATGTACAAGGGAACACCCTTAAGGTTTACGGCTTATTTCTCAGCAGAAACTCTACAAGCCAGAAGGGAGTGGCACAATATATTTAAAGTGATGAAAGGGAAGAACCTACAACCAAGATTACTCTACCCAGCAAGGATCTCATTCAGATTTGATAGAGACATCAAAAATTTTACAGACAAGCAAAAGCTAAGAGAATTCAGCACCACCAAACCAGCTCTACAACAAATGCTAAAGGAATTTTCTAAGTAGGAAACACAAGAGAAGAAAAGGACCTATAAAGGCAAACCCAAAACAATTAAGAAAATGGTAATAGGAATATACATATCAATAATTACCTTAAATGTGAATGGATTAAATGCTCCAACCAAAAGACACAGGCTGGCTGAATGGATACAAAAACAAGACCCATGTATATGCTGTATACAAGAGAACCACTTCAGACCTAGGGACACATATACACTGAAAGTGAGGGGATAGAAAAAGATATTCTATGCAAATGGAAATCAAAAGAAAGCTGGAGTAGCAATATTCATATCAGATAAAATAGACTTTAAAATAAAGAGTGTTACAAGAGACAAGGAAGGACACCACATAATGATCAAGGGATCAATCCAAGAAGATATAACAATTATAAATCTATATGCATCTAACATAGGGGCACTTCAATACATAAGTCAAATGCTAACAGCAAAAGAGGAAACTGACAATAACACAATAACAGTGGGGACTTTAACACCTCACTTACACCAATGGACAGGTCATCTAGACAGAAAATTAATAAGGAAACAAAAGCTTTAAATGACACAATAGACCATATAGATGTAATTGATATTTACAGGATATTTCCATTGAAAGAGCAGATTACACTTTCTTCTCAAGTGCACACAGAACTTTCTCCAGGATAGATAACATCTTGTGTCACAAATCAAGGCTTGATAAATTTAAGAAAACTGAAATCATGTCAAGCATCTGTTCTGACCAAAACACTATGAGATTAGAAATCAACTACAGGGGAAAACATGTAAAAAATACAAACACATGGAGGCTAAACAATATGTTACTAAATAACCAAGAGATCACTGAAGAAATCAAAGAGGAAATCAAAAAAATACCTAGAGACACATAACAAAAAAACACGATGATCCAAAACCTATGGGATGCAGCAAAAGCAGTTCTAAGGGGAGAGTTTATAGCAAAACAATCCTACCTCAAGAAACAAGAAAAATCTCAAATAAACAATCTAACCTTACACCTAAATGAACTACAGAAAAAAGAACAAACAAAACCCAAAGTTAGCAGAAGGAAAGAAATCATAAAGATCAGATCAGAAATAAATGAAATAGAAACAAAGAAAACAAAAGCAAAGATCAATGAAACTAAAAGCTGGTTCTTGGAGAAGATAAAAAAAATTGATAAACCTGTCACCAGATTCATCAAGAAAAAAAGCGAGAGAACTCAAATCAATAAAATTACAAATGAAAAAGGAGACATTACCATGGACACTGCTGACATACAAAGCATCATAAGAGACTACTACCACCAGCATTATGCCAGTAAAATGGACAACCTGGAAGAAATGGACAAATTCTTAGAAAGGTATAACCTTCCAAGACTGAACCAGGAAGAAATAGAAAATATGAACAGACCAATCACAAGTAATGAAATTGAAACTGTGATTAAAAATCTTCCAACAAACCAAAGTCCAGGACCAGAAGGTTTCACAGGTGATTCTATCAAACATTTAGAGAGCAGATAACACCCATCCTTCTCAAATTCTTCCTAAAAATTCCAGAGGAAGAAACACTGCCAAGCTCATTTTTGAGGCCACCATCATCCTGATACCAAAACCAGACAAAGATACTACAAAAAAAAAGAAAATTACAGACAAATATCACTGATGAATATAGATGCAAAAATCCTCAACAAAATACTAGCAAACAGAATCCAACAACACATTAAAAGGACCACACACCATGATCCAGTGGGATTTACCCCAGGGATGCAAGGATTCTTCAAGATATGCAAATCAATCAATGTGATACACCATATTAACAAACTGAAGGATAAAAACCAAATGATCATGTCAATAGATGCAGAAAAAGCTTTTGACAAAATTCAACACCCATTTATGATAACAACTCTCCAGAAAGTGGGCATAGAGGGAACCTAACTCAACATAATAAAGGTCATATATGACAAACCCACAGCAAACATCATTCTCAATGGTAACAAAATGAAAGCATTTCCTCTAAGATCAGGAACAAGACAAGATGTCCACTCTCATCACTATTATTCAACATAGTTTCAGAAGTCCTAGTCATGGCAATCAGAGAAGAAAATTAAATAAGAGGAATAGAAAATGGAAAAGAAGTAAAACTGTCACTGTTTGCTGATGACATGATACTATACATAGATCATCCTAAAGATGCCACCAGAAAAATACTAGAGCTAATCAATGAATTTGGTAAAGGTGCAGGATACAAAAGTAATGCACCGAAATCTCTTGCATTCCTATACACTAACAATGCAAGGTCAGAAAGAGAAATTATGGAAACAATCCCATTCACCACTGCAACAAAAAGAATAAAATACCTAGGAATAAACCTACCTAAGGAGATAAAAGACTTGTACTCAGAAAACTATAAGACACTGATGAAAGAAATCAAGGATAACACAAACAGATGGAGAGATATACCATGTTCTTGGATTGGAAGAATCAATATTGTGGAAATGGCTATACTTCCCAAAGCAATCTACAAATTCAATGCAATCCATATCAAATTACCAATGGCATTTTTTATGGAACTAGAGCAAAATATCTTAAAATTTGTATGGAGACACAAAAGATCCTGAATAGTCAAAGCAATCTTGAGGGAAAAAAACAGACCTGGAGGAATCAGATTCCCTGGCTTCAGACTACACTACAAAGTTACAGTAATCAAGACAATATGGTACTGGCACAAAAACAGAAATATATATCAATGCAACAGGATAGAAAGCCCAGAGATAAACCCACGCACCTATGGTCACCTAATCTACGACAAACGAGGCAAAAATATACAATGGAGAAAAGACAGCCTCCTTAATAAGTGGCACTGGGAAAACTGGACAGTTACATGTAAAAGAATGAAATTAGAACACTCCCTAACACCATACACAAAAATAAACTCAAAATGGATTAAAGGCCTAAATGTAAGACCAGACACTGTAAAACTCTTAGAGGAAAACATAGGAAGAACAGTCTTTGACATAAATCACAGAAAGATCTTTTTGACCCACCTCCTAGAGTAATGGAAATAAAAACAAAAATAAACTAATGGGACCTAATGAAACTTAAAAGCTTTTGCACAGCAAAGAAAACTATAAAGAAGATGACAAGACCACCCTCAGAATGGGAGAAAATATTGGCAAATGAATCAATGGACAAAGGAGTAATCTCCAAAATATATAAACAGCTCATGCAGCTCAATATTTAAAAAAAACAAACAACCCAAAACAAAAATGGGCAGAAGGCTAAATAGACATTTCTCCAAAGAAGACATACAGATGGCCAAGAAGTACATGAAAAGATGCTCAACATCATTAATTATTAGAAAAACGCAAATCAAAACTACAAGGACGTATCACCTCACACCAGTTAGAATGGGCATCAGCAGAAAATCTACAAACTACAAATGCTGGAGAGGGTGTGGAGAAAAAGGAACCCTCTTGCACTGTTGGTGGGAATATTTATTGATATAGCCACTATGGAGAACAGTATGGAGATTCCTTAAGAAACTAAAAATAGAATTACCATATGACCCAGCAATCCCACTACTGGGCATATACCCAGAGAAAACCATAATCCAAAAAGACACATGCACCCTAATGTTCACTGCAGCACTATTTACATATCCAGGTCACGGAAGCAACCTAAATGCCCACTGACAGATGAATGGATAAAGAAAATGTGGTACATGTATACAACGGAATAGTACTCAGCCATAAAAAGGAATGAAATTGGGTCATTTCTAGAGATGTGGATGGACCTATAGAATGTCATACAGAGTGAAGGAAGTCAGAAAGAGAAAAACAAATATTGTATATTAATGCATATATGTGGAATCTACAAATATGGTGCAGATGAACCAGTTTTCAAGGCAGAAATAGAGACACAGATGTAGAGAACAAAAGTATGGACACCAAGGGGGGAAAGCGGGGTGGGGGGGGTCATGGTGGTGAGATGAAATGGGAGATTAGGATTGACATATATACACTAATATGTATAAAATAGATAACTAATAAGAACCTGCTATATAAAAAATAAATAAAGTTCAATTTAAAAAAAAAGATATCACTGCAATTTGAACTGATGTCCAAATGAACTTAATTGAAGCAACTTTAACCAAGGTCAAATAAATATCTGCCATTAATGAGGTAATAGGAAATAGCACATTGTCTTTCATTAGCATTATCAATTAAATTAACTAAGTGAACTCCTGATTCTGAGACTTTGTGTACATCAGAATCACTAAAGCAGATGTACTGAGTGAGAATCTCTAGAAATAGGGTCTTTCGGCATATGTATTTTAACAAAACCTCTATAGAATTGATTCTGAAAGATACTGTGCTGAATAAAAATGTGATAAATGACACAGGCTCAACCTCAAGATACTTAGAATTTTGCTGGAGAAAGAGATTTTTAAATATTTCTATAAATTAAATAGGAGAATATAAATATGCAATATTCACTCAGTAAGAGGTAAATTTTAAAGCTATTTGAAAAGAACGTGATGAAAAAAATTTCTTCATAATCACTTGTTTGTTTTTGATAACCTTTCCCTGATTATTAAAAGATGTTCATTATTGAAATGTATAAATAGATGGAAATAAATCAAAAAACAAAGAGCACTGGAAAGAAAAAATGTTAATACACTGGCCTTCGGTTCAGTATTACATAAATACGTATGTGGTGGGTTGGTTTGTTTGAATTTTTTCTCTCCCTGATCACTGTATTAACATTATCAAGAAAATTTACTTTAGCATTAATTAGACTTCAAAAATATTGTTTGTAAATACCGCATTTGTCCATCACATGGAAGAATTGACTAATGGAACAGTTTTTGTTTTGTTACTCATTTATGTTTCTAAGTTTGGCTGTTTTAAATAATATGATGATAAATCTTATTTCATAAATATTTGTACTTATTTGATTATTTCCTCATAACACTTTTTGAATGGAATTGAATCAAAGACATGAAAATATCAAGGCACTCACTATATGTTGCCAAATTGTCTTTGAAATATTTTGCCAATTTTTGCACCCACATTAGCAGTGTTTGAGAATGATAACACTGATTATTAACTTTTATATCAGTGACAATTTGAAAGAAGGGAATGGTGTTTGATTGATGTTCTAGTTTGCATTTCTTTTCTTGCTGATGAGGATTAATCTTTTTCTCATAGAATTCTTCAGCTAAAAATATTCTTTTTTCATTAGCACGAGTAAATTTAAAGGAAAATATTAAGGAAAATCTATCAGTGTTTCAGTTTGGCAAAGCTTAGAGCATAGCTGATATTCACAGATGTGTTTTTCTGAATCAAAATCAAACACAACTTAAAATTTTAGGTCATACGTTTGGTATTCGGCAAGTTAAAAGAAATGTATACATTAATTCTCATAAAACATGAGAAGTCTCTTCAGTTGGCTAAAGAGACATCTCAGAGTTTTAAAATTTATGTGGAACCTGTAACAGAACATTTTAATTAGTCAAGCCTAAGTGACACACAAGCATATGGAACTGGCAGTAATCTGGTTGCAGAATGATTGAGCAGTTGTGGGTGAAACAAGTTAAAGAGGATAATCAACATTAATGTTAATTTTTTTTAGCATTAATGGCTCCTTAGTTCAAAGCTTCAGAGCTTCCAGGTGTCCATCCAGATGTCACACATTAAAATGGTCCTTTGGTGCACACTGAGTCACTCATGCAGGGCACAGAATAGCAACCAGCATGGAAAATTATTCTCAAAATGAAGGCAGTGAAGGGACTTGCTTCAGTGTACACATCTTTGACACTCTTAAGGATTAGCCCTTTTCCAACTTCAGAATTTTCTTAAATTTCAAAACTCATTAAGTATGATCAATATTTTAAGAAAAAAAAATGCTGCTTCACTTGTATTCCACAATATTCTTCAAACCTACAGACTGATCCTATAAATACTGCAACAGTAATGTAACGCATTATTACACATACACACACACACTCATACAAGAAATCACACTTTCTCACCACTGAAAACTATAAACATAAAACATCTTATCCTAAGCTAGTTGGGTTTTAATTCGGTACTCAGTAGGCCAGAATTGAAAACAGGGATTCAAATGTAGGTCACAAAGGAAGAATTTGAATTGATTGGCCTGAAACAGCATCACTGTATAAGCATTAAAGGCCTTGAATCATCATCAGAGTGACTATTCCAATGCATATTTAACACCTTATGAAATAACTGTAATCATATGACAGCATTTTCAAAATTAGCAGCCACAATAAGCAGCACTGATCTAATGCTTTTGGGCTTAAAGATGTCAACTAATAGAATATACTTTTGTCCAAATATTTTACCAATGGTCTCTTTCTGATCAATTTCTAAAGTGAATGATGAGTAACAAATGGGAACTACAGGTAAAAAAAAAAAATACCATACAGAAGAAATTCAGACTAAAAGTATACATGTATGAAGAAAATTTGCAACAACTTGTAATGCCACTCTCAAATCCTGGACTTATTTATAGCCAGTTCTGACAGGATCGCTCATTAAATGTTTGAGAAACACTGGATGACATCATTTTCATTTATACTATTTAAATTTCTGCCCTGGAAATTTGTATTTGACTCTGATACAGCTGGCTCAGCTCTGTCCCCTGTTTCTTACCATTAAAAAACTTCTATCCTCTGCCATTCCTTTGTTCAATTTAGGCTCCAGTCAGAATGGGTTACATGTCTTTCTGTGACCCTATTTTCCCTTAAAATAAAATCCAAACGTCCACAGGTATATCTCCACTCATGGCCCAACAGCCTCCTCCCATTCACCATGCTCAGACACACTGTCCTTCTTTCTACTTATCAAACATGGTCCTTCCTTGGGGAGCAGGGCCCTGCCTTGTACTTCCTCTCTTTTCTGACTAGAACACTCTTCGCTTAGGCCTCCACATGACTGACTGAGTTTCATTCAGGCCTCAGCCCCTTAGAAAAGGCATCATTAACCATTCTCTTTAAAAAAGCTTCTTTCCCCACTTCATCCCACTACTCCCTTATCCCACTACTTTCTTTATCACACTACTGTCTTACATTTTCCAAAAGTATTTACAATTCTCTGAAATTATCTTGCTTGTGTCCCTGGTTATTCCATATTGGATTTTATTGATATTCCCGTTTAATTAAGAACAGTGATTTTTTGTGAGACATTTAACCTGTATGGATAATGATGTGAATACATTGAATCTGTGCTACTTTTAAGGTGATAATAAAACCTCTTTTTATAACCTCATAGAATGCATGCCAGATGGAACTTAAGAACTGTGTTCATGTAGTAGAAAAGATTTTCCAAAATACACTAAGTGATCTATATAAGACAAAGAGAAATGTACCTGTTATCAATAATCTGCTTCATCTGAATCTTTATTCAAAGAAACAGGAAAAAAAAGTATTATCAATGGAACATGGCCTACTGGAAAGAAGGAGAAAAAGGTATTCACAACACAGGTAGAAGGCCTGGTCTTGGAAACTGACAGACACACTTCTTTAGGGCCAGGAGGGAAAGAAGGGGCAAAAATTCTTTAGGACAAGGAAACATCCAGAGACAGAGATAGGCATGTGGCTTCAGAGATGACAGGGTGGTAGAAGGACAAGGAACAGAGGAAGTTAAGGGGGCTTGAGGGGTAGAAATTGAAGTAAGGTTTAAAAAAGAGAAGCTGAGGGCTTCCCTGGTGATGCAGTGGTTGGGAATCTGCCTGCCAATGCAGGGGACACAGGTTCGAGCCCTGGTCTGGGAGGATCCTACATGCCGTGGAGCAACTAGGCCCATGAGCCACAACTACTGAGCCTGCACGTCTGGAGTTTGTGCTCTGCAACAAGAGAGCCTGCGATAGTGAGAGGCCTGCACACCACGATGAAGAGTGGCCCCCACTTGCCACAACTAGAGAAAGCCCTCGCACAGAAACGAAGACCCAACACAGCAAAAATAAATTAATTAATTAATAAACTCCTACCCCCAATATCTTCTAAAAAAAAAAAAAAGATGCTGAGACATGGTGGCCTTATGACTATTGCAAATAAAATATCACACTCAACACTTAGTAAAGCTGTTGTGACTGCTTAGGGTCACAGAGTCCATGTTAAAGGATTGTTCTTCTTGTATTATTTGACCACATACATATTTTTCTAAATCATAAAATGAATTAAAATAACTTTGAAGCCACTTTTTAGTTTACTTTCTTTTTGAGTGATTTTACTTTCTTTTGATAATACTGCTCCCTATTATGGCACAAAGGATCTCTTAGACTTATTATCTATACCATAATGTTTTCATAAGAAGGTTACACAGGGCAAACTAAATATATCCAAATGTAAGTGTATGCATTTTATCTCAAAGACAGCAGATATTCACACCTGGAATAAGTCTCTTCAGGGATACTTAAATTAGTCCAGCTTATAGCCATAAGAACTTCAGAGAGTCACAGTAGGAATAGCCAGCATTCAATAAGCTCCGTTGTAAATTCACCATACTTAAAGAGACAGCCAAAAGCTCATCTGTTATCACATTTGTCCTCCCAGTAATACATAGCATTGCTGTCCCTATAAAACCTCAAGGGACACTGCGAGATAGAGTTAAATGGCCCTCTTCGGGTTACACAGTTACTGGAGTGACTAGTAACCAATGATATTGAACTAGAAGCCGGCGTCCTGGTGATTTGGACATGCTTATGCTTTATGGTTCTATTATCAGCATGCTTCATTTACTGCTATAAACACACTGTCTTTGTTAAAACTTAATTTCATCACAGGGGAAAAAACACATTTAAAGGAAAATTTTACAAGACCCTTTTGCTTATGATACACTTTTTCTTATGAGAAAAATGTGCCTCTTAAAATCAAAACGTTAAAAACATTGAAGTTGAGAGTGTCACTGGTTACAATCTACATAACCCTAAATATTTTTTCATATTTTACATTTGACCACCAGAGCAAAAGAAAATGCTTTAAATTCAAACATTGGTTATTTCTTTTTTAATGGCATATAATAGATATATTTAATATACAGTAAACTACAGATTTAAAGTCTACAGCTTTATCAGATTTGACATATGTACACACCTGTAATTCATCATCATTATCAAGGAAATTAATGTATCCACAACTTCCAAAAGTTTCCTGTGACCCTTTGTAATCTCCCCTCCTGCCATTCCTGATGCCATCCCATTTCAAGCCAACCATTTCCCTACTTTATGCCTTTACAGATTGGTTTGAATTTTATAGAATTTTATATAAATGAAATAATACAGCATGTATTATTTTGTCTGGCTTTTAAAATTCTACATAATTATTTTGAGATTCACCCATTTATTTGCATATATCAATAATTTACTGATATATGTTGGTGAGTAGTATTCCATTGTATGGTGATACCACAACTTATTTAAGCACTTATTTGTTGAAAGACATTTGGCTTGTTTCCAGATTTGGGGCTATTACAAGTGAAGTTCCTGTGAACATTCATGTATATGTATTTGGATGGACATATGCCTCCATTTATCTTGAGGAAATATTTATGAATGACATGAATGGATCATATGATAGGTGCATGTCTAACTTTTAGAAAGTGCCAAACTATTTTTGAGTGTCTGCACCATTTTATATTCCCATCAGCAGTGTATGAGAGCTACTGTTCCTTCACATCCTTTCCAAAAATGGATATGTGTTTTTAATTTTAGCCATTTTAGTAGTTTTTTGGAGGTATCTCATGGTGATTTTAATTTGCATTTTTCTAATGATGTTAAGCAAATTTTCACGTATGTGTTTATAATCTATGTATCTTTTCTGTGAAGGGTCTGTTCAAATCCTTATCCCACATTTTTGGGGGTTGCTCTTTTCTCATTATTAAGTTTGGGAACTCTACATAATTTGGATACATTTATCAGATATATGATTCGCAAATATTTCCTTTGAGTCTATGGCTTGCTTTTTCTTTTTGTTGTTGTTGTTCTAATCAAGTAGTTTTTTTTTTTTTACTTTTTTAACATCTTTATTGGAGTAAAATTGCCTTACAATGGTGTGTTAGTTTCTGCTTTATAACAAAATGAATCAGCTATACATACACATATATCCCCATATCTCTTCCCTCTTGTGTCTCCCTCCCTCTATGGCTTGCCTTTTCATTCTCCTAATGATGTCTTTCAAAGAGCGAATATTTTCAATTTTGATAAAGTTCAATTTATCAATTATACTGTTATAAATTGTTATGTGGTAGCTAAGAAATGTTTGACAAAACAAAGGTTACAAAGATTTTTCTCCTAGGTTTTCTCTTAGAACTTTTTAGTTTTAGGTTCTACATTACAGTGTATAATCTAATTTCAGTCAATTTTTGTATATAGTATGAGATAGGAAGTATGATTTGTTTTTGTTTTGCATATGCATGTAAGTGTTTCAGTATCATCTGTTGAAAACACTATCACTTATCCACTGAATTGCTTTTTTATTTTTGTCAGTAATTAGTTGTTCATATATGTGTAGGTGTATTTTTGGAATCTGTTCTCTATTCCATTGATCATTTACCTGCCTTTATACCAGTCTCACACTGTCTTGATTAATGTAGCTTTATAATTTTAAAATGTGTCTTGAAATCAGAGACTGTTATTCCTCCAGCTTTGAAATCTGTTTTCAAAGTTGTTTTGGCATTCTACATCCTATGCATTCTCATATGATTTTAGAATCAACTTATCAATTTTTAATTCCTCAAAATATGCCTTCTGGGATTTTTATTGGGATTGTATTGAAGCTAAAGATCAATTTAACCCATGAACAAGGTATGTATCTCCTCTTATTTAGGTCCTCATTGATTTTTACATCTTTTGTCAGATTTACCCCTAAATATTTCTTATTTTGATGCTATGGTAAATGGTACTATTTTATCATTTCTATTTCTAATTGTTCACTGCTAGTACACATAAATACAACTGATTTTTATAGATTGATCTCATATCTTGCAACCTTGCTAAAAACCTATTATCAGTTCTGGCTTCTTTGTAAATTTCATTATATATATATATATACATACACACATACACACACACACACACACACACACACAATCATGCCATCTGCAGATAAAGACAGTTTTTATTTCTTTCTTTTCAGGTGCCTTTTATCTTTTAGTCTTTTACTTGAATGACTGAACAGATTTGAGCTTCCAGTATAATGTTGACTAGAAGTGGCAATATCAGAAATACTTGTCTTTCTTAACCTTGGGGGAAATAACTCAGTCTTTTAACATTAAGTGTGATTTTAGCTGTAGGTTTTTCCATTGCTGCCTTTTATTATGTATAAGAGATTCCCCCCTAGTCCTTCTTTACTGAGTGCTTTTGTCAGAAATGGATGTTTTAGTTTGTTAAATATTTTTCTTCACTGACTGGACTGACAATATGGTTTTTCTCTTTTACTGATCTAAGTTATATTGATTGGTTATTTTAAATATTAAACTGACCTTGTATTCCAGGGATAAATTCCACTTGGTCATCAGTTAATATTCTTTCATATATTATTGGATTTGATTTCCTAATATTTTGTTTAGAATATTTACATGTGTTTCCTGAGGTATATTCGTCCACAGTTACCTTTCCTTTTAATGCCTTTATATGGTTTTGGTGTCAGAACTTCAAGAATAGCACAGTAGTTTGGACCTGAGTCAGTGGAACATGAGCTCACACACTTTGTGGTAGCCCACATTATGTGTAAACCATTATAAAAATAGTAACTTCTACTCTAAGAAAGATGGGAATCCACTTTGAGGTTTTGAAAAGAAAAGAACATGATCTGTCTTATGTTTTAAAACATTTATTCTACAGTCTTGGGTGGATATGCTATGGAGTAAGATGAGATACATAGATAAGTAGAGATGTTATTATAATAACCTAGCTGAGAGACGATGGGCCCTGGACTTGGGATGAGTGAGACATAATCAGATTCTGACTGCATGTTCAAAGCAGAGTTGATAATATTTGTTTGTGGATATAGGCAATAAGAAAAATACAGGAGTCAAAGTGGGATCATTGTTTGTAACCTGAGTGGTTTAAATAAAGTAGCTACCATTAAGGACTTAGATCTAATCCAAACAATACATATGAATTTAGCCTGTAAATGGTATTTAAAACAATAAAACTATATGAGATCATCTACAGTGTGAGTATAGAGAAAAGAAGAGCTCTGAGGATCTGCCCCTGATGTTTACAAGAGTCCAGATGCATTGTGAGAGTTTTTCATATGTTATTTTGTGGCCATTAATAGTATTTTAATATGCAGCTTTGAGACTGCACTAACAATACATCCAAGTTGACTCAGAAGATACTAATGAAACAAGTCAACGCATAACATTTTAGATATCTATTCTTTTGTCAGCAATTATTCTTATTTACAGTGGCAGTGTGTACGTGTCATGCACTACATTTAGATTTTGAATACTTGGCAGTGTTGTTGGCTGAATATCAAGAGTGAAGGTTTTTGTTAACTTATGACTCATTAGGATATTTCTGATTAAATATGATCTTTTAAAGAGGAAGTCTTTCATTTCTGTTAGTCCTGACTGTAATTGTGTTATTCAGGTTCTCATTACCAGTGACATGATTGGCCACTGAACAAGATAAATAAACCTGGCAGATAAAATGAAAGTGGAAGTATCCTCCAATTTAAACAAATAGTCTCTAAATTATAGACAAGTACAATAATAATACCTACCATGGTGAGAAACTCTTTTTACATAACAGTGAAATACAGAGAACAGATTTTTCAAGTTTCAGGCAGTCTTCCTGTGCTCAGTCAGTTTAAAAGACAAAACTAACAAACTCCATCACTGTCATTTGTCTCAAAAATGAGCAGCTGAGGAAAGACCTGTTTTTTTTCATTCACTTGACCTGAATTTTAAAATTTATGAAAATATTGGATAATTTCAGAAGAACAACATTCATACTATTGTCTGAGTAAACGAAGACACTGGGAGACTTATTTAGAAGTAGATAAGTAAACGTTTTAAAGTATATGGTTACTAATTTTTGAAATGGAAAGTGATGCTACTTATTAGTCAGAGATGACTACAGGCAAAAGTATTGGTAGCCACAAAGCTCTACTTCACTACATTTGCATTATTTTTTTCTACTCAGTGGTTCTCAAAGTGTTGTCTCTTGACTCAAACTGTCAACTTCTTAGAAACAGGCAGAGTCAAGTCCACTCCAGAACTACTGAATCAGTAACTCTGGGGACAGAGCATCACAATCTGCTTTTTAACAAGCCCTTTAAATGATTTTGATTTAAATTAAAGTTTGATAACCACTGATCTAGATCAAACATGGAAGAAGCAGAAAAAGGAGGAAGAGGAGAAGGAAAAGAAGACCATCCAGTATTAATGAAAACCTTCTGTGAACTACTGTAGATACTGTATTAGATACTCCACACATATTTTTGGTTTTACAATCATTTTGCAAGGTAGCTATATCCCAGTTTAACAATGAGGAAATTCAATCTCATACAGGTTGAAATAAAAATTTTAAAAATTGTTTCACTCTTCCAAAAATGGTGATGTTTTTCTTATTCTGAAATTCATTAACTTTTAAGGCAAAAAAAATGATAAATAAGTTTCAAATCTCTAAAAATAGGAAAGCAGAAGCATCCACTGATGCAAATACGTTCTCAGAAGGATTTTTCTGGGCTGTTAATTTTTTGCTATCAAGTGTCAACTTAATTCAATGATGTTCCATTGTAAAGGACCCTACTGAAATTAAGAATCAAACTGGTGCAATCTACAAAAGTTAAGAGCCAGTAGCAATGATATTTGCTTGACAGGATCATCTTTATTCTCAGTGAAAGAAAAAAGTAAGAATACACAAGAAATCTGTTAAGTAAAAGAAAAAACTCAAAGACTTTTTAAACCTATCTCTTTCAAAATTTTCAGACAAACATAGTAGGTGCAGATTAACTTTTCCTTAGAAAAAGTATGTAAAGAAGTGCAAGGCTGCACTTATGAAAGAACACTCACTTTAAATAGTAATAGAGAAAAATGCAGACACAGAATGTCCATTGCATCTAAAAATTCCACATTCAATAATAATTTTTATTCCAATCTATCAATGTCACTTTTGACTTGACTTTCAGTAAAAGTTAGGATACAATCTCTTTCTAAAAGGCAATCCTGTTATAAATTTTCTGCCTATGATATATTTCTTAGTATTCCACAGCTAATTCCCACCTGGATGCAGTAGGTGTCCAAGCATGCTAATGTAACTACAATGCTGGGAAGCTCTTTGGAAAAGATAATTCATTTGAGTCATGTCTGGCATCAATATATATTTTTCTTTTCTGAGTCATTTTCAATAATAATAATAACAACAGAAATCATCATTAGGGGTTTCCCTGCTCACCAACTGCTACTAAGCAAATCACAGAAAGAGCTTACATGTAAATACAGGTCATGACTTCAAGTAGAATGCAGAAATAAAATTCAGGTGAACTAATTCAGAGGATGTACATCTAAGGAAAAGAAACATTTTGGCAGAAATGCCATAATCAATTGTGCCAGAAATATTGGGAAACATTCTTCACAGTTTTCTGATTTCATGTGTTGGCTTAGAGAAATAACTTGAATCAAATATTAACAAATACACAAAAATGCCCCGAGGAAACCAGCACTTCATTACAGGTTAAACATATGTTTTCTCTCTTATGTCTTCATTTTCGTGCTCTTAACTTGGAACAAATCTCAAGACCCTGAAATAAATCACTGGACGAGGAATAAGGGAGCCTCTTTTCATCAGTTTCCATCTTTAAAGTAATTGAAGGGGAAGGGAGGGATGAAGAGGCAGAGCACAGAGGATTTTCAGGGCAATATAACTACTTATTCTGTGTCATACCACAATGGTGGATACATGCTATTATATATTTGACCAAACCAATAGAATTTGCAATCCCAAGAGTGAACTCTAATGTAAACTGTGGAATTTGAGTGATAATAATGTGCCAATTCTAGTTCATTGATCGTAGCAAAGGTACCACTGTGGTACAGGATGTCCATAGTAGGAGAGTTTGTACATGTGTGGGGACAGGGGATATATGGGAACCGTTTATGTTTCACTAAAACTTCTCTAAATAATAAAGCTTATCAATTTAAAGGTTATAAAAAGGTAAAAAAAAAGCCAAGTATTAGAAAACTAAAGTATGAAGTTAAAATATTTTATGTAAAATATTTATGTTTTGATAATATCTATACTTTCTAAACTATATTTTCTAACTTTATTTAAAATGTTTATGTATGTAAATTCAGTAATTCTAAATAACTCATTTAAAAGAAAAAATACTTGGTACATGTTCCATGTCAAGTACCATCTAAGGTACTAAAGATTCACTGACGAATTAGATGTGGCCATAGCCATTATGAAGCAAATATATTTGTGGGTGTATCAATCAAAGAAATAAAGACAGTGGATAAATGGTGACTCCATTAACTTTGATAAATGGTGACTCCATTAACTTTTGGTTTGCTTGTCTTGTTTTATTTTAAAATATTAAAGGCATGTCTCTTAGATATATCAATAACATAAAGATGATAGACATTATTTTTCACAGATTTCTTGTTCCCTATATTGGCTTTAAATTTTGGTGTTTATAGGTATCTATCCTAGACCCTCTTCTCTGAATTATCTCATTATACTGCATTAGCTTTAATTATCTTTTAAAGGCCAATGGTTTTCAGAACTATCTCTCCAGGTAAGACCTACCTCACATCAAGGAAAATCTGTTGGTGCCTCCAACAGCTGTATACAGTTGCTTATCTTCTTCTTCCTGCCAGAATCTGTGACTCTCTGCCTGAGGGCATACTTTGTTGGCAGGAGCCTGCTGGAATCCTGAATGAAGGTTAGGCCACAGGTGTGATTAGCTAGGTCCCAGGACAAGCCTCAACCAAGTACAGACCAGAGGTAGTGCATAAATACCCCAGCAGTCTCGCCCTTCAGGCGGGACCACTCTGAGGCATGCTCTACACAGTCTGTCATCGGACCTAAATGGGACAAAACCTCAGCTGTGCCACACAGGTAACTTGCTAATAGCACACTCTGTTTTAACTTATTTCTCTTTCCTTTCTTGATTCTCCACTCCTCTACCAGTGTTTCCTGAGATTAACTCCCAAATAAACTATTTGTATGCAAATCCAAGTCTCAATTAAATATCTGTCTCTTAGGCCCTTATATTCAGACGTTCCATAGGCAGCTAAAATCCAAAATGTACAAAACCAAACTCATCATCTCCAGATATCTTGATTGAATATTATTGATATCAATAAACAGTGCCAACATTCACACTGAGAAACAAAATTGAGTATTTTAGATTCTACTCTTTCCCTTATCCTCCAGTTCCTGTCACCAAAACCTTTCAATTCTAACTTTTCAATATCTCCCAAATCTGTCCATTTTCTACATTATTGTGACCTATACCTTAGTTTGAGTTCTAATTAATATTGATGAACTGCAGCAATTGGTCTTCTTTGTAGAAGATCCAATTACCAGTATCCTACCTCCTACAATCTTATACAAGCCCCAATATTACACCCTAGCATGACACTGATCATTTGGAAGAAGGAAAGGAAGGAAGGGAGGGAGGGAGGGAGAATAAAAAGGGAGACAAAAGAAAGAAAGTTTATCATCAATCTGCTTAAAACCAAACAATTATTGTACATTGCTTTCAGGATAAAATTCAAGTTCCATGAGCGTGGTATACAAGCTGACTGCAATCTTTCCTCAACAAAAATTTCAATCTATCCACTTGACACCATAACCACATTGAATACTATGCAATTCACATAATACTCCATGCTGTCCTTTACCTCAATGCTTTCAAAGAGTTTGCCCTAATATAAAAGAGAGTAGGAGGCCACACTCTCTTTGAGCTACCTCATTGATTAAGACTCAATTCTAATATGACCTACTTGAGGACAGCTTTTCTGATTCACTTCAAATCCAAAGGCTGGCTTACATGTGCTTTCTGTTTGCCTGTACTGTGCCATGTGCAAGACACTGGGTAAAATATTGGGTAAAATATGAAGAATAAAATATAGTCCCTGCTTTCACAGAACTCACAGTCTAACATACAGTCTAGAATACAAATTTAAGAAATTTATTTGAAGTGAAGTGAGAAAAAAAAATGAGAGAAAAGTACAAAATGCCATGATTTCTCACAAAAGAAATCCAGAATTTTCAAAGCTAATTTAAAAAAAAATGATTTTGAAATTATAACTTGACATTTCAGCACCCTCAATAATTAATAATTCATGTAAAATATAAGCCATTCATTAGTAACATCCTGTCTAGAAATAAAGAAAAAGAGGGACATTTAAGAAAATAAATAATTTTCAACTGAAGAATAATATTAATAATCCTAAATTATTGAATACTGAGGAGTGCTAACAATGTAGATAAGAATTGCAAGTATATGAATTACTTTAGGGAGAGGAATTCACTTCCTGTTTTATATTTATTGAACATTTTAAAAGAGAAAATAATAGAACATTAAATAAATATAGCAACACACTAAAAAAATTTAGGGAATGTAAAAAAAAAAAGAAAATCTCTTCAAACTCTAGTAGAAGGAATGGTTAGTAAAGGAAAATTTGTGTGTGTAAGGTACTCTGGAGAAATCAGTTGACAGAACTGGAATCATAATTTCTCATGTTTCCAATCATTGAATAGGAGTTGACTTGGTGCCCTCAACCGTCTCTGTCCGAATCTTTCCCTTTGAGTTAATAAAGGTCTGTATAAACTTGCAACACAAGCTGCAGCCCAAAGCCCTAGTGTAATTAGTTGATGTATAAATTTGCCAGCTAGATGTGAATTGGGCACTACTATCATGGATTATCATACCAAACCCTAGCAATAAAAGCCCTAAAGGAGATAAAGAATATAGATCATATTCAGTCTTGAACTACTCACTGAAATTTTTAACACAGTCAACAAACAATTTTCTATGAGGAGAATCAAGCCTCTATTCTCAGCAGAAAAGCAGGCATCCAGCAACATAAACAAATATGCTTGAAGAATTAGAAGTCAGCAACACCATTACTATCACAGAAAAATAAGAAAAATGTTAATAATAAAACTATCCCACAATAATTTAACTCAAATATTTAATGTTACTAACTGACATATTATTAAGCTTCCATTTAGCTAAATGTTAAATCTGCAAAGGGAGAATATGTTAACTGCTGCATTTGAATTATGTTTTTTCTTAATTTCTGTATCTTCCTGTAATGAAAGTATTATTTTATGTAGATCAGAAAAAATAAACATAGCAATTAATATTAAAAACCATAATTTAGTTAGATAAATGCAAGTCATCAATAACCTCACTGTAAATAAAAAATTGAATCAATCACAAACACAATTTGGAAAGTACCTTTAGGAGTCAACTTCATAGGAAAATGGATGAGAAATTCATTAATCTATTTCTTTTTCCCCCCTCTTTTACTGCCCTGTCTTCAGTACTTCATTTTAATTTTGCATTATGATTTAGGCATGAATATGACATACAAGGCCACAGCAAAATGTCACTGATAATTATGCCTCAGACACAGTAGGGACTTAAATATTTATGGAAAGAATAGTTAGATGAATGAGTATAGAGCTCTAGCTTTGTTCATAAGAAGCTAATGAAATGATATCAATACAATTATATAATGAATACAGATAGGTGATCTCATGAATGGGTTGTTTGGACTCATTGCCAAGAAAAGAATTAATGTTCTGTTTCAGGCCATGGAATTAATACACACTTTTGGGAAGCACACAGTACAACCTACAAGAATAGACCGACAAAACTCAGAAAAACATTCCTCTCACCTCACCCCAACCCACAAAGCCAAAGTGAAAAAACAAAGTCATTAGAATGAGTAAATATAAGCTAAACATTGTTCTAGTCAAAGTTTAACCAATGGTTTGATTAAACTAATCGCTAATAGCGACACACAAAAAAAATCCATAATAATCAGCTTCAACAAGTCTGTTTTTTTTTTTCACTTTGGATTACACAGTTTCCAATTGAGAATATGGCCTGGGGACCCTATTGATTTCCTAATGCTCACTGGATTCTTATCTCCTTATTTTAAAGTAAACAAATAAATGTGGTTTCTAAGTACTGACTCAATATACAGAGGGGTATGGTATCTTGAAAAGCTATAACATTAATAATCTGGAATCAGGTTAGGTAAATGAAATTCTAACCTGCAATTTGTCAACATGTATGATTCCAGAAGCCAAATCATGATTCTGGTTTCTTCCCCATACCTAAATTTCTTATTGTTCTGTTTCTCTCAATATCTGCATCTACAAATTATATTTACCTCGTGCTAACCTAGGTGCAAGGCTTAACCTAGTCATAGTTATACGGAAATGATCCCCTAACAACAAAAATTTCAGAAATTTCATATTTTATTAATGATTTGAGGTGATATGGCAAAAGGTGAGACAGGACATTGCAATAGACTTTCATTATTACATTTATTCTATTCCCCTTTCTCTTTCTATTTCCCAACTATCACCAGGTGTAGCAAATAAATTCTCTACTTTATTTTATTCTGATTTTCTGTATATTTTATACTGATTTTCTTTTATTTTTTTTCCCAAGCCACAATAAGACAAAAGACAGAATAGACTTTTGCTGATATTTCTCACCTACCAAGAAACAGGAGTAAAATAATCAAGTATTCTGGTTATTTACAATTTGTCATCCCCTGATCCCAAATCCTTTTACAAACGTTTCTTCTGATCCTTTCTTTCTTCTTCTATTAGTCCCATTATATGTACATTACACCTTTTGTACTTGTCCTGTAGTTTTTAGATATTCTGTTCTGTTTTTTTCAGTCCTTTTTCTCTTTGGTTTTCAGTTTTGGTAGTTTCTGTTGAAATATCCTCAAACTTAGAGATTCTTTCCTCAGCTATGTTCAATCTATTAATTAGGCATCCTCCATTTCTGTTACAGTGTTGTTTTTATCTCTAGCATTTCTTTTTGATTCTTTCTTAGACTTTCCATCTCTCTATTTACAATGCCCATCTGCTCTTGCATGTTGCCTACTTTTTCCATTATGGCCCTTAGCATATAAGTCATAGTTCTTTAAAAATCCTAGTCTAATCATTCTAACATTCCTTCCATATCTGAGTCTGGTTCTGTCTCTTCAAAGTATGTTTTTGCCATTTAATATGTCTTATGATATGTTGTTGGAAACTGGTGAAAGGAACTGTAGTAAATGGGTGTTTAGTAATGTGGTGGCAAGTTGTGGGGAGAGGGGAACATTTTGTAGTCCTTGATTAGGTCTCAGCCTTTTAGTGAGCCTGTGCCCCTGGACTGTGAACTTCACAAGTGCTTCTCAGTTTTCCACCACTCCTTAATGTAGGACAGGATGGCTAGAGGGGGCTAGAGTTGAGTATTTCCCTTCTCCCAGATCAGTTAGGCTCTCAAAAAATCCCAACAGGTTAGGCTCTGGTAAAATAGTTTCTCTCAAAGGCAGGCTTTTTGCAAAGTAAAGCATGTTCTAACATATTTCAAATGGTTACATTTCCCCTCTCCCTGCTGGAAACGCAAAAGGATTTTTCTACAATCTTTATGGTTATAACCTGGCAGACATCCTGGAGGTAAAACTCACAAAAGCGAGGGTCTGCACTCCTCAGACTTGGTGCCCCCTAAAGTGTTTAACTCTCAGACTTGTCTACACTGAGCCTCCAGCAATTTGTCAGTTACATTTAGGTTTTTCTACTTCAGTTCTACTTCAGCAGTCCCCACAGTGGTTTCTGCTCTGGTAAGAAAAATGGTTATTCTCTATATCTGCCTGTCTGTCTTTCCAATGTTTGGAGCAGTGGTTTGTCTTGGGATCTCAATTCTCTGAGGGATCTAAGAAGAGTTGTTAATTTTCAGTTTGTTCAGTTTTGTAACCTATTGCTAGGATGGAGTGATAACTTCTAAGAACCTTACATGCTGGACTGGACACCAGAAGCCACTCAAATCTTTTTTCTAATTTTCTCTCTCTTCATCTGAATTCTGAGTGTTTGAACTCTGCAGACTATATCACCATGGCACTTTGCCTCTGCTTAGATTTGATCAATGAGAGGTGCAGGTATCAGAGGATGAAATGAGAAACAGAAGGGGCTATTTCTTTCCTGGTTTCCTCTCCTTTTCATTGCAATGTCCCTGGCAATAATTCAGCATTTCGAGACTGATTGTCCTTTCCACTGAGCAGTCTGCCTCCCCAGCAGTTCTCTGGGCTCCAATAACACTCTTTCCTCTCTTTCTCCCACGAGCTCTAGGGGTAGCAGTAGTTTCCCTTTGTTGCAGGTCTTCTGTGTGTCTCACCATTAATGTATGTTTCATGCAAATAACTTGCTCACTAAAATCATCTTCATTTGAACTATTTGGGATGAATTCTACTTCTAGCTGCAATCAAGTAAATAGAAATAGGACACAAAACAATAACCCAACCCAACATTGGCTATTTCTTGACTCTTTGCCATCCCTCCGAGATCTAGCAGAGGGAATCACATGATGTTAGTAATAATCTCAAATATTTTAGCAAAAAAGTTGGAAAAAGTTCTATGAGTTTAGAGAAATTGAGTTAAAATCTTATAAGACGTTTCCATTCAACTTTCTGGAATCAAATTGGGTATGTTTAAATAAAGTCTATTTGTCTTTCACAAGATCTATGCCTCCCCATGCTAATCCCATATGCACACCTGAGTTTACTCTTTACTATTATTTTTAGTACGGAGTTGACTAGAGCTGAGTTTGTAGAATGGCAAAGGTATATGGCACCAAAACAGCTCTTGTTAAAGTCACTTTCATGCTGCCAAATACTCTTCGTCTCATTTGCTTTGTCTGAAACCCTCATCAGAGATGGCTACCAGTTACTTCTTGAAATAATCTCTTCTCTCAGCACCACTCTCTCCAGGAGTTCCTTCTCCTGAGCTGCCTATTTCGGTTCAGCCTCATTTGCTACCTCCTGCTTCTTATCTTGAACTTTCTCCTCTTCTTCTCCTGTTACAGTCCTCCTTAGGTGAATGTATTCAATCACGTGACTTTGGAATAAACCCATTCAGTGAGATCCAGATTTGTATATTTGCCTTCTTCCTTGACTTTGTATTCAAATGTCTCATATATCTCAAACATAACATGCTTCAAATAGAATAAAACCTGCTCCTCAACATTCTCCCAATTGAGTAGGTCATGTCAAACTTCAATTTGCCAGGTCTGAAACTTAAATCATCCTTAGTTTCTCTTCTTTGACTTCACCCCGCCTTTGCATCACACTCAACACATTAAAAATTCTGATTTATGATTCTGATTCTAAAACCGATCTCAATTTCATCCTTTTCTCTTTATCTCCAGTGACAGCTCCCTAGTCTAGATTACCAATATTTCTGGCCAAGTTTCAGTAAATGACTCTAAATAAAATCCATGCTTCCATTCTTATTCTCCTCAAATTAATTTTACAAAGAGCAGAAAGTAGGTTCTTAAAACTCAAATTGGATAATGTTACTTCCCTTCAAAGCCTTTGCACTGCACTTAGAATAAAAACCCAAAGCCTCTTCTATGGCCTGTAGGACCTATCTGTTCTAACCATTAACCTATCTCAGTCTTCAACCCCCTAGAATGTCACATTCTCTTCCCACTGCAGCTAAGCATTTCTTCTCTCAATTGCTAAAACACACCAAGCTCTCCCCAGGCTTGAAGCCTTTGAACTTCCCCCTTCTCTTTGCCTAACTAGTCCCATTTCATGGGTCAATCTTTTTTGGAATGTCACTGTCAAAGATATATCTTCTTTATCCTTGTTTAAAGTAAGGGTCAGATTTTAAGAAAAGAAGAATAAAAATTTCCTCCCCACTATCATCCATCTCAATACCATGTTATTTTTAATAGTACTTGAAATTCATTAATTTTTTGTTTCCTTATTTTATTATCTGTTCCCCCCACCAGAACGTAACCCAAAAGGGCCAGAGATCATGTCTACTTGTTCACATTTTCAGCCATAGCAGAATGCCTAGTCCTAGATGGTCATAAGGAAATATTTTTAAATGAATTTTCAATATTCAGAAACCTGTTCTCTCCCTTTGTGTGCATGTATTTATATATTAATCTATCGTTTTAGATTTTCACTGCTAAATAATTTTTCTTCTTCTTCAGAAAAATCTACTCAGTGCTGTCACCAACATAATTTTCTACCCTTCTATTCACCCAGTATGATGGATGAATGACGTACTTGGTGAAAAAGTTCAGGGCAATTGACTTTGAGGAGGTTTCAATATTCCTTTTAACCATTTATTCTTCCTCCGATAAATTCAGTTCATTGAAGTTATCAAATATGCACAAACTAAACTCAAATATAAAGTTTGGTTCTTATCTAATATCTGATCAATATTTTTTCTTATATTATGCTTTTCAAATAACCCACTTAAAATATCTTAAGAATCTAATAATCAGGTCTATATTCTTTAGTGCATTCTCATTATAGAAGAAAAAAATGAAATTAGTTTGCATTCTTAAATAAAATAGGATCTATATCAGTGAGTTTATACTGAAAAGCTACAAACCTGATGGAGTTCTAACAAAATAATACACACACTTTATGTAGCTGATTGGCAGGAAAGAAAAGAAAGGAAATTATAGGCTTGTAGAGTATCTTAAGATAAGAATGACACCAACTATCAGTGACTTTTTTGTTAAGAATTAGTTATCCATTAAAAGACCCTGTATGTTGCATCAAACGTGTAAAAGGAAAGCATAGCAATGCAGAATTAATCCAAGCAGACCTACTTGATCATTTTTAGCAAAATAAAAAAAAGAGAAAAAGAAAAAGAAAAGAAAGAGGAACCAGTATTTCCAAGGAAAAGATGAATTGTTACTTTTTGTAACAGATATTTCCTCTCAGCAGAATAACCCGTATAGTCCATAATAGAAACCATCTATGCTTCATCATCTTCTCCCATTTCAGTTTTTACCTGTCAATAGTCAAAAAGTTCAGCAGGTTCAGATAGCCCTGCTCTAAAAGACTATTAAGACTACCATGGAAAGATCATCATCTATTTTGAATTGAATTATTTGAAACTAAGTTCAGAATGTTAGTTGCTTTAATTCACCATTAAATAGTTATTATATGTTATACTGCACATTCCTATGTACCCCAAAGCTCTTAGAAAAACACTGAATGTACTGATGCTAAAAAAAAAATTGTTAAATTCAGAATTCAAGGATTCTCTAGTTATCTTTCAGAAGTAATTGAACTTTGGATATACTACATCATGTATACTCACTTTTAAAATCTCCATCCAGACTTTTTTATAACTTAGATAAGTAACCATTATAAGGGCATTATTATAGCCTTTTATATGATGGGTAGTACTACTTCATCGCTGTAGTATCAGGTGGTACAAACTAGAATGGTTTCATCACAAGTAAAGTTCACCTAAATCTATGAATTAATGATTCTAATACATAATTAAAATCATAAAGACCAAGGGACTGAATCAAACTTATAAGCTTTTGCATAGCAAAGGAAACCATAAATAAAATGAAAAAGCCTACAGACTGGGAGAAAAATTTGCAAATGATGTGACCGACAAGGGTCAATTTCCAAATTATACAAACAGCTCATACAACTCAATAACAAAAAAACAAGCAACCCAATCAAAAAACGGGCAGAAGACCTGAACAGATATTTCTCCAAAGAAGACATACAGATGACCAATAGGCACATGAAAAGCTGCTCAACATTGGTAACTATCAGAGAAATGAAAATCAAAAGTACAATGAGGTATCACCTCACACAGGTCAGAATGGCCATCATTAAAAAGTCTACAAACAACTAATGCTGGAGAGGGTATGGAGAGAAGGGAACTCTCCTACACTGTTGGTGGGAATGTAAATTGGTGCAGCCACTATGGAAAACAATATGGAGGGACCTCATAAACCTAAAAATAGGGTTGCTGGGCTTCCCTGGTGGCGCAGTGGTTGAGAGTCTGCCTGCCGATGCAGGGGACACGGGTTCGTGCCCCAGTCCTGGAAGATCCCACATGCCGTGGAGCAGCTAGGCCCGTGAGCCATGGCATCTGAGCCTGAATGTCCGGAGCCTGTGCTCCGCAACAGGAGAGGCCACAACAGTGAGAGGCCCACGCACCGCAAAATAAATAAATAAATAAATAAAATAAAAATAGTGTTTCCATATGATCCAGCAGGCCACTCCTGGGTATATATCCGGAGAAAACTCTAATTCAAAAACATACATGCACCCCATTGTTTGTAGCAGCACTATTTACAATAGTCAAGATATGGAATCAACCTACATGTCCATCGACAGATGAATGGATAAAGAAGATGTGGTATATACATATACAATGGAATATTACTCAGCCATAAAAAGAATGAAATAATGCCATTTGCAGCAACATGGATGGACCTAGAGATTATCATATTAAAAGAAGTCAGACAGAGAAACACAAATATTATATGATATCACTTATATGTGGAATCTAAAATAATGGCACTAATGAATATATCTACAAAACAAAAACAGACTCACAGACATAGAAAACAGACTGTGGTCGCCAAAGGGGAGGGGGAGGTGGGGGAAGGATGGGCTGGGAGTTTGGGATTAGCAGGTGCAAACTATTATATATAGAATGGATAAACAACAAGGTCCTACTGTACAGCACAGGGAACTATATTCAATACTACAATGGTAAAGAATATATATATATAAAACTTTGCTGTACACCAGAAACTAACACAATATTGTAAATCAACAATACTTTAATAAAAAATAAATTAAAAAAAGAAAAACAAAAAGTATATTAACCAATATACTCCTTTCCCAAGGAATATCTTTATGTTGAACAAAGTCTGACAAAAAACAACTGAATATTATCTGTATTTGAATTATTAGCAAACACTGACATTAAGATAACCATGCACATATGAGCATCCTTTGTTTAATGGTTCATTATTTATCTAAAAGTATTATTCTAAAAAAGGTAATAGAAATGATACTATTTTTAGGACAGAATTAATTTTCCCTAATTCATATAAGTTCATATTGCACTTTACATTCATCATTCTAACAAGAACATTTCAGTGTTTTGAGGCATGCCTTATCCTATAAAAATATTTTGTAGGATATATATTTTTTCTGTGCCTAGCAAAAAATGAAAGAAGAATTCCCCTTATGTGGGATCTGGAAAAAACTCACAAGAATTTTTCTTTCTGTTTTAAGTTCCTCCTCCAATTTCAGATGTACCTGCTGGTTCCAATTCCTGAGCATTTCAAGGTGTTTTCAGAAAGAAATGACTCACCCCATTGTATTGTAAGCCTCCACTACAGGCAGTCTGATTTCTCCTTTCTTTGATCTGTTAGGTCAGTTACCATTTGTTCTTTGCTTTCTCTCTTATGTAATTTTGTTGACACATCTTTTCTGCTGTCATCTTTTCTCTCATTCACTTTGCACATATGGATTTATTTTCTCTTCTCTTACTCTCAGGGAGCATAGATAAATTCATATGTTTAACCAGAGGTCTATGGCTATATTTAAAAATATGGGAATATAGATATAATTTTCAATCCAACCACCCAGATAAAATATGTTATGTTAATAAGTTCTTAAATATATTTTAAAAATATAGAGAGGGAAAAAAGAATACATGGGAATATACCAAATGTCTACACTGGTTGTACTGGTATAGTTGTTCCTATTCTTTTTCATTTTTATATCTTTTTAAGTTTTTGAGAATGTACATATGTACTTATAATATTGGAACATAGATTAAATGGTTCTTTTAAAGTACAATTAGATTAGAATATTTTATACTATTCATTCTAAAAGTAGACAGTCTCTCATGGGCAATTGGAAAAAATATATATAAAAGAAGAGAAAAAAGCAGGGGGTAAGGTGGTTTGGCATTTTAGGCTTAGTTTCATTTTCACTGTTTTGGTGGTTTGGCTGTACATAATTCTTTCCCCTGTGCATTAGTTCCCCTGTGCTACTGCAACAAGGTATCACAAACTGGGTGGTTTAAACAACAAAAATGTATTGTCTCACAGTTCTGGATGCTAAAGTCCAAGATCAAGGTGACAGCAGGGCACACTCCTTCTGAAGGTACTAGAGAAGGATGTATTCTGGCCCTCTCTCCTAGCTTCTGGTAGTGCCTGGGATTGTAGCAGCATAACTCTAATCTTCACAGGGTAGTGTATCTGTGTGCATGTCTATTTTTGTGTCCTAATTTCCCTTTATGAAGACACCAGTCATATTGGATTAGGGGTGACACTGATGACCTTAACTTGATCATCTGTGAAGGCCCTATTTCTAAATAAGGTCCTATTCACAGATATTGGGGATCCAATATCTTTTTGGGTGACCCAATTCAACCCATAACACCTGTTAGTGTTAAAAGGCTCTTAAGAATCCTAAAATTCTATTCACTGCATCCAGCTGGATTTCATGTTGGTGCTCTAAACTGTGGGCCCCTCTAAAATACATCTGTCCTAGAGCAGTGAATCCCACATATAGCAGATCATCAGAATCATTGAGAATTGTTTACAAAATACATGTACCAGCACCTTCCAATCTCAATTAGAGATTCTAATTGAGTAGGTATTGGGAGAGGGACAGGCCATATAAATTTTTAAAATTTCTCCAGGCTCTTCTAATGATCAATTAGATGTGGGAATCACTCAGCTCCAAAGTATGTACCTCTGGGTATGCAGAAAATAATCTACAAGACTGCAAGAAAAAACCTCAGAACTTCTATTTCTATTCATTCCACTGAAGACTTTTAAATGTCTGTTTATATATTTCTTCTATAATGTGCCTTATGTTACAGTAATAATCATATATTACATATATATAAAGCTATATAATTTATAAAGTAAAAAATATATATAGGAGGTACACTTTCAAAACCTCTAACTGATGGGAGACTGCAAGCCAAGGCTTTTGGAAATCACTGACCTGAAGGGTACTGAGATAGATGATTATCTGGTCTTCTTTATCATGCAGGTACTCACTAAAGATAAACATAGTCATGAAGAAGACAATGATGAGCAGGGCTCCCATTGGACTTGTAATAAAAATGTTTATTGGACATTATAATAGATAACTTTGTACTTACTATGGGGCCTTTAATGTGTACCACTAAAACGTTCTGTATGTCAGCCTCATTATATAATGTGGACATTTATTGCTAAACAATGAACAAATGGTATGCATAAATCTGCTTATGCATAAATCAGTATTTCACTGGTCCATTTTAAAGCAAGAGAAATACACTGAGATGAGGCATTTTAAAAATGTTTACCTTGAAAAATAAGTTAAAACATAGACACCAAAAGTAAAGAACTACAGAAGTTGGGAATTGTTACATGGTAGGTTTTTATATAGCTTGAAGGAGGAGAGAGAGGAAAGAAGAACATAGGAAAGGGACAAAGGAAGATTTTTTTAATGGAAGTAACATAGAAAGATTCCAGGTATTAAATTAGAAGGAAAATACCTTCTCTGTAAACAAGAGTCCTGCCAATTGTGCTGAGAGAGAATGAGGTGAAATTGATTATGCCAGAATTAGATAAAGCACTAGCTAAACAAAGAGCTTCTGGCATCCTGCAGAAGGAGCCAGAAAGTACAAAAAAGAGATCAGCTCAGTGGCAGTCAGCCATTAGATACCGATGAGGTTAATCCACACCACAAATTTGTGAACAAAGTAGATTTTCCTCCTTGTCTGTTCTCACAAATAATCATTAATTTTAAGTGCAGCTTGGGCAGGTGCACAGACAGTGCCTACTGTTTTGACACTGTGCTGGAGAGTTTCCAAGAAGCAAGCTGGTATAGTCCTAGAGTTCCTTCCACTTCACTGCTTCTCAAATTCACTTACATCTACAGACAGCCTGTCTCCTACCTGTAACATGCAGGCGCTGACCAGCTATTCTAGCATCCAGAGAGGTTCAGTTTCAAAAATCTGGAGTCAAAACATCCATGAACTTATTCAGCGAGTGGCAGCAGGGGTGTCCAGTCACTGATATGAACTGTCTAGGATAAGTCTACTCGGCTGATATGCTTATTGATCATCTGCCTATTAGATCAGCTGCTGTGGACTGAATTGTGACATCTTTATGCTCAAGGAGATGTGCAATGCACTCTGACTCATTGCACTTAAGAGCAATGTAAGTAATATATGAATTTACACTGGATTCAATATAGAGAAAGCATTGAAAAGAAAAGGTCTTTAACTTCTTACAGATCTAAACCTTCACGCTATTCATTCCCATTTTATAATTCTACAGTGCTCAAGACCGGACAGACACTTATTTTGCTCACCCACTTTGCCTTTACCTCTTATGGGGAGGCAAATAAGAAATGAAAGAGGCTAGAAGCTGTTCCATCTATGTCTTTCCTCCCCTTCTTAAGGCCCTGAGTAAACAGAAATTATTCCTATAAAGAGCATTAGTGAGTGTATCAATGGTCACAGCTCATTAAATAAGAGCAGATGTCACAAAGGGATTGCGAAACCTAGGGGAACATGTCTGCACTGTGCACATAGCACTCCCCACCCTGGAAGGTATACAGACACTGCCACCTGTCTTGGTGACAGATCCACTGTGTCCACTGCAAGCTTTCCAGGTTGTAAGCAGAGAAGGAAGCCTCATGAGGAACCATCTGTAACATAAAGACATCTGCCAACTTCCCTCAAGATTTGGTAAGGACCAATGACATATGTATAGATCAATTCAAGTTCCTTAGAAGAAAGAATCTGTGAAATAAGAGCACATTAATTTTCCCTAGGAGTTAGCAGGTGGTTGATAATCCTACTCACATAGATAGATTGGATGGATTGCCCACTAACGTGAAGGAACAAATGACAAGGTTAGAAGAAAAAGCTACAAAACACTATTGTTTCCTAATACAAGTAATCAGTGCTCTGTTCACTAGAGGAAAGATTTATATGGATGATATCTAGGCACAGAAAATTTGAGTTCCTTCTCTAAATTTCACATACTAGGAAATAATTGTTATAAAATATACTAGATAAAGATCATCTGGTAAGTGGATAATATACCTTAAAAAGGAAAGGGAACTTGATAAATTAGTGAAAAGTGCAATAACATCTCACTTTCAATACATCTATGAGAAAATAAAATAATAAGCCCAAAATTGATAATGAAAAAGCCCTCCTATTTTGGCTTGAACTCAGACTACACGCTTCTACAAACTTTGAGATTACCATGCTTTAACAATAAAGTTACATTCTTCGAAATGGAAACTTGAGGAATTGTTAATGCAGTTGGACCTCTGAGTTGAAGATATTCATGTCTTGAATTTTAATTCCACTTATACAGCTTGCAAGCTAATACCAGAATGGACTTGTTTTCTTCTCTATTTTGAAAAGGGAGGAGGCAAGGGAAAACTACACATGGCATCATTGGAAACAAGCCAAGTGGCAGAGTGCTGGGGAAGGAATTGGCAGCCACACTATCTGAGAAATCAAACTGAAGACAACTTTCGATGCATTTCAAAAATAAGACGTAGCATAGTATGACAAATATAAACTTTTTTAACAAAAGCACTGAAAATCCCTTCACTCCCTCCTTTTTTTTTGCAATTATTATTCTAGCTTTGTAAATGTTCCCACTTGATTTCAGCTACATTGCTATTTTGGTATAAATGTCAAGAAAAACTTAAAGACTGTATTTTTCTCATCTTGAAAGATGTCTCAACTTTTTGGAAAAAACAAAGTTCTAACAAACAAAGGAAATTGGAAGTAACTTCTGCTTGACTAAAAATGGAAAATATCAGAAAGAATCTTTGCTAAAGAAAAACAAACTAGCTATTAAAATTGTTAGCATTCTACAAGACCCATAATCTAGCCCATGATACCTGAATATAATGGCCCCTATTATGTGAGGCTCTTGGAGAATCTCCAAGGCAGTGATCATCTTTAATCTCCAAACCACTGCTGCAAGATAGAGAAGTGTTGTCCATCAAAACGCCATTTTCCAGGTAGTAAATTCTCAAGTGGAAGAATTTTAAGTCTTACTTAATGATCCAGAAAAAAAGGGGGGGGGGAGGAGTGAGCGCTTGCTGGATCTAAACTGTGTCAGTCCAGATTGATAGGTATGGCTTTATCCTCTTATATTGCACAATCTCATGGAGGGAGGGAACTTATACTGCCCTCCCCAGGAGAGAGTAATATTGGAGGAAATATTATATTTGGGTAACTATCTCCACCACATCCTCTCATTCACTTTCCCTAGAGAAGAGGAATGGCTCATTTTATAGATGAGATTGAAAGAAAAGCTCTGGGCAGGTGTAGCTCAAACCCTTCTGGGTGCACTCTCCCATCTAGCCTCTCTCTTAATACAAACACTCTCCTCTGCCCCAAGTAATAATTCTGTCAGGCTAGGCCCTGCCTAGAAAGGATAGAAACCTAGAGTTTAAGGGAGAAACCTAGAGTTTAAGGTAGGGAGACTGATTCAGCTCGGGAAAGAGGAAGAATCCTAATTTTGGTTGCAGGTTTAAGCAGTCTCCTCTAAACAAGCTTTATTAGTTATGAAACTGTTGTTTTGTTCATCTTCTATGGCTATCTTCCAATTGGTTCAGAATACGTATGGAAGGAGAAGTATGAGTGACACTTCAAACACCTCCATCATAGTGTCCTACCAAGCAGTTTAAATGAATCCAAAAAACAGCTGTGTAGTTCACAAGATTTAGCCCAGATAATAATGCTAGTATGACAATGATGACAATAATGAAAATAACTGGCATGCTTTGACACAGTGCCAAACATTGTGCTTCCTATAACTGATTTACATGTATTAACACACCAAATTCTCATATAAGTCTATGAGGCAGAGACTATAATGAGTATTGTATGAAAAAATGAGGCGATCCAGGCTTAATAACATTTCCAAAGTCACAGAGCACAGAGTCTGCCCCCTTCACCACCATTCTTATGGTCACTATTAACTTCAGGTATTATCCAACTCTCATCTTAAGATTATCAGTCATTTTATAATGAATAGTATTTATTTTTTTTAATCTGTACACTTTGACTAGTTGGCATGATACATTGATACATCTTTTATTGTTTTTACAGTGATTTTTTTTAAAGGTAAGAATAATAAAAATAGGGATAATAACCAACATTTATGTTTCAGGAACTGTATTAAGCAGTTATCTGATAAAATCGTCAAAACAATTGAATGAGGTGATGGTATTATTATCCCCATTTTACAGATAAGGTTTGGAAACTGCCTACACAAAGCTTACTATCAGAGTATTGGAGAAGGTTAATGTATATGTGTCATACTCTGACAGCTACCATCTCAATTCTATATCATATAGATGAAATTTGAGATGAATAAATGATATCAAAACATCTTTAATCACTGATCTGTCTGTCTCAGAAAGTTGTCATACAAAATTTTGATAAAACATCTACATTGGGGCTTCCCTGGTGGCGCAGTGGTTGAGAGTCCGCCTGCCGATGCAGGGGACACGGGTTCGTGCCCTGGTCCGGGAAGATCCCACATGCCGTAGAGCAACTGGGCCTGTAAGCCATGGCTGCTGAGCCTGCGCGTCCGGAGCCTGTGCTCCGCAACGGGAGAGGCCACAACAGTGAGATGCCCGTATACCGCAAAACAAACAAACAAACAAACAAAATCTTCATTGTAGATCATTTAAATATAATTAATATGCTTGTTATTTATCTTTATATCTCAAATCATAATCATGATTTGCTTTTGCATATTTAATCATAAGCCTCATCATAACTCTCCAGTTTTAACATAATTTTGAGAAATTTGAAATGTGAGGGACTGAAGTATTTTATTTATATTTCACAATGCAAAAATCCCAAAGCCAACCTTATGGCACTTAATCAAAAGATCTGAGCTCATCCTGAAGCGCTTCCTGGATGTTTTTGTCTTAAAAAAAAATTATGGTTCTTTTCTTTACCATAATAGTTTTGGTAATTCTGACCCTCATTAAAACACCCTTCTATTTTTTTCCAGAAAAGAAAATCTTATATTTAATTACTTTCTATTATTTTCATATATCTCTTCTAGATGAACTATTCTGGTTTTGAACAGTTTATTAGCAACATCTAAAAGTTCTACTCCTCATTAAATAGCAAGCTATAATTAACAATAAGGAGACCCTGGAATGCAAGCAATCGACCTGCATTGAAACAATAAAATATAGTCACCTCTCTGCATATTCACGTAATTGGAGCTCAATAAATATGGACTACTTTGTTGATCTACTGAGTTGGATTGGTAGAAGGATGGATGTGCACAGGATATTCAAGCAGCCTTTGGATGAGGAATGAAGTAGGGTACCTACAAACAGGGAGATTAGAAGCAAAATGTTTTTAAAGATACCCTGAAGCATAACTTCAAATACTGTCATGGTTGTAGACCACTGGGAAACCCTTGCAGCAGATGGCTCAAGCTAATGCTCAGCTAAAATGAAATGGCTGCTTTCAAAAAGATACCAGCCATCCTCCAATGGGAGGAGATAACAGTTTCAAATGTAGGACAGCCTGCATGTGGGTATGGTAAAGAAAGGGCTGCAACATACAGAAGAAAGACTTTTCAGCTCAACTGTCTTCAAAACAAGCAGAAGAAACTAACACACCACTGTAAAGCAATTATACTCCAATAAAGATGTTAAAAAAAAAAAAACAAGCAGGTACCCTAAATATCCCCCCTGCCCCACCCTCCCTCTTGGATTAACTGCATTCCCTTATTTATATAAATGACTGATCGTTCAAATCAGCAATAATATCATAGAACACAAACACATTATAGCATAATAGTTTAAATAACATTAGAAGGAGAAAAAATTGAAAAGCATATTATTCCAGAATTCTTTGTTAAATAAATAGGCTCCTGGCTCTTTTCAGCCTACTTAGATTTAAAATAATAATAACAAATATAGTTTTCTGTTTTTATTGGCTATATTAATTATGCACTTTTTTTACTAAACCAGTTTTTTCGCAATTGTTGACTGTCCATCATTCACAATAATTGATATCTAGAATGAAACATATTTACAATGCCCTTATCACCCTACCTCTTAATTTTTTCCATGGGGTCCCCATCTATCTGGATTTCAAATAAAAATACTTAAACGTCATAAAAATTGGCCCTGAAGCATAATAATTAAGTAGGGGCTCTCAGCAGACTCTCCCTCATCTCATTTTTCAGTTTCTTTCCCTTTTTTCCTGTCAAGCCTTTCTCATGTAAGAAATTCTGTCTCCAGTGGCCTGATGTTCTCTCTGTCCTTTGATTACCAAAGGTTTTCTTAGCTGTTAAATAAACTGGATGGGAGGATCCCCCCTGCTCCCATCCTCCCATGGGTGGTACCATTGGAAGAGTCTGGAGAGCTGAACGCAGAAGGACAGAAGGAGGTCCATGGAGCAAGAGCAGAAGCCTTTTCTTAGAACCAGGCAGAGAAGGGTACACCGTTCCTGGTGCAGATGTGCTATAGAGGCCACAGTGTGCATTCTGGGCACCATCAGGAACCACACTGGAAAGGAACTAATAAAGTAATTGATACCAATGTATGATTGAGCTATGATAACTGCATGTTTTACCCCTGCAAGGGTTACATAGAGTTCAAAGGGGAGAAAGTAGTTGGGGTTGAAGTTGGGGGTTTTATTTGACACCTTTTGTTTTCCATGAGAAAGGATTTTATGTAAATACTCCTGACTTCTTGCTTGCCCCCAACTCCTCTCCATGGGAGTAGAATGTGACATCTGAGGGATTGGTCATAGGGATCTTTCCACATTTCTCAACTGGGTTGAGCTAACCTGTCACAAGCCCTAAACACAAAGGATTTTAGGCACCTTCTGCCCTCTTCTCCCTAGGCAAGTAGAAGCATGACCTGTCCTTGTTCTGCAGACCCAAAGTTCTCTTCAAAGTCTTGGAACAAGAAGATGAGGAGTAGTACCAGGTCCACCTCCCTCATACTGTAATGGGGGAGAAGTTTGTATACTATTACAAGTTAATCACTAAAGGGATGTTGCCTATAAGCTTAAATTACACATAATGGCCAATCTCTGGGAACCCTGACCCCAGGTAATGAGCGTTAGGCTAAAATACCTTTATTTGATTCACAGGAAACATTCTGACCGGGCCCACCTGTGAATGACTGCAGGCAATAAGAAATTAACATATCCCATCCTGAGGCTGACCAAAACCAGGAAATGTTTTACTTCACTTCCTCCCCTTTTAGTATAAAAGAAGCCTGAATTCTAACTCAGGCAAGATGGTTGTTTGTGGCTCTAGTACACCATCTTCTTGGCCTGCCAGATTTCCAAATAAAGTGGCTATTCCTTGCCCCAACAACTCATCTCACAATTTATTGGCCTGTCCTGTGGCAAGCAGTACGAGCTTGGACTCAGTAACAACACTGTGCCACAATTACATCAGTAAGACCTACTCTGTTCTCCATCTCTCTAACTCTTGCATCCATTTCTCAATCAGCTCTAAAGATAGGGGATAGAGAAGTCATTTATGTGATCTGATAATAATTTTTAATCTCTAACTAGAATTTGACTTCCCCATGATGGGAAGATAAGGATGATTCTGACACTCTTCAAATCATATTCCCTAGGTAGGAAGTGACTTTAAATGACCATAAATCAAGTCTACATTTTATTGTATATTTCAAACCTGATATATCACTCATTTGTCTCAATTGTGACATTTTCTATAGAAGTTAGAGATGCCTCTATGTTATTCACATTTTGAGTGCAATTCTGTGCTACCTACTATTGTCCAATCCACCATTTAAACTGCAGCTAAGGTCGCATCACCTTCATTACATAAACTCTCATTATTTGTCCATTTTATTTTCCCAATTGACTTATTTTGTGTGCCACACAATTTGTTCTATTTCCTATTGTGTAGTCTAGATATCAGCTGTGGTTTCTTCCCAGTTTAAGATCTAGATAAGACTTTATCTTCTGTGAGGTGCAGAAAGCACAGTTTCATCCATAAACTTTGTGTCAATTTGTTAGGTTCATAAACTGGTCAATTCTGGTTTCCCTTTTTGTCTTTGACTTTTGTGCTGAACTTTTGTCCTCTGCTCTTTCACTCTCTTTTATCTCTATCCCAGTGTTGACCCAAACTTGAAACACTATTTTTTTGTGTGTGTGTGGTACATGGGTCTCTCACTGTTGTGGCCTCTCCTGTTGCGGAGCACAGGCTCCGGACACGCAGGCTTAGCGGCCATGGCTCATGGGCCCAGCTGCTCTTCAGCATGTGGGATCTTCCCAGACTGGGGCACGAACCCGTGTCCCCTGCATTGGCAGGCAGACTCTCAACCACTGTGCCACCAGGGAAGCCTGAAACACTATTCTTTTATTGTGTTTCCATAAAAACAACTCAAAGAAAACTTTCATGTGCCTAGCATACATACAAAGGTATTGAAAGATAAAAGGTATTTACATGGAAGAAATGCAAAACAATAATTAAAACTTAATATTAAATAGTTTTGATCTTAAAAGTCCACATTGTCATTATTCTATGATGCTTGACCATCCCTCTTTCTTATTTTCCTGTTCCCATTTCTCATTTTTCTATCTTCTGCTCTGCTAGGAAAGGAAAAAATAAAAATAAAGGGAAGTAAATATTTCTTACAACCCCTTTCCTCAAACTCAGGTCAAGTATCTGTATACTCAGGAACTCAGACGAAGCTTTGAAAGTACCACTTATGAGAAGGGTGGAAAGAATTCAGGGTCTCAAATAATGATTTGGTTTCATCTTTCTGGTCACATATCCAATACTTACTTTATTAGAATTTCATGATATCATATCTTCACACTCCAACTCATTGAATGAGTCTCCTAGCCAAGATTAATATTTGCATTTCAGAAATCCACAGTAACCAGCACAGTGTAAGGTGCATAATGTTTTCTTAGGACAATAAGAGAAGTACCACCTAACTAAGGAGATGCTCAGCTTCAAGCCCAGATCAGGCTAAAAAATAAATAAACCATGTATTTAAGATATCCTACTCTTTCTACTTTCATGGGTAGTTAGCTTTGTCTGAATTCTCAATACACACCACCCTTTTTTTACGTCTTTGGTATTTTTCTAACTGGTACTTCTGCTTGGAAGTTAGTCCCTGATTTCATTATCCTTATTTTGAACCATAATCTCTACACAGATCAACCCACATTTAGCCCTTTAGCAGAAAGGGACAAACATATTCTTTTGAAATACTAAGAGGAAATGAAACATTTTTGTAGAAAAAATCTACTTCATTTAATTGTTTTTTTCAACTATGTCACTATTTATTATTAGACTACAAATATGTCCATGGCACAAAGAAATGCTAAAAAGAAGAGATAGATATTGCAGCCAAGCTCTAAAAATCTTGTAGGTACCAGCACAAAGATTAAATTAGGAACAGGTAAAATTATTAATATTACTGGAAATTTTATTTCCTTGGGTAATCCTAGTACCTAAAAAACAAATGTCTAAGTGTATATTGCTCCTTGACCATCTGCTTAATTTCTTAATTCACCTGCAGTATAATTTTAAAATATTAAAATCTTAGTTCACCAAAACAATTTAAAATACAATTTGACTTTTACTTTATTTCTCTGCAATTAGGGATGATTTATTCATTAAATGTTTATTAAGGACATGCTATATGCTGAGCACTTTTCAAGGTGCTAAAATACAAACATGAATGGTCTTTGTGGCAAACCAAGAGTAATAATAATTATGAAAGTTGTCAAAATTTTTACTAGGAGTAGTTCTCATACTTCTGCTTACCTAACAAGAAAAGGCAAATTTTCTCAACAACAGCTTAAAGTAAGACTCTCAGACAACTAATAAGAAAATTTAGGAAGGATCATTATTTATTTTAAAGAATGTATGTCTGATAAAAGAAATCCTTCTCCAATTTATGGAATACCACAGTTTCCTACATGAGACAGATCACCTGAGGGAGAGTAGGAAAATATTTATTACTTGTCCCAGCATCTTTCCACTGACCATGAAACCCAAATCCTGAACTGACCAAAAACTGGGCATTTAGACTTTATATTTAAAGACAGCATTTAAAAGAACTAGACAAAAGACATACTTTTGAAAAAGCTACTATATACTAAAAGAAACTTCCTAAAAGTAATTTCTGATTTTGCAAGATGCAACTAACTATACGTCAGAGAGAAAATCATGAGAAAAGAACTTGCTCAATTGAAAAAGCAATAAGATGAGGAGAAAATGGAAACTGATGAAATATAACAAGATTATAAGGAAGTTAAAAATGTGATAAAGGAATATAAACCACCTATAATGGAAAAAATAACAAGCAGACCTGGTGCTGAAGAAAATAAAATCCCTGACAAGAACTCATACTACAGGCCATACTCTGAACACAAAGTGATACTAATATCAGATGAATGATTTTTTAAAAGACCAGGCAGTTTAAAAAATGTTTATATACTTTGGTAAAAAGAAAATAAAGCCAAAATTATTAGCTACTGAGAAAATAATAACAATAGAATGATTATTCATCAAACTCTAAAATTATAGCCAAAGTTAGTGTTGCATGCTTTGCACTTGAAAAAAGGAATAAAAACAATTGAGCTAAGCATTAAATACAGTATGTTAGAAAAAGAACAATGCAACAATCATATGAAAAGTAAAGAAAGATTATTTATTAAAGACTAGAAATTAAGAAATTAAGAAACATGCTCTTAGAACTAATTATTTGAACACATCAATAAAACAGACTGATGGTGGTCATAAGTGAGAGAAAGAGAGGAAGGGAGAGGGAGGGAGAGAGAGAGGAGGGTGGGGAGAAAGAAAGAAAAAGGATGAGAGGGAGAGAGAAGAGTGAGAGATTTTCTGGAATGAGAAAATTGGAAAAGGTATTAGACCATTCATCATGAAGTGAAGATGCTTGAGAATAGTTAATATAAACCTTTGAAAGTAAAAATAACATAAGATGCCTTATCGTATGATATATTAAAACTTAGATAAATGAAACAAATAAATGTATAAAATAATTCCTTATGTCAGTGAGGAAAGGTGAATTTAAAATAATAAATGTTATTGAGAAGATCGAAAAATATAATGGTAGATTCTCATATCACACTTCGTTCCAAAATAAATTCAAAATGTATTAAACATTTCAATAATAAAAAGAAATCATAAATGTATGAGAACAAAAAATGTTTTAGTTACTTATTTCAAAGAATAAATCATAAAGTTTGATAGTTTTGACTATGTAAAAATTCAAAGTATGTATAAAGCAAAAATGTCATTGTTATTAATTACTAATTAATATTAATTAATAAGTAATGAATAAAGGCAAAGATCAAACTCAAAAAAAACACACAGCCTACATGGCAATCAAATATTCAATATCTTCAATATAAATAGAATGTCTACAAGTCAGTAATCAAAATATGAATAACCCATTAGAAAAATAAGCAAAACCCATGCATATTATGTTTACATAAGAATACAAGTGATCAATAAACATATTTTTAAAAATTCAACCTAACTATAAGAAATTCTGATTGAAACATCAATAAAGGAAGCTCTAGACCTATTTGATGAGTAAAACTTATATAAATGATAGTATTCACTGTTGGTCTGCAATTCTCATAAGGACTGTTAGATGTATAGATTGGTAGTACCTTTTGGGAAGACTGTTCATTCATGTGTATATCATAGGACTTTAAATGAGATTTCCCTGTTATCTAAACAATTGAAGTAGGACACAAAATTGAGAGCAATAAGTATCCAATACAAAACAGTTGGTGGGCCAGATACTCCTTCTAGTACTCAATATTCTGTGATAACCTATATGGGAAAAGAATCTGAAAAAGAGTGGAGATATATATATATATATATATATATATATATATATATATATATATATGTAACTGATTCACTTTGGTGTACACCTGAAAGTAACACAACATTATGAATCAGCTATACTCCAATAAAATTTTTTTAAAAGAATTAAGCAAGTATTATCCTTCATACAAGCCTCACTCTCTTCCTGGTTGATAAATACAGCAACCAGGGAAAGAGAGGGTATCTCGAGTGTTTAGTCTATCTAGAGAGCTATGTCTTGCTCCTCCCCAAAGCCAAATAATGAAGTTCTGAGAGAATAAATTAAAGAAACTGGCACCTCATTCATTAGTTGGAGATCTTATTATGCAGCAGATTAAATGATCCCACACAGGAGTATCTGAGCAGGAGAGGAAATGAGAAGTTGAGAGAGAAAGTAGGACAGAACAAGGAGCAGGATGGAGTGGTCTGTAAGCCAACCACGTCTGTCCTGGAGAAAGTGGACATTACAGAAAGTAACAAAGCTTGAAACATCGTGTTTGACAGAGTTATCAATGGAGCAGATCTCCCATGTCAAGGAAACTGCACACTGAGAAGATCACCTACTAGGATCATACAAGTTCCCCAAGAGAGCCAGAATGTGAATGCCTGTCTCCGGAGAAGCAACAGCCAGCAGATGTCAAGAGGTGACCTAAACAAAAACTTATAAGAAACAGTTTTCTCTCTGTTTTTTAATTTTTATATACCTTCTCATTCTACTCGCTGGAAAAGAAGAGAGGCATAAAAGGGAAAATAGAAGAGGAATGGCTATATTAGGAGCAGACTTTGTTCCATCTCTACTCCAAATCCCCCAAGCCCCACTGGAACTAGGAGGAGAGAAGATGTGCAGTAAATTGAATATGGAATTGGACCGTTAAACCAGACTTGAATCCAGTGGGCTTATTTTATAAACAGCTGAATGTAAGAAGAAAGCTAGGGGAATTGTGCAAGATGCCCCTAAGGAACAGAAAAAGGAGATCTGAGAGAGCATAGAAAAAGGTAATTTGACCCTACCAAGTTCAGACCACTCCATAGACTACTTATATGGTCCACAGTTCCTAAAATAGTACATTCCCCTTCACACAGAAATTCCACATCTGCAATTTATCTGTGCTGACACAAAGGATCGTATTGTCAAATCCAACTACATAAATCATAGGTTTTACCCAATATCAAACTTCACCAATGATTTAAATGATACAGGCAAATAATTCTTCCCTTGGATGAGTCTGAGACCCTCTGATACAGCTTTCAATAAAAAAGGACTTTCTTCTCCCACAATAGAACAACATTTGCCTCACACTTGCCTACAGCTTTTATGTTGTGTGTGTGTGTGTGTGTGTTTAAAGTCAACAGCTAATAAGCATGCACAAATATTGAATAGAAATACAACTATACATATATATTTGAGACACCTTCTAGGAGAATAATATACATTTACGATTTAATAAAAATAGAGTAAGACAAGCTTTTCTGTTTTTATGTTGTGAAGATTCTAGTACTTTTCTACTTGCTATATGTGTATATTATATATTATTTAATACTCTATAATATATGTTAGTGAAAAATTTCATCTAACTGTCAACCTAAGACCAGTGCTGATAATTATTGCTTGCCTGGTCATACACCATAAATGGCAAGAAACTAATGTGAAGGGAAAATGGTATTGCTGGTGATCTTTAAAAAAAAAACCTATTGCACTGTAAGATTTTAATGCCCAGATGTTACCTAATATGCTGTAAATATGTACAACAGACAATGCCAGAACAATCTATTTCATGTCCATGGTAACATCAGGGCCACAATGGAGGGTGCTGGTTAAAAATGGATTCTTTTCGTTAGGACCACATGACAGGAGGGCACAATTAACAGACTGAATAGAAGGCCTAATGAATTTAGCAAAAACACAATAAACTTGTAAATCTCTTTTTACTGTAAACATTTAGGAAGCAAGGCAACAAATAAAATACTTTGATGTATTCCATCCTATTTCAAGAGACAATTCTACATCTCTTGGATTTCAAGCACTGCATTAAATATTTTATGATTTCCTGACTAGATTAAATAGGAAAAGGAGGAACGGACAAAACTAAGTTTTGTTTTGATTGTTGAGATTGCTTAAATCCCATCTAGTAAACAGACCTGTGAATTTTAATCAATGTTCAATGGAAGAAAACTAGAAAATTCAAAAGGACCAATTAAAATTTAAATAAGCACAATATAAGGTTAATAAGTCAAGCCGTAAAACATAAATTTTCCCCACTCAACTGGGGTTGCTATTGGTCAAGATTGAAAGAATTATTTTTAAAGTCACGCATTTACTTGCCTGATATTCTCTCTGTCAGCCACCAAAGAATGTAATTCAAAGTGAAAATTGTATCAGTCACTCAGAGGTTTTGTCTACACAAGGTTAAACATCTGCATATTTGGATGAATGCCTGGCTTTTGATTCACTAGCTGAGAGAAGATGCACCATTAGTTGTTATCCTCCGCATCAAGAACGTTAATTCAGGATGCACATCAGACATCAGTGCACTTCTTGTTTGGGGTACATCTTATCTTCTAAGATTAAGTTGATTTTATTTAGATTATACCCACAAATAAAGGATAATTTTACTGATATGTGACAGGAAAGAATCTACTATTAGGGGAAACTGCAAAAATGAAATTAATTTTCTGGATGACCTTCAGGGTACAAAGGAAAGAGTATAAGAACAAGAACAGGAGGCCTGATTCAAACGTCTCTTACTAATGGCAATGTCAGTTCTGTCAAGTCATTTAAAGGATTTGTGCTTCAATTTCCTTATGTGTAATATAGGCTTGAAAATTTTTTATTTATATAGCTCTAGAACAGCGATAAGGTTAGTGATTAATGATGGACTTAGTGGTTAAGAGTTCAAGCTCTACAGATCTGGTTTGAATCCTAATTATCACTAACTTGTTATAAATTTAGCCAAACTTCGGTTTCCTCACCCGCAAATTGCTGACCATCACTGTAGCCTAGCACTGAGCGAGAAGCTGACTCTTGAATGCTTAGCACAGTGCTGACAATATTGTAAGCAACCAATAAATGTGCATTTGGGAAAATCAAAGAGAAAACATGTTTAAAACAGCTTGGAAATGAAAAGGGCCAGAGATTCCACTATTCTTCAAATTTGAGATGCCAGAACACATAAGTCACACCCATTTTCTAAACTCCCAGAGGTTAAAATGAACAAACTATCATTAACACTGGCATAAATCACATGCAAAATTCAATTAAACAAAAAGTATATGTATGTTTCTTCCTGCCTCTATTTATCTTTATGTTTCTTTCTTAAATTATTTTAACACCTGTCCAGAGATAGACCCAGAGTCCCCAGAAATCAACCTACCCTTCTACACCAAAGGGATCAAACTGGAGGTTGGACCTGACCTAGTGCTTCTTCTAGTGTCGCAGTGCATAAGATTACCCAAAACTGAAAATTGGACGTTTTCAAATAAAGTCAAGATTCTTGGCTTAATTAGAAAACCTGTAGCCCTCAGCACACATACCCATATGGCACCAACCTGCTGAAATATTAAAGCAGATGCCCTCTGTAGAAAGGCATGGCCCCTCCAGTTCTCAGGGTCCTCATCTCTCCTTATTATTTCTCTTGATACTGAGGCCAAGTACCAGTCACCATTTACCATCATAATGTACCAAATTATTTTTCTTATGGCAGGAAAACTGCTCTCTGTACTCATGCCTCTATCAAAAGCCAGAATTAGAATGTTAGATCTTTAGGCCACAAATTTCACCAAAGAACAACAACAACAACAACAAAATGATTGGCAAATATTTTTGTGGATTTGAAGACTTTTGGGGACATATTTTTTTATTTTTTAAACTTTTTATTGAAGTAGAACATATAAACAGAAAAAGACACAAATCATAAGTACACAGCTATATGAACATTTTTATAAATTGAATTCATCTATACAACCAGCATTATCAGAACCCCAAGAGCTCCTTTGTGCTTCCGTCCATCTGGTCACTATTCCCCCAAGAAAACTACTATCTTAACTTCTCATGCCATAAAATTACTTTGCCTTT
The DNA here is from genome assembly GCF_964165515.1 of Mesoplodon bidens. Lineage (NCBI taxonomy): Eukaryota > Metazoa > Chordata > Mammalia > Artiodactyla > Ziphiidae > Mesoplodon > Mesoplodon bidens. Next base: position 126,238,780 of record NC_138176.1, on the reverse strand, counting down.
TTTAACTTTATGAAAATAGAATTATTCAGAATATATTATTATATATGTCTTCTTTTGCTTAACATCTTGTTTGTGAGATTCACTCATATGGTTACATGAAGTTATAATTCTGTTGCTGCATTTTTAAGGTGTAAACAAAGCTTGTTTATACCCTACTTAACTTATATTACCTTCCTGACCCCTATTGGCAACTGAGTTTGACACCCTAATCTAGACATAAATCTTTTAAGAAATCTTTCCCCTTACAATTCTCTTAACACTTCAGAATGCACTGGCCTTTCCAAAACCATTTAACACCCTGCCTGGTAATTAAATTTTCAAATAGTTCTCCTTGCACATACACAGATAAAGTTACAACAATCATTTACTGATTTGATCTTCTCACCCATCACCAAACTAACTCCCCTGAAACACCTCAAATTGCTAAAAAGAAAAGTATGTCAGCTATGATGTTGCTTTGTACGTTCTTGACAAAGAGGAAGTGATTTCAGATATCACAGTTCCTTTGTAAAATAGCCTAGAATCAGTGCTTAGTGAGAAAAATATATATATTAAAATAACACTTCTGGTCAATTCTAAATGATAAAATATTTTTCATCTAACATGTAGCCATCTTCAGTTATTGATATCACATTAATAATTATCCAAGACTTTTTAGAAGGAGAATAAAACCAGTGATTCCTAACCGCAAACTTACAACCTGTCCAGACATTTAATAGCTATTGAAATCTGATATCCACACGTGGTATATGTGTACTTTTAAGCACATAAACTAATGTGTTATGATTCAAAATATTATTTGGGCAACAAAGAGGAAAGGATTGCATTTGCTAACAACCAGGAATAATTTCACTGGGAGTCCTCTACTTCTTATTTCTCTTGAGGTTTTCAATAGGCTTTTAAAGCAGATGATGAGCAGGAAACTAATCCAAGAAATAAAGAAAGTCAAGGGGAAAAAATAATAATAATGGACAGTTGTACTTGATTGTTTCCATGGTCAGGGCATCCTCCTGAGTGACAGATAATTCATCTTTTGTCAGTTTCCATTGCCTAGAGATCATTCTGAGCATTGTTATCAGCAAAACCTCCACAAAGTGAAGGATTTTCAAACGGAAAACCAGATGTGATGGGGTCAGGCCCTGCATGTGATGGAGATATTTGGGTTAATGATGATTGATGCCATATCACATTTCATAAAGTACACGCTTGCCAAACCAGGTATTTCTGCCATCACATAGGAGCAGTTGCTGAATGCCTTTACAGTAAAGCACTAAGGTCAAAGATGAAAAAGTAGACGCAAAAGAGACCACTGCTCTTAGAAGGGTGGCATAATCAATTTAGGATAGCCCCATTGCATACTGCATAGGATTTGCATGACATTCCTTTCCCAATGTCTGCTATTTATGTGGGAAATCAAAAACATTCTAAAATTTCCCATACCTATTACATGTGCATTGTTGTTTTGTTTGGGGAATATATTTTTTTACTTTGTTTCTCTAAATTACTATATTAAGGAAAATATTAATGGTATTACTTTATCAAAAAACAATTATTCAGGGGAATCCCCTGTCAGTCCAGTGGTTAAGACTTTTCCTTCCAATGCATGGGGAGCAGGTTTGATCCTTGGTCGGGGAGCTAAGATCTCACATACCTCCCAGCCAAAAAACCAAAATATAAAACAGAAGCAATTTTGTAACAGATTCAATAAAGACTTTAAAAATGGTCCACATCAAAAAAAATCTTTAAAAAAATCTAATTATTCAAATGGTGAACTTTAAATTTTTTCATAACACATTTGCTGATCTGGCACAAAAAAGTCACATAACATACAAACATATACCCAAACAGTACCCTCTTCTATTTGATGGTATATATAAAGAGAGTTATTTTATAACCATTCCTGCTTTAGTAAGAAATACGTTTTTCTTTGATTTGTATGATATTTCAATATGGACATACATTTACAAGCTATAAAGGAACAATTTCAAAACATGCTCAAGGGGAGAAGAGCCCTCACCATTTAATCTAAGAAATAAATCTTTGCAAAACCATTATGCTGTTGTTTCAGAGTTTGATGTTTTCAAAGGAAGGATAATGAATGTTGCAAAAATCCTAAAATAGCCCTGGAAAAGCTTAATAGTTATTATTAAGTTGATGTATTTACAAGGCTCTTAAAGCATTCTTGGTTTTCTATAGCTATTGGTATAATATTAACTTTTCCAAGACAGGCATAGTATTTTAAAGAAGCTTACAGCCAGGTTCCATGTAGAAGCCTGCATAGTTGACTCTACAATTTCTTTTCTACAATTGGATTTTTTGCTGAAGAGAATTCTAAGCAAAGTGTTGATGGAATAGATTGGTTTCTCCTGTCTGCTTATAATAGTAACATGTAAGAAGAGAGAAACGAATTGAATAAGGAATTGTTAAACAAAAGATTTGGAAAATTTTCAGACTGTCCATATTGCAAAAAATGAGAAAATGTGTTCAGAAGAGAACACCAAAGGTGAAACTGACCAATTATTCAATAGAGAGATTAGTATGGGGGAGAACTATGGATTTAAATACCCACCTCAACAGAAGCCAGGAATTGGGATAAGACTATACCAACATTAACACTGCCTGCTAGGATTAAAGGAAACAGAAAATGGGATGGAACAAAGGAAGGCTGAAAACATGTATTATCCTGCAAGAAAAGGACTCCAAAGGTGATTCAAGATCACTATTCCCACCACAGCCCCAAGAGGCAAGGCTGCCTCCACCTTGGTTTCAAAGGACAGGACTGCTACCCAGCAGAGCCCTCTAGGCAGGATCCTTATAAAGATTTGCATGGGCAGGGCTCTGCCAGGCCAAAGAGATGGGTTGCCCCACTGAGCCATGGAGTCGATGTCATCATCCCAGTGGGTCTAATAGGTGGGACTACTGTGCAGTGAGTCTGGATAGCTGAGCATCAAACCAAAGAGGATTATTCTCAAAGCTTAGTATCTAATGGCATTTGCTCTGTTAGGTTTTGAACTTGCTCGGGACCCATCACCCCTTTCTTCTTTCCTATTTCTCCCTTTTGGAATGAGGATATCCCACCATTGATTTTGAAAGCACCTAGCTTATCTGGTTTCAGGGGTTCACAGCTGGAGAGAAGTTCTGCCTCAGGATGAATCATATCTCTAGTCTCATCTATATCCAATTTAGATGATATTTAGATGAGACTTGGGAGTTGCTGCTGGAACCAGTTAAGACTTTTGGGGCTGCTGGGATGAGTTAGTATTTTTTCCATGTGAGAAGAAAGTAATTTGGGCAGTCAGGAGCAGAATGCTACAGACTGAATGCTTGAATCGCCCTAAAATTCATATGTTGAAGCCCTATCCTCCCAATGTGATGGTATTTGGGGGTGGGGCCTTTGGGAAATAATTGGGTTTAGATGTGGCCATAAGGGTGCCATCCCCATAATAGAATAAGTGGCCTTTTAAGATGAGCACTTGCTTGTGCTCTCTCTCTCTCCTGTGTGAGGTCACAGCAGAAAGATAACAGTCTATGAAACAGGAAGCAGGCTCTCACCAGACATCAAATCTGCTGTTCCTTGATCTTGGACTTCCCTGTCTCTAAAACTATGAGAAACAAATTTCTGTTATTTGTAAGTCTATGGTATTTGTTATAGCAGCCTGAATGGATGAATATACAGGCCCAAGCTAAGGCAAAAGGAAAATCCCACAGAGAACCTTGATAGCCATAGGGGTTATTAACCACATCCCAGCTGATTAGAATATGCAAGGAGAATTAAATCATAAGAGACTCATGAGATCACAAAGATTAAATATTAAAATTGTCTAAGCTCTTTGAGGCATCAACCTTGGGTCCTTTCTTACACCCTTAAAATAATAATCTTTAAACATTTAATGTATTTGAATCCTTCAAACTAAGAATTCCAGGTAAACTCAGAGAGAAACTGCAACCAGAGAGGAGTGTAAATGAAACAGATAAGAACACAGAAAAGTATTGTTCACAATTACTTGTGAGAACTCCATGTAAGGCTCTGTGAATTTTTCTCTTGGAGATCTTGTTTTGGCCATATATTGATTAATAAAAGCATACATACCTATCATGATCTTGGTTCAGGGAAGTGCCTAAACAATTAACCCACTTAATAAAATATAAGCAGAACTCATTTCCTCCTTAGGATAGTGACAGTCAAATTAATATCTTAATCATATCCTGCACAAAGATATTATGGTGACATATTTCAGGGAATATCTGCACAGTACCAGAACTAGAAGTACAGAAAACAAAGTCTTTCAAATCCACTCTCACAAATCTCAGATAGACAGAAATCCAAAGAACAAAAGCAGCAAAGAGGAGTGTTCATAGTCTTATGCCAGAGGCATGGGGGGAAAAATGAGATTTTTTACTTTCTCATTGCTCAGGGTAAAATTGCTCCAACCTGAAGATAACATGAGAAACGGAGAGAGGGGTTAGCGTAGAACAGTAACCCTGAGAATCATTTCCTCCTGAAGCCTTCTCTTTTTCACAGTGACGGCTTGGCTAGAATAAAACTGGCAAGCCTATAGACATCACCACAAGCCACATTTGCTGCAGATCTGAGGTTTTCTTCCTTCCTTCAGATGTATTCTAAGATATTAGCCCTTCTGAACAAAAAAGCCCTCTGCATAACTATGTGCAAAACCTAAGTCTGGTATTTAGAGTCTAAATCTAATCTAATATATATATATATATTGCACCACTACATTCGTTTAGCATTTCCAAGGAAGAGCACATGATATGCTGTGTGCAAGGCAGTTTTTCAGTGTTTTCAATAATAAATCCATCCTAATATAAAAAGGAGCTAGAGATGATGAGCTTCACAGTTCAGAGGAATGAGGAACAAGAACAGAAATGTATTCTATTTGTGTATCTTTTATACCATTCACACAAGCATACTAAAACCTCTCAACAATATTCCAGAGAAAGGACAAACACATATAGGAAGTAAAAAATAGAAAAACCAAAAAGCTTGTACGTATTATGCAAATACACAAGTTCTGTATAAAAAATTCAAACTGAGATATCTAAAAGCAACTCACAGCAAAAGCTGTCCCTTAATAAAAGCTCATAATGCTTTTAACTTTTGGTTTTATTCTTTTTTTTTGTTTTACTTTTTTTTTTTTTTTTTTGCGGTATGTGGGTCTCGCGCTGTTGTGGCCTCTCCCGTTGCGGAGCACAGGCTCTGGACGCGCAGGCTCAACGGCCATGGCTCACGGGCCCAGCCGCTCCGCGGCATGTGGGATCTTCCCGGACCGGGGCATGAACCCGTGTCCCCTGCATCGGCAGGCGGGCTCTCAACCACTGCGCCACCAGGGAAGCCCGGTTTTATTCTTAAAACTAAAATTCCTTTTTATTAAATTACTGCACACACTTGGATAAAAATCAAAATATACTAAAGGACTTGTGATTTAAATGACTGATTTCCTACTTTCCTTCCCTTTCCCAACCTAAGCTTAGTTTTACTGCTCATAATGTAACACTTTTAACAATGTTTATTGTTATTGGCTTTTATTTTTCATGTGATCCATATTTATAAATAATACACTTATGCAACTGTTTTGAGTTTTGATTTACCAAATTTAGACCTTATTCATTGCCTTCCTACACATAACTCATTTATACCCTTGCCCATTACCTCTTACCTTTCCCTCCCCAATACAGTAATATTATTAGTTCTACTACTGGTTCATTTATAATTAAATAATCTGCTTATAACCTTATTTCTTATTCCAAAACATAGAGACAACTTCTCTTGTACAAGACTATGTGTGTCTCCACCCTCCCCTTGACTTATCCTTTCCTACCTTCCAGCTTCTAATTTTGATCACCTCTACTTTTATATTTCTTAAGTTGATAATATTTACAGTTTGTTCTCTAATTGTAATCAGTTCTTCATTGTTCTAAACGCTGAAAAATCACTAAAGAGTAGTTAGTGCTGGAGTTTTTGTTCACTCTACTGGGTTATATTTTTCTCTCATATAGCTTTTTTTTGTGATTCTACTATTTCCTAGAGTTATCAATTGCCTTTCTATTTGTATATGTATTAATTATCTTTACCATCTCCTTAAGTTGTTCCAGACTTTCAAGAAAAATATCAAATCTTTGGAATCCCATTTTTTTTTCACCATCTACATCCCACCATATTATGACTTTAAGTAACATTCTAATAAAAAGTGAAGGAGAGGTTTACTTTCTGAGTCCTTGAATGCTAAAAGTAAAATTTTTGCTGATACAAAATTCTAGGTTAAAATCATTTTTCTTTAGATCTTTGAAGAATTTCCTGTTACCAGAATGATTCCTGTTTCCTTTTCATTTATTTTTTTCTTTATCTACAGAAGCTTTTAAGATCATCCCTTTACTCTTAGTATTCTAAAATATCACAGTGTCTTGTGATTCTTTTTACTCATCTGACTGTACACTTAGCATGTACACTTAGCAAGACTTCAGACCTTAGACCATCTCCAGCCCCTTTTTGAGAGCATTCTATTCTTGTTTTATAGACTGCAATATATTCTCAAATCTATGTAACTAAATATATCTTTCAGTTTCTCTTTTGTTCCCCAAATTATCTCTGTTTCCCCTCATTATTTTTCTTTTTAAAAATATTTTTATATTTGTGTCTTGGATATCCAAGAATCTTAATTGTGTTGTTTTGTTTTGTTTATGCAAGGAACAAAGGCTACCTCTCTGATCTTCAACTTATTTTGAAAATAATTTAACTTTTTCAATTGTCTAACATATCTCATGACATTAACTATTATCTATACACAAATAATGACCCTCCAATTTATATCTCCAGTCAGGATGCCTCCTCTTAATTCCAGTCAGAATAAAATTGCTTACTCAAAGATTACTTGATTTCTAATTGACATCTCATTCTTAACCTATCCAAAAATAAATTCCTGACCCCATATCCCTGTACCACTAATTTTTCTTCTCCCACATTTTTCTCATCCTCCAGAGCTTAGCCCAAAATCTCTGGAATCTTTGTTAATACTTTCACATCTACCATCCAATCCATCAGGAAATTATCTCAGCTCTACCTCCTAAATATTTCCAGAATCCAACTATTTCTCAGGATCCCCACAGCTGCCCACCTGACTCAGGTTCCTATCATATCAATGCTGGATTATAGTTTTAGCCTCCTCTCTGGTCCACCAATATTCCCCTAAGGCCTGTGCCCTGCACAGCACTCAGAGTGAAAATTTTAACACATAATCAGATCATGTCATGCTTTTGCTAAAAATTCTACAAATATGTAAAAGTTCAAAAAGTCTTCCCTTATCTGATGGTCTAAATTCATACACACAGTTTTTCCTCTCTCTTCACATCTCCAGCCACTGTCTCACTCACTCACTGTGTTTCAGCCATGCTGGCCTCCTTGCTGTTACACAAACATCTCAATACCTCTCCGACCTCAGAGCATTTCTACTTGCTGTTCTCTTTGCCTGGATACTCTTTTACCAGATAGCCTCATAGATCCCTCTGGTACTTTCTTGGATTATATGCTCAAACATAACCTTGTCAGAGGAACTTAACCACTCCACCCTATAAAATAGAAACCTCCTCCTATTCCTTCAGCCAAGCTTATTGTTCTCCACAGCACTTACCAACATCTGACACATTTTATATTAATTTAGTTTTTTTCTTCCTCACCACCCCACAACTAAAATGTAAGATCCTTAATAGCAGATCATTTTTTTCATTTTGTTAACTGCTATTATTTCCAGCACTCACAAAACTTCCTGACACATAGTAGGAGCTTCCATAATATTTGTTGAACAAGTGAATGAAAGGATAATAAGACAATGAATAATGAGACAATATTAAATATGTCATAAATTATCTCAGCAAAGTGAGTTAGGGAAAGCTGGACATATTTGGACCTGGGAGAAGTCCAGAGAGGCTAGCCCAATGAACAAGGAGAAAGAGCCCTTAGGATGTCAATGATGAGTCAAATGCAGGTTGATCACCCTGGGGCTTGTACAGGCTGAAGAATTTTAATTTTATTTTAAGGGAACTGCTAAGTCATTAAAAGGTTTAAGCAAAGAAGTAACATGTTCTTGTTTTTTACCCCCAAATTTTATTTGGTCTACTGAGTAAAATATAAAATAAAATAGAGCTAAGAGAAGAAGAGAAACCATCAATAATGTCATTGCCAGAGTTTGGATGAGATAGGATGTCTCTTGGACAAGAATGGTAGCAGTTGGAGATGCAGAGTAAAGATAAATTTGGAAAATATTTTGTAAGTAGGAATAATAGGAATTACTAATCATTTGCATGTAGTAAGTGAGAGAGAGGAATTTGGGCTTGAGTAATAGGGAATGTAGTGCTAAAGATCAAAATAGGAAAAACTAGAGTAAAAAAGGTTTTGCGGGCAGAAATCGAGGATTTGGTTTGGATGTATTAAGTTTGAGGCCCTTTTGATGGTTTAAGACTCTCTCCATCCATGGAAACTTGCTTCATCATTGTCCTCTGTAAAGGTAACCACTACCTCTGGAAACTTCATAGGCACCAGACTCTCTGCCAATCACCTTGCAAGGAATGAAGCACAAGATCTCTCTAACTTTTAGGATATTTCAGGCTACCTTTATTTGGAGATTCTAGAACCCAGTACAACAGGAAGTCAATACAGTCTTAACGTAGATTTTGTAACTGAACTCAAATGTGAAGCAACTCTTCATGACTTAGCCCTTATTCCTCCTTTGACAGGAGGTGATGTCCTAGAAGGAAATCTGGCCTGAAACCAAAAGACTGCTACAAAATTCATATTTAATTGCCTACTCTATGTCAGATAACCCTAAGTGGCCACTAAGAAATTACATCCCCCTTCTTATATAGAGGGGAGATGATGAGAGTGCATAGGACAGCCACAATTAGGCAGATGACGGTCTCTTCATTAGTCACAAAATGGAAAGTTCTCAACCTCCAGTCTTTTATTTCTAACCCTCAAACTGCCAGCTGAAAACTGTCTGGGGTTCCAAAAAATAGTTTGGGCGTAAGAAATAAATTTGAAAATTATGAGCTCAAAGGAAGCATTTAAATCCATGGGAAGAAATAAATTACCTAGGAAGGATGCATATAAAGGAAACAGGCACACAGAGAGAGCTCTGGGCTTCACAGTACATAGGATCTGAGTACAAAAAAGAACCCTATAAGAGAGACTGCATTCTACATATACCTGTATCTATTCTTTTTCAAATTATTTTGCCAATTAGGTTGTTACAGAATACTGAGCAGAGTTCCCTGTGCTATACAGTAGGTCCTTGCTGGTTATTGAATCACTTTGTTGTACACCTGAAACTAACACAGCACTGTTAAGCAACGGTACGCCAATATAAGATAAAAAGTTAAAAAAATAAAAAGTACTGTGAAAAAAATTAAATAAAAATTTAAAAATAAAATAAATAAATAAAAACTGGTCCTTATGCTGAAAAAAAAAAAGAGAGAGAGAGAGAGAAAAACTGAGAAGGAAAAGTTGAAGAAAAAGGATGAAAATCAGAAAAGGGTGATGGAAACTAAGAGGAGCTAGTATTTTTGATAAAGAGGAAAATGGGCTTTTATACCAATTTTGCTGAGAGGTTAGATAAAAGGATAGAAATTGAGCATGGCAATATTGGAGATTATGAAAAGTACAGAGTCAGTGACACAGTGGGGGAGGAAAAAAATCACAATGGCTTAATGAGTGATTAGGCAATGAGAGAGTGAAGATACCTTCTATAGAATATGCCTGCCAAAAAATTGGATGTTCAAACGAGCAGAGAAATGCAGCAGTAGCTGAAAGGATGTGGGAGTCAAGGAAGTAATTTTTAAGCAAGTTACCACAAGGTCAGCAGAGAATGCACAGCACTGCCCAGCAAGCTGAACAGACCCTACCACACAGTGCTGGCCAAGTAAATACAAGCACACTGTGGAGCTGTGGCCAGAGGGGACGATAAGATAATCCACTGGCAGAGGACAACATTAGGGCCTTTGGGGCTCTGGGCTTGGAAAATGTCCTCTAATAACCTGAGGTAACTTTGAGTCAGATGCTATGGGGGCAGTCAAATATTGTGTGAAACATAGACAAGGGAACTATGTGTATGACCTTTAGTTACTATAGTATTTTTGCTGATATTTGCTAATGTTGTTATTATTATGATTACTATTACTATTATTACTATTGTTATCATCATCATCATTAAACCTCTTTATTTGACACTATTTTTATAGTCTCACCAGGTGTCTGGCACTGTCCTAAGTGCTTTACAAATATTAATTCATTTAATCCTCATTACAACCTTACAAGGTGCATAGTATTATTATCTTTATTTTACAACCTGAGGCCCAGGGAATTCCATAAGAAAAGCAGTCTGTTTTTAAAGGTCTTGACTTCAAGCTCTGCTTTAAGTTGTTCCTGTTTCATATGAGTGCTTATTTGCAAATGAGGGCTATTATACTGTCAGGTAGAAAGCACTTCACCCAACTTCTGGATGAATGATTCAAGCCAAGTGAAGAACAATTCTCCCATTAATTAACATGGGCCCTCTTTGGGACTTTGGGTATTGCCTACGTAAAGGGTCTACAAGCATCCTGCATTGGCAATGTGTTTTCCATTATTCATTTTCTTTAAACCTCATTTGATGTAAGTACCTAGTCCAAAAACTTAATCTTTGTAATTAATAGGTATGGCTACTTAAGAATTAATTACTATTTTTGTTTTGTTTTATTTCAGGGGACTGGATTCCTATCTGGTCCTCTGACTCCTTTGCACAATTCTCCTCTAAAAAGTCTGGAAAAGAGCATTTGAAAATTGTTACACCTCTGAATCCCCTGTCTGACAAGCTGATTCTTTCCCTCACTCACACTAAACATGTCCTTTGACCTCAAAATACTTGATTCCCTTGACCCTTCTTTTTGCCCTACCCATCACCTTATTTCCAATCTTATCTCCTGACCTGTCCATCCTAAATCCGTCAGCATCAATTTAACGATCCTCTTTCCAGTACGCTCAATTTCTTTATGTTTAAGTGTTTCAGGTTCAACATCCTAGAAAATGATCACTTAAATAAATCCAAACATCTGGATTCTCTCCTCCTCCAGCCACACTTCTGCAGACCCAGCCATGTAAATAGGACAATTATATGGACTGATGATGCTATAAGCATCAATCCTTTTAAATGGCTCAGGGCATTCCCTTTCTCCCTATCTTTTCTAATTAAGACATGGGCTGGACTCTGCCTGACTCAATTTCAGCCTCACATGACAGAGGGAAGTGAAGGACTTCATCTGCTCCCTCACCACCCTATCACCTTCATCTCCACATCAGAGGGAGAAATATTGCTTCTTTTTTCCAAGGCATTCCTTTCATAAATGCTTTATATGTCATCTTCCTCTGCTTCCTCCAGGATCTTGCTCCAACCATTATCCAATTTTCCTGTATGGGCAACGTTTCCCATTCCATTAGTTCCTTCTTATACGTATTAGCCAAAATAGAGCCAAGCAATGAGACATAAATAAACATAAATCAATAAAACGCCTCCTATATATCCCTATTTCCTTTCATCTGGTATTTAACTCTACACATCACATCCACCCTTCCCAAAATATTAATGCTTGCACTCTCTGTCAGGTATAGTTCTAAGAATTTCACATATGTTAACTTACTTAATCCTCCCAACAACCCTATAGGTAAGCATTTTTTATTATTTTCATTTTACAAAAGAAAATCTTAGTCACAGCAAGTTTAAGTGCACTGCCCAGAGTCACTTCCCATTGTGGCTTTGACTTATTAATAAATCTTACAATAATCATCATTAGCAGTCATTTGCTGACTTTCATAGTTTCCAGCTTTAAAAAATTTAAGCAGATCACCTCACCTCTTTGAGGAATTTTTAAATTTTTTTTCAATTTTCTGCTTTTTAGATTTTTCTGTGCACTGTTTTCATATTTTCTATTTCTATCACAATCTCAATTTGTACTCATTCTCAGTTACTTAACATTGTTAAAAAATAAACTGTAATTAAATTCAAAGTACATAAAATCTTAATATATTTTACTCATTAATATAAAATACAATATTAAAAAGTATTATTTTTCATGTGCTATCTCCAAAATTATTTTTCAGTATTCAAGATTAACTATTAAAAAACAATTAGGAATATCAGTTTTAAATTAAAATATTTAAATAAATCTGATTTTTTTAATTCTAAAAAGTTAATTAAATCCTATTAAATATCTTATAAAAATACAACTCATTACAATTTTGCATTTCATATCTGTCTAGCTGCCAAAGTAAAGCATTAGCATCATGCTTCATGAAAGTTATATCTAAACCCAGGTAAATACAAATTTTAAAGAAATATGAATCATTTAATGTTATAAAATATTTTAAGCTCTGCAACATATTGTGAATACCTGTTATTTGTGAGTATCTTTGGAAAAACAAACTGGAACATGAAAGGTAACAAGAAAATAGATGCTCAGCACTACTGAGAAATGAAGCTATATTTTTCAAAAATCTACCCGGTTTATGTTATTTGAGAAGTGGTATTTGACAGATTAATTAATCTATTTTTTCTCTTATCTAAGCCCTTTTCCTACTCTGATCCTCCCTTTACTCAGAAGCAATGTCTATCTCCAGCGCCATCAGTGGCACAGCCCACAACTTTCACAGCATTTGGACAAAGTTGCCTTTGCAAGAGATGGAGAAAAATATTACCCTGGAATGGGAGTGATATTAGTAAGGAGAGCAGATGTTTGGTATTATAGGTATGTATGCAGTGAGTGTTAGATTCCACGTGTTAGAAAAACCTATATGTTCTTTAAAATTGGTGGGTACACGTATTTAAGATATTTAAGGTCGTCTAAAGTACAGGGCTCTGGGCAAGAGCCACTCTGGCCTGGATCCCAGGGAGTCTTGCTCAAAATAGAAATGAAGCTCAGCTGTAGAAAAATGAAGAGAGATACATTTCGTGTATACCAAAATTCATGGCTTGAAAATATGCCCAGGACATACTGCTGTAAATTTCACAAACTTTATAAACCTTTATTGACAAATATGTTTTCTTACTAAATTGGAAGCTTACTAAAAATTGGAATTAGGTCTCAATTGATTACTGTGGTCCTAAAAAAAGAGCCTGTCTTCTGGCACATTCTAGGAAATACCACTTTAAATGGTTCATTGTTTCTAAGAAGGTTAAACTGGGATCAAGCATATGTATGCACTGGGTATGCTGAGGGCAAAAATACCCCCAAGGGATTTAAATGAGAGTATTTCAAGAGATAATTAGATACAAATAGCAAATATAATGATTACTAATGTAATATGTACATTTTTCTCTTCTTTCCTCATTTTTTCTTCTTTGAATGAACAATTCCCAATAGTAAATATAGAAAGCCAAGAGCTCTTTAACCATTAAATTTTCTGATAGGTTTTACTTGTATACAGTTGATATATAAGAAAAAATGTTGCTATTAAACTAAATTTTAAGTAAAAGCACATTATAGTAGAAATAAGACACTCCAGAGAATAATTTTATGAGACCATTATTGCACGGTAGCTTGGGCAGTTGAACTCGCATGAAACAAATGGCCCTATAAAACAAGTCCCAAAGTGGCCTATTGCTTAATTAAATTCATATACAAAGCATCCCTCTGCCTTGATATGTGTACGTACATATATTAGATATATTTGAAAATTCAGTCTGAAAAATATGACCTCGTAAAGATGCAAAGCTTTAGACACCACTTCAAAGCCAAAGAACTTCTTGAAGCAATATTTTACATGGAACTGTGACTTTTAAAATAACTGCTTTTTTATTCCCCTTAAGATAGTGAGAACAGTCAGTTTGATATATACAATATATTTAAGCTTTCTGTCTATAAAAATATGCCATAGTCTATATGAAATGCTTGCACTGAATGCCAGTATTGCTAATTCTTTCTTCCCATATTTCACCAAAATGAAGGCACGTGTAGAAGAGTCTGAGCGTGCATAGGAAGAAACACATTGACAAGATCCACAGCCCAATCCTTCAACTGAAATGTGTCAACTTAGAAGAATGTTAATTTAATGAATGCAAATAAATTAAGATATGTTTTTTCCCTTGCATAAAAAGTTGTTTTACCACAACGTATTACTCTACTCTTCTGTTTCATGAACCACGTACATGTGGGTAACAGCCCTCCAGGAACAGAATGTGGTCCAGACTGTTTGACAGCCTAAAAACATCCTAAAGCCATCTGGTATTAAATGTGTTCAGGGAAGATGGAAGCAAAGGAGTAAAATGAAGAGACATTATTCAAAACACGTTACTAATTGATTATAAGATTTTGTGTCCCAAAATGTTCTACCAGTTTCAAATTTCACATGAAATAATGTGGGATGAACAATTTTAGCCTCTCAATTTTCACCTATTCTTTTGGGAAACTCCTTAATGATACCTATTTAACTAGCACCCTAAAGAAAAATGGAAAACAATGTATAGAATCTGGAGATGTACAGGTAATTCTCAAATATAGAAAGTAAATGAGATGAGTTTTAAAGGTGTAGGAAAGATGTTCTAAATTTGGGTGAAATTCCTTGGACTTACAAACAGAAAAATGAGGAGGGCTTTACACTGGTTTTAATAATTTTTATACTTAGAAACTGAAAATGTCCAGCTAAGAACAACAGCAATCATAATAGCAACTATTATTTGTTAAGTACTCACTGGGTATCAGGCACTATGTTAAGCATTTCACACTAGCTCATTTTAACCCTCATGACACCACTATGGAGGTATTTGTAGTTTAAAAGAAACTAAGGCACTGAGACGTTAAGAAACTTGCTTAAAATCACCCAGTTAGTAAATGGCAGAGTTAAAATTCCCTTTTTTTGCTGACATGAAAGCCCAAGTTTTTAACCCTTGGTCCCTTGCTGCTAACTTTAACAACAAGTCATCATGTGACCATGGGATAACCTTAGCACCTTAGAACCTCATAGAGTTAACTCTAAACTTAGGCCACTGACAAATAAAACAACAGGTCAGAGATATATCCTGAACCTTCAAGATAACCTGTTATTTATGTAACAGAAGAGGTTTAGGTTTAAAGATAGTAGGTGTCTACCTGCATGATTTGTATTCACAAAGAGGATAAGCACACAACCTTTGCTCTGAGCCAATCCTCTAAAAGTGTGTGATAACCAAGCGGAGGTCACAGAACAGGAACAATTTGCACTATACAGGGAATAAGCCTACACAGATGGTGTGGGACTCCAACAGCACAAAAGCTGAATGAGCTTCCTGTCTGCGTGATGAGCACATGTGAGCTGTTATGGCCCTGTTTATCACTTCCACCTCAGTCACCCTCTTCCCGAATGCCATAGCTGCAGAGTAAGGGGTAGACCCAGTGTGTAAGAGTAGATATTACTAGTGCCCTGCAAAAGAAATACACCCCATATTCAAAAGAATAGTACAGAGAGTACTGGGTAACATTTACCAGCCATGCACAAGAATTTAGAGGCCTTTTACGAGGGGAATGTAATGTTTAATTTGGATAAGTAACCATAATGAAACTAAAGGCTCTTTTGTTTTGTCCACCAGTGAGTATCACTTTTCATCAAATACAGAGCTATCATGTTATACTGGCTGTGATGAGTGGCCTTGACAAGATAAAAAAAAAAAAAACTTGATGCATATTTCTCAAAAAAAAAAGTCCCATGGAGGAGTCAGAGGACAGGGACCTGTTTGTCTCTCTTTGAAACTGGAAAATGTTACTTAAAATATTTACATCAAGGATAATTAAGAGTAGGTCCTTGGATTCTTGCTCCTCTATGTCATCATTGTTATGCCTCCATTATTATTCTGGCACTTTGGCAGGAAAAGAAACCATGTGACATAGTAAGATTATTTGTGTACTTTAGAAACTTAAATACATCTTTCAGTAAGGTTTGAATCTTTTAAGATAGATATATATATATGTGTGTGTGTGTGTATACATATATGTGTATGTATATATATATATATATATATATATATAAATGATACAGATATTTTTGAACTCAAAGAGAGCTGTCAAGTAACAACACAAATAACCAAAGCAATAATGTTAAACAGCCCAAGGAAAGTGCTATTTGAATGATAGAAAACAAACGCCTAAGAGAATTTCACAGTTTCAGAACTTCTGAGTGACCTTATAAACCCTCCATTGCAGCCAAGTTCAAGGCACTTGAGATAAGGAAGGCTCTTTGTTTTAAAGGCCCTAGAATGTAAATTTCTTGATATTCCAGGGCTACCAGGATCCTCTTTGGCTCAGTCCACATGATAATGAAAGAAACCAGCCAGCACAGTGTTTACTATTAAATAACTTTGACTCAGTTGTACTGTAATGTTACCATTGTCCTTTGCCAAAACAGCAAATATTCACTGAACATTAAGAGAATGCCTCTCTTAATAGGCTTGAGTATTATTGTGAATTAAATGGTATGTATTATAAAGAATATTTAGGCTTCAAGAAAACTTAGAAAGAAAGTTAACTCTATAAATGACATGCTACAGCCCAAGTAAGTGAGATGAATCATGGGCAGAGAAGAGATTAGAATTTGGGTTTCCTAATTTCTTAATCCGGTGTAGTTCTACCACATTATCTTGATTATGTACGAAGTTATTCAACTTCATTCAGTTATTAAAAGTGCTATCTACAGGTATTTTTGTTTTGATCCTCTTTAATTTTTATTGACATTGTTTTACAAGTTATGTGTCTACGTCTGGGATAGAAATATTTGATTATAGAACTCTGAAAATAAGTAAAAGGATAAAGCAACTAGACATAAAAAAGAACTGCTTTTGACTCACATTTTGTGAAGCATACAAATCTATCTTTAATACGAGAGCTGACGTCTTAATCTGTTTTACGTTTTGAAAGATGAACCCCATAGAATGATAGGGACTAAATCTGACTTTATTGTTGACGGTGATTTGGAGATCCTCAAACCTTTTCCAAGACACAGTTGAAGTTGACATTTCATTTGCAAATGAAAATCATCTGTCAAGATCACTAAACCAGGTTTAAGTGTTCCTTAACCTGTTCTTACTTGATTAGCATGCCTATGCTAATCTCTCCGCTGGCATTCTGTGACGTACTATTCTTTTCATTCATGACACTTTCTCATGGCAATATCATTATTTGAAATGTTATATACACATAAATATATTTTGGTATTCATTAGTTTAATATCTGTCATCTGACACACTGTAAGCTCTGCAGAGAAGTTAGTCAACTGTGCACCAATTTCATCCCAGATCCAGTAGTTATTCAGTAAATATTTTTTGAAGGAACAAAGGATAAATAATTGGGTACGTTTCTGAATTTGGAAATTGATGGATATTCTTAAATTTCATCTAGGCACAATTAGTAAAGAAGGAAGAGTACCATGTCATGCAACACAGATATTTTTTAAGTCTATTACTGCCTGTGTTAGGCAGGGTCATTTTAAGTCCAAATGATAAAACACAATACAAACTCATTTAAACAAAATAAATAATTTATCAACACAAAACTGGAAAGCCGAGGACTGTCTTGAAGTAAGATTTGATCTTGTCTTCAACACACAGCACTACAAGGAATACTCAACAAAATCAGGGATATGTGTCTGTTTTGTTCAATGATTTATCCCAAGTTCCTATATGAGTGCTGTCATATAGTAAATGCTCCATAAATATTTGTTGAATAAATGAATGATCAATCTCTGTCTCTCGGATAAACTTTCCAATCTCATGGTGTGGCAGGCAGAAAAATCACTCGCAAACATATTCACAACTGTTCCTCAAGATCTATGAATATGTTTCCTGGCATGGCAAAAGGAACTCTGCAGATATGCTTCAAGTTAGAACCTTGAGATAGGGAGAATATCCAGGTGGGCCCAATCTAATCACATTTTTTCTTTTTTTTTTAACATCTTTATTGGAGTATAATTGCTTTACAATGTTGTGTTAGTTTCTGCTGTATAACAAAGTAAATCAGCTATATGTATAGGTATATCCCCATATCCCCTTCCTCTTGCATCTCCCTCCCACCCTCCTAATCCCACCACTCTAGGTGGTCACAAAGCATTGAGCTGATCTTCCTCTGCTATGCAGCTGCTTCCCACTAGCTATCTATTTTACATTTGGTAGTGTATATATGTCAATGCTACTCCCTCACTTCGTCCCAGCTTACCTTTCCCCCTCCCTGTGTCCTCAAGTCCATTCTCTAAATCTGTGTCTTTATTCCTGTCCTGCCCCTAGGTTCATCAGAAACTTTTATTTTTAGATTCCATATATATGTGTTAGTATATGGTATTTATTTTTCTCTTTCTGACTTACTTCACTCTGTATGACAGACTCTACGTCCATCCAGCTCACTATAAATAACTCTATTTCATTTCTTTTTATGGATGAGTAATATTCCATTGTATATATGTGCCACACTTCTTTATCCATTCATCTGTCAATGGACACTTAGGATGCTGCCATGTCCTGACTATTGGAAATAGTGCTACAGTGAACACTGTGGTACATGACTCTTTTTGAATTATGGTTTTCTCAGGGTATATGCCCAGTAGTGGGATCACTAGTTCATACAGTAGTTCTACTTTTAGTTTTTTAAGGAACCTCCATACTGTTCTCCATAATGGCTGTATCAATTTACACTTCCACCAACAGTGCAAGAGGGTTCCCATTCCTCCAAACCCTCTCCGGCATTTATTGTTTCTAGATTTTTTGATGATGGCCATTCTGACCGGTGTGAACTGATACCTCATTGTAGTTTTGATTTGCATTTCTCTAATGCTTAGTGATGATGAGCACCTTTTCATGTGTTGTTGGCAATCTGTATATCTTCTTTGGAGAAATGTCTACCTAGGTCTTCTGCCCATTTTTGGATTGGGTTGTTTGTTTTTTGATATTGAGCTGCATGAGCTTCTTGTATATTTTGGAGATTAATCCTTTGTCAATTGCTTCATTTGCAAATATTTTCTCCCATTCTGAGGGTTCTCTTTTCATATTGTTTATGGTTTCCTTTGCTGTGCAAAAGCTTGTAAGTTCCATTAGGTCCCATTTACTTATTTTTGTTTTTATTTCCATTCCTCTGGGAGGTGGGTCAAAAGGATCTTGCTGTGATTTATGTCATAGACTGTTCTGCCTATGTTTTCCTCTAAGAGCTTTATAGTGTCTGGCCTTACATTTAGGTCTTTAATCCATTTTGAGTTTATTTTTTTGTATGGTGTTAGGAAGTGTTCTAATTTCATTGTTTTACATGTAGCTGCCCAATTTTCCCAGCACCATTTATTGAAGAGGCTGTATTTCCTCCATTTTATACTCGTCTCCTTTATCAAAAATAAGGGGACAATACGTGCATCAGTTTATCTCTGGGCTTCCTATCCTGTTCCTTGACCTATATTTCTAATTTTGTGCCAGTACCGTACTGCCTTGATTACCGTAGCTTTATAGTACAGTCTGAAGTCAGGGAGCCTGATTCCTCCAGCTCCATTTTCCTTTCTCAAGATTGCTTTGGCTATTCGGGGTCTTTTGTGTTTCCATATAAATTGTGAATTTTTTTGTTCTACTTCCGTGAAAGATGCCATTTGTAGTTTGATAGGAATTGCACTGAATCTGTAGATTGCTTTGGGTAGTATAGTCATTTTCACAATGTTGATTCTTCCAATCCAAGAACATAGTATATCTCTCCATCTGTTTGTATCATCTTTAATTTCATTCAGCAATGCCTTACAGATTTCTGCATACAACTCTTTTGTCCCCTTAGGTAAGTTTATTCTTAGGTGTTCTATTCTTTTTGTTGCAATGATAAATGGGAGTGTTTCCTTAAATTCTCTTTGAGATTATTCATCATTAGTGTAACTATACCAAATTCACTGATTAGCTCTACTAGTTTTCTGGTAGCATCTTTAGGATTCTCTATGTACAGTATCATGTCATATGCAAACAGTGACAGCTTTACTTCTTCTTTTCCAATTTGGATAACTTTTATTTATTTTTCTTCTCTGATTGCTGTAGCTAAAACTTCCAAAACTTTGTTGAATAATAGTGGAGAGAGTGTGCAACCTTGTCTTGCTCCTCATTTTAGAGGAAATGGTTTCAGTTTTTCACCATCAAGAAAAATGTTGGCTGTGGGTTTGTCATATATGGTCTTTATTGGGTTGAGGTAGGTTCCCTCTATGCCTACTTTCTGGAGAGTTTTTATCATAAGTGGGTGTTGAATTTTGTCAAAAGCTTTTTCTGCCTCTATTGAGATGATCATTTGTTTTTTATCCTTCAATTTGTTAATATGGTGTGTCACATTGATTGATTTGCATATATTGAAGAATGCTTGCACTCCTGGGATAAACCACACTTAATTATGTTCTATAATCCTTTTACTGTGCTGTTGGATTTTGTTTGCTAGTATTTTGTTGAGGATTTTGGCATCTATGTTCATCAGAGATATTGGGCTGTAGTTTTTTTTGTGACATCTTTTCTGGTTTTGATATCAGGGTGATGTTGGCCTTGTTGAATGAGTCTGGGAGTGTTCCTCCCTCTGCTATATTTTGGGAGACTTTGAGAAGGATAGGTGTTAGCTCTTCTCTCAATGTTTGATTGAATTCAGTGAAGCCATCTGGTCCTGGGCTTTTGTTTGTTGGAAGATTTTTAATCATATTTTCAATTTCAGTGCTTGTGATTGGTCTGTTTATATTTTCTACTTCTTCCTGGTTCAGTCTCAGAAGCTTGTGCTTTTCTAGGAATTTGTCCATTTCCTCCAGGTTCTCCATTTTGTTGGCATATAGTTGCTTGTAGTAATCTCTCATGATCCTGAGTATTTCTGCAGTGTCAGTTGTTATTACTCCTTTTTCATTTCTAATTCTATTGATTTGAGTCTTCTCCCTTTTTTTGCTTGATGAGTCTGGCTAATGGCTTATCAATTTTGTTTATCTTCTCAAAGAACAATCTTTTGATTTTATTGAACTTTGCTACTGTTTCCTTCATTTCTTTTTCATTTATTTCTGATCTGATCTTTATGATTTCTTTCTGTCTGCTAACTTTGGGTTTATTTTTGTTCTTCTTTCTCTAATTGCTTTAGGTGTAAGCTTAGATTGTTTAGTTGAGATGTTTCTTGTTTCTTGAGGTGGGACCGTATTGCTCTAAACTTCCCTCTTATAACTACTTTTGCTCCATCCCATAGGTTTTGGGTCATCATGGTTTCATTGTCATTTGTTTCTAGTTTTTTTTTTATTTCCTCTTTTATTTCTTCAGTGATGTCTTGGTTATTTAGTAGCATATTGTTTAGCCTCCATGTTTTTGTATTTTCTACAATTTTTTCCAGTAATTGATATCTAGTCTCATAGTGTTGTGGTCAGAAAAGTCACTTGATACAATTTCAATATTCTTAAATTTACCAAGGCTTGATTTTTGACCCAAGATTTGATGTATCCTGGAGAATGTTCCACGAGCACTTGAGAAGAAAGTGTATTCTGTTGTTTTTGGATGGAATGTCCTATAAATATCAATTAACTCCATCTTGTCTAGTGTGTCATTTACAGCTTGTGTTTCCTTATTTATTTTCATTTTGGATAATCTGTCCATTGTTGAAAGTGGGGTGTTAAAGTCCCCTACTATTATTTTGTTACTGCCAATTTCCCCTTTTATGGCTGTTAGCATTTGCCTTATGTATTGAGGTGCTCCTATGTTGGTGCATAAATATTTACAATTGTTATATCTTCTTCTTGGATTGATCCCTTGATCATTATGTAGTGTCCTTCTTTGTCTCTTGTAATAGTCTTTAAAGTCTATTTTGTCTGATATGAGAATTGCTACTCCAGCTTTCCTTTGATTTCCATTTTCAGGGAATATCTTTTTCCATCCCCTCACTTTCAGGCTGTATGTGTCCCTAGGTCTGAAGTGGGTCTCTTGTAGACAGCATATGTATGGGTCTTGTTTCTGTATCCTTTCAGCCAGTCTATGTCTGTTGGTTGGAGCATTTAATCCATTTACATTTAAGGTAATTATCGATATGTATGTTCCTATTACCATTTTCTTAATTGTTTTTGGTTTGTTTTGGTATGTCTTGTCCTTCTCTTGTACTTCCTGCCTAGAGAAGTTCCTTTAGCATTTGTTGTAAAGCTGATTTGGTGGTGCTGAATTCTCTTAACTTTTGCTTATCTCTAAAGGTTTTCATTTCTCTGTCGAATCTGAATGAGATCCTTGCTGGGTAGAGTATTCTTGGTTGTAAGTTATTCCCCTTCATCACTTTAAATATGTCCTGCCACTCCCTTCTGGCTTGCATAATTTCTGCTAAAAGATCAGCTGTTAACCTTATGGGTTTTCCCTTGTATGTTATTTGTTGTTTATCCCTTGCTCCTTGTAATATTTTTTCTTTGTATTTAATTTTTTATAATTTGATTAATATATGTCTAAGCATGTTTCTCTTTGGGTTTATCTTGTATGGTACTCTCTGTGCTTCCTGGTCTTGATTGACTATTTCTTTTCGCATATTAGGGAACTTTCGACTATAGTCTCTCTCTGTTTTCACCCATCATTTCCTCTTGGCCTGGCCAACTCTTACTTGTCATTCACACCCTGAATGAAATCCTGCTTCCTGCAAATTTCCTTTTCTGACTGCGACTTGGCCCCAACATGCAAAACTACCTTAGTGGCATTCCAATATGTTTCCACAGCTTCCTTCCCTTCCTGTCATAGGTCCTTTGTACTCATATTAGCACAATATTAAAATTATGACTTACTTCCCTGTCATTTGATATCAGTATGGTAATGCTAGTTGCTGAGACCAACCAGCCCACAGTTTTAACACAAAAAGGTTTATTTCTCACTCATAAAAGTTCTATCAAAGGCAAAACAGAGTGTAGGACAAAATTAACAATGGCTGTTTATTCATAAACTTGACAAGAGAACCCATCTGCTGTTACTTTCATTTCTTCAGAGGATCAAAGTTGTCAGAAAGAAAAGTAAGTTTTAAAGAGTATAAAGAATACTGACAGAATTTCTGATTGGAAAGCATCCTATTAAAGTCATATCTTTGGAAGTGAGGGAGAATCTCTAATTGGTCTCCAGATACATTTGGCACCATTTGGTTGGTTGGTTGGCTGGAGGAGAAAGTGAGTAGTTTGTGAGTATTTCAAAAGAGAAATGGTTGTTTAGTGTTAAACCTGGAGGTTTTTTTGTCTAGCCATTTTTTGTAACAAGTGGACGTTGATGGGGTGCTTTTTCTGTGACAGTACTCTCATCATGGTCTTCAGTGGGGTAGCTGCCATGGCAGGAAGGTTCTCAGTCGAAGTATAGTTTTTCTCATAGTTGGTGGCTTTCTTCCATGTGGTGACCTGGGGATCTAGGCTTCTTTCTTTTGTGGCCCTGCCCTGCCATTCTCAAGGATCAGTAAGCAGATGAGGAAAATAGAACTACACTTCTTACACATTCCAACCAGAAACTGATAATCATCACTCCTGTTCATGTTTCATAGGCAAAATCTAGTCCACCCAGGACTTTTTCATACTATGTTGGGAGAACACACATTTTTCATGAACAGCTCCTAGCTACCATCTTTACTACATAGCCCCACTAGATTCTGAGTTGTGAAAGGAGATACTATGTGTTTCCATTGCTTTGCAAAGTAGTAATGCTGCATACTGGCTTCTCCAAAGAAATAAAATTAATGGCTGAATGATTAAATATATGTAAATAAAATACTAAACGTATTCAATGTATGTTTGAATGGCTCTATCACCTGAAAACTCAGAATCACTAAGATTGCTTCTTTCTATTCCTGAAGATTTACTCAAGCAAATTATGGTTAAAATTTAAATAAAAATATATAACCTATGGATATAAGGCATCATTCTGAAAGCTAATATTGAATATCCCTCACCCTGCAAAAAAACGAAAATGAATCTAAGAAGCACTATAAATAGTAAACATCAAATAAACTAATAGCAATATTTTAAACAGTAAAAATCAATGTTATAAAATAAATTAGAGGAAGAAGTGTTTGCCAAAGGAATCTCCCTAATATTTTGAAAAGGGAATTCAGAGAGGTCATAAAATTCATCTTCATCAACCAGAAGTAGATTTTTATTTAGAATTTTAAGCTAATTTTTGAGGTGCTAAGATCATTCTTTTTTTTTTTTTTTTTTTTTTTTTTTTTTTTTTTTTTTTTTTTTTTTTCTTTTTGCGGTATGCGGGCCTCTCACTCTTGTGGCCTCTCCCGTTGCGGAGCACAGGCTCCGGATGCGCAGGCCCAGCGGCCATGGCTCACGGGCCCAGCCGCTCCGCGGCATATGGGATCCTCCCAGACCGGGGCACGAACCCGTATCCCCTGCATCGGCAGGCGGACTCTCAACAACTGCGCCACCAGGGAGGCCCGCTAAGATCATTCTTAACAACCTTTTTGTTTGTCACTTGAAGATATTTCTAAAATAAAATTGTCAAAAATAAAGCATGAAATAAATACCAGCACAGCAACCAGTGAAAAATATAATAAATGACTTTCCAATTAGTTTTAGAGGTATTCAGGAATGAATTATCCTCTGCTTTCAGATTTTCATGAATAATTCAAATTCTGCTGTCAGTAGACCCAATTAGTAATTATCCAAACTATTTCTAAATTATCTGGTTTGAAGCTACCTGTGTTGCAGCTCGATTTATTTCTAATATAATTATTAACCCCATCTGTGATGGCCTCATCTCTTTTTCTGTTGCTATTAATGGAACAGGCACCTCCAGATAGCAGAAAAGCCTACACATTCAGTTTATTAATATAGCATTACCAATTAGTCCCTCTAGTGCTAAGAAACTGACAGCATATAACACACAAGCAGATATTTTAAGGCCTGTAGAAATGTTTGTCCTATATTCTAATGATTTAACCATACAACCACAGGAAGAGAAAGCTGACCTTAAAAGGAAAGAATAAAATATAGGGTAGACATGATAGAAGGATAGTGAGGCAAAGGACTTACTCAGGGATGGAGTGAGATATATTCAAGTGGTTGTAGAGGCCCCACACATGGGGAACTCTTCCCTGTGTGAACCATGAAAGTAATTGAACACACTCAGAAACAACATAATACAAAAAAGAAAATTTGTTAAGCTCAAACTTAATGTTAGATCATAATGTTAGAGATATTTTCTTTGCATTTTGCATTGCAGTACATCTCATGGTGTCTATATATTCCTCAACCACAGTATTTGAATTTACAAACATCACCCCTACACACACACACAAAGTTTACAAAATAAATTTTGACATCCTTATCCTCAACAAAACCCGAATCCTAAAAATTCCTAACAAGCCTTAAGATGAAATAAGACATATCTGTGATACAAAACATACTTAACTGATGCTTCCAAGTGTGTCATAAATTCTGGGAAGAAAATTTTAATTGATAATGCACATATTCCCTGATTTAATTCTGACTGTACCTAGAGAGGGAATTTAGATACAATTGTACAATATTACCTTTCTCTTCTTCTTAAATTTTTCCCCCCACTGGAAGCTTTTAGGGATTATAACACTCTATGCAATTCTTTCAAAATGTTCAGAAGCATTTAGTTTTAAACTGGAGTACATCATAAAATTTTATTTTACAATTGCTATTTTTCCTCAATGATAGCTTTGTCTATTACTGTTATTAATACCTTCCTTCATTTTCATACACATTCAAAAAAATTTTTAAACTCCATTTCCTTTTTTATTATTTTTTAATCCAGATTTCACTGACAGCTGAGGAGAACAAAAGATGTGATAGGCTGATGGTCATTTCTTGAGTCTTCGCCTGCTCAACATTTTTACTTTACAGTGTTTTTCTCCCTATTTTGTTCTTCCTCTTGGATGTATTTATAGAAACTTTTCTTATTTCCTTTGAGTCCTTTCATTTTGCTTTCTTGAGTCTCTTATTGTGTGCCTGCATTTCTTGACAGCTAGCTTATATGTATTCCTTTCAATCTCCCCTCTTTTCCATTTCCTATACAATTCTACTTTGTAATTCATCACTTAGAGAAACCCACACTCACCCACAGATATTTTTAAATCTTCTCTGTAATTTTAACCTATCTTGGGATAGGTTTTGAGCTTTCCATGCTGAGCTCACCTTAAAGCTCATTTCTTCCCCCCTTTTCCCTGCCCCTAGCAGTCTGCCACTGACTTCATTTGATTTGATTATTTTCCTCAATACCCTAATAACAAACTCTTCAAGTCTAGCCAATCTTCACTATACTACAGACATTGACTGGGTATTTAACAATTATAAGGGACTTGGTCTGAAAACAAAATGGGACATTTCACACACATCTCTATGGTGCTGAACAAATATGCAAATGGGTGGTCATTACTACTGCATACTAAGTCCCTCTGAGTCATTGAGCTAGGACTGACCTCCCTGAGCTAGGACAAGAGAAAGTCCAGATGACCTCTCTGTGGACACCTATTGTTGGTCAGCTGATGGATCTAATGAACAAAACTGAGACAGCTGACACTACTACCAAGGTTAATTTCAGTTTCACTCTGTATCCAATTCCTCCTTGGACTCTGTAAATTTCTTAAAGTATTGTTGGCAACAAAGTATAGTTCTGAACCCTCAATTTGTATATTTGTAAATATAGCCCTAGACCTCTAGAAGATGATGTCATAAGAACAGCTTAGCTTAAAAATCAAAGTTTCAAGTTAAAGACCTTCTAGTGAAACCTACAGACATATATTTTCAGACCCAGAACCCTGGAAACTTTTGTTAACCAAAATCTACTTCCAGACATCAGACCTGCTCCAGCCCAGATTTAATAATTTAAATTTCATTGTATGATGTCATTCCAGTAATTCATCATGTGCACTTAGATGAAAGAACTAAATCCAAGAAAATTAAACTAAAACTCTGCCTCCCAAGACCAAAAGAAATATAGAGAAGATATAAAAGACACTGAAGCTACAGATTGCCTGTGAACCATCAGGGTGGCACACTTATGCGCAAGGACAAATATTATTCAAATTACCTCATTTCACCTGACTGGCACTAGTTGAAAAAGAAACAGATATTAAATATTAATTTCAGTCTGGCTGTATCTATTTGAATCTTTCATTTAACAATATCAACATTCCTAAGTCTGATCATTTTAAAGACAGGTTAATATTCATTAGTAACTGATGGTTTCTCCCAATTATTCTGAATGGTTGCTTTCAAATTAAGAAAATTATTACATTCTAGACATTGTAGAACCTATAAAGTAAAGATGAAAATGAGCTTCTACCCTTCTCTCAAGATACTTTCATATGAATCAGAATCTGGTTAAAAATACCTGTTTTTTTACAAGCCTTCACACACTTGCAAATTATATATATATATATATATATATATATATATATATATTCACTATTTATTATTTACAGATGTTTATGGAGAATATGAATATATATTACATAATATATATCATATAGACTCTTTATATTCCTACATACAGAGGACCACAAGCATCTGGATAGCTAAAAAGCAAATGATCAAGCATAAAATCAAGCAGTCTCTCCCAGGAATTAGAAGAAGAAAAATCCAACTTTCCAAACCTGGAACCAAGACTGTCTGCTAAAGGATCACCCTCTGCCCTATCCCCTCAAGTAGAAAGCAGGGTGTTCTCCAAACACATCTGTAAATAAATGACATATTAACTTCATCATGAATAAAAGAAAAAGGACAACTTTTTGTACCATGAAGAAAGGGTAAAAGCAAAATACCATCAACACTGAGTGGATTTTTTTTCCTTTTTATAGATTTTACATTTTAAATACATATGTCATGACATTTTAATGTAGCAGTTCTGAAATGGAGAAATAGCACATTGATTTTGTGCCCCAGAGAAAAATAAACAATAGCACTTTCAAAAAAGGCTTTGGCCTGATATTCCCTTGAATCATATAAAGGACATTTATCCCCAAACTGAATGACACTGATAATGACTGCAGTTCCTTCACTACTCTTTCCATCTAAATATTCTGGTTTGATACTATCAGTGAGGTCACTGTGATGCCCAGGTTGTAACATAATGTGCTGATGAAAAACTGCTATGAATTCCGATCGACATAAAGAGTACCACCAAATTCAGAATAAACTGCATCAATATAGGATCAATAAAGAAAGATTGATGGATATCCTTCATGTATTTAGCTATAAAAACACCTACAAAATTGGAGAAAATTTTACTCCGGCATAAAAAGAATGCATATCCAAGTAGCATACATGTTAAATATTTTTCCTACCTGAAATTCATTTCCTTTCTATTTTTAGTTTGTTAAAGACACACTCTTGTGATTATTCTTAGTACTCCTAAAGTGAAATGAAAGAAAATACTTTTGTGAGGATCAAACTAGGTGTTAAAGAGGTTTTAAAAATGTATAGTTTACTTTTGATGCAGGTAAAACCTATTAATGGTGATATAAGTTACATCTGGCCACAGAGGAATCATTGAATTTATCCTAGTTTTTTTTTTTTTTTTTTTCTTTTTGCGGTATGCGGGCCTCTCACTGTTGTGGCCTCTCCCGTTGCGGAGCACAGGCTCCGGACGCGCAGGCCCAGAGGCCATGGCTCACGGGCCCAGCCGCTCCGCGGCATATGGGATCCTCCCATACCGGGGCACGAACCCGTATCCCCTGCATCGGCAGGCGGACTCTCAACCACTGCACCACCAGGGAGGCCCTATCCTAGTTTTAAATACTGTCATCTGGAGATCCTTGTTGACATGTGTTATCTGAGGTCTACTGGGCATAAAGAAAGTAAAATAATATCTGTATACTTTTTTTTTTTTTTTTTTTTTTTTTCTTTTTGCGGTATGTGGGCCTCTCACTGCTGTGGCCTCTCCCGTTGCGGAGCACAGGCTCCGGACGCGCAGGCCCAGCGGCCATGGCTCACGGGCCCAGCCGCTCCGCGGCATATGGGATCCTCCCAGACCGGGGCACGAACCCGTATCCCCTGCATCGGCAGGCGGACTCTCAACCACTGCGCCACCAGGGAGGCCCTGTATACTTTTTTACAATATGAAAAACACTACTAACTCCCCTAAGAGATATACACTGGATTCTCATTAAAATACCCTAATTAGGATGTATGATGAAAGCCTAATCTTTAGATGATAATACTTATTATAAATTTTCTTCAACCTGACTTACATTGCAGGAAGCCAAATTTGCAGAATGGAGTGTAATATTAGGCAATAGCATGTACAAACAAGTTGGTTTACCTAGAAAAATTATAAACTCAAATGCCATTTTGACAATGGGAAACTCCTGTTTACCATTTTATAAAAATTACAAATAAATGAAGTCTTCTTCACTCACTTTGTCTTTTCTCTCCGAACACAGTAGAAACCCCAGTGAAGAGCCTTAAAGAAGCAGCCAGGGATCATGCATTCTCTTTGCCTCTTGGAAAACAGGGAAGCCTCCATGGCAAGTTCCCACCTCACATAGGAAGAGAAGGGCCAAATAAAGGGAAAAGAACTCCTTTCAAAGATATAAATAAGGTGTCTCATTCCTCTACATCCAATAGTACTTGAGTATAATGCTTTAAAAGATGGAAGTGAAGTTTGATGGGCCTGCCTGCAATTATCAGTGTCATCATGTGCTCTGGACTCTACCCATTTTTACTGAGTGTATAATCTACATAGTCATTTCTAACTGAGTACTACACCATAATCTGATTTCACCAAGGCCTCCAAAAGCACTGTGTATTTTTTTTTTGTGTGTGTGTGTGATATGTGGGCCTCTCACTGTTGTGACCTCTATCGTTGCGGAGCACAGGCTCCAGACACGCAGGCTCAGCGGCCATGGCTCACGGGCCCAGCCGCTCCATGGCCTGTGGGATCTTCCCAGACCGGGACACGAACCCATGTCCCCTGCATTGGCAGGTGGACTCTCAAACACTGCGTCACCAGGGAAGCCCATCACTGTGTATTTTAATTTCCATTTTCATAAGATTATTTCAGCAAGCTCAAGTGGTAATGCAAAATTCCTTATTATAGGATGCTTCAGAGTTTCAGATTTAAGACAATGACAACTTAATTCAGTTGGCATTAGAGCTATCTGAAATTTTTTTAATCCATAGACTTTTTTGCAAACAAACTAGTTGGCTCAAATTTGTTACTCTCACACTCCTGCTGAGGCTCATTTTATATTTCACATGCAAGAATCTGAACATCTCAGAAATGTCAGTATAAATCACACATTCAGCCTAGCCATATTCATTTTCAGTACAGTCAAGTCTTCTCCCAAAGACCAAGTAATTTGATTTAAATACTCTACCTTTCAAATTGAGGACAAACTAAACCTTGGCATTTTCAGTAAAATATTTGTTTACATTAATAAAATAAATTGATACTGTTTTTTTGTTCTTTCATGATTCAGAACAAGCCCCAAATTAATTATATTTGTCAACAATTTGTCATTAGCACATGTTCTATTGGAACTGAATTTGTGTAGGTTTCCAAATAAAAGTATAGATTAAGTGCTCCTGTAAACCCATTAAAATGACAGGGGAAAAAAGGAAGAAGAAGAAAGGAATAACTCCAGAAGGACTACAGAACATAGGTATACATACAATACCCAAAAAATGTCAACAAGTTTTGGAAAGATGGAAACCAGGTCGATGAGAGGTTAGTAATTATTAAAACAGGAAAAATTTAAAACCTGAGAGAAAATGCAAGAGAGAATGTCCACAGGAAGCAGCCAATTTATGCATTAGAAACCCAGGAAGACTTAGGAATTGGAAACACCAGCTGCTTCAAAATGTGGGGACCATGGTAAGACTAAAAGTAAGAGAAGTATTTGAAAATCAGTTTAAAGGAGCAGTTAGACCTCCCAATTTCCTTCCTAACCCTAACCATTCACAAGACTACTCCTTTCAACTTTGGTATAGTATTTGAAAAACTTAGGCTCTGGACACAAGGATGAATACTGCAGTAACAGCTGAGACTATGACACAATTTAATGATGAAGAACAGAAGACTTCTTACAAATACAAAGTTATGATTTCTCTTACACAGTCCAGGACTCTGGCAGCCAGATTATACTCCCCAGGGCTACAACTGAAGGATGTTTCTTGGACAAACAATTCAGCCCAAAAGAAAATACATACTGTTAGTGAAATTTAGACATCCCCAACAAATGGATGATTCTGCCAGATCACGCTACAGTGAAGTCCAACAGCCAACAAATTCTTTCCAAACACCAGAGTCTCCAGTTTTTAGTGCTTCAATCCTAAATATGAACAGATTGTCAAAGATCAAACAGTTTGGGCCTCCCTGGTGGCGCAGTGGTTGAGAGTCCGCCTGCCGATGCAGGGGACATGGGTTCGTGCCCTGGTCCGGGAAGATCCCACATGCTGCGGATCGGCTGGGCCCGTGAGCCATGGTCTCTGAGCCTGCGCGTCCGGAGCCTGTGCTCCGCAACGGGAGAGGCCACAACAGTGAGAGGCCCGCGTACCGCAAAAAAAAAAAAAAAAAAAATCAAACAATTGAGGAAAGCCTTCAACATAAATGTTAGAAAAATTAAAAAACAAAACAGGGAAGAAAACTAATGGAGAAAAATAGGTATAATACAAGAAATAGGAGTCAACTTCAAAATGTGTATATGTAATTAATATCCTTGAAGGTATTGCTCTGTGAAAACAGAACAGAATGCTACTTTTTAAAAAGGACAAATAGAAAAAACATAGAGACCTATTGGATATAGAAATACAACAGTTAAACCTTCAGTTGAAATTTTGGAAGATGAAGTTGAAGACATCTCTCAAAAACTAATATGAAAGAAAAAATTAAAGAAAAACAACTAGACAATTTATCTGGGAAGTTCAACTGCTGACCAACAAAAGTTCTAGGGAAAAAAGGTAAAAATAAAATGGAGGAGAAACTTGTTTACTTTTCTCTAAACCGAAAGATGTGTATTACTTATCACTATAACTAATGAAAAATGACTCGCACCAAAGCACATCAACATTAGGTTTCTGAGCTCTAGAGATAAAGATATCCTAAAATCTTCCAGGGATAATGATGATGAAACAAGGAGAAAAACAAAGAGGAGAAGCACAAAGGAGAAACATAAAGTTACAAGCAAAGATACAGGAATAAAGTTGGTGTTGGTTTTCTCAAAAGTTTTCTATTTTAAAATTTCCTCCAAATAATTAGTCAAGTTATAAGGTAGAATGAAGACATTTTTAAATAAAGCCTCAAAAATTTGACCTCTCTTGTACTATACTTAAAACAGCTACTCCAAAAATGGTGGTTGGAGACATATGAAAAAGGACATGGGAAGCAGAAAATCATGGTTCTATCTTCTGAAGAGCAAAGGGAATTCCCAGGATGATGGGAGGGAGGAAATGCCATGTTGATAACAGTATAAGAGACCGAGACAGCAAGCAGTCTCCTTTGGACCAGGAATGTGAAGGGCACCAGAAAAATGTCTCCAAATGAAAGAAAAAAAGCTACTGGTAGATTACCTAATATGTTTGGCCTCAGTGAGAAGCATTCTTTTTTAAAATTAACTTTACATGTAGGAATAATTTTAGATTTACAGAAAAGTTTGCCAAGATAGTCCATAGATTTCCTGTATATTCCTTACTTAGTTTACCCATGGTTAACACCTTGAATTACCATGGTATATTTGCCAAAACTAAGAAACTGACATTAGTTCTTTACAAAAAAAAAAAAATAAAGTCCAGACTTTCATTAGATTCCACCAGTTTTTCCATTAATGTCTTCTATCTCTTCTCCAATCCAATCCAAGCTACCACACTGTATGGAAATGTTATGCTTCCCCAGTCTCCTCTTGTCTCTGACAGTTTCTCAGACTTTCCTTGTTTTTTGTGTAACAGTTTTGAGGAGTGTTAGCCTGGTTTCTGGGCTTCTCAGGTGTTTTTCTCATGACTAGACCAGGGTTAAAATTCATCTCCTGAAGGGGGTAATATCTACATATATTATTTGAATATTTCTATAAAGAAGATGTGTCTCTTCTCCCCCATTTATTTACTTATTTAATAATTTATTTATATCAGTGTATAGATTCACTTATATTTATTTTTTCTTTAGGTTATAATCCAATACTACTCAAAGTGCTCCAGCTTTAGCCATTAGATTATCTTTTGGGTAATCTCCCGTGTCTCTGTGACATGACTCCATCCTCCCACTTTCAGAGTACTTCACTACTTTCTGGTCCTACAAGATGCTCCTGGCTAAACTCACATTTGCCCTGCCCTAGCCTGAGAGTCAGTCATTTCTCCAAGGAACACTGATTCCTTTTATTGGAAAATGGTATTAGAAAACAGGATCCGGGTGTGCCGAGTGTGCTCACTGCCAGCAAATACATCATTGCTTTGAGGCAAGTGAGAGCCATTTTATAGATTGTCAGAGTGTGGGTGGAGTGTAAATAATGGGTACACAGATAAAAAAACAAACCAAAAGAGAGGCAATTTATAATTCTAGTTTAAAAAAAAGTTTCAAGAGAAAACAAATGTAATTATAATGTGATACTTTGGTATTTTTGCTCAGTTATAACAATATTTACATATCCATAATGATGTAAATACTTAACATTGTTTCATTAAGCCAAAAAATATGACATAATCTCATGGTGAGAATGGGCATTACAGAAGTGATTGTGAGTTTAAATGAAAGTGGATGGCCTCCGAATACAAATATTCATCTACCACAGCAGAAAAATCAATAGATAATATCAAAAATTAAATTAAGAAACAGCAGTATATGTAGTTTATTTAGAAATGTGCATGTAAATGCTAGAAGGTTCAGCTAAAGTGTTGGACGTTCTTAGCTCTGGGGAGTGGTGTCTTGCAGGTGGAGCATGTGACCACTTTTAATTTTTATGCTATTATATTTTAAACTAAGTACATATAGTCCATGATAGAAAGAAAAAAAAAGACTTTAAAAGTCAATTATCCAGGCTACCTTTACGTAGATTATGAATGCCCTTCTTGCTTCTTTAGTGTAGTTTCCAAACTTTCCAAAATATGTATGAAATTTCATCAGTGACTGAAAAAAGGTCTCACAATTAAAAAAGGAAACAAGCATACCTACATAACAGCAGATAATATTTTGTAAAAAGTAATTGAGTTAGGTCAAACTGAAATTTTTAAAAATATGATTAGCAATACTAGAAATAGAAATTTGTCTTGGGGAAAAAAAGTCCTTTGTTACGGAATATCAATGTAAGAAGGAGGCAAGGGAAGACAGAAAATCATGTTCTAGGTGTGAATTTAGAAGAGACACCTTTATACCACACAAAGAGATATAGTTAATACAAGGAAAAACAGAAGATTTAAAATATTCACATGTCTATATTTATGTGTGTAAACTAATTTGGCTACTTCTGCTTGTTTTAATAGGAAAATACCTAGAGATGCCAGATCTTCTGCAAATTCTAAAGAATGTTATCTTCTTCTATCTCATTTCAGAAATTGGGGAAATTCGCAACTAAGAAGAAACTGAATAGTTCCTGAAGCTCACATTGATTGTACTCATTCTCAAATGCCTTGTGCTCCCATGCAGTGCTAATCCTACATACTAGAAAGGACTTTTGAAGATATACAAAGCAAAGTGAGGAAGAGGTTAGAGTAACATCGTAGGCTTATCTAACTAAATACTCAGACAGAACCACATTACCTAGAGATGGTAATAGCATATGCCTTAGTTCTCTAAAAACCTGATTTCCTCAGCAGCAAACTGTGCATAATAATGGTGCCTACCTCATAAAAATGCAGTGAAGATTAAGCAAGGTAATATGTCCAAAATACTTAAAATCCTGCCTAGAAAATAATGAGACCCACAAATTGTAGCTAGTATTTGTATTTATGTACATCTGGTATCATTTAAACCTTTATTATCACTGCTCTTTAAATCAAGGGAATTCACCTAAATGTTACATGCAGAGAAGTGAAGCCAACATGGGTACCTGGGCTATGCATTATTTAAGCCACAGAAAAAGTAAGAGCCAGGTAGGCCCAGTGCCTACAATTATTTCATGCATCCCCCATGCCTCCTCCAATCTATATTTCAGATCACCTGTCCAAATGCAGCAGATTCAGAAACACAAATATGTATCATGATGAAACTTGAAGTTTCTTAAATACCAATGACATCAGAAGTTAATAGAGAACTAGACTCCTTAAAAGATATATATTTTTAACATTAAGATCAATTTATTATAATGTAGTTTAACCAAGTCCAAAGACTTTCTCTTTCCTGTGGCCTAGGAATGCTCTGGTTTGTCTGAAGCCTGATTATTTATCATTTAACATTAACTGTGGGGTGGTGTCTCCTTGGAAACACTCTTCAGGAAATGATTATTTTTTGGAACTTGACTTGGGACCTTCTCTGTATAGAAAACAGATAACTGCGCAATCTGTAATTTCCTTTTAGAGAGTTGAAGTTAGTTAAGTTCATCAGCTAAATCATAAGCATTAACATCAATATCTCCAACCGGTTAGATACCAAATTTGTGTTCTAGGACATTATGATAAAACAAATGTCCAACTGTTGTTAAGTATCAAAAATTTTGTCTCATGAAACAGATGTGTGCATTGTATTTTTGACACAGAAGTAGTATGGATTGTGGGTAAAACTTATTTTTGATTTGGGATCTTGAGAAGTTGTGCAACCCCATCAGCCTTAGTTGTATGTTGTATAAATATATTAAGATAATACTTTTTAAAGCATTTAATATAGGACTACTCAATAGGTTATTTATTTTATGTATTTTTTGGCTGCATTGGGTCTTAGTTGCGGCATGCAGGATCTTTGTTGAGGTATGCAGGGCTCTTTGTGGTGCGTGGGTTTCCCTCTAGTTGTGGCATGAGGGTTTTCTCTTCTCTAGTTGTGGGTTCCAGAGCGTGTGGGCTCTGTAGTTTGCAGCATGTGGTCTCTAGTTGAGGCACATGAGCTCAGTAGTTGTGGTGTGTGGGCTTAGTTGCCCCGTGGCATGTGGGATCTCAGTTTCCTGACCAGGGATTGAATCCCAGTCCCCTGCATTGTAAGGCGGATTCTTTACTACTGGACCACCAGGGAAGTCCCCTAGATAATTAATAGACTATTAATTGTATAATCATCATCATTTTAAAGGTAAAGCATCAAGGCTATTTTCCCCAAAGTCACATAGTTAATGAGAAAATAAATCAATAAAAATTTATTTTATTTTTTACATTTGCTTTTCCAAGCCCCAAAATATTGTTTTTCCTATTGGCAACAATTTAAGTGGCAGAACTGAAGTTTGATCCCAGCAATTCCAACTCATTCTGCAAAACCTTAGTTTCATCTCTCACAATAAATTGCGGAAGGATTATTTGCTAAGATATAAACTTCTCCCTCCCGCCTTTCCCACCCGCCTTCCTTCCTTCCTTCCCTTTGTCTTGCTTGTCAATGAACAGCGCTTACAGCTAGGGGAATGAAAAGAAAATGTTTATTGAGTTCCAAAAATGGTTCAAACATCCAGCACATGCTCACACTGAAAGATTCCCTTTTTTGAAGTAACTAATGGGAAAACCACAATAAGAACCTATGACTTGCCCTAGGGCAACAATATTTTACAGTCTGTCAATTGATTGAAGCCCCAAAGTTGCCTCAAATTTGAACAGTGAAAAGAAAAGAGAGGATTTTATGATGGATCAAGGGAAAAGGGATCATGTAGTGGCCTGAAGCTAGGCCAAGGGCACGTCCCTCAACAGAGTAAGAAATTATTCTAACAATCTCAAAAATGTTGGAATTTAGTATGGCTTTGATTATTTTATACTATACTCAAATACAAGTTTCAAAAAGCATATTATCTTTTTATGAGAATCCATACGAGTGTTTCTTAACAAATCAATCTTCGGTATAAAGTAAATCCAGCTAGCTTATTAAATTATAGTCCATAAAATATTTACAGGCCTTCAGAACCAGAAGATACTCAGACTTTCCTAACTTATTTGGTCAGAGAATTATTTCTGGGGTGTATTTCTCCCAAAGAAGAAATTCCATAACTAACCAACTAAGCTTGGAAATCATTTGGTTAAATAAAGCTCAGCAACATTTTTCCTTTCTTCTTTCCTTCTCTTTATTTTTTTAAACTCCAGCATTTCTTGGAGCCTTTAACATGCTAGAGTGTGTTGTTAACTTCAAAGGGGAAAATACTGAACACTTTATTTTCCAAGCTTTTGTGACCAGAGATATTTTTTCTTATAGTACACCTAGCAAGTGGTTTTGCTAAAGAACGTTTAGAAAAAAGTGCTAATGTAATCTAGAGGATCATACATAGGACAAAACTGAAGCCAAAAAGTGAACTGTTTTTCTCAAGAACAACCAGCTAATTAGTCATACGTTAGAGGCGATCTTGATCTCCTGATTCCTAGTCCAGGATACTTTCTACTCCACCATTCTAAATGTTAAAGACCTCTCCTGAGACAGAAATGTAGTTTGCAGCTAGAGAAATTATGTGTTTTTATATTATGCTAAATCGAGTTATGTGTCAAAAATCTAGTACTTGATGATAGGAATGGAAATGTCCTGGATGAAAAGTTGGGATTCTTAATAACAGTCGTGATCATTGTTAATGTGACTGCCTTCATCTCACTCTCAGGAAATGGAGACCATCGTTCATCAGCCACATCATAAGAGTATGAAGAAGATAAAACAGTAGGCCTAAAAATGGAGCCAAAAATAATACACAAAGATAGTGCATTGTTATTGGTAATAAACATCATTCCTGTTTCCTTAGTTTTCAGAACTTACTTTGGGCAACTACTGTAATGTATTTCCTCTTCTAATATGTTGTCTCAGGATGTCCAGTGAAGTGCCTTTACCAGTCCTCAAAAAAAAAAAAAAAAAAAAAATTATCAATCATCTGACACTATTTAACACCAACACAAGAAAAAA
This sequence comes from Mesoplodon bidens, assembly GCF_964165515.1. Lineage (NCBI taxonomy): Eukaryota > Metazoa > Chordata > Mammalia > Artiodactyla > Ziphiidae > Mesoplodon > Mesoplodon bidens. Next base: position 126,200,858 of record NC_138176.1, on the reverse strand, counting down.
ATATCTTGAAAATATGTAAGATATATAATAGGTCAAGGAATTGGAAAATCATCATTTTCAAATACTGCAATATTCTAGTAGAATGTATAAATATGAGACAGTAGGGGACGGGTAAGCTGAGATGAAGTGAGAGAGTGACATTGACATATACACACTACCAAATGTAAAATAGATAGCTAGTGAGAAGCAGCCAGCAGTTGCATAGCACAGGGAGATCAGCTTGGTGCTTTGTGACCACTTAGAGGGGTGGGATAGGGAGGGTGGGAGGGAGACGCAAGAGGGAGGAGATATGGGGATATATGTATATGCATAGCTGATTCACTTTGTTATATAGCAGCAACTAACACAACATTGTAAAGCAATTTTACTCCATTAAAGATGTTAAAAAAAAAAAAACAACAGAATTTACTGGTGAAATTCCCTGATAGAATAACATGAGTTTGGTCTAAGCCCAGGTTTTGATACATTTAGTGTACAAATGTAAAAGAAAGGTGACATTTTAGAAATAAGCAACTGGAAAAATATCCACAGAGGATTCATTCTGTTATTTCATAGAAGGACAATCTTTCCATCTATTCATTCATTCAGTCAACAAATATCTATTGGCTACTCAGACTGTGCCAGGAATTATTTTACCTCTATGGGGGGTGGGGTAGATTGGTAAAGAAAAAAGAAAGACTATTGTTCTCATTAAGTTTGCATTCATATAAGTAAAATGAACAGTAATGCAAGAAAAAAAAACAGATCATTTAACAAAGCACTTTAAAGATAATAAAAACAGGCTAATGAGATGGTGAAGGCAGAGAAGGGAGAGGAAATACTTGGATGGGGAGAAAAATACTTGAATAGGATAGATAAAGAAGGCCTGTCTGAGGAAGTGACCTGTGAGCTGACACCCAAGTGAGGAGAACACACTTAATGGCCGTTTGAAAATCTGGGGGAAAGGGCTACTTTTGAGTGGGAGTCATTCTGTCCCATGGAAGCGGTAAGACCATGATTTAAAATTCCATAGGGCAAGATAAAGAAGGATCATGCCAAAAATGAGGAAGAAATGGAGAAGTTGATGACAAAGAGATTGTAATACTAACAGATGCAGCTAGAGTTAGATTAGAAAGGAGGCAAAAAGAGCAGCACACACACACAAATGGAATACCAGTAAAGTTAGTTAGCTCAGCCCAGCAGTACATGTTACAGGAAAACAAAGCCCAGGAAAAATGAATACAACCTTCCAAATGTGAAAAACAGCAGCTATAAACAGATAAAAATGGTAACGATGGATAAATGAGAGAAGATATTAAAGCAGTATAGGGAAATTTTCTAAATTAACGGAAATGGTTTCTAAATTAGATTCAGGAATGTGATGAAAGATCCTGAGACATCTCAAGGATTAGAATGCTTCTAGAGAGGTTGGATCCAAGTATCACCTCAGAGAAAAAAATTGAGAATCCAAAGAGATAATAATCTAAAAAACAGGATCCAGCCTAAGACCGAAATTTTTCCTCTTAACTCTAAGTGACTAAAAAGTTAAACTTACTCCTTATTTAGGAAGGGTGTACTAAATGAGACTCACATTCAATATACACATTATATTATACATGTTTTTATTCATGCTTGCCCCACCCCTGCCCTCCAGATCATGTTTAGCACAGTAACCCGTTTGACATAAGGCAGATGCCAAAAAAATATTGGCCTATTTTTAGTGTAAAGTGCAATGACTTTGGAAATGGATCTGGTACCTTAATTTCCTGGGCCTATAATAAAGTGGTACTGGTCTCTCTCAGAAGAGAAATTTGAAATACAATATCTTTTTCCCTTTCTAGTCACTCACTCCCTTAGTCTTCCCCAAGTATATATCTAAATCCAGATAGTATTTTAATTCACCATCAAGGGTTTGTTGTTATCAATATATCCAAGTTTGAGGACACCATTCAGGTCAAATTTACTAGGAGGTAGTAATTTATAACAGGGTATATTAGTCTGCTCAATCTGCCACAACAAAGTACCATAGACTGAGTGGCTTAAACAATAGAGATTTATTTTCTTTTAGTCCTGGAGGCTAGAAGTCCAAGACCAAGGCATTGTTAGAGTTGCTTTCTGGTGAGACCTCTCCTACTGGATTATAGATGGCTTCCTTCTTGCTGTGTCCTCACATGGTCTCTTCTGTGTGTGTGTGTGTGTGTGTGTGTGTGTGTGTAAAGATAAAAATATCTTTCTTATAGGGATGCCTGGATTAGGGCCTCACCCTTATGACCTCATTTGACTTACCTCTCTAAAGGTCCTTTCTCTAAATACAGTTATATTGGAGGTTAGCATTTCAACATAAGAATTTTAGGGGGACACAGTTCACTCCACAACACAGGTTTTTTTTTTTTAATGTACCAGACAAATAGTTTCTGTATGTCTTATATCTTCTTTTGCTTTTTAATAGCATATGTTAGCTACTGCCACAAGATTGCTGTGTTGCAAACCTCCTCTAAATATAGTGACTTAAAACAATAATCTTTGTTATTGATCTATGAGTAGACTGATGCTGACACAGGGCTCAGAGCCCTGTTGATTTCACCTGGTTATATTCCACACCTTGGGGGATCCTGGAGTGAGCTCTAGCTTGGGCTGTGACAGATCAGCTCTGCTCTATGTAACCCTCCCCCTGGGACCAGCAGGTGGCCCCTGTCTTGTTCATCTCATAGCAAAGGCAAAAGCTCAAGAGAACATGTCTAATCACACTCAGGGGCCTTGCTTATGTCAAATATGCCAACACCCTATTGACCAAAGAAGTTATTTGACTACACCCACAACCAAGGTAGAGGAGTTACACTATCCCCAGGGAAGTGGGGAAAGAGAGTGAATAATTTTTAAAATGTATGTAATTGAGCATTATATATGCAAAATTTAACCACATTCAAATGTTGAGACACAAGACTTGTATAAAGTTTGGAGTAGAAATACACTGAACAGAACATTAGGTATACCAGTAATTTGTTTCTAGAGCTTAGAAATGAAGTCTCAATAAATTATAGCTTAGTTAATAAAAATTCTACATTGAGATGTGGGGTCCTCAGCAAGTGATAACTTGTCTTGTCTAATTAATTATGCAGGCATACCCTTCAAACCACCCCCCCTCAGTCCATACTAACCTTTTTTTAAAATGGTCTTAAGAATCCAGTAAGATAATATGTGACACCATTAAGCACAATGCCTGACATAAAGTAGGTGCTCATGAAAGCTTTCATCTAGTTTCTGCCTGCCTGTTACACAATTATAATCCTAACTGGTCATGCACAGCATTGTTTCTTCTTCTTAATGCCTTAGCTTCCAACGTTTCAAGTTGCAAACTCCTTTCAAGATTTTAAAGAAATTTAATTTATCTGAATACAGTTGAATTAAACTGATAATTTGATCTCCATTTTAGTGCCAAGACAGGACAATAATTCTGAGTTTGCCAACCATCAGTTCCCCAGAATCTTATTTTAAAACCAGTACCCTTTGGGGTCATCCCCAATAGGGGAAGGCCAAACCACAGTTGGTTTAACCTAACACATGCCATAGACATGTAACATTCACAAGGGATATGTCAAAAGACCTTTGCAAATTCCTACATGTGTAAATGACACTACAGCATATAATTTCTCACATAAATCTGTTGAATGTAATGATGCATTCAAATAACCTCTTCAGACCTCTAATGAGGGTTCTGCGTACCTGATGACAAGCTGAGAACAACAGAGCCACACTGATATGGAAACCAAATGGGTGATAAGGCTCACTCATAGTCTCATGGTTTCTTTTTCCCCCTCAGACTCAAGGACACATGATTCAGTCATGAGCCCCACATGCTTACAAGTACTGCAAGTCATGAACTTTCCAGGTTTCCTGTGACTCGTCAAAACTACAAATGTTAAACCAGTGAATTGGTTCACTCAACCATGAGAGGAATTCAGGAGAATATTGGGAAGTAAAAAATACTTGCTAGAATAGGAAATGAAACAAAGCACATACACACACAAAGAAATAAAGCATATAAAACCCCTGCGGTGGCAGAAATGAGAGACTGCATATATTCCACTCAGCCTTCACATGATCAGGTAAGATGTGCAAAAACCGACTACAAATAGGAACCAATAACTTGAATAACAAGCTCTGCCATAAGAAATAAATATCCCCCTGCTCCCATTACACAAGGAACATCCATTAGCATATAACCTTCCACTTACAAGTACACATGGGAATCCTGCCAATAGTATACTACATGCTGATGATTAAATCAGCATTACAGAGAGAAGAGCACAAAAAGAGAACTTCTAAACAATTTAATTACAATCACCACATTTACTGGAAGACAGAGTTTGAAATCTCTTATCACCAGCTATTTGTAAGATGAAATTTCAGGCCAGTAGGAGAAAAACAATACCAGATGCTCTTTATTACCGGCCCTTTTGTTCTGTGACAAATGCCCTTCCACTTTAATGTTGGATTGCTCACATAAATACTAAATTCTATTAAGTGGCAGTGATGATGATGATGATGAAGACAGTGCTGACATTTTTTGAATGCCTTCTACCTACCAGCCTCTGTTCTATGTGCCAAACATGAATTATGACATTTAACCATTGCAACAATTCTGTAAGGTAAATTTTATTGTTTTCCCCACTTTATAAGAAAGGAAAAAGATTCACAGAACTAGTAAGCATAATAGTAAAGACTCAAAATAAGATGGTTTGGCTCCAGAACTTGAGCTGTTTACTAAAAGAGTTTACAGACTGAAGTGCTGAAGAGTGATTAATAGCGTTGACCAGAATTCATATCTTACTTCTTTTGCTATGCAACTTTGGACAACTTACATAAAAACCCTAAACATGAATTTTTTCATCTGTAAAATGAATACGAATAAACATATTAAATGCCTATTAAGCTCTTGTAAGGCTTAAATGAGATTAAACATGTAAGTCATACAACACAATTGGTAGAACAAAGAATTCTTTGCTCTTATTAAGAGCTCTATTAGCTCTTACTCTGTTGAAAGGAACTTTGATTTGTCATATGCCACCCTAATTCCTAAGCAATGATTCATTAATTCTAATATTTAGCTTCATTAAAATACATCATAAACTGTATACTCCTATTAAAATACAAAATGATTCTTATTAAAAAGTATAATTTCATGCATTTTAACATGAATACTTAGAAATATAGAAGGTGCTGTTATATTTAAGACAATGGCTATAGAATGTACTTAGCCTTTCAGTACTTAAACCTAATGCACATTTTTACATTTCTTTTTTCCTCAGTTCCATTTAAAAGGCTGAAATTCTAGGTGTGATCACCTTATATAATGACAGGGAATATGAAGAAAAATTGTCCAATACCTTTAAGGACTGTCTTCAAGAAAACTCTGAAAAATAACAGCTTGGAATTGTGAAATTATTATATCAACTATCTACTGATATAAAGCGAACAAGCACACAATCTCAATGACACGCCACAGTGTGCTGATCCTCATTGATCTGCAGGTTCGGGAGCCAGGACAGCTCTTCCTCAGGCTTTGATATCTGAAGACGCTCTGCTCCTTGTTTCAGGTCTGAGGTGGGCTGGGTTGCTTTGGCATCGCAAAAGCTCCCTCTGGTGAAGGGGCAACACCACCCAGAGAGTGTTCTTCTGGTTATGGCAGAGGCAGAGCAAGCAGAACACACAAAGCATCTGAAGGTCTAGGGTTGGAACTAATAATGTGTCACTTCTACCTCATTCTGTTGGCCAAAACAAGTCACGTGGCCAAGCTCAAGTTTGAGAAGAAGGAAATACACACTGGCTAGGATGAGACTATAGCAGGGTATGGATGGAAGGAAGTGTGAGAAATCAGGGCCAATAATTCAATCTATCAAAACAGCAGAATCTCATGTGGGGGGAAAAAAGGCTGAAAAGCAATAACTTGTTGAGGAAGATAATCCTTCCTACTCCCTGGTCCCTTGATTTCTTTACCTGCGGTAACCTTTTTCTATACCCTGTCTCAACCACCAGCTACCATCTTCACATCTTTTATTTCAAGCAACCCTCCTTCAAACTACCACTTCCTATTCTTCCAGCTTACCTAGCCAGGTAATAATAATTGCATTATTATTAAGGAAATATTTAATATTATTACCAAATAAATAATAAATTTGTTATGTATTTATTGAGTCCTTACTATGTGCCAGAGACTGAATTAATTGCTGTATATATATATATCAACTTATGTAAACCACATAAACAACACAATAAAACAGGAATTATTTTTATCCCATTATATACATTAGATAATTGAGGCACAAAGACATTAAGTAACTTGTCCAGAACTTGTGTGTAAGTGGCAGAGTCTCAATTCAAACCAAGATGATCTGCCTCCAGAACCTGTTATCAACCGGTCCAGATGTTGCCTTTCCATTCCTACATTTCTTTGACCAAATTTAGACCTTCAAAATATAGACCCTAGTTCTTTTTCACTATTAATCACCCACTCACATCTTCCTCATCTTTTAACCATGCTGATATTACGTAGATTAGCATCGTAACTACTTCCTAGCAAACCGCCTTAACTCACTCATCCCTTCTTCTTTTTACCATATTCACCTTGCATATCCTGAAATAAACCCAGCTATCACCCTAATTTCTATAGCTGTACTTGAACATCCTAACATTTCTAGAGAAAGAAACACATTAATACTGAGCAGTCTCATGTTAAATTTCTGACATCAGATCACAACTGAGCCACAACATTTCCTGATGGTCCAACAATTTCCTCTAGCACTTTTTTTTTTCCTGGGGGGTGGTATAGAGTGTTGGATAGAAACAGTAATTTTAGGAAAGGAGAGTGGAGCATGTGTCTTTTCACTGTCAGTCACGGGGCATCCCCTGTGACAAAGACCCATTTCAGGCTCTGAAGAGGGGTAAAGGAAGCAGAAGACACTGTTGGTTAGCTTTCCACCTACGGGAAAAAACAGCATATGCGTGCTCACAACTCACAAGGAAAAAGAGATTCCTAAAACACAATATAAGTAAAATAAATGCTAGTGCTATTATACAAATTATAGACAATTGTGTGGAGATAATTCAGGGCGATGGAAGAAAACTGAGTTATAAGAGGCACTTTATTAGCATTTCATCATCAGTCCCCATTTAGATCCTGATCCTTCTGCAGAGTCTTTTCCCCCACTGTTGCTGGACAAACTTGGTTAGTGGAAGAGGCTCGCAACACTTCTGCAACTGGAGAAAACAGAACTAAGGCAAAAACTAGAGAGAGAAATTGGCAAATTAGAGTGGAGGTTAGGGGAAAAGAAAGAATAGAGCCTTTGACTTCAGAGAGGATTTCTTTTTTGTCATCTCTGCCTCCACAGCAAAGAGATGGGCACCACTAATTACATATTCTCATGTACACCCACAGCAGTATAACTCACAACCACTGTCACTGTGTTTCCAGTTATTATAATTTGCCCTCACATCACTATGGTGGTGAGAGGAGTCTTCTTTGCAAAAGGCTTAAGTTGTCTGTATTTGGTCCAATTCCATCTTTAGGCCTGTTGAATTTCTAGCAGTAAAGTAATTCAGGAAATAGGGGTACAGAGTCAAATTTGGACACTTTGACAAGTTATGATTAGAAAGCTGTTACCTTACTCTTTGGAGAAGGTCATGGAAAAAGTACAGAGGGATCTTTGGGAAATTCTGAATGGAAAGCAGAAGTGCACATTGATACCCCATGGCATTCCAGGTCATATATCCCCTTCAAGCCACCTTCTCCATTTTTCCTCTGAGGCTAGCTCAGCCTCACAGACTTGCTAGTAGACAGGTACATGGCATGAGAGGTCATTTGACCCATTTCTCATCCAATACAAAGCTTTTCTGACAAGATCTTTGACAGATGGTTTTCAGCTCACCACTTCCAGGGACAGGCAGCTCAGTACTCTGACCTCTCCACCTCACACTGACAGACATCATCTCTGAACATTTTTTAATTGAGATATAATTGACATATAACATTATATTAGTTTCAGGAATGCAACATGATGATTTGATATATGTATATATCTCTGGTACTTTTGCTTTTCCACTATCCAAAGTGACTATTTCACCAAATTCTTAGTGAAATCCAACTGCCGTATTTTGTGAATTTTAAGGCTTTTTTTTTCAGATTTAAAAATCTATGAACTTCTACAACTGCTATCAGGCATATGATACATGATGTCATTTCATGTCTATATTATAACCACAGAAGTATCACTATCAAACCTTGCAGAATCAGGGTCACTATCTTGAAATAAGTGCCAGAATCAAGAGTTAAGCATTCTTTTAACTTCTGTAAAATAAACCATTGTGGGACTGGCTGAAGCAAGTATGAATCAGAGATATTTAACAACTTCCCCAAAATATTAACTCTATAAAATTTCAAAGTCAATTAAGAGCACAGGTTTTAGTATTTTATTGAGTATTTCGGTTTGATTTGTTTTACCGTATTTTAGATTTTTTCAATACTGTGTCACCAATACTCTAGATTGCACAAAGAAGAGTATTGTTTTTAAACAGCACAAACATCAATAACCATGAATCAGAAGTCATTCAGAAGAATGAGATTCTAAATGTGACCTTCTAAGAATACTTTAACTCATTTTTCTCACTTTATTTTATTTATATACAGGAGTGACATATGATAAAATGTGTCTGAAACTAAATGGAACTTTCAATGTATATAAAATAAAATTAGTTGGAAAATGTCATATCACAATTGAATTAGCATTGTTTTTCTCCTTTTTTTGGTACTATAAATTATGTATCTTACATATGCATTATATTTTTTATTGAAGTAGAGTTGATTTACAATATTAGCTTCAGGTGTACAACATAGTGATTCAATCTTTTTATAGATTATACTCTCATTTAAAGTTGTTATAAAATAATAGCTATATTTCCCTGTGCTGTACAATATATACTTGTTGCTTATTTATCTTATACATAGTAGTTTGTGCCTCTTAATCCCATACCCCTATCTCACGCCTCCCCTCTTCCCTCTCTCCAATGCTAACTACAAGTTTATTCTCTATATCTATTAGTCTGTTTCTGTTTTGTTATATACATCCATTTGTTTTATTTTTAGATTACATACATAAGCGATATTATAGAGTATTTGCCTTTGTTTGACTTATTTCACTGAGCATAGTACTCTCTAGGTCCATCCACATTGGTGTAAATGGCAGAATTTCATTCTTTATTATGGCTAACATTCCATTGTGTGTGTGTGTGTGTGTGTGTGTGTGTGTATATATATATATATCACCTCTTCTTTATCCATTCAACCTGTTGATGGACAGGTTGTTTCCATGTCTTAACTATTGTGAATAATGCTGCCGTGAACATTGGGGTGCATGTATCCTTCTGAGTTATTGTTTTCACTTTTGGATATATACCTAGCAGTGGAATTGTTGGATCATATGGTAGTTTTAGTTTTAGTTTTATGAGGAAGCTCCATACTGTTTTCCATAGTGACTGCACCAATTCACAACACCATCAACAATGAAATAGGGTCACCTTTCCTCTACATCCTCAACAAAATGTATTATTTGTAGAGTTTTGGGTGATAGCCATTTTCACAGGTATGAGGTGATTGCTCATTGTGGTTCTGATTTGCGTTTCTCTGATGATTAGCTATGTTAAGCATTTTTTCAAGTGTTGCATTAGCCATCTGTATATCTTCTTTGAAAAAAAATGTCTATTCAGATCTTCTGCTCATTTTTTGTGTTTTTTATATATATATATTGAGTTGTATGACTTGGTTATATATTTTGAATATTAACCCTTTATCAGGCATAAAATTTGCGAATATTTTCTCCCATTCAGTAGGCTGTCTTTATATTTCAATGATAGTTTCATTTGCTGTGCAAAAGCTTTTAAGTTTAATTAAGTCCCATTTGTTTATTTTTGCTCTTATTTCTTTTGCTTTAGGAGACAGGTTCAAAAAATATATTGCTATGTTTTATGTGATTTATGTCAAAGAGTTCTCTGCCAGTGTTCTCTTCCAGGAGTTTTACAGTTTCAGGTCTTACATTTAAGCCTTTAATCCATTTTATTTCTGTATATGGTGTAAGGAAGTATTCTAATATCATTCTTTTACATGTAACTGTCCAGTTTTCCCAGCACCACTTATTGAAGAGACTGACTTTTCTTCATTGTATATTCTTTCCACTTTTGTTGTAGATTAACTGATAGTAGGTGAGTGAGTTTATTTCTGGGATCTTTATCTATTTTGTTCCATTGATGCTGTGCCAGTACCATGCTCCTTTGATTACTATAGCTTTGTCTGGTGTCCAGGGGCATGATACCTCCATGTTTGTTTGTTTTTTTCATGATTGCTTTGACAATTTGGGGTCTTTTGTTGGTCCATATGCATTTTGGGATTATTTGTTCTATAACAGTTCTGGGAAAAAGTCATGAGTATTTTGATAGGGATTGTTTTAAATCTGTAGATTACTTTGGGTAGTATGGGTAGTTTAACAATACTAATTCTTCCAATCCAAGAACATGAGATATCTTTCCATATCTTCATATCATTTTCACATTCCTTCATCAATGTTTGACAGTTTTCAGAGTATAGGTCTTTCACTGTCTTGGTTAAGGTTATTCCTTGGTATTTTATTCTTTTTGAAGTAATTATAAATGGGATTGTTTTATTAATTTCTCTTTCTGATAACTGCATAGAAAAGCAACCAATTTCTGTATATTAATCTTGTATTCTACAACTTTACTGAATTCATTAGTTCCAATAGTTTTTTGTTGGAAACTTTAGGGTTTTCTACATATAGTATCATGTCATCTGCAAACAGTGACAGCTTTACATCTTCCCTTCAGTTTGGATGTCTTTCATTTCTTTTTCTTGTCTGGTTGCTGTGGCTAGGACTTCCAATACTATGTTAAATAGAAAAGGTGAGAGTGGGCAACCTTGTCTTTTTCCTGATTTTAGAGGAAAACCTTTCAGCTTTTCACCATTAAATATGCTGTTAGGGCTTCCCTGGTGGCACAGTGGTTGAGGGTCTGCCTGCCGATGCAGGGGACATGGGTTTGTGCCCCGGTCCGGGAGGATTCCGTGTGCCATGGAGTGGCTGGACCCATGAGCCATGGCCACTGGGCCTGCGTGTCCAGAGCCTGTGCTCTGCAACGGGAGAGGCCACAGCAGTGAAAGGCCCGCGTACTGAAAAAAAAAAAAAAAACCAAAAAAAAAAAAATGCTGTTAGCTGTAGATTTGTCTTAAATGGCCTTTATTATGTTGAGATATGTTCCCTCTATATCAACTTTGATGAGCATTTATAATGGATGTTGAATGTTGTCAAATGCTTTTTCTGCATCTATTCAGATGATCATGTGATTTTTAACCTTCCTTTTGTTAATGTGGTGTATTATCAATACGTTGATTGACTTGCAAATACTGAACCATCTTTTCATCCCTGGAATAAATCCCACTTGACAATAGTGTATGATCCTTTTTATATACTGTTGAATTTCATTTGCTAATATATTTTTTTATTTTTTTAATTAGTTTCTGCTTTATAACAAAGTGAATCAGTCATACATATACATCTGTTCCCACATCCCTTCCCTCATGCATCTCCCTCCCTCCCACCCTCCCCATCCCACCCCTCCAGGCGGTCACAAAGCACCGAGCTGATCTCCCTGTGCTCTGTGGCTGCTTCCCACTATCTATCTACCTTACGTTTGGTAGTGTATATAAGTCCATGCCTCTCTTTCGCTTTGTCACAGCTTACCCTTCCCCCTCCCCATATCCTCAAGTCCATTCTCAAGTAGGTCTGTGTCTTTATTCCCGTTTTGCCCCTAGGTCCTTCATGACTTTTTTTTTTTTTTAATTCCGTATATATGTGTTAGCATACGGTATTTGTCTTTCTCTTTCTGACTTACTTCACTCTGTATGACAGACTCTAGGTCTATCCACCTCATTACAAATAGCTCAGTTTCGTTTCTTTTTATGGCTGAGTAATATTCCATTGTATATATGTGCCACATCTTCTTTATCCATTCATCCGATGATGGACACTTAGGTTGTTTCCAGCTCCAGGCTATTGTGAATAGAGCTGCAATGAATATTTTGGTACATGTCTCTTTTGGAATTATGGTTTTCTCAGGGTATATGCCTAGTAGTGGGATTGCTGGGTCATATGGTAGTTCTATTTTTAGTTTTTTAAGGAACCTCCATACTGTTCTCCATAGTGGCTGTACCAATTCACATTCCCACCAGCAGTGCAAGAGTGTTCCCTTTTTTCCACACCCTCTCCAGCATTTATTGTTTCTAGATTTCTTGATGATGGCCATTCTGACTGTTGTGAGATGATTTCTCATTGTAGTTTTGATTTGCATTTCTCTAATAATTAATGATGTTGAGCATTCTTTCATGTGTTAGTTGGCAGTCTGTATATCTTCTTTGGAGGAATGCCTATTTAAGTCTTCTGCCCATTTTTGGATTGGGTTGTTTGTTTTTTTGCTATTGAGCTGCATGAGCTGTTTATAAATTTTGGAGATTAATCCTTTGTCAGTTGCTTCATTTGCAAATATTTTCTCCCATTCTGAGGGTTGTCTTTTGGTCTTGTTTATGGTTTCCTTTGCTGTGCAAAAGCTTTGAAGTTTCATTAGGTCCCACTTGTTTATCTTTGTTTTTATTTCCATTTCTCTAGGAGGTGGGTCCAAAAGGATCTTGCTGTGATTTATGTCATAGAGTGTTCTACCTATGTTTTCCTCTATGAGTTTGATAGTTTCTGGCCTTACATTTAAGTCTTTAATCCATTTTGAGCTTATTTTTGTGTATGGTGTTAGGGAATGATCTAATCTCAAACTTTTACATGTCCCTGTCCAGTTTTCCCAGCACCACTTATTGAAGAGGCTGTCCTTTCTCCACTGTACATTCCTGCCTCCTTTATCAAAGATAAGTTGGCCATATGTGCGTGGGTTTATCTCTGGGCTTTCTATCCTGATCCACTGATCTATCTTTCTGTTTTTATGCCAGTACCACACTGTCTTAATTACTGTAGCTTTGTAGTATAGTCTGAAGTCAGGGAGCCTGATTCCTCCAGCTCCGTTTTTCGTTCTCAAGATTGCTTTGGCTATTCGGGGTCTTTTGTTTTTCCAAACAAATTTTGAAATTTTTTGTTCTGGTTCTGTGAAAACTGCCAGTGGTAGTTTGATAGGGATTGCATTGAATCTGTAGATTGCTTTGGGTAGTAGAGTCATTTTCACAATATTGATTCTTCCAATCCAGGAGCATGGTATATCTCTCCATCTATTTGTATCATCTTTAATTTCTTTCATCAGTGTCTTATAAATTTCTGCATACAGGTCTTTTGTCTCCTTAGGTAGGTTTATTCCTAGATATTTTATTGTTTTTGTTGCAATGGTAAATGGGAGTGTTTTCTTGATTTCATTTTCAGATTTTTCATCATTAGTGTACAGGAATGCCAGAGATTTCTGTACATTAATTTTGTATCCTGCTACTTTACCAAATTCATTGATTAGCTCTAGTAGTTTTTCGGTAGCATCTTTAGGATTCTCGATGTATAGTATCATGTCATCTGCAAACAGTGACAGCTTTACTTCTTCTTTTCCAATTTGGATTCCTTTTATTTCCTTTTCTTCTCTGATTGCTGTGGCTAAAACTTCCAAAACTATGTTGAATAAGAGTGGTGAGAGTGGGCAGCCTTGTCTTCTTCCTGATCTTAGTGGGAATGGTTTCAGTTTTTCACCATTGAGGACAATGTTGGCTGTGGGTTTGTCATATATGGCCTTTATGATGTTGAGGAAAGTTCCCTCTATGCCTACTTTCTGCAGGGTTTTTATCATAAATGGGTGTTGAATTTTGTCGAAAGCTTTCTCTGCATCTATTGAGATGATCATATGGTTTTTCTCCTTCAACTTGTTAATATGGTGTATCACATTGATTGATTTGCGTATATTGAAGAATCCTTGCATTCCTGGAATAAACCCCACTTGATCATGGTGGATGATCCTTTTAATGTGCTGTTGGATTCTGTTTGCTAGTATTTTGTTGAGGATTTTTGCATCTATGTTCATCAGTGATATTGGCCTGTAGTTTTCTTTCTTTGTGACATCCTTGCCTGGTTTTGGTATCAAGGTGATGGTGGCCTCGTAGAATGAGTTTGGGAGTGTTCCTTCCTCTGATATTGTTTGGAAGAGTTTGAGAAGGATGGGTGTTAGCTCTTCTCTAAATGTTTCATAGAATTCGCCTGTGAAGCCATCTGGTCCTGGACTTTTGTTTGATGGAAGATTTTTAATCACAGTTTCAATTTCAGTGCTTGTGATTGGTCTATTCATATTTTCTATTTCTTCCTGAGTCAGTCTTGGCAGGTTGTGCATTTCTAAGAATTTGTCCATCTCTTCCAGGTTGTCCATTTTATGGGCAGAGAGTTGCTTGTAGTAATCTCTCATGATCTTTTGTATTTCTGCAGTGTCAGTTGTTACTTCTCCTTTTTCATTTCTAATTCTATTGATTTGAGTCTTCTCCCTTCTTTTCTTGATGAGTCTGGCTAATGGTTTGTCAATTTTGTTTATCTTCTCAAAGAACCAGCTTTTAGTTTTATTGATCTTTGCTATCGTTTCCTTCATTGCTTTTTCATTTATTTCTGATCTGATTTTTATGATTTCTTTCCTTCTGCTAACTTTGGGGTGTTTTTGTTCTTCTTTCTCTAATTGCTTTAGGTGAAAGGTTAGGTTGTTTATTCGAGGTGTTTCCTGTTTCTTAAGGTGGGATTGTATTGCTATAAACTTCCCTCTTAGAACTGATTTTGCTGCATCCCATAGGTTTTGGGTCGTCGTGTCTCCATTGTCATTTGTTTCTAGGTATTTTTTAATTTCCTCTTTGATTTCTTCAGTGATCACTTCGTTATTAAGTAGTGTATTGTTTAGCCTCCATGTGTTTGTATTTTTTACAGCTCTTTTCCTGTAATTGATATCTAGTCTCATAGCATTGTGGTCAGAAAAGACACTTGATACAATTTCAATTTTCTTAAATTTACCAAGGCTTGATTTGTGACCCAAGATATGATCTATCCTGGAGAATGTTCCATGAGCACTTGAGAAAAATGTGTATTCTGTTGTTTTTGGATGGAATGTCCTATAAATATCAATTAAGTCCATCTTGTTTAATGTATCATTTAAAGCTTGTGTTTCCTTATTTATTTTCATTTTGGAAGATCTGTCCATTGGTGAAAGTGGGGTGTTAAAGTCCCCTACTATGATTGTGTTACTGTCGATTTCTCCTTTTATGGCTGTTAGTATTTGCTTATGTATTGAGGTGCTCCTATGTTGGGTGCATAAATATTTACAATTGTTATATCTTCTTCTTGGATCGATCCCTTGATCATTAGGTAGTGTCCTTCTTTGTCTCTTCTAGTAGTCTTTATTTTAAAGTCTATTTTGTCTGATATGAGAATTGCT
Source organism: Mesoplodon bidens (assembly GCF_964165515.1). NCBI lineage: Eukaryota > Metazoa > Chordata > Mammalia > Artiodactyla > Ziphiidae > Mesoplodon > Mesoplodon bidens. Next base: position 126,185,387 of record NC_138176.1, on the reverse strand, counting down.
ACTCCAGCTTTCTTTTGGTTTCCATTTGCATGGAATATCTTTTTCCATCCCCTTACTTTCAGTCTGTATGTGTCTCTAGGTCTGAAGTGGGTCTCTTGTAGACAGCATATAGATGGGTCTTGTTTTTGTATCCATTCAGCCAATCTGTGTCTTTTGGTGGGAGCATTTAGTCCATTTACATTTAAGGTAACTGTCGATATGTATGTTCCTATTCCCATTTTCTTAATTGTTTTGGGTTCGTTATTGTAGGTCTTTTCCTTCTGTTGTGTTTCTTGCCTAGAGAAGTTCCTTTAGCATTTGTTGTAAAGCTGGTTTGGTGGTGCTGAACTCTCTCAGCTTTTGCTTGTCTGTAAACGTTTTAATTTCTCCATCAAATCTGAATGAGATCCTTGCTGGGTAGAGTAATCTTGGTTTCAGGTTTTTCTCCTTCATCACTTTAATTATGTCCTGCCACTCCCTTCTGGCTTGTAGAGTTTCTGCTGATAGATCAGCTGTTATCCTGATGGGGATTCCCTTGTGTGTTATTTGTTGTTTTTGCCTTGCTGCTTTTAATATGATTTCTTTGTGTTTAATTTTTGACAGTTTGATTAATATGTGTCTTGGCGTATTTCTCCTTGGATTTATTCTGTATGGGACTCTCTGTGCTTCCTGGAATTGATTAACTATTTCCTTTCCCATATTAGGGAAGTTTTCAACTATAATCTCTTCAAATATTTTCTCAGTCCCTTTCTTTTTCTCTTCTTCTTCTGGAACCCCTATAATTCGATGTTGGTGCATTTATTGTTGTCCCAGAGGTCTCTGAGACTGTCCTCAGTTCTTTTCATTCTTTTTTCTTTATTTTGCTCTGCAGCAGTTATTTCCACTATTTTATCTTCCACCTCACTTATCCGTTCTTCTGCCTCAGTTATTCTGCTATTGATCCCATCTAGAGTATTTTTTATTTCATTTATTGTGTTTTTAATCGATGCTTGATTCATCTTTAGTTCTTCTAGGTCCTTGTTAACTGTTTCTTGCATTTTGTCTATTCTATTTCCAAGATTTTGGATCTGGGAAATAGAATCTTGGATCATCTTTACCATCATTATTCTGAATTCTTTTTCAGGTAGACTGCCTATTACATCTTCATTTGTTAGGTCTGGTGGGTTTTTATCTTGTTCCTTCTCCTGCTGTGTGTTTTTCTGTCTTCTCATTTTGCTTATGTTACTGTGTTTGGGGTCTCCTTTTTGCAGGCTGCAGGTTCGTAGTTCCCGTTGTTTTTGGTGTCTGTCCCCAGTGGCTAAGGTTGGTTTAGTGGGTTGTGTAGGCTTCCTGGTGGAAGGTACTAGTGCCTGTGTTCTGGTGAATGAGGCTGGATCTTGTCTTTCTGGTGGGCAGGTCCACGTCTGGTGGTGTGTTTTGGGGTGTCTGCGGACTTTTTATGATTTTAGGCCACCTCTCTGCTAATGGGTGGCGTTGTGTTCCTGTCTTGCTAGTTGTTTGGCATAGGCTGTCCAGCACTGTAGCTTGCTGGTCGTTGAGTGAAGCTGGGTGCTGCTGTTGAGATGGAGATCTCTGGAAGATTTTCGCCGTTTGATATTATGTGGAGCTGGGAGGTCTCTTGTGGACCAGTGTCCTGAAGTTGGCTCTCCCACCTCAGAGGCACAGCACTGACTCCTGGCTCCTCAATTTGGGATGATTTGTTGTCTATTCATGTATTCCACAGATGCAGGGTACATCAAGTTGATTGTGGAGCTTTAATCCGCTGCTTCTGAGGCTGCTGGGAGAGGTTTCCCTTTCTCTTCTTTGTTCTCACAGCTCCTGGGTCTCAGCTTTGGATTTGGCCCCTCTTCTGCGTGTAGGTCGCCGGAGGGCGTCTGTTCTTCGCTCAGACAGGACAGGGTTAAAGGAGCAGCCTCTTCGGGGACTCTGGCTCACTCAGGCCGGGCGGGAGGGAGGGGCACGGAGTGCGGGGCGAGCCTGCAGCAGCAGAGGTCGGCGTGACGTTGCACCAGCCCGAGGCGCGCCGTGCGTTCTCCCAGGGAAGCCGCCCCTGGATCCCGGGACCCTGGCAGTGGCGGGCTGCACAGGCTCCCGGAAGGGCGGTGTTGACAGTGACCTGCGCTCGCACACAGGCCCCTTGGCGGCGGCAGCAGCAGCCCCAGCGTCCCACGCCCGTCACTGGGCTCCGCGCTTTCAGTCGTGACTCGTGCCCGTCTGTGGAGCCCCTTTAAGCAGCGCTCTTAATCCCCTCTCCTCGCGCACCAGGAAACCAAGAGGGAAGAAAAAGTCTCTTGCCTCTTCGGCAGCTCCAGGGTTTTCCCGGACTCCCTGCCGGCTAGCTGTGGCACATTAGCCCCCTTCAGGCTGAGTTCTCGCCGCCAGCCCCAGTCCTTTCCCTGCGCTCTGACCGAAGCCCGAGCCTCAGCTTCCAGCGCCGCCCGCCCTGGCGGGCGAGCAGACAAGCCTCTCGGGCGGGTGAGTCCCGCTCGGCACCGATCCTCTGTGCGGGAATCTCTCCGCTTTGCCCTACCCAGGTATGTGGGGAGTTTCTTGCCTTTTGGGAGGTCTGGGGTCTTCTGCCAGCATTCAGTAGGTGTTCTGTAGGAGTTGTTCCACGTGTAGCTGTATTTCTGGTGTATCCGTGGTGAGGAAGGTGATCTCCGCGTCTTACTCTTCCACCATCTTACCCGGAACTCATTTGCTAATATTTTGTTAAGGATTTTTGCATCTATATTCATCAGATATACTGGCCTGTAATTTTCTTTTTGTGTAGTGTTTTTGTCTGGTTTTGGTATCAGGGTAATGGTGGTCTTGCTTACATATGTGCTTTAAAGAAGGGAAACCTTCATTATTAAAGAATTTTCATAGCTTTCAATAAATTGTGATGGTCCCAAATGTGTATGGTAAACAGAACAATGTTCCCCAATGATATCTGTGTTTTAATCTCCAGAAACTATGAATATATTATGTTCCATGGCAAAAGGGACTTTGTAGATGTGGTTAAAGAACCTGAAATAGGAAGTCTGTCCTGGATTATTTGGGTGGGTCCAGATGCTAAACTATAGGCTGTGAAGATAGAGGAAGAGTCCAGGAGCCAAGGAATGCAGGAGGCCTCTAGAAGCTAAAAAAGGTAAGGAAATAGATTCTCCCTACAGCCTCCAGAAGGAATACAGCCTTGATCTTAGGACTTCTGATCACCAGAGCTGTAAGAAAATAAATTTGTGTGCTTTAATCACTAAGTTGGAGGCAACTGTTATAGCAGCAACAGGAAATAATACAAAGTTTATATGGTCTTAAATATTTGCCAAACTATTTTGGATACAGAGGTTTTATCACAGTGTCCCATGATATAATATTCTGAGGAATGATCTCTGGGAAACGCTGCTTTAGCATGACCCATATGCAGCAGAGCTGGTGGTTAAGAGCATAGGTTCTGGAGCCAGTCTAACTGGGTCCAAATCCTGGCTCTGCTACTTGCCAACTGATTCATTTAACCTCTCCTGGATGCTTCAGATTCCTTGTTTGTAAAATGGGGATAATGATAGTACCTACTTCAAAAAGTTATTACAGAAATGAAAAGAGTTAATGTGTATTAAGAGCTTAGAACAGTGGGTACCACAATGTAAAGACCATTTGCTTGCTTACAAAAGATTATGACACCACAGGAAGTTACTGAGGGATTAGGTAGAAAAGTAAATTTCATCTAGCTATACTCTCATATTAGATAAGTATATAAGTCAAAGACTTGTTTTTGAGAGAATAATAGACTCATATGGTAATAGGGCTTTAGGGATAGTTATACAGTTCCATAATAATTGGAGACAGAAAAAAAAGAATTATTCTTAAGACCTGAATCTGAAAAAAATTTTTTACTGACTTCATCAGTTCATATTATCCACAGACCCCCAGAAGCAAACTCTCATTTTAAGAAACAGCCCTACCTTTGCCTACTTACATTACCAGTTAAATCTAAATCTCATATAACTACTCTCTTCCCCCTTATCACTTCAATTAACTAGAAATTGCTTTATGTCAATTAATATTATCACTTCATCTGTTCTATGTTCCCATAGTAGATCATTTTAATACAATGCCACTTTATTCATTCAAATTCAATAAATATTTAAATTTTTAATGGATATCAAACACATTGGTACATGCTTGGGACAAAAAATCAGTACACTTGGTCCTTCATCTCTTTTAGATTTTAAACTATATTAGAAAGACTTTAGTGAAAGGAAAATTATCAAACATTTGTCTTAAATTCATAAATCCTACTGAAAACTCAAAATGCTCTAATATATATCAAATCCTGGAACACTCAGATCTAGAAAAACCTGTTCTAAAATAATGACATTACTGACTTTAACATAAGGCTCTCCACTTTCTCGTTCTTATTTTTTATGCCGTAAATACTTATTGAAAGAAAGGACAAAGCAATTAGCACAGCTACTGGAACATAGTAATTCTTCTCCTTCTTTTCTTACTCTTCCTTATTCTCCTCCTCTTCCTTTTCTTTTCACTTTTTTTCTTTTTATCTTCAAGTTATTATAATTATTGTTTATATATTCCATCATTACTATCATCATCACCATCATAATTATAATCCTCATTAATCATCACCTAATATCACCTCTATAATAGCAGGGAATTGCCAACAGCAGCTAGTATCTGGATGGAAGGTCAGCAGAAAAAGCTGAAGGAGCATTGGTAAAAGTGATTCAGAAGACTTTAGGGAAGGGACATCCAGGACGCTTTTCAATCACCTCACTTTTTTTTCCAATTTTTTATGTGGCAAATATGTATAGCATAAAATTTGCTATTGTTAGGGAGGAAGACATTTTCCTCTACCCTTCTAGGTTCTTCTGGTTGGTCTAAGAATTAAGTTGACTTGAAACAAAGTAACAGGAGAAAATCAAACAAAGTTTAATATCATGTATACATGGGCAAGACCCAGAAAAACAGAGTAACTCACCAAAATGGCTGAAACTCTCACCTTAAATACCATCTTCAACATCCAAAAGAGGATGTTGGGGGTAGTGGCTTAGGACCTCAAAGGGGAGGAAGGCAACTGACATGGATATGGAAAAGCATGTGTTTGATAAACAAATGTTTGCTGGGCCTGCAGAGACAATGGGATACAGAGAGGAATTTTAACACAGAGACTTTGCTAGGTTCCTCCCTGTATGCATACTTAGTTCATACTATGGTTATGTGTGGTGATAGCTCTCTCCCTGAAACAGGTCTTCCATCTACATTCTTTAGGCAGTTAGAGGAAGGTCAAAGTGTCTTCCTGAGTCTTTCGGGTCTTAATTGTTTTCAGCTCAAAAAATCACATGCCAAGGAGCCATTTAGAGGTGGCAAGACATTTGGGGTGGCAAGTTTTGTTCCCCTGAACTATCTTTATCATTTTTAGGTGTACAGTTCAGTGGTATTAAATACGTTCATATTGTTGTGTAAGCATCACCAACATCCATCTCCAGAACTCTTTCATCTTGCAAAATTGAAATTTTGTGCCCATTAAATAATCACTCACCATGACCCCTTTCCCTTGGTCCCTGGCAATCTCCACTGTGCTTTATATATATTTTTAATCTCCCCTTTCCCACAAGCCCCAGCCTCTTGTAATCAACCTTCTATGCTGTTATTATAAGTTTTTTTTATTTTTATTTTTTTTAGATTTCATATGTAAGTGATATCATGCAATATTTGTCTTTCTGTGTCTAGGCTATTTCACTTAGTATAATGTTTTCAAGATTCACCCATGTCTCAAATATGTGCATATATATGTGCATGTATATATATATATATATATATATATATATATATATATATATATAATATAAATTATAAATATATTTCTTAAACATATACATATATACATACATACATACACACAAAACACAGATACACAGCTCCAGAACTAAACCTAATAGTTAATTTCAAACAAAAAAAATGACTTTAGCTAATCATATCTATTGAATAGAATATCTAGAAATATTTCTATTGGAATTGATATCTATAGCTTAACCTAGAAGTAAACTCTACTTATTTGATTTGAGAATTGCTGGGTACAAGGGAAAAGGAAAAAATCAATAGTTTCTTACTAAGGGGCAAAAGACAAACCCACAATCCTGATTTGAGCAAGAATTGGATCTGATGATGATGAACAGATCCCTTTTAAATGCTGTGTCAAAAGTAAAAGGTAAGGTACCTGCCAGAAGACTAAGTATGAGCTATGGAGATCATAGTTATGAAGACAACTGTAGAATTGGTGCACCCTAAGTTCCTCCACTTTTTCCTTTTAAAAAAGTTATTGTCTACTCATGCAGTATGCTCAGTTATATGGAGTATATGTGGAGTCCAATGCTAGGTTACTGAGCAATGGCCATTTATCATCGTCCAGCAATATTTATTCATTTATTATATATTTACTTCTCAGCTGCTATATGACAAACCATTTACTATGCACTGGGAATATAAAATGGACAAAATGTTTCCCTATTCTGGGAAGTTCACATGCTGACAAATAAGATAAAGCAATTATAAAAAGTATTACAGCAGAAATTGGTGGAAAAAATGTAGAAACCCAAGGAAGAAGAAAGCAAGGGCAAAAAAAGGTACAAGGGGTCAGAGAAATGCCATGTTGGACAGGTCTTTAAGGACACAGACAATTTCATAAGACTTCGGAAATGTCCCTCATTTTTCCTCTGCTTAATGGATAGGAATAAGCCTTCCTGTCCATAGGAGACTGGAAAGGAAGAATATCTTATCAAAGTTGAGCCAATTATCTTCTCTCTGTTGCCTCTCAAGAATTTAAACTGAAAGATATAGAAATGACACTGGCAACAGGATCAAACTCACCATGAAGGGCCAGAATGAATTTCCAGGAAGCTCTACCCCTGAAATCCCCTTATTGTTGCCCTTTGTGAAGACTTCTTGTCAATTATGTCAGAATTTCCCTCTACTTCGTGACATCAGAAACCTGAAAATTAACTTTCTTTTATTAGAGATTTTGGATCCTTTCAATCAAACAAGGAGGGCAAAGTTAATTCAAGCAGAATGATATATGATAAAGCAACTTATATTTGTACTGTTAAATTAATTAAACAAGGAGACCATTAGACTGAGGTGGCTCTAAGCTGTGGTGGTCTATGTAAGCAAACCAAAACCTAAGCCTGAAAATGCCTCAAAGTTACAAAACTGAAACCTAAGGACAATCAACAACAAACAGCCCACTACACTTTAAGCTATAGCCAATCAATAATTTCTTTACTTTGCTTCAGAATTTTCTCTGTAAAAGTCTCTCCCCAAGCTCCTGTTGGTGGTGCACTCCCAGCCACTTCTGGTTTGGTGTTGCCCAACTTGAACTGATTTTTGCTCAAATAAACTCCTAAAATTTTAATATGCCTCAGTTTATCTTTCAATAATTCATACCAAAACATTATATACAATACACACATATACACATCATGTGTTTATGTATATGACTGCCAACAACATGGGATAAATATAAAACAAAACATTTCTGTATTGCAAAGAAAACTCTGTGGTTTTATTTTTCTCTCTCTTTCTCTTTGTTTTCTTTTTACTTTTCCCCTTTGGAAATGTATGTTGTTGAGTTATCCATTTAAGCTTAGCTTATTGTCTAAGCACCAACAGCTTTAAATTCAGTATTTTGAGAGTCTCATTTAAAGTCTAATTTTTCTTTTCATAATTATATTCATTTTTTAAAATGCAAACACATAATAAAATTATCACCAATGTTCCCTAAACATTTTCAAAAATTTTGATGCTTGCAATGTAACTTTGATTAATAAAAATGATTGTTTATCAAAAGTGGTCATATTAAATAAAAAGAGAAACAGAAAGTAACCCAAGATTTAGCCATGAGTGTAGCTGTAAAGGAAAAGGGTGGGCAGGAGAGAGAAACGATGCTTTTGTGTGTGATTTTTTACTCATTTCTTTAGTACCATAATAACAGAATTAAGGCTATATCAATGAATATGTTCATTCAAAAATATATTGAACATTACCAATTTTGAAAATTATTAAGAAGGATTCAATAATAGATTCTAATGTAGCAGCCTTTAAAAACTTACTATCGTGTGGAGGAACTATCAAGCATGCTTAAATTTCTCATTAGCTAATTTTAACACAAGTCTAAAAATACTAAGGGCCATACTGGCATAAAGACAGATATAGACCAACAAAACAGAATAGGGAGTTCAGAAATAACCCCACACAAATCTAGTTAAATGATCTTCTATAAGGTTATCAAGACGACAAAATGGGGAAGGATGGTCTCTTGAACAAATAGTGCTTGGAAAATTGGATATCTATATGCAAAAGAATGAAATTGGACCCTCATCATGTGCTATACACAAAAAGCCCACACAAATGGATTAAAGATTTAAACTTAAGACCTGAAACTATAAAACTCCTAGAAGAAAACAGAGAGAAAGCTTTATAACATTGGCCTTGGTAATGATTTCTTGGATATGACACCAAAAGCACAGTCAACAAAAGTAAAAAAAATAAAAAAAGAAGAAGAAAATTGGATTGTATTTAACTAAAAATCTTCTGCACAGCAAAGGAAGCAATCAACAGAGTGAAAAGGCAATCTACAGAATGCGAAAAAATATTTGCAAATCATAATCTAAAAAGGAGTTAATGTCCAAAACGTATAAGGAATTCATACAACTCAATAGCAAAAAAACAACCCAACTGAAAAATGGGTAAAACATTTGAGCAGACATTTTTCCAAAGAAGACATACAAGCAGGCAACAGGTGTATGAAAAGATGTTCAACATAACTACTGATCAGGGAAGTGCAAATCAAAACAATGAGATATCATGTCACACCTGTTAGGATAGGATAGGCATTATCAGAACAGGAAAAAAAACAAAACAAAAACAAACAAACCAAAAAAAAAACAGAAAATACCAAGTGTTGGTAAGGATGTTCACTGTTAGTGGGACATAGTTGCAGCTATGGAAAAGAGCATGGAGTTTCCTCAAAACATTAAAAATAAAACTACCGTATTATTCAGCAATCCCACTTTTAGGAATTTATCAAAAAGAGCTGAAATCAGAATCTCAAAAAGATATTTACACTCCCATGTTCACTGCAGCATCATTCACAATAGGTAAGAAGTGGAAACAGTCTAAATGTCCAACAACAGATTAATGGATAAAGAAAATGTTGTTTTATACATGTGCTCACCAATACACACACACACACCATAATTTTATTCAGCCTTAAAAAAGAAGGATATCTTGTCATATGCAACAATATGGATGAACCTTGAGGATGTTAGGCTAAGTGAAATAATCCAGTCAGAGAAGGACAAATACTGCATGATTCCAATTATATGAGGTCTCTAAAGTAGTCAAACTCATGGAAGCAGAAAGTATGATAGAACAATCGTTGCTAGGGACTGAGGGGAGGGGAAAATGGGAAGTTGCTGTTCAACAGGTATAGAGTTAACATCATGAAAGACGAAAAAGTTCTCAAGACCTACTGCACAACAATGTGCATATAATAAACAATACTGAGCTCTTAAAAATTTGTTCAGAGGGTGGGCTTCCCTGGTGGCGCTGTGGTTGGGAGTTCGCCTGCCAATGTAGGGGATGCGGGTTCGTGCCCCGGTCCAGGAAGATCCCACATGCCGCGGAGCGGCTGGGCCCATTACCCATGGCCGCTGAGCCTGCTCATCCGGAGCCTGTGCTCCTCACCAGGAGAGGCCACAACAGTGAGAGGCCCGCGTACCACATTAAAAAAAAAAAAATTGTTCAGAGGGTAAATATCATGTTACATGTTTTTTATAACAGTAATTTTTTTTTTTTTTTTTTTTTTTTTTGCGGTACGCGGGCCTCTCACTGTTGTGGCCTCTCCCGATGCGGAGCACAGGCTCCGGACATGCAGGCTCAGTGGCCATGGCTCACGGGTCCAGTTGCTCCACGGCATGTGGGATCTTCCCGGACTGGGGCACGAACCCGTGTCCCCTGCATCGGCAGGCAGACTCTCAACCACTGCGCCACCAGGGAAGCCCTATAAGAGTAAAAAATTTTTAAAGGGTCAAATGAAATGGCAAATACATGATATCTGAATTCAGCAGAGGAAAAGATTACTATGAGTCAAGTTTATGAGAAAAAGCTTCAAGAAAGAGACTGAGTAAGTCACAAGCCATGAAAGACAGGTGAGATTTAGATGCTTGGAGATTATTTATAAACTTGGTCCAGGCCAAAGGAAGAGCACAAACAATAACATGGAAGAACTGGGATTAGAGCATCCAGGAAATAGTTTATTTGGACTTCAGCAAAATGTGTGAGAGAAAGACAAGTAGGGGAAATGAAAAGAAGCATCAGAATAACCAGTTTCTGATTACAGAATATCTTGGAAAGCAGGCGAAACAATGCAGATTTCACATTTCTATATAATATAAGAAATGAACATTCTAAACCTTTAATGTATATGAAATGATAGGAATAAAATTTAAAACCCTCAGGATATTATTCTTGCAGTTCATAGAAACATTGGCAATGGCAGGCCTTTAAAAGGCAAAAAATTACATATATTCATAACATTTAAAATTTTTCTTATTTCTTATAGATTCATTTAAGATATTAATAATTATAAATCTCAAATATTTACTGTACTCTTAGGTGTTCTAGGTGCTAAGAAAATATGAAAGGAACAAAAACTACTGCCTTTGCCTTAAACAACTCATCTAGTTAAGAATACAAACCTAAGTCATGCAAAGCAATTAGAATATGACCAAATAATTCACGTAAGAATCATATTAACTTGGTAGTTGTGTCTTTCTAGAAACTTGTGCATTTTATCTAAGTTTTCTTATTGTTGGCATAAAGTTGCTCCTAGTATTATAATTAGTTTAATTTTTATAGGGTCAGTACTAACTTCTCTGCTTTCACTCTTGGTTTTGGTATTTGTATAACTTTACTAAAAAACACTGTGCATTCAGAATGGGTGAACTTCATGGTATATGTAAATTATATCTTGTAAAACAGCAAAAAAGAAGAAATTTATCTGTATAAAAAAAAAGAATCAAATTAACATGTAGTTTCAGTGAAGGGAAAAATCAGTGGGGGCTGGCTTACTGTAGGTTAGAGAGCCAGTGTAGACTAGTGATTAAGGAAACGTACTCTGGAATTAGAATGAATTGTGTTCAGATCCCGGCTATGGAAATAACTGAGTGATCTTCGGCAAGTAACTTAACTGAAGGAGATGTTTCTTCCTCTATAAAATTGGGAGGATTCTAGGAAAATATAAGTGAAGCCCTAAAGCTGTACCTAGTACACAGTAGGAACTCAACATATAGTAATTTCTTCCCCTTACCTGCCCTTCTTAAGGATAAATGAGAAAAATCGGAAAATATACTATATATTTTGGCTAAAATAAATGAATTTTAACAATTTTTAAAAAGAAACACAGATAAACAATATAATGGAAAACATCACCTGTAATTCTACCTCACAAAATAAACAAATTTAGATTTTTGTTCCCTGTGTGGGAGAGAGAGAGAGAGGAAAAAAAAAAAGAGAGAAAGATCCTAATTTATCACGTGATAATATAAGGATTGTTTTTCCACATATTAATAAACATATTACAGTTGTACTTTTTAATTTTTTTAACATCTTTATTGGAGTATAATTGCTTTACAATGTTGTGTTAGTTGCTGCTGTATAACAAAGTGAATCAGCTATACGTATACATATATCCCCATAAACCCTCCCTCTTGCATCTGCCTCCCACCCTCCTTATCCCACCCCTCAAGGTGGTCACAAAGCATGGAACTGATCTCCATGTGCTATGCGGCTGCCTCCCACTAGCTATCTATTTTATATTAGGTAGTGTATATATATATGTCCATGTCACACTCTCACTTCGTCCCAGCTTACCCTTCCCCCACATCCTCAAGTCCATTTTCTACAACTGTGTCTTCATTCCTGTCCAGCCCCTAGGTTCTTCAGAAGCTTTTTTTTTTTAGACTCCATATATATGTGTTAGCATTTGGTATTTGTTTTTCTCTTTCTGACTTACTTCACTCTGTAGGACAGACTCTAGGTCCATCCACCTCACTACAAATAAATCAATTTCGTTTCTTTTTATGGATGAGTAATATTCCATTGTATATATGTGACACATCCTCTTTATCCATTTATCTGTCAATGGACACTTAGGTAACTTCCATGTCCTGGCTATTGTAAACAGAGGTGCAATGAACATTGTGGTACATGAGTCTTTTTGAATTATGGTTTTCTCAGGGTATATGCCCAGTAGTGGGATTGCTGGATGTACGGTAGTTCTATTTTTAGTTTTTTAAGGAACCTCCATACTGTTCTCCCTAGTGGCTGTATCAATTTACATTTCCACCAACAGTGCAAGAGGTTTCCCTTTGCTCCACACCCTCTCCAGCATTTATTGTCTATAGATATTTGATGATGGCCATTAAGACGTGTGAGTTGATACCTCATTGTAGTTTTGATTTGCATTTCTCTAATGATTAGGGATATTGAGCATCCTTTCATGTGTTTGGTGGCAATCTGTATATCTTCTTTGGAGAAATGTCTGTTTAGGTCTTCTGCCCATTTTTGGACTGGGTTGTTTTTTTCTTGATATTGAGCTGCATGAGCTGTTTGTATATTTTAGAGATTAATCCATTGGCAGTTGCTTCATTTACAAATATTTTCTCCCATACTGAGGGTTGGCTTTTCATCTTGTTTATGGCTTCTTTGCTGTGCAAAATCTTTTAAGTTTCATTAGGTCCCATTTGTTTATTTTTGTTTTTATTTCCATTTCTCTAGGAGGTGGGTCAAAAAGGATCTTGCTGTGATTTATGTCATAGAGTGTTCTGCCTATGTTTTCCTCTAAGAGTTTGATAGTGTCTGGCCCTATATTTAGGTCTTTAATCCATTTTGAGTTTATTTTTGTGTATGGTATTAGGAAGTGTTCTAATTTCATTCTTTTACATGTAGCTGTCCAGTTTTCCCAGCACCATTTATTGAAGAGGCTGTCTTTTCTCCATTGTATGTTCTTGCCTCCTTTATCAAAGATAACTTGACCATATGTGCATGGGTTTACCTCTGGGCTTTCTATCCTGTTCCACTGATCTCTATTTCTGTTTTTGTGCCAGTACCATACTGTCTTCATTACTGTAGATTTGTAGTACACTCTGAAGTCCAGGAGCCTGATTCCTCCAGCTCTGTTTTTCTTTCTGAATATTGCTTTGGCTATTCGAGGTCTTTTGTGTTTCCATAAATATTGTGAAATTTCTTGTTCTAGTTCTGTGAAGAATACCATTAGTAGTTTGACAGGGATTGCATTGAATCTGTAGATTGCTTTGGGTAGTATAGTCATTTTCACAGTGTTGATTCTTCCAATCCAAGGACATGGTATATCTCTCCAACTGTTTGCATCATTTTTAATTTCATTCATCAGGATCTTATAGTATTCTGCATACAGGTCTTTTGTTTCCTTAGGTAGGTTTATTCCTAGGTATTTTATTCCTTTTGCTGCAATGGTAAATGGAGTGTTTCCTTAATTTCTATTTCAGAGTTTTCATCATTAGTGTATAGGAAATGCAAGAGATTTCTGTGCATTACTTTTGTATCTGGCTACTTTATCAAATTCATTGATTAGCTCTAGTAGTTTTCTGGTGGCAACTTTAGGATTCTCTATGTATAGTATCATGTCATCTGCAAACAGTGACAGCTTTACTTCTTTTCCAATTTGGATTCCTTTTATTTCCTTTTCTTCTCTGATTGCTGTGGCTAAAACTTCCAAACTATGTTGAATAAGAGTGGAGAGAGTGGGCAACCTTGTCTTATTCCTCATTTTAGAGGAAATGGTTTCAGTTTTTCAACATCGAGAACAATGTTGGCTGTGGGTTTGTCATATATGGCCTTTATTTTGTTGAGGTAAGCTCCTTTCTGTGCCTATTTTCTGGAGGGTTATAATAAATGGGTGTTGAATTTTGTCAAAAGCTGTTTCTGCATCTATTGAGATTATCAAATGGTTTTTATCCTTCAGTTTCTTAATATGGTGTATCACACTGATTGATTTGCTTATATTGATGAATCCTTGCATGCCTGGGATAAACCCTACTTTATCATGGTGTATGATCCTTTAAATGTGCTGTTGAATTCTCTTTGCTAGTATTTTGTTGAGGATTTTTGCATCTATTTTCCTCAGAGTTGTTGGCCTCTAGTTTTCTTTTGTTGTGACCTCTTTGTCTGGTTTTGGTATCAGGGTGATCGTGGCCTTGTAGAATGAGTTTGGGAGTGTTCCTTCCTCTGCTATATTTTGGAAGAGTTTGAGAAGGATAGGTGTTAGCTCTTCTCTAAATGTTTGATAGAATTCACCTGTGAAGCTATCTGGCCCTGAGCTTTAGTTTGTTGGAAGATTTTTAATCACATTTTCAATTTCAGTGCTTGTGATTGGTCTGTTTATATTTTCTATTTCTTCCTTGTTCATTCTCGGAAGGTTGTGCTTTTCTACACATATGGCCATCTCTTCCAGGTTGTCCATTTATTGGCATATAGTTTCTTGTAGTAATCTCTCATGATCCTTTGTATTTCTGCAGTGTCACTTTTTCTCCTTTTTCATTTCTGATTCTGGTGATTTGAGTCTTCTCCCTTTTTTTTCTTGATGTGTCTGGCTAATGGCTTATCAATTTTGTTTATCTTTTCAAAGAACAAGCTTTTAGTTTTATTGATATTTGCTGTTGTTTCCTTCATTTCTTTTTCACTTATTTCTGATCTCATCTTTATGATTTCTTTCCTTCTGCTAACTTTAGGTTGTTTTTGTTCTTCTATATCTAATTGCTTTAGGTATAAGATTAGGTTGTTTAATTGAGATTTTTCTTATTTCTTGAGGTGGGATTGTATTGCTATAAACTTCCCTCTTAGAACTGCTTTTGCTGCATCCCATAGGTTTTGGGTCGTCGAGTTTTCACTGTCATTTGTTTCTAGGTATTTTTGGATTTCCTCTTTGATTTCTTCAGTGATCTCTTGATAATTTAGTAACGTATTGTTTAGCATCCATGTGTGTGTATTTTTTAGAGTTTTTTTTTCCTGTAATTGATATCTAGTCTCATAGTCTTATAGTCTGAAAAGATACTTGATACGATTTCAATTTTCTTAACTTTACAAAAGCTTGATTTGTGACCCAAGATATGATCTATCCTGGAGAATGTTCCATGAGCACTTGAGAAAAATGTGTATTCTGTTGTTTTGGGATGGAATGTCCTATAAATATCAATTAAGTCCATCTTTTTTAATGTATCATTTAAAGCTTTTGTTACCTTATTTAATTTCATTTTGGATGATCTGTCCATTGGTGAAAGTGGGGTGTTAAAGTCCCCTACTATGACTGTGTTACTGTTCATTTCCCCTTTTATGGCTGTTAGCATTTGCCTTATGTATTGACGTGCTCCTATGTTGGGTGCATAGATATTAACAATTGTTATATCTTCTCCTTGGACTGATCCCATGATCATTATACAGTGTCCTTCTTTGTCTCTTGTAATAGTCTTTATCTTAAAGTCTATTTTGTCTGATATAAGAATTGCTACTCCAGCTTTCTTTTGATTTCCATTTGCTTGGAATATCTTTTTCCATCCCCTCACTTTCAGTCTGTATGTGCCCCTAGGTCTGAAGTGGGTCTCTTGTAGACAGCATACATATGGGTCTTGTTTTTGTATCCATTCAGCCAGTCTATGTCTTTTGGTTGGAGCATTTAATCCATTTACATTTAAGGTAATTATCACTATGTATGTTCCTATTACCATTTTTTTAATGTTTTGGGTTTGTTATTGTAGTTATTTTCCTTTTCTTGTGTTTCCTGCCTAGAGAAGTTCCTTTAGCAATTTTTGTAAAGCTGTCTTGGTGCTGCCCAATTCTCTTACCTTTTGCTTGTTTTTAAAGTTTTTAATTTCTCCATCAAATCTGAATGAGATCCTTCCTGGGTAGAGTAGTCTTGGTTGTAGGTTTTTCCCTTTCATCGCCTTAAATATTCCCTGCCACTCACTTGTGGCTTGCAGAGTTTCTGCTGAAAGATAAGCTGTTAACCTTATGGAGATTCCCTTGTATGTCATTTGTTGTTTTTCCCTTGCTGCTTGTAATATTTTTTCCTTGTATTTAATTTTTGATTGTTTGATTAATATGTCTTGGCGTGTTTCTCCTTGTATTTTTCCTGTATGGGACTTTCTGTGCTTCCTGCACTTGATTGACTATTTCCTTTCCCATATTAGGGAAGTTTCCAACTATAATCTCTTCAAATATTTTCTCAGTCCCTTTCTTTTTCTCAGACCCCTATAATTTGAATGTTGGTGCATTTAATGTTGTCCCAGAGGTCTCTGACACTGTCCTCAATTCTTTTCATTCTTTTTTCTTTATTCTGTTCTGTGGTAGTTTTTTCCACTCTTTTATCTTCCAGGTCACTTATCCATTCTTCTGCCTAAGTTATTCTGCCATTGATTCCTTCTAGAGAATTATTAATTTCATTTATTGTGTTCATCACTGTTTGTTTGCTCTTAAGTTCCTCTAGGTTCTTGTTAAACTTTTCATGTATTTTCTCCATTCTATTTCCAAGATTTTGGATCATTGTTATTATCATTACTCTGAATTCTTTTTCAGGTAGAGTGCCTATTTGCTCTTCATTTGTTTGGTCTGGTGGGTTTTTACTTTGCTCCTTCATCTGCTGCGTATTTCTCTGTCTTCTCATTTTGCTTAACTTACTGTTTTGGGTGTCTCCTTTTCACAGGCTGCAGGTTCATAGTTCCTGTTGTTTTTGGTGTCTGCCCCCAGTGGGTAAGTTAGGTTCAGTGGGTTGTGTAGGCTTCCTGGGGGATGGGACTGGTGCCTGTGTTCTGGTGGATGAGGCTGGATCTTGTCTTTCTGGTGGGCAGGACCACGTCCAATGGTGTGTTTGGGGGTATCTGTGACCTTATTATGATTTTAGGCAGCCTCTCTGCTAATGGTTGGGGTTGTGTCCCTGTCTTGCTAGTTGTTTGGCATAGTGTGTCCAGCACTGGAGCTTGCTGGTTGTTGAGTAGAGCTGGGTCTTAGCATTGAGATGGAGATCTCTGGGAGACCTTTCATCATTTGATATTATGTGGGGCTGGAAGGTCTCTGGTGATCCAATGTCCTGAACTCAGCTCTCCCACCTCAGAGGCTTAGGCTTGACACTCTGCCACAGCACAGAGACCCTATCAGCCACATGTCTGGAGGATGGCCAAGTCAGAAAGGAATCAGGTTCCTGGCCCTTGGATGGTGGCCAACTCAGGATTGGGTCTCCACAGCTCCAGAGTTGTATTATCTTTAATGACTGACAATTTGTCCATAAAAGTCAACATACATCCATTTAACAAGTATTCTGAGCACTCAAAATTGAACAGTTGACAAGATGAAATCCCTGCTAACATTTTCCAATAGTTTGTAATCATGTTTGTTTCTAATTATTTATTATTGTAAACCATACAGCGACAAATGTCTTTGTACATAAAGTTTTATGAACATCTCTGCTTTTTTCCTTAAGAAAACTTTCTGTAGACAAAAATAAAAATATAAACTTTGGAAAGATTCCTGAAACACAGTAAACCTGATTTCTAGACAAGCTGAACCAATTTTACTTTGACCAACAATATATGAAAGTGCCCAATTAATCATGTTCCTACTAGAGAATCTTTAATCAATTGTGTGTGTGTTTATAATATATTCATATTCCATTATCATCATTATTCAAAAAAATATCTAAGCTTATATAATTTTACTAAATGTGTCAGTCATGTTAAGCAGGCTAACATCCTGACATCAAAGGCCATGTCAACTATATGTGACCCAACACTACATCCCAGCAGAAAGAACCTGGCATGGACACCATACTGATAAGCTGGCCAGAAGATCTATAGGTGACAGGCATAACAGAATTTAGTCCAAAGCTTAGCCAATTCTTTGGAATCTGAAATTAGAAATACAGAGAGAACACATCAGTTTTCAAGAATGAAATTAAAGAGGTATGTAAAAAAAGACCATGAGGGTATAAAAAGTTATGCAAAAAACAATCCTATTTATGAAGTAAAACGTTTGAGCCAGCAGAACCTATAAAGTAAAAAAATAATAATAATAATATAGCAAGTACCTGTACGTAAGCAAGAACTGGATATGAGAAGAAAATTAAACAGACTTGCAAAGTAAACTAGAGATACTGTGAAAGACCAAGAGTGTCAAATGAGAGATACCAAGAAGAAAGCCCAACCAATCAAACTGATGGTAGAGCTGTTGTTAATTCTTCTTCCTGTTCACTGGCCCAGTGCAGAGCTGGAGTCCTAATAGTGGAGGTAAACAGAATGCACCAAAGAAGTGTCAGGATGTGACTATGATAGCACTAGAAACACTGGTGAAAGCAGAGAGAACTCCTGTACAGAGACAAACACATGAAAACACTTAGCTTATCCCTGGAGCAAAACTGCAGTTTGCACCCTTTCCATTACCCTATGCTTTGAAGTTACCTGAACATCCCTACTCCTTGAAATTCAAAATGAACTAAAATGATAATGCTTTGCTGTTTATAAAATATTTTCTCTTAGAGTACCTCATCTAAATTCCCCAAAAGCTCATGTAATGTTCTGAGCATTTATTACTTTTTTTAATTTCTAATTTTTTTTTTTTCAGTTTTGGCTGCACCGCACAGCATGTGGGATCTTAGTTCCCTGACCAGGTATCAAACCGATGCCTCCTGCATTGGAAGGCAGAGTCTTAACCACTGTATCACCAGCGAAGTCCCACTCTATTTTTTTTATTTCATTTTATAGATAGTGTTCAGACAACTCATTCCATTAAGTCTTCTGATTCTAAATTATCTCCATTCAGAAAAATGTATTAAGAAATAATAAAGTAGCAGAAATTATACTAACCAATGGGCACACACACACACACACACACACACAATACAAGGATACAATTCCTGCCATCAATAAGCTCACAGTTTCATTAGAGAGACAAGATAACAAGTTATGGTACAGTTAATTACAATGATACTTACATGCATAGGATTTTAATTACAGATGAGAGGACTCACATCCAAATTTCAATGGATGGCAGTGAATACACATGTCTATTCAGTGGATAGTCAGAAACAAGGGGAATGGAAGCCAAGGAAAAATGAACAACTAGATAGGGAAGGCTTCATGAAGGAGAGATAACAGTATCTGGCACATCATAGGTGGTCAATCAATTTCAATTTAAAGAAGAAATGAGTTAATAATAAACCTAGAATTTACTATTGAAGTATAATTAGGTATTACCCAAGTAGATAGAGAGACAGAAGGTTAAATTTAGAGAGATAAAGAGATTATGGAATCTTTGGGGAAGTTAGTTGACATGGTTGGAAGGGTGGGAGCATGTATTAGAATTTGAATATTGAGAGGTAGTCAGGTGTCAAATCATGCAGGGCTCTCTTTAAATTCCATTTTAAGAAACTTGGTCCTTATCCTGAGGTCCCTGAAGAGTAAGAAGAGTAGTTATACAACCACATTTGCATTTTAGAAATATGTTCCTGGTGGCCACATGAAAGATGGACAGGAGGAAGAAAAAAATAGAGCAAGTATATTTTCAAAATTAATCCTTTGTCTGTTGATTCATTTGAAAATATTTTCTCCCATTCTGTTTATAGTTTCCTTTGCTGTGCAAAAGCTTTTAAGTTTCATTAGGTCCCATTTGTTTATTTTTTTTTATTTTTTATTTTTTTTCTTTTTGCGGTATGCGGGCCTCTCACTGTTGTGGCCTCTCCCGTTGCGGAGCACAGGCTCCGGACGCGCAGGCCCAGCGGCCATGGCTCACGGGCCCAGCCGCTCCGCGGCATATGGGATCCTCCCAGACCGGGGCACGAACCCGCATCCCCTGCATCGGCAGGCGGACTCTCAACCACTGCGCCACCAGGGAGGCCCTCATTTGTTTATTTTTGTTTTTATTTCCATTACTCTAGGAGGTGGGTTGAAAAGGATCTTGCTGTGATTTATGTCAAAGAGTGTTCTTCCCATGTTTTCCTCTAAGAATTGTATAGTGTCTCGCCTTACATTTAGGTGTTCAATCCATTTTGAGTTTATTTTTGTGTATGGTGTTAGGGAGTGTTCTAATTTCATTCTTTTACATGTGGCTGTCCAGTTTTCCCAGCACCACTTACTGAAGAGACTGTCTCTTCTCCATTGTATATCCTTGCCTCCTATGTCATAGATTAGTTGACCATAGGTGTGTGGGTTTATCTCTGGGCTTTCTATCCTGTTCCGTTGATCTATATTTCTGTTTTTGTTCCAATACCATACTGTCTTGATTACTGTATCTTTGTACTATAGTCTGAAGTCAGGGAGTCTGATTCCTTAAGCTCCATTTTCTTTTTTCTCAAGATTGCTTTGGCTATCTTGGGCCTTTTGTGTCTCCATAATAATTAGAAAAATGCAAGTCAAAACTACAATGAGGTATCATCTCACACCAGTTAGAATAGCCATCACCAAAAAATCTAGAAACAATATATTCTGGAGGGGGTGTGGAGAAAAGGGAACCCTCTTGCATTGTTGATGGAAATGTAAATTGGTACAGCCACTATGGAGAATAGTATGGAGGTTCCTTAAAAAACTAAAAATAGAATTACCATATGACCCAGCAATCCCACTACTGGGCATATACCCAGGGAAAACCATAATTCAAAAAGACACGTGCACCCCAATGTTCACTGCAGCACTATTTACAATAGCCAGGTCATGGAAGCAACCTAAATGCCCATCGACAGATGAATAGATAAAGAAGATGTGGTACATATACACAATGGAATATTACTCAGCCATAAAAAGGAATGAAATCAGGTCATTTGTAGAGATGTGGATGGACCTAGAGACTGTCATACAGAGTGAAGTAAGTCAGAAAAACAAATATATAATAAAGCTTATATGTGGAATCTAGAAAAATGGTACAGATGAACTGGTTTGCAAGGCAGATATAGAGACACAGATGTAGAGAACAAACGTATGGACACCAAGGTGGGGAAGGGCGTGTGGGATGAATTGGGAGATTGTGATTGACATATATACACTAATATGTATAAAATAGGTAACTAATGAGAACCTGCTGTATAGCACAGGGAACTCTACTTCACTTTGCTATATGATAGAAACTAACACAACATTGTAAAACAACTATACCCTAAAAGGTAAAAAAAAAAAAAAAAAAAAAAATAGAGCATGTAGGAAAAAGGAAGCTCTCATAGTAGCCAAGGAATAAGTCATTTGGGTTAAAAGAAGACAGGGAGAATCAAACTGAATAAGAGGGCACAAATCAAAGAAAGGAATTCAATGATTTATTTGCTCAGGAGTTAATCATCAGTTGGATGCATAGAGTGATAGACAAAAAGAATGATAAATTGATTTTCAGGTCATTTTTGGCACTTCCAGGTGCCATTAACCAAATGTTTAATACAAAAATAGAACAGATTAAGAAGAAACTGAGAAACAGAAGGGAAACCAGGAGATGGTCGTGTCAGGTGCTGAGAGAATTTAAAGAAAAAGGGAATGACCACAATGTCAAATGGCAAAGTAATGTCAAATAAAATAAGCACCAAAATGTGTCTATGAGATTTGGTAATTAGAGCACTCATGGCCTATGCAACCGCTGTTTCAGTAGAACAGTGAAGACAGATGGCAGAGAACAGCTGGAGTAAGAAGTGAGAAAGGGAAACAAGGGAAGGAAACCAAAAGCCCAGAGACTTTTTCCTTATACCTTGTTAATGGTATCTTGCAAAAGTTATCCATACTGGGAAAATATTAGGGTATTCATGATTCAGCTAGTCATTCAGGGGTCATTTAGATACAATCAGAGCAAACTATACAGCATATAATTAGAATCCTTCACTAGATTAAGTGCATTACATTTTCAGTGTGAATAGTCCCTGCTAGTCTATAAATTCCAAAACATCAGGAATTGTGCCTGTCTTGTTTCCCAGGGTACAAGTCTGGCAATTGTTAAGTATGCAGTAGGTAACTTTGTCATCTCTCTTTTGGTTCCCTTTTCATGACAGTAGAAATTTCCCACTTATTCTTCAAGGTTCATAGAATAAAATGCCACCCCCTGCATGAAGTCTTTTCCAATCCCTAAGTCTCTCTTCTCTCCCTCCCTCCCTCTCTCTCTCCCTCCCTCTCTCTCTCTCTCTCTCCCCCCTCCCCCCACACCACCACTGTCCTGCACAGGCACACTTTCCTGTGTTTCCAATATCATACATACATGTTATATCTAGGTATACTATCTTACAGTTCCTCTTATACACATGTATCTTTCTGACTAGAATATCTATCAGTCTTTTTCCATCAGAGTAGCAGAACCTCTATGGGTAATATAAGGGCTTACTTAGAGATTTATTTATTTCAGCTCCACCTGTTTCCCCTACACATAGTGCATGGCATGGCATCAAATAAACTGGGTCAGTGGTCAAAAAGGGAAAATAAATATGAATAGGGGAAAGCAAGGATGAACGAATCCAAGAGGACAAGTTTTAACTTTAAGGATAACAAACCTACATGTCTCTCACCAGAATCTGCCTTTGTACCATACTTCTTCCAAGCCTCTAACCCCAGCTTCAGTGGTACAGGTTTCCTGCAGACCTAGTGCACTTCACCATGAAGCTGTGTATTAAGCTTTCTCAGAATTTGAAGAAGCTAAAGGAGGAGATCTAGCAAGACCTGGAGATAAGCCAGCAGGTCTACAACAATGCACATGAGGTGCAAGTGTGCCTGTGCCTATACTAACTTTCTCGCTGTAAGTATTGTTGCTGCTTCTCTTCTGCTTTCCAAATCTCAAACAAATATCTCTTGTGGTCAACCCCAGTCCAGAACCATGGAGGGAAAAGAATTCTGGAAAAGCAGTCCTGTATTAGTCAAGTGGACCCATTACAAAGTCACCATGGTCCACCCTTAATTAACTTGGCATCACACACATCTCTTTTAACCATACTTATTTTCCAAATAAAAGCAATAGCAAAATCATTTATTCACTTAACATGATGCCACTAACTCTTGTATAACCAAATGTATGCTAACCCTCCTCCCAAGAAAGAATGCAAGTCACTCTATTCATCTTTGGATGATGTTCATCTATCATCTAAGTCATGCTTCTCCTTGATACCCTATAACTTAAACACCAAGATACAAAATTAGCTATTATTATCACGTTCTATTAGATAATAGGGGAATGAAATAAGGAAAGAAAAAGAGTTAAATATACACAAATACATTTATATCAAAATAAGGAATAAACATTTGTGATTATTACAGTCCTAATTTCTGCACCTGGGTGCATGATAGGAGCTAGTATTCATAATATCTTTCTTTCACTACCCATTTCATGTATACTTTGCCCTCAGCAGGCACCTTGATTTGCATAGTAATCCAAATTTTCACTCCTGAGGGGTCAGGGCCATTAGTATGTGATTGTTGTATTATTTCCCATTGAATTGAAATTGAAAGTATTAATAAGCATCCTAGAAAATCTCCTACATTCTGGAGAGACTCCTTCTTAACATATTGAGTAGTAGTAAACAAATTTTCCCATGATAGTCAGGATCAACCACCATATCCAGTGCAGCAACTCTTATTTGCCTGTTGATACACTGGTATGAGAAGCCCAGGGGTCAGTATCAACATCCAGTTTAATAGAACCATTCCTGTGCCCCTCGTGGGTGTATTTCTCTCATGGGAACTAGGTTCTCTAGACCAGCAGAGTCCAAAGTTAAGTGGAGAAAAGGAAAATTTTCATTAGAAGATCACTGGAAGTAATAGAATGAGAATTCACTCGTTTCCACACCTTGATTCCTGTACCTATGAATCCTGCTATGGGAGAAACACCACCACACACTGATGGCTGATTTAGAGTATATATCACACCCTGCCAGCCATTACCCCAGCCTGCAATGTGTTGCCCAAACTGGCATTGAAACTGAGTCTTCAAAATGCCATTCTACATACATATCAAATCAGATACCGCATGGTAATGGAGAGCAGGGTGAGACCAGAGAATTTCACAATCATAAGACCATTGTCACATTTTATTTGATTAGTCCCTTAGTCAGAAGAAATACTGTGGTGCCAAGACAGTAGCTAAGTCATCTGTAGGCCCATGTCTGGTGGTTTTGGACGAAAAACTGAGGAGAGGGAAGACAAATCCATATCCAGAGTAATGTCTATTCCAATGAGAACAAACCCTGGCCCTTTCCATCAGGGAAGTGATCCAATATAATCAGTCTGCTACAGCTGGCTAGTTGATCACTACAGAGAAGAGCACCATAGTGGGGGGAGGAGTGTTGGTCTCCACTCTTGACAGATTGGGCACTCAGCTTTGGCTGTAGCCCATTCATCCTTGGTGACTGGAAGTCCATTTTTTGACTCCATGTAAACCTCCATTGCCACCATCATGGAAAGTTTGTGAGCAAGGACAAGAATAGCTGGAGATAGAATGCATTATCTTGTCCATCTTATTAGTAAGCTCTTCCTCTGCTGAGGACTCTGGTGAGCATTCAGAGGGGATACAAATGACTTCACACTCGCCCATTCAGGGTTTCATCAAGATATGTCTACCCCTTAGCACTTTGTCACCAACTTTGTAATTGTGTTCCTTCTAAGTTCCTGACTATCCAATCTAACCAACAGCCACTGATGAAACAGTGTTCTGGCTATTTCTCCTTCAAGGTTTAAAGTTCTGCTGACTGAGATTTCCTTTCACCACTGTCCCTCAGAGTCACCCCAGAGTGGAACTGTAGTACTGCAGCTATCTATTTTTGAGTAGTGTTAGCAAATTGTTCAGAGTCAGATTTGAATTTTTTCAAATCCCCTTAAGGCTGATACCAAACATCTAACACAGCATCTTGTTTGTAGAAGTCACTTAACAAATGAAGTTTAACACGAACTTAAAATGCTTAATTGTAACTAATAACTTTGATTGTCTCTTGGGAGGATAAAACTAAGCACCTAGGGGGAAATGAATGGGACAGAAAGTTATCCCGTTTAGTTCATTTTAATTTGAATCCATGTGAATATACTGCTTATTTGTAATTATTTTAAATTAGGGGCAATAAGCTCAAAAACTGCTTTTCTTAAAAGAATGATTTTAATCCTCATAGTTTAAATTTTTAATGTACTTTATTTGTATTTCAACTTCTTTGTATTAGAATTTTTATATTCAGTATTGATAGAATGGAGGCAGACCTTCATTTTTAATTCTTGGAGAAAATTTGCACTGCTTTATAGTAAGCCATGCTTACATAATACATGAATTAACCTTTTGAAAAAATGTCATTATGCATGCATGTTCACATAGTTCCAGTAAATATAAGATGTTACTCAAATCCACCCTACCATTCCTAAGCATGTCAAACAAATTCTTCCAGCTTCTTTCACTCAACAATTAAGTGTTTTATAGAAACTCCCACCAAGACTTCAGAGAAGAGCTATATTGCAAGAGTTTGAAATAGTAGCTTTCTTCCTTCCTATTAAAGAAAATTCTGGAAAATGTGCTGGTCAATTCTCCCACAGACTGTGGGCATTACTTCCACTCATGTCACTTTTTACATCAAACTTATCTGATAGTGCAGGAACATTCATGAATACACATGTATTCTGAGATTGATTATGAGATTCCCACTTATTTCTTGTTCTGTACATGTTTTCCTCAAATTTGATTTAGAGTTCCCATACTAGTACCTCTCAAGTTTCTCAAGCACACTCTTAGAATGAATGAATGAATGAAGTTTCATATAAAAATTATGATCAAGCTTCATCTCTCATCATGACCTATTAATAGCATTTAACCAATTTGATCACTTCCCCTTTAGAACACATTTTTCTCTCAGCTCTTTTGGTACTCTATACATTACTGCCCACTTCTTCCCCTGCTCCTTTGTTAAATTATCCTCATCTCTATAACCTCTAAATGTTGAGGTCTCCAAACCTTGGTCTTTTCTTCTTTATTCATTTTTATTCTTAGATGATCTCCTGTCTCATGATTTTAAATACCTTAAACACATAAATTCCCTAATTTATACCATTCCAAAACTCTACCCTGAATTTTAGACTCATATTTAACTACTAAGTCAATATTTCCACATGGATGTCTGATAGATATCTGATAGATATATGTAACTTAACATGTCAAAATTCAACTCCTGATTCCCATACACTCCTAAAATTCACTGATCCCATAGTCTGCCAATTTTTATAAATGACTACTCTATCCATGTATTTAATCAGGCCAGAACCTGTGACACCGTTTTTTCATGTCCACAGCAATTATCCATCACTGACCCATCAGCAAATTCTATCAACTACTCCTTTCTAACCTTTCCCACAACCATCCTGATTTAAACCAACATCACATCTCACATGGGTCATTACAAGAGCTGGTCTTTTATATTACATTTTAGCTCCCACACAGTTTCCAGAGTGATCATTTACAATTATGTCAAATTCTGTCACTCAGTCCTCAAAATTCTCCAGTGGGACTAATATTATTACCGTTATTGTTATCACTATTAAAATGACAAGATTCTTGGCCTTAATGAATCCATAATGCAACATAAAATGGTGTATGAGAGAGATTAAATAAGTTATCAATTACTATTGTGGTAAAAATAAAGAATGATTCTAGGAGGAAGAGAGGGGCAGGAAAGATGTTAGATAAGGCTGATGTTCAATCTAGATCCTGA
Organism: Mesoplodon bidens; assembly: GCF_964165515.1. Lineage (NCBI taxonomy): Eukaryota > Metazoa > Chordata > Mammalia > Artiodactyla > Ziphiidae > Mesoplodon > Mesoplodon bidens. Next base: position 126,158,644 of record NC_138176.1, on the reverse strand, counting down.
ATAATGGATAACAGAAGGCTCTCAAAGCAGACCTACAAAGGGAAATAGCATGTGCAAAGGAAAGAGCATATGAGCAAGATAACTTATTTCAGAAACTGTAAGACATTCACTAAGATTGGGCCTCTGGCTTCAAGGTAAAGAAAAGTTAATGAAAAGGGGCAATATAGAGGTAAGAAATGGGAAAGAGATTGAACCAACAGAATGTTTAGGTCGTTTTGAGCAAAAGGGAAAATGGATAATTTAGGATGACCCCAGGTTTCCAGGTTAAGTAGAAATATTTTGATACCTTGTAAACTAAAACAGGAATAAGTTGAAAATGAAGTTGAATACATGATTTCATTCTGAACATACTATATTTAAGCTTAAACCATTTAATATGGCTGTGGGACATCTCAATGGAATATACAATAAGCTAAGACAGTTCAGAAGAAATATGAGTTGCAGGTAGACACGTGGAGGTCATAAATATATGTGTGCCCATTAAAAGTATGAATATAAATGAGTCTATCCATGGAATTTGGAGACCATGAACATATGAGTCCATGAAAATGATATTGCCCAGGGAGAATACATAGCAGGAAACAGGAATAGCATCAAGATCCAAACCAAGATACAAAATACTACTCACATTTAAGGATCAGATGTAATAAAAGAAGCCTACAAGAAGAATGGAAACAAAAGTCAAAGAGTAAGGAGGAGAATCAGGAGTGTGAAGTACTAAAGAAGGAAAGTCAGAAAGTAATTGGTAAAGAGTCACATACAGTGGAAAGTCAGAGGTTGAAAGGCAATGTGTGGCAGTTAATAAATTGGTAGCTATAACACAACTGCTTTACACACCCCACCATTTAGTAGAAACTGATCTTCACTAGATACCAATGGGAAAACCAATTTTCTTTCCATTTATTCAATATGCATTTCCATGTCTCTGTAATTTTGTGGCTAATACATAGCCCCTTGAATTAAAATAGATGCCCCCAAACAAAGCCCTTTTCCCTCATCATTGAAAGTCTTTGGTCCCTAGGATCAGTTGAGTTTTGGCCCATTTCTCTTTATCAATATATTCATCCTGCAATTCAGCAAACATGTCAAACTTTCAAACATTAATTTTAATAATCTTTAATTGGACATATATGTATTGTCCTTCAAACAGTCTTTCATCTTTTCTGTAGAAATGGCAGCATCTTTATGGTTTACTTTGCAACCTTCATCAAAAGATTTAGACTTTATAGAAGCTTCCATTGGCCACTGTCTGAGTCATGGCCTTTACCCCGCCTTTCTTGCAGCTTATTCATTTTATAAGCCAAAGAGAAAGCATAAGATGAAAGTGAACGAGATAAAAGAGGATAATAAAAGAAGTGAAGCTGAAAAAAAGGTGGCTTCTAGCACTCCTGTGAACAATAAGAGGACCTCATTCACAATAAGGAAGCACTTTGCTGGAAGCATTCTTTCAAGAATGTAGTAAGGGGCATAACCTTGGAAAGATAAGGTGAAGTCAAACTGCTATAGAGAACAGTTATTTTCCTCCAACCCCAGTATGAGACAAACTTTCCTTCCTTTCTTGCAATACTCGGTGACAACATGTGTTCACAACTAATGCAATGTTTCCATTATAAAAATAGAAAAGGATGCAATCTGAATAAAAAAGAGGGAAACTAAGTAAGAACAATGGTTGTGAACTAGGTTTAGATTAGCAGAATACTCGATTCTTTTTAAAAAGGCGAGAACAGCACAACAGCTTTCAGTGATACTTCAACCACACTGTCCTCACACAGAACATCTGGTAACTTTAAGCTTCAAGTTTCCTAAGGATTTCACACTTATTAAATTCTTATTAAAATAAATAGCAGTCCTGCAAGGCATGGCAATATAAGAACAGCCCTTTATCAGGAAAATAAAATCAACTGAGATAATAAAGCTACTTTGTACTGTAAGAAAATCAAGGCCAAATATTATATACAGGAAATTAGTTAAATTTGTTCCTGAAGAATGTTATTCCTTTCCACACCATATTCATACCCTGATTATTTACTCATAATGCAATGTCACAGATATTAAAGAGGAATACCTCTGTGTGACTACAACAGATATTCTCAAAAGTCCCAAATTCCAATTATTTCATTTGTTCTCTTATTCTACAATTAAATGGCTTAAGTGACTGAAATATTGTTTTACATATTGTCATTGCCACAGTCTAATAAATGTCACCTTAAAAAAATGTCACCGTTCACATAGCCTGAGTATCCTTTTCGGACATGTCAATCCTGCCTAATTATGTGACTTATTTACAAATTGAGGTTCTTGTTTACCTTGATTTCATTATTTTTCCATATAATCTTTTTGTACTCCCACTTCAACTCTGATGCCTGTCTTTTTCTTTCCGTCTCTCTGTGTAGCTGTCTATGACTATGTGTCTCTCTAGTTCTCTGTATATGTTTCTATGGATAAGTTTTTCCTCCGTGTGTACTGTATGTAGCTACTGTATTTATGTTTCTCTCTATATATAATGTTTGTATGTGTGCGTGGTGAGCGGTGGTTAAGACTCTTTTTCTCTTTTTTTTTAAGAGATAAAATTCATGTAGCATAAAATTTGCCATTTTAACCATTTTAATGGAGTGGATTTTAGTATATTCACAATGTTATGCAACCATTATAACTATGTAAATCCAGAACATTTTCAATATTCTAAAAAGAAAGACTACCCATGAAGCAACCACTCTCCATTTCTCCCTCCCACAAGCCCCTGGCAACCGTTAATCTTCTTTCTGTCTCTATGGATTTGCCTCTTCTGGACATTCATATAAATGAGATCATACAATAAGTGATCTTTTGTGTCTGGCTATTTTCAAGGTTTATCAATGTTGTAGAATGTATCAGTACTTCATTCCTTTTTACTTTTAAACAAGACTGAGCTAGGTTCTTTGTTTTGCCCAGTGTTATGTGTCTGAGTATGTGTGTGTTCTGCTCTGTAGGTGTCTTTGTAGGTCTCTCACTCTCTGTACATGTTTGTGGTGTCTTCTTACATCTCTATTAAATAAACACTGGCTAGTCTCATCATTTCTGTATGTATTTGTATGTATGTGTGTCTTGCACATATATTGGGTTGGCCAAAAATTTCATTCAGGTTATGCAGTAAGATGTTATGGAAAAACCCAAATGAACTTTTTGGCCAACCCAATACACAAACCTATACTGCACTAGAGATTCAAATAATTTATTTTTTTTAATTTAATTGCAGGGTACATGTCTTCAATAGCTATTGGTTCTTTTGGATTTTTTTTTTTTCTGAGAACACTGATTGTCTATCAAGGATAACTGAAGATCCTCCGAAGTGGTCAGTCCTAGAAGATGAATCACACTTCATACCCAGATCCCCTATGTCATGGACAGTCTCATATAACTGGACACAAACGGTCTGCCCATTAACACGAAATCACCTGGGCAGGAAACTGCAAAATTAAAATAACAGCTACATGTCAGAAAAGGTGGAATTAAAAAGGTACATTTGCAAATGTTCAAATTGAACTATTTTCAACATATTATATCAGGATCCCTTTTCAAACTATTCTTCACACTCTTCAAAATCACAATTGTAAGTCACAGGTCATATCATGTCATCAACTTCACAATCTCCTTTTGTTCCCAATGGACTACCAAAAAATTACAAACTCCTTACTCTGGTTTACAGCAGATACATAGTCTATCCATGGTTTACAACTTTAAGATCATCTGGTTTTTTTCCACTCCACCCTAGCCTCTAGTTACTCACCTTGAATACATCCTGCCCCCTGCTGGCTCTAGTTCCTCTACTTGGGGGATTTTTCCATTTCTGGTCTGCACGAACTCCTTTAAATATCAGATCAAATATAACCACCATGCTGCGTTTTTTCCCTATACTCTCACTGCCGAATGAAATTAATCTCACTCATTGATACGCCCACGTTTTAAAAACAACTCTATTATGGCACTAATTATATTTTTCTATATCTATCCCTTCTAAAGTATCAGATTCTTGAGTATTTTACTCAGTTGTGCATATCCAGTGCTGAACACAATGCCTAGCACACACTAGCTTCTGAATAGATTTTGGTAGAATTAGAAAATTTTAAAATTTCTTTTAGATACTGTGAAATTCAACACTTCTTTATAAGAGCTGAAACTAAGAGGAAGAAAAAGAGGAAATGAAACAGAATCTAAATAAGAACTAAGCCTAACCATAGAGAAAGAATGCCTGGATCATGGCCCATCCATTATCTCTGTGACTGGCGGGCCAAGCAAAGAACTCCTGTGTGCTCAGTTGGTGAACAACGCCACATTAGCGATGACAGTGGATGGGCACCTGGGGAAACTTGCTGAGTAACGTGGACCACTGAAGCAGCAATCCTTCTCAAATCAATTTCAGTTTCTCTAATGCTGAGTATGTAGTGATATTTCAAAGCAATCTCCAGAGACGCACTCAAGCAGCAGCAGGGGATCCTAAGCTATCGTTTCATTTGCTCAGATGATCCAGACCCAAATGTGAATATACCAGCCTTAGGTGTTGTTTTTTTTATGACTTTTTTTAAAAAGAGAACAAGAAACTTCAGAGAAGGCGTAAATTAGGACTTTTTGGCCAAGTATGATTTCCCCCCTGTTCCTTTTGAGGCCTCCACAACTTACTGCCCCCAATATTCAATTCTGCCCACCCAAACAACTTAACCCACTAAGAGTGCCTGATTATGACATGTTTTGGGGTTACTGTACTTAATATTTCTGTGCATATGGATTAAATAGCTATAGATATATTTTTTAGATAAGTGAGGAATGTCTCTTTCCCCCAAGGTAAGAAGGAATCTAACAGTAGAAAATAATCATATGTGTTAAGTTTTATTCTTATACATTTTTATTGTTAAAGAGCTCAGATATTTATATAAGTTGGAAAAAGAGGAACTGTGTCTCATGCAGTGAAACCTGGACATTAAAAACATGCAACCTGCTAAGGTAGGCAAGGAGAAGACAGACTAAAGTAGTAGAAGAGGAGGATGAAGTGGAGGAGGAGGAGGACTGAGAAAAACAAACTTTCCAGCAAGATAGACAAAGAGAGCCTTCACCAAAAATACTGCTCTGTCCAATATAATAGCGAAGTATTGAGCACTTGAAATGTGGCAACTCAAACTGAGATAAAACTGCACACTGGATATCAAAAATGTAAGTATGAAAAAGGGATATAAAACAGCCTGTTAATAATTTTATATTGATTACATGTTGAAATGATATTTTGAATATGTTGAGTTAAATAAAATAGATTATTAAAATTTATATCACCTGTTTCCTTTACTGTTCTCCATGTCTTACTAGAAAAGTTCAAATTATATATGTGGCTGGCATTCCATTTTGATTGGACATGTCGATTTTTAAAAAAACTCCAGATTTGGGTAAGAAGAGAATTTATTTGAAAGAATTGCTATAACAAAGGAAAATGAAAGGAATATTGTTATAGGGAGACTGCTCTGACAACAAGCTCTGCAAGCATCTCAAAGGTTAGGCAGAAAGGCATTTTCTTTTATACAGAGAGGTAAATAAGACTAGAAAAAATTGAGTTTGGGGGACTTGGTGGCATGATCGACCAGTTGATCAAGGAATGTATTTCCTTGCAGTCAGCTGACTCTAGGGAAGAATAGGTGAGGATGGCTTGTATACTGGTTCAGGCTGAGGGCAAGTCAGAGATCAGGGGCCCAGGGGATGGAGTTGGCTGAAGTTGGTCAAGTCAGTTAATAAGAACTTTGTTCTGAGTGATCAATTGGGACAAACAGTTTAGCTCATCTTTTATAAATCAAAGAAATGGGAATGTGGAAGTTATATGTCTAGCCTTGGCATAGGTAAACAAGGAGGACATCCTTGAGTCTTAATGGAAATCATATGAGGAAAGGTGGTTCTTTGTGGTAAGCTGATTTCGGGGAACCAAGGGTGGTAATTTCTTCAACTGTCCCTGTTTTTCAGGGTCACAGGGCTTGAATCAAGTTCAACTTTATTGAATAGTGCAGTTCTAGAACCTCTAGAATTTTGCACTATTTCTGGAGTGGTGGCAAAACAAGCTATAAAGTCAGACAGAGTGGTTTCAGATCTCAGCTCTGCTATTACCAGCGCTGTGAAATGGATGATGTACATAACCTCTGTCTCAGTATTTTCATTTGTTGAAAGTACTTACTTCACAGAGTTCTTATGATTCTGCGACGAAGACCACGCACATGAGAACAAACAGGCTATTTGTGTAGAGGTTGCTATAGTGAGGGAGCTAGCCACCAGCACTTGCATTTGGCAGAAACACAAGGCAGCTAGGGGAATGAAAAACCTTCACAGCAGAAAATAAGGGAAGGCTCTGGTAGACTCTGATGGCAGGTTGTTGGCATGAGGAAGCTGGAGGCACACTGACCAGAAGCAGAGCATTTTCTGTCATTTGTTTGGGAAGCATATTTGCTTCCTTCTGTTGGTCCTAAGTGGGAAGGTGGGGGATTATGAAGTTGTGGAATAGGGAATCTGGATGTCATCGATCAAGTGCTGATCTTTCTGGGCTGATTAGTGCAGAGATAGAGATTTGGTTTCCCAGTGTGATTGCTGTGGAGGATGTGGGTTAGAGTTCTATTGTCAGGTTTGGCAATGTCGACTTGTATATTCAGTCTCTCATGATGAAATAGTACATATAAAGTGCTTAGCAAATGACTTGGCCCGTAGTGAGGTTCAGCTTTAATTTTACATCACTTCTTTTTTTAGTAGGTAATACACAACTACTTACACTGGGGCCAGTTTTCTTAACTGTAATAGGAAGTAATTTACCATATGGCAAAAAGCTGGCTCCCCAAACATTATTAACATAATCCGTTGATAACATAAAGCTGAGTTATTGCTTACCAAACACATGGGAGGATATCACCTTGCAAAGATTTTACGGCATTTCAAAGAAGGAAGTACAGTCAGAATTGACTGAGAACTGGAAGTTTGGTTTAAGGTGGGTCTTTCAATTTAGGGTCATGATTAGGATTGAGCAGGAATCATAATACAAGCCAGTCAAAGGCTAGGATTTTGAGGGATTCAAAGACTCTTTAAGCAGAAAATGTCTGTTGATATTGTCCATTGAAGAGTTGATGTATCTTTTGAGAAGTTCCTGTAATAAACGATCACACCATCTGCTTAAGCAGGACAGCCCTGGAAGAGTAAAGAAGTGTTAATGAATTGCAAAGTCATATTAATGTAGACAGTAAGTTATGATTTCAGTTTTCAGTGCCCAGTCTGAGCATGAGGGAAGAAGGTTCTGGTTCTCACACAGATGGTACCTAATTATGTCTATAAATTTTTAAAGATAGTTACTGAAAGCTTGATCTAGTTTAGAAAATTTTAATCTCTCATGGAGGTGTTTTTCTCCAAATGATTCTCTAAATTTTTTCTAAAGAACCCTCATTTCTTCAAGGTACGAAAAGGAATTGGTGAAAAAGTTGCTATGGTTGAATGAGATTGACAAGTTCTTCTAGAGCTTCTGCTTGTTGATACACAGTACCCTTGAACACAATAAACCATGAGAAGTGCAGCATTCAAGACTCCTCCTTAACTTTGTTTAACTCAGCAGCTTTGAGTGTAAGTGATTTACTTGGAAGGTTAGGAATTGACCCTAAGAAGCACCATTAGAGTGGTGAAGTGAGAAAAAGAAGGGAAAAAAGCCAATATAGGGCATATGAATGAGCAGGGTGCTACTGCAGACACCTGGGGTTCAGTCCCGCTGAAAACCCTGGAAGACAGTGCAAAAGGAGCTTCAGAGTTGTCCCATCTAGGGGCGTTATAACCTACAGGTATTTATGCCTAAATTTCAATTCCTCATTGGCTGAGAGCTGTTCTTAGAAACAATCCCAGGACTTCTGGCTTGCCTTGGGCAAGGGCCAATAGAAAGCCCTCAGGTAGAGAGCTGTGAGATTTTAAAACAAATCACCACCAATATATTCTTGTACAGAAACAGTGAGTGCTACTGCAACAGTGACTGTTGGAGGGGATGTGCTTGGGGCTCCAATAACATCTGCTAAATCCTGCCACTTGCTATGCACAGATTCATTCATCTCCCAAGATAAGTTCAGTTCATCCCATCACTGCTTCTTCAAGTTAGTGGTCCATAATAACTTCTAAAAAACAGATAAGATTTACAATGAGAAGGTTAATGGGAACTGAACACAGGAAACATAATGGGGAAAGCTACAGTCCTCACTATTACAGTTACGACATTGAGGTTATAATTGACATTGTACATCTCCTGATACCACTAACTATATTCACTCTAAATACCTTAGCCAGTATTTCTGCTTGTCCCTGAGAGGCCCAAGCCCACTTATTATACCTTTGTGTTATTATGAAAGCCTCAAGAAGAGTCCTGGAGAATTTGTGGGTTTCATATATACTCCTCCCTATCTTTATTATATAGCAGCCACCTCATCTTGTTTTAATGAGGGCTAATTACTTGTCAGTACAGTAACTCCTTTCTTTCCCTGTTAATCTAATAGCACAAACAGCACCAACCATTACTGTATCCCCTGGTAGAAATGCCCAATCTCTCCCCCAGAAATCAGGACCTCTAATCCAGCAGAGGACAAGGAAGTAAAATTTCCCCAAGGTCATTGGGAATAGTGACAAGGGCCTCTCCAAACGTCACCCCTGTTCCTGGATCCATGTATTCTGTCACAAATACAGCAATATATGGTGGCCATTGGTTTAAAGTTATACCATATCTTGAAGGATAATACCACAATTCTACAGGGCTGTACTTCTTTTTTGTACTGCTTTTAAAAGGCTATCCCAAAGTTCCATTAGGCCAGTTACTTCAAGGTTAAGAGATATATATGGTAGGACCAGTGAATTTCATGATGATGTGCTCTTTTGCCAAAAAAGTGGGTCTCTTGGCTCAAACAGTATTATATGGGATGTCATATCTGTGAGTTCTCAGATAGTGGTGCCAATCAAGAATGTGGCAGAGAAAGGAAACCAGGATACATATAAATCCTAGCAAGGAAAAATCACTGCCCCCTCCAGAGTTCAGGGCTACCTTCTGGTTATTATTGCACAATAAATACATACAGTTCATCTCCGTACTTTTAGTCCAGAGTTCTACACAATAGATCATGCTGCCTCGTATTTAAAACTTCTCAATGTTAAGAAATTATTTTTCAGTTATTTTCAAAAGAGCAAACCTAGCATGAAACTAAAGCCAATACCATATAGAACAGAGAATAAAATTAATTAGCATAGTATTAATTGCACACCATTAATTTTCAAGGACAATTGCAAATTAGACCAACTCACTCATTTCTAAAATGTAGCTTATGTATTGGGACTATCTTCATGGCTCAGACAAGTTACCCATTTGTTAAAACTAAAATATTTCCCTTCAATCTCAGTTCTCTAAAGATGCCATAAAAGGGTGACAGATGTTGAATGGGAAGAGTGAGAGCTTGTGAGCCATAAGCCTAACGGCATAAATCGGGGAGAAAAGTAGCAGGCAAGAAGCAGAAAGGACCAAGGAAAGCCCTTCTGCAGTATCCCAAATAACCAGTCCAGAAACTTGCAGAAAAGGAAAAACAAATTGAATGTTATCAGTCAAGAGAAACTAAGAACCTTACAGAAATACTCTATTTTTGTCTCTTTGCTATTGCCTTCATTATTCAACTGATGTCAGTAAGGCAAGACTCTGCAAAGTTTTACTCCTAATCATTTGCAACACACTGACAGTGTGCTCTGCTCTGTATTGACTTAGAAGAGGACTTGGTCTCTGCTCCGGGCTCTTACAAATCAGGCTGAAGTAGCCACAGCAATTCAAACAGAAAAATGCAAGTTGAGAAGGGGATTAAATCTCAAGAGGTGCAAGGGTGCATGTAACATTATTAGCCATAACACCACATAGATGGTAATTAAGCAGAGAGCACTTCCATTTTGCCAGCCTCGGCAGCCCATATCAAAAGGCCACTGCTTAGATTAAGTCAACCTATGACCTTGATGTGACTTATGATTTGCCAAACTCATAACACTGCACATCAGTAATTCAAATAAATTTAAATAGTGAGTTGTAAGCTACAGACTTAAATGATCTCTTAATATTTTAGAATCAAAACACATGGTGATTTTTAGACTCTGAAACCATCTATCAAGTCATCCCAATGCAGGAATATAGCAGTGTAGAAACTAGATTGTGTATTGATACACTCATCTGACAAGATCGTCAGCTAAGTCTCACTCCAATGGGTAAATTTATGAAGACTCATTGAGTAATTTAACAATATATTCATGATATTATATAACTGTAGCAGATTCAGTCTATATTTTTACATCAGTGAAGCTGGTTCCACTCTACCCAAGTCAGGTGAAATCAGTGTTAATTATTATTTAACTGAATTATATTCCACATCATATAGCACTGTGATTAATCAAGTAGTGAGAATGATCATAATGTCCTTAGCTCATAATGTCCTCAAGCAGGCTCCATTATTCTGCATATATACGTTATGCTAAAGCCCTATTTCAGTCCCATGAAGTTGGTATATCTTAAGGTGATATGACGCTACTTCTTTTTTCCAAAATCTTTTTGTTTCCCCAGACTTTTCTCAACTCTCTGTAACATAAATGAAAATTAAGGTATTAATTTTTAGTATTCTGCCAAGAAAGATAAGGCAATCCTGAGGATTTCTTGAGCAAAGGGAGTTTGAAGTAGACGTAAGAGAATCTTAAGCAAGCGATGGTGGAACACCCAGGAACTAACAACAGGAAGCCATTACAATCCCTGGAATTTAAGGAACTAGGGGAAGGAAAGGTATTAGTGAAGCCCAGAGAGGTCTTAAGTTTGTAAAAGAGGAGCCATTGACAGAAGCTGTAACTGTAGGACCAGTCACTGACAGAACCACAGCAAGTCAGGGAGGAGGATGGGGAATGGGGGTATGTACTCTGACCTCTCTCTTTTCCTGCCATCTAATCTCCTGCTTGTGCTTCCCATTGGCTGAAATCAGTCAGAAGGCAAAAAAATCAGGGTGATGGAAACTAGCTGTCAGCCTCCTGGGGCATAAGCAGGGCAGAAAAGAGTGAAGAATATACAACACAATGATTAAATATAGATATAGTTAGATATTTTGTTTTTCATATTAACAATAAATACTTGTCTATTAAAAATATAGTCTGTGGCCCTATGTAATAAAACAATGCAATTTATTTTCTATCTCGTCTGGTTTTTTTTCTTGCAGTAATTCATTTCTACTTCAAGAGTAAGTAATTTGAAAACAGATTTTAAACTACAATTAAGTATCTCCACTAAATGTTATTTATCCAAAGGAGGGACTCGTCTATTGAATACTAGATGTACTTTAAAATTCACTTCCTTACCTACTAGCAACAAGTTCAACCATAACATTGCCCCTAGGATCACAATATGGATAAGCACTGATAAGACACTTAAAATGGTCCATATGCCATATCGACCCGAGTTCTATTTATTCAGTTCCATGAATCTTCATCTGAAAAGGTTATTTACAATCCAAAAACTGCCACTCAGGTTGACATGGATGTAATTAATAACTTCATTCTTAAAAGTTAATGCTTTCATTATATAGCACTGAATGTGTGATTCAACATGTACCATTTTCAGGAAATATATACTCAGATGAAATATTCTCACATTTAAAAGGGACTATTACTGATGCTCAAAAAAACCCACCTCTAATTATATCTTTGACTAAGCAAAACAATCCAAGAAGGGAACTTGAGTGTGGAAAGAGAGAGTGAGCCCAGCATGAAGTATGTAGATTAATAAGAGTGAAGATATGTAAGGAGATTGTAGACAGAGGAGGAGTGGCAAAGTCTAGATCTCAGAGGTGGGGTGTGCCTTCTAATGACGAAGTTCATTTTGGTGTTTCATACAGGTAGAATAGAAATGGAGGTTAATGATTCAAGGAAGGAGAAAAATTACTCAGTTAAGAGATTTAATGGACCATCGCCAAGAATAAAAGTGGGAGTGAGTTACCAAGCGAAAGACATAATGCATGCTTGGAGCCTCCTCTGCTATTTTTTCTTAATCAATTAATGTCAAACTGTTAAACTTACACATTCATTAGGACCTTTTTTTTTCTATTTTCAGTATTTGCTTCTCAAATATACGTAGGCATGTTAATTAGTCCACTTATATAACTCTCCCAAACTATAATTGGAAATGTTTCTGTAATTGGCCAACTGATCAAGCCCAAACATGATAAAAATTTTCATAATTTCTCAAAATTATTAGAAATGTTCAATCTACTTGCCTAAGCACAATAAACATATATCTATCCAAATGGAAATAAGTCATACTCACTCTAGTCTTCAACATGTTTTTGAACAAAATTGGACTCCAGAGCCTATGTTACTTTGGCCACCATTGCTTTTCTCTTCATGAAGATGAATACTGTTTCCCAAACTAAGAGAAACACTAAACACTAAACTAAATTAGAAACACTAGACTTGTGAATCCTGAGAGCATATAGCTCACAGTGAAGAGCAAATTGTTGAAACACAACACATTTTTGTTGAATTGAAATTAATTCATTTTCCTACCTATCAATTTTCACAACTGAAAGGCTCAAGCCTGTTGTTTTCTCCTCTAACTTTACAATGAATGCCCTAAAGCAGAGTGCATTCTAAATTCATGCTGCCTATTCACTCTGTCATAAAATTTCTGGAATTCAATCACTCAAAGCTAAGTTGTTTTTAATCCACTTAAAAGCATCTACATGAAGTGTAAATATAAATTTAAATTTTCATATAAACATGAAAATAAAATCTAACAAATGACAAGCTGCTGTGAATTATTTTGATCACTATTCTTTGGGCTCTTAAGGCATTCAAACAGGCTTTAAATACTACTAAAGCCATAATTTCATTTTGTATTAGCTTTATGAACATAATATGGATTATCATTTTTGTTTCTTCACATAAAATAAATCCTCACCATATGTTTTTACCATGTCAGAACTATTCTTCTTATGCACATTTAATATATAATAAAACATTCTCCTTAGACCATAAAAAGCCAAAACTAAAGATGATAACTTTAACCACAGTTGTAACAGGGTTCTGTTACAACTTAAAATAGAAATTAAACTTAAACTTAAAATAGAAGTTTAAAACTTAAAATAGCGATTTCCTGGATAAACTGCATATTTTTTCAAAGACAGCACAAATTCAAAGAATCAAATTTGGGGACTAAGCAGGACATTAAAAGACACTCAAATATGTTCTCTTCTGCTATCCCACCTGCCTCAGAATGGGCCAGAACTCAGTAATCCCAGCTAACAGATGAGGATTTAATAGTTAAGTCCTCTAGAGAAAGAGATTTTATAACCATATAATATGCCTTTAGCATTTTTGCTATTAGGTTTATTTATTTATTATATATCCAGCCTATATCCTCCATATATCTTATAGCTTCTATATCTTAGCCCTTTTTATTCTGCTTTGAATTCCATAAACATATAATAGATATTTTGGAGAACAAGCCTTTATATAGTGTTAGATTCTAATTTCAATGCTTTAAACTAAGAATAGGAAAGAGTCTTAACATCATCTAGATAAATGCCCACCCAAAGTCTCTTTCATGACCTCCTTGATATGTCTGCCTTTCTTTGCTTGAACACTCTGAGTGACAGGGAGTTTACACCTTGTGAGGATACCTCTGTGGGCAAGTCTTTTCTGCACTAGGTTAATTATATGTTTCCTTCTACTCTTTATCCTTGGCCATAGTATCAGCCTTTCAACAATTTGAAGGCAGTCATTGTGCTTTTCTCAGGATATTCTCTTCTAAAATAAATATCTGATATTCTTTCATGGGATGAAATTAAAGATATTTATCCCCAAGAAAGGAAACATCTGTGTCAAAAAAGGGAACATCCACATCTAACAATGCATAAATCTGATATCCCCCAGACCTTGGGCATCCCCCGGTTTTCTGACTCTGGCAGCAAATTTAAAGGATTCTTTGTAAGAAAGAATGGGTATATTCCCCAAAATCAACCTCAAAAACAAATATAAATGTATAGACTCCAACATTTGTTTAATGATTATATATTTACCATCACAGAATTTAGAAGACCTTTTGAACTTACATTCCAATCTCAACCTTCTTTGGCAGTAACAACCATTCTAAATCTACAGTTACCCACAATAATAAACAATACTTCTTTTACTAATCTTAAGTTTAATCTCATTAAGCTTTGAAGTAGCTCCCTAGTTCTAGTTTTCCAGAATATAATGAACAATTCAGCATTGTAGACTATTTTTCTATCCCTATTTTCCAAGACTATTTACTATTAATTCTTCTTGTCTGCTCTCATATATCTCTTTGCAACATTTTCTTCTACCTCGTTACCCTAGGTTTTTCTAATTACTAATCTGGAACATTTCCTGATTTGTTTTTTTCTTAAGATATAGTGTTAAAGTGTCACACATAAAGTTTTAATGTATATAGAGTAGATGTTTTAATTTGTGAGTCATCTGGATTTTCAGAGAAGTTAAGAGTGTAAAGTGTTGCTGAGGAGTCAGATTTGTGAAAGGAAAAGATAGGAAGCAGGACTGAGTAGGGGAGCCATTAGTCTGAATTGCAGATTTGACAAAGCCTTGGATAAGCCAAAGGGGAGTTCCAAATAGAAGAATACCTATAAAGGAGTTCTGCACTGGGCAAAAATGGCTAGAGCTTTGTGTAAGAGTCTTTCTTGGTCATTATCTGGGGGCAGGCGCCATTATCTTCACTCAAAACTGGAAATGGACCTGAAGATGTTAACAGCTAGAGGTTGTTGGTTAAGCACAGTTTTCAAAGCAGGGCAATGAGCCCTTTCTTGAGGAGGGATCTGAGCACTGTATCTCTCTGTCTACCACAGTCTACCCTCTGCACCATTAGGATCCACTTCTCCCTATATGTGCAGCAAGCTTCAGGACTCTGAGCTCTCTTCCAAAGTGAACACTTAGAAAAGTCATTCTGGTTGGTTCCAAGGCTGAAATCATCTTCATCTTCCCCTTTCCTTTCTAAATTTTCCTTGCCTTCAGCTATCATCTTTGGTAGTTACAGTGGCTTACTTGGAAGTATGACCTAAATCGACACTTCTGAGAGATCTGAGCCCTGATAAAAATAACTTTCTTACATAAGGGTTGCTGAACTTGTCTATTTACAATCACAGCTGGTTGAGTGATTACCAATAGGCAGCCAAGCAGGTGCAGAGTTCCAAGTGTATTATTATTCCTTGTCCCCATAGTAACAGCATCCTTACCTCCTCTAGATCATCAGACCAATTATCCTTACCAATACCATGATTTCTCTTCTTGATTCCTGGTTCCTGGACATAAAGAGTCCAAAGTGCTCAGGTAGTAACTGTAGCTTATAGTTCAAATAAATCCTTGCTGCATCCCCTGACAAGAGTGAGGTTCCTTTGGGAACAAATACCTCTAACTTACAGAGCACAGAGTTGCAGAGACAGCAAACAGTTTCCCAGTGGATCACTGGGAGTAATGGTAAATGGAGGCATTCCTGTTTCAATCCTTTGTACCTTGACCAATTAATTCTCCCTATTGGGCTCAGAGAATCATACAGGTTCTTTAATTTGATGGGTATGCTACAACCTGGAGTATGGTCCCTCATTCTCACAAACTATTATTTTTGCTCTAATGCTTCAGCTATGCCTTCAGTAGACTACTGCAGTGATCTGTCAGTCTGGCTGCTTCTGGATGGTATGGTGTATAATTCAACCAATGGATCCTATGGTCATGAGTCCACCTCATCACCTCCTTCACTAAGTGGGTCCCTTGGTCAGGTGCCATATTGTAGGGATTCAATGCCAGGGGAGCAAGTATTCCCAAAGCCTTAGGTCGTGATTTTGACTGAGGCTCTGTGGGAATGAAAGACAGTATCCAGGAAAAGTGACTATTCCTATGAGAAGGAATTTATAGTGTTTCCAGGATAGAGGGGGCCCAAGATGAGGGGTCTGAGGAGTCAGATAAATTTGTGGAGCGAAAAACTAGAGCAGCACCCACACAGATGTGTCAGGGTGCCGGTTTTCCAAGCAGGGTGCTGACTTCAGCATAACAGTCCTGCCTTGGCTGAGCAGTCAGTCATCTTTGGAGTCTGGTAATTGTTAAATCTGAGTTTGGTCATCAGCATTTTGTACTCTCCCACTGTCTCTCCTTTCTTAGAAAATTCTCCAAGGCTTCCCTGGTGGCGCAGTGGTTAAGAATCTGCCTGCCAATGCAGGGGACATGGGTTTGAGCCCTGGTCCAGGAAGACCCCACATGCCACAGAGCAACTAAGCCTGTGAGCCACAACTACTGAGCCCACGTACCGCAACTAATGAAGCCCACACACCTAGAGCCCATGCTCCACAACAAGAGAAGCCACCACAGTGAGAAGCCGGAGCACTACAATGCAGAGTAACCCCCACTTGTCGCAACTAGAGAAAGCCCGTGCACAGCAATGAAGACCCAACGCAGCCGAAATTAATTAATTAATTAATTAATTAATTTAAAAAGCACAGCCTCTTTAAAAAAAAGAAAAAGAAAATTCTCTAAAGTCACTACCAATGAAAATTTTAGCAACTAGGTCACCACTTTGTGCCAAGAATAAGGTATTTTGCCAGGGATACTACCTGGGATATGATCCTATTGCCGACGAGATGGTGAGTAATCCAGACCACAAATTCCACCTTATTGGCTGTTTTATTAGACCTCTGCTAGTACCACTGTGTTAACTGAGTTCTCCAGGAAGCAGATCCTGAGATAGAACTAAGGTACAGAAGTTTTACTGGCACGCAACACCCATGAAAGGCAAAAAGGAAAAAGTGAACTAAGCAGGAGGTTCTGACAAAGTCTCCATCAGCCAACAGGGAGCTCTGGTGTAAAACTTGCCTGTTAGAGCAGTCCCATGTTGGGTGAAAGCAGTCTGCCCTCATAGAACAGTCTGGATTAGTCATTGATTAAGGACACCCTAAGAAGCATGTGATATTGACTCAAAGGATAAGGTGGAAATGAAAGAGTTAACAGCCAGAGGCTGTCTACTCACCATACTAGTTCAAAGGTACATATCATTGTCACAGTTTTACTTCTAAGACCTTGTCAAAAAGCACTCAAGATTGTGAATTTTGGACACTCTGGAATATTGACCTGATGGCCCTGAGTAATAACACTGCTAAAATAACCTCTGTTGAAGGTCAAATCCTCAGCTAAAATAAAAAGGTAATTCTTGGCCAATCTGGTCCTCTATTACAGATAGTGAACAAGTAAGTGTGACAGGTCTTTTTCCTTAGTAAAGTATGGTGATTGTTCCTTAGAAACTTGCTTTCATGAAGGCGTTTGCAAATTGATTTTCTTATAGTTGTTCTTGATGCTTCTTTTGCAGCAAGTCTTATCTGAGTTAATCTATTACCTTTTATATTGCTACGACCATAACTCAGATAAAACATAATCATTTTCATTTTGTCACTCCATTATTTTTGCTGTAAGTCAATATAATCTGAGGTGAAGCATGCCTTGCTCAGCATTTATTGATCTGTTGGTTTGTTCATTGTTTACATCAAAATACCACTTGTCAGTTCTGGCCCTATTACAATTATCTTCTCATCGGGGAAATGACAGCTTCAAAGCCCAAATATGAGTCAATTTCCAGGGTGAGTTACTCTTAAGATGCTAGTACAGAATGTATACCCCACTTCCTCCCTCTAGACATGAATGATTGATAACGTTCATTTCCTAGCTCAAAAAGAGAGAAGCATATATCTATACTAACAAGATACCACTTTCTCCAATATAAGAAAAAGTTAGTTTCATTTGCATCACAGTGTATGAGCATACAGTAGATGTTCAGTAAATGATAATCATTATTAATATTGGTTCAAACAATCATGAACTTGTCTGGTCATTAGCAGGAATCAATTTTGGTGAGGTGGGATGGAGAATGATAAGGCAGGTTGGAGCAACTTTTCTAACACCCACAGAAATTAAATTGGTCTTTCAAACTTCTCACTAGGCAGACAAAAAAACAATGCTAAGTTTGACTTCTCAGGTACCTAAGATTCTTCGTCTTTATTTTAGAAGTATTCTGCAACCATATTAACTCTCAAAAATCATGGAAATATTAGAACTTTACTTTTTACTTGCTAACTTACTGTACTAATATTTTCCAACTTTTGGTTTTTTTTACTATCTATTCTTATTTCTAAAAAGCAATTTAACCACTAATTCAGTCAGTCACTCTATGGACGCAAGCATACATTTACCACATTCCTAACTATGGAGAATTTTGCTTCCAATATCCCTTTTCATAAAAATGTCCTTAGTCTTTCCCCTTGCATGTGAAAGTTATATTAAACCATTCCTGGGCTCAGCTAAAAGCCTTCTTTCTTCATGGATTCTCATATATAAGGACTACGTACATATATCTCTGTTATCTCCTATAACTTTTTTTTTATTATTTCATATGTTTTGGCACTTGAAAGAGAACTGCTTTTCACATTGCTGCCATTCACTGAACCTCTTTTATAACACACATTGTGACCTATCAGGCTAACAGAGTTTGTGTGATCTTTGGTAAGTCCCTCTGACTCTCTGAGCCTTGATATAGAAATTCTAAAGTCATTCCCAGCTCTACAATTTTGTAATTTTATGAGTTGGCTTAAATTCTTAGCCTGGCATTATGTTCTAAGCATTTTTTATTATCCTCTCAGCACCCACCAAACTAGTTAACTTAGTACGCATAGGATCATAATAAGTACATTCTGAATCAATGAATGAATGAATTCATTAATTTAAAGCTTCATTGACTTAGAAAGTGTACTTTGGGTAGAGAAATGTAGTTATAACCTCCACTGACTGTTTATGCTATTGAAAGCCTTAGCCACTATTCTACTTAGATTTAAAAGTGACCCACTAACATTTTTTTTTTTCAAAAGAGTTTTTCTAGACAACAGGGTCACAGATATATACACACAAATCTGAGTGACAGATTTGTTTGAGTTGAACAATCACTTTTATAGGCAATAATATTTTAATAAGTTGATCATTTGTATTTTTTCTTTTTAATATTCTTTTTGGTCAAATTGTTGTAAAGGCAAATTATACTAATCATGTTCAAAACCATGATAAAAGCTATAGAAGTTTAAAATATGCACATGTGTGCATATGTATATAAATTATTGAAAATGGCTGAAAAAGAAAAAAGCAACAGCATAAATCTATCCAAATTTTTACATAATGCCCCAAAATTTGCCACTCTTTTAAAGTTTGTTTAGGAAAATAAAAGTGAAATTAGTTTGGATCTAGAGACTGTCATACAGAGTGAAGTAAGTCAGAGAGAGAAAAATGAACATCGTATATTAACGCATATTTGTGGAACCTAGAAATATAGTACAGATGAACCAGTTTGCAGGGCAGAAATAGAGACATAGATGTAGAGAACAAATGTATGGACACCAAGGGTGGAAAGTGGCTGGAGGGGGGGCGGGGAGATGAATTGGGAGATTGGGATTGACATATATACACTAATATGTATAAAATAGATAACTAAGGCTTCCCTGGTGGCGCAGTGGTTGAGAGTCCGCCTGCCAATGCAGGGGACACAGGTTCGTACCCCGGTCCGGGAAGATCCCACATGCCGCGGAGCGGCTGGTCCCGTGAGCCATGGCCGCTGAGCCTGCGCGTCTGGAGCCTGTGCTCCGCAACGGGAGAGGCCGCAACAGTGAGAGGCCCGCGTACCGCAAAAAAAAACCCAAACAAACAAACAAACAAAAAACAAATAAAATAGATAACTAATAAGAACATGCTGTATAAAAAATAAATAAAATAAAATTCTAAAATTCAAAAAAAAAAAGTGAAATTAGGTTAATGATAAGGACTTTAAGCCTGATTAAAACCCAGCAGCATATGGTGTTTTTTCTTATTCTATAAGGATAGAAATGAGATGCTTCTGATTACCTCCTACTCACCCCATTGGTGAAAAAGCTATCTCCCACCCTAAATATTACAAGGTACCCAACACTGGACACATGAGAATGAGAGGAGTTTGTTAGTCACATATACTCCTGCACTACACACCATGTAGGTCAACACAGGGGTTGCATTCAGGGGCAGAGTGAACCAACACTGGCTGTGGGTGGAAAGTCTGTAGTAACAGGAGGGTAAGGTGCCCCCTGGTTCTTGCTGTAGGATGTGAATGGCTTGTTGTACAATTTTATGGGCTGAAAGGGAAGTGTAATCCATTAGGTTGAGGACCAGCTAGAGTAAAGCTAGTCCAGTTGATAGGGGAACTATCTGGGTGGGGACCCTTTCCTTCCTGCGGGAAGTATTGATATATCTGACAAGGGCAGGGGAACTCACAGGCCCTGTGAGGCTCAAAGTTGTCAAGCAGCCCTTGAAGTTTTAGGTCTTACAGTACTTGAGATCAAGATCAGTTTTATAAAGGAGAGGAGATTGTTAGACATTTATAATTTTTTAAAAGTTTTATCATGAATCAGTCCTCTATTAAGCACTTTATGTATGTGGCCACTCATATATACCAACAAAGGATAATATCCGAATGGGTGTGAGTGACACCTGAAATTGACTGAATGTCTGGCATCAATAGATGTATAATGCTATAATTTTATTAATTCATGGAGCAGTGGAGTCTGAAAGATTATTTATACTGAATATTTAATTTAGCTAACATATAAGTTAGAAAGGAAAATGATGAATAAGAGGTAGAAAAGAAAGAGAAGGAAGAGGAAAGATCACTTACTTATCCTCCCTGCTACTAAGCCCAGAAGTGTGAATATAGAGATCTCACCAGTCTTTCAAGACAGAAATGGTCCCCAAAAATTAAAACTGCAATTTAAATTAACAAGAGCTGTTAAGCTGTTGTGGAAAAACCCGAATGAACTTTTTCGCCAATCCAATATTAAGAACCCATACGATTTAGAATAAATATATCCGCCAAACTATCAGAGCCATAGAATAGCTTTTATCCTGACTTTCAACTGTAAGTATTTCAGAGACTATGAACATCAAGCTTTCCCCCAGGAATTATATTTGCCATTCAATGAGCCCTGAGGAAAATGTTTCAGACAGATACTATGTCCCTGTCAACATTAGACTGGGCCAGGGACAAATCCTAACAATTATACTGCATCTTGTAAAACATCCCTATATTCTTCTAGGAAATAAATAATTTCATGCTCATCCATTTTTATCATGACGTGTGCAATACTACTTATTCCCTAGAAAATAAATTATAGCCACATTTCCCCCAAAAAGCTTGCAGTGTCTTATCCATCAGTCCCCAAAGCAAAGAGTGCTGTAAGCTATTAAGGAGATTCTGGAAATGCTTTTGGATGGGAGGATCAGGAGGCTCTGATGCTTAGAGGTATAGAGCAGAGAAGGACATGCACAAATGAATATAATCAGTAAAGCTTTGTTTAAAGGATGAATCACTGACTCACAAAAATGAAAAATTTCTAGCATCACCTAGATTTTGGCCTGGGTATCTTAAAAGAATTTTATAAATTCAAGTAGAATTACCCTATAAATCTGAATGAAGTAGATGGAAACCTAACAGAATTTTTTAAACCAAATTTAGTTTTTCAGACTGAGGGTTTACGTAAGAAACCATATCAAATAGCTACATTCTAAAATGGAGTTATAAAATTGAGTTGAATTGGTTCCAAAATGTGAATATTTTTAAAAGACATTTACCTTTGTTTAGAACTGCAAATTCTCCCAGCTCTGGACATGCACCTCATCTGCTTCTTCTTCCCCCCTGTTGAAGCACAGGTCCTATCAGATTCCAATCTACCCTCATTTTCTCTCCTTCCCCTTCTTAGAGACTATATTCTGGTCATTCTCTCTCTCTGGCATCTTCAGTCTTCTTCCTCTCTACTGAATCACCTCTTTCAATGTTCCAATGGGCTTTAATTCCATCTGTATCTTAAAGGGATAAAACCTTAAATTCATATCCCCCACCCTTAGTATTCACACTATTTCTCTGCTCCACTCCACAAAGATTCTTGAGTTTACACTATCTCCAATTCCTCATCTCCCATTCACTCTTCACGTAATTTCACAATGCTATCTACTCCTACCATATTTGTTAATACTCTTTTAAATGTTATGAAATACCTATGTTGCTAAACCCAAAGTCCTCTATTTTGCTAGTATCTTACTTGGTTTATTATTCAAAATAGGCTAGATTTTTCCTTCAGTAAAAAAAGACCCAAACAACAACAGTGACTACAAAGGCTGATTTTTCATTCATGTTATGTGTCCATCACAGACCAGCTATGGCTATGCTCCACCTTGCCTTCACTCTAGAAGCCAGGCTGATGCTGGTGGGGTATCCTCTACCTGGAACATTGCTTGTGCCATGCCTAAAGGAAAAAGGGTAAGTGAGGTATGTGCTACCGGGAAATGACTCAAGTCTCCTCTAGTGAAAGCAAGTACATTGTTATGTGTGATTTTAACAGGGAAGGGCAGTGAATATTGGTGAATCTGTCAACTTGGCATGTCAACTATTTTTCCATAGTTGAATACTCTTTCATTTGTGTGACACTCTCAACAATTGTCTTCCATGACACTGTCCTTTCCAGATATTCCTTCTACCCCTCTGACTGTTCTTTTCAGCCACTTTTGTTGACTACTTTTCTTATCTAACCTCAGAAGTTTGGAATTCCTCAGGGTTTAGTGTAAGGCCTTTCATTGCCATACACTCTTTCCTTAAATGTTCTTATTCACCTCCATGACTTAAAATATTATCTATGTATTCATAATTCTTAAATGTGTATCTCTAGCTTTTCTAAACTCCAGGCTTATCTATCTCTTAGACACATACTCACTTATATATATCTCACAAGTATCCCACATTTAGAAGGTCCAAGATGAAATTTTATCTCCTTCTAAACCTGTTTCTCCCTCAGTCTTATCATCATGGCTAATAGAATTTTCAACCATCTAATTGTGCCAGAAACCTGGGAGTTGCTCTTAATATCTTCTTCTCTTTCGCCTGACATCCAACCCATACCAAGTTCTGTTGAGTCTACCTCCAAAAATGTTCTCAAATAAGTATGCCTCTCACCATTTCTCCACCCTAGTTTAAGCCAGGATGTCTGTCACTTGAATTACAATAGTTACCCTCTTAACTTCTCTTAATTTTCTTTTTTGCCCATTCTCCTGTATTCCTATGATTTCTTTATAGAGAAGGTAGGCTGATCAATTTAAAAACCAAATCCAATTTGATCACATCAATCTCTTGCTCAAAACCATAAAATGGCTTTCCATTACATTTAAAATAAAATTCAAACTCCTTAATGTGTCCTAAAAGGCATGCTCTGAATCCAGTCTCTCTTTCCAATCTCATCTCTGCCCTTCCCTGTCTAGTCTCCAGCAAGCTGCCCTCTCTCCAAGTCTAGAAACATGGCAAGATCTTTCCAGACTCAGAGACTTTGTAAATGCTTTTTGTTTTTTTGTTTGTTTGTTTGTCTGTTTTTTGCCTGGGTACCCTTCTCTTCCTCTTTTCCCTCATCTTCATCTTGCTAACTGCTACTTACCTCCATCTGAACTAGAGATCATTTCATTAATAGATCTTCCTTAGGAATCCAAACTAGAATTATTTTAGCTCTTCCATAGCACCATAATATTTTCCTGCATCACACATTAAAAATTGAGTATTATATCAGTCTGCCAGAGCTGCTGTAGGAAGTGTCACAAACTCGGTGGCTTATAACAAAAGAAATGAATTTTCTCACAGATTTGAAGGCTAGGAGTCTGACATCAAATTGTTGAAAGGGCCATGCTCTCATTGAAAGTTCTAGGAGAAGAGACTATTGCTTCTCCCTTGCTTTTTGGTGGCATTCCTTAGCTTATAGATAAATCACTTCAGTCTCTGCCTCTGTCTTCACATGGCTGTCTTCCTTATGTCTCATATTGTCTGCCTTCTGTGCATGTCTCTATGTCCAAATATCTCTCTTCTTATAAAAACACTGGTCATTGGATTAGGGCCCACCATAACTCAGTATGGCCTCATCTTAACCTATGAGTAGAATTATTACATCATATAGAATTTCTATGTTTAATAATATAAGAAAATGTCAAATAGTTTCTCAACTGGTTGTAATACTTTACACTTCTCTCAGCAGTGTATGAAAGTTCTAGTTGCTATGCATCTTCATCAATATTTTGTCTTTTTCAGTCTTTTTTAATTTTAGCTATTCTAATGGATATGCAATAAACTCTTGTAGTTTTAGTTTATATTTCCTTGACTATGAATGATGTTGAGCATCTTTCCATGTGCTTACCAACCATTTATATATCTTCTTTTGTGACTATTTGTTCAAACCTTTTGCAGATTTTATTTGGGGTTGTCTTACTGAATTGTAAGAGTTCATTATATATTCTACATACCAATCCATTTTTCATTCTTGCAATCTGTGGTTTGCCATTTCATTTGTGTAAGTCTTTTATAGAATAGACTTGTTAATTTTGATGAAATCTGTTAACTTTTGTCATTGATAATTCATGTTTTTTTGTGGTCTATCTAAGAAAAGATCAAGAAGATTTAATTCTATGTTTTCTTCTAGAATTATGGGTTTTGCTTTTATCTAAATGTATAAGGGGTGAAATAAGAGTAATGGTTCACTTTTTTCCATGTGGATAAAAAGTTTTCCAATACCATTTGCTTTAATGACTATCCTTTCCTTATTGAGTTTTTTTGGCACTCTAATTAAATATCATTTAATCATATGCATGTCCCTATATTTTTATGGACACTCCATCTGGTCATTGATTTATATGCCTTTTCTTACACAAATACCACACTGTCTTGATCTCTGTAGTTTATAATAAGTCTTGAAATCAGGTAGTGTACATTCTCCAAATTTTTCAAGTTTTTCTTTTTCAAAATTGTTTTAGCTTTTATATATCCTTTTAAATTTTATAAAGTTCTTGCTAATTTCTACCACCAAAAAAATAGTCCACTGATATTCTGACTGGGATTGTTTTGTATATATATGTACATATATATCTAAATGTGGGAACAATTTATATTTTTAAATGTTGTCTTCTAATTCATGGCCATAGTATATCTTTCCATTTACTTACATTTTTAATTTCTCTCAATAATATATTGTAGTTTTCTGTATGTAGGATTTACATAAATATTTTTTTCTTGTAATTTCTCTTCATTTTCTTTTCCTTTTTTTTTATTGGAGTATAGTTGCTTTACAATGTTGTGTTAGTTTCTACTGTACAGCAAAGTGAATCAGTTATACATGTACATATCTCCACTCTTTTGTAGATTTCTTTCCCATTTAGGTCACCACAGATCACTGAGTAGAGTTCCCTGTGCTATACAATAGGTTCTTCATTAGTTATCTATTTTATACATAGTAGTGTATATATGGCTAACCCAATCTCCCATTTGTCCTACCCCAGCCTTGATAATCGTAAGTTTGCTTTCCCCATCTGTGACTCTATTTCTGCTTTGCAAATAAGTTCATCTATACCATTACATATATTTTTTTAAAGGTTATCCCCAAATATTTTGTTTTGATACCCTTGTAAATGGTACCTTTATTCATTTTCAGTTGTTTGTTGCATAGTAATAAAACTGGGTTTTGTATACGGACCTTGCATCCTACAACCTGTTTAAATTCACTTATTAGCTCTAGTAACTGTTTTGTAGAGTCCTTGGGATTTTCTACATACACAAACATGCCTCTGTGAATAAAAGTAATAGTTTTACTCCTTTCTATTAAATCTGTTAACCTTTTAAAAATGTTCTTTACATTATTACACTGGCTAAGGCATCTACTACAATGCTGAATAGAAGTGGTGAAAAAAATATTCCTATCTTGTTCCCAATTTTAAGAGGAAAGTATCAACATTAATAATAACCTTCACTTTAGGGTTTTCATAGATGTCCTTTATCAGATTGAGAGTGTTTACTTCTATTCTTAGTTTTTTGAGAGTTTTTATAAATGAATGGTTATTTAATCTTGTCAAATGCTTTTTTCTGCATCTTTTGAGATGATCATATTGTTAATATTCATTTTTCTATTAACATAGTGAATTGCATTTATTAATTTTCAAATGTTTAAACAACCTGGCATTCCTGGGAAAATCTCAACTTGTCATGATGTATTTCCTTTTCATATATTGTTTGATTTGATTTTGTTAAGGATTTTTTTTCCATTTATGATCACAAGAGATTCTCTCCTGTAGTTGTTTGTTTGTTTGTAATGTATCAGTCTGGTTTTAGAGTCAGGATAATTTTAACCTTTTAAACGAGTTTAGACAGTGTTCCTTTTTAGAAACTGAGAATGACCTCTGGGCAAAGGCTAGTGAAGAAATGAGGACTTCAGTCTTATAGCCACACAGAATTGAATTTTGCTAACAACCTAATGAGCCTGAAAATGGACTTTCCCTCATTCTCCGGATAAAGGCCGAGAACAGCTGACACCTTGATTTTGGCCTTCTGAGACCCTAAGCAGTGTACCCAGCCAAGTCTGCCAGACTTCTGTCCTGGAAAATGGTTATAGAAATTATAATTTTTCCTTAGTATACAAAGCTAAAGCTTACATTGCCCACTAAGCACTACTTTGGCTTAATGAAAAAAATAATATATTATTTTCATTATCAGTCAGTTCAAAAGATGGCCTAATTTTCCTTGTGTTTTTTTCTATTTGAGGATGTTTATAAATATGTGAAGAAATTTCCTTTTCACTGTTGAAGAATTTTAATTTATATTCTTTGTGCTCATAAAACATATTATGTATAACTTCATTTATGTGTATTAACATTCCTGTTATGCTTAGTATATGATTTATTTTAGTGAATGTTCCACGTACAATTGGGAAAAATGTGTATTCTGTTGTCATCAAGTACAGTATTCCATAATTGTCAATTAAGTTGAGTTTCTTGATAGTATGGTTCAAATACTCTAGCTCCTTAGTAATTTTCTGTCCTTCTATTCTATTGATTACTCAAAGAACAGTACTGAAATCTCCAACTATAATTGTGGATTTATCTATTTCTTATTTCACACCTTTAGTTTTTGCTTCATGTATTTCAAAATTTTGTTATAAGCTGCATATAGCTTTAAGATTTTTATGTCTTCTTGATAAATTGATGTTTTCATTGTTATAAATGAATATTAGAAATATTTTCATGCTTAAAGTCTATTTTATCTATTATTAATATAGACATTTCAGTTTTCTTATGATGAGGGTTTGCACAGTGTAAGTTTTCCATCATTTACTTTGACTTACCTGGGTTTTTAAATATAAAGTTTTTTTTTTTTTTTTTGGTAAAAACATGTAGTTAGTTTTTTTTTAATCCAATCTGATCTATGACTTTTAATTGGAGTATTTAGACTACCTATGTTTAATATAATTTTCAATACAGGTGAGTTTAAGTCCACCACCTTCCTGTGTTTTCTGTTTAGGCCATCTGTTCTTTGTTGCCTTTTCCTGCCTTCATTGTATTAATTGAGGTTTTTAAAATACATTTTATCTTCACTGTTATATTATTATTTAGACTGTTTCATTTTATATATTTAATGGTTGCTCTATAATGGTTGTTTATATTTGCATCATTAACTTATCACCATCTACTTTCAAATAATATTGTATCATTTTGAATAATGTAAGAACTCAGTAACAGTATACTCTCATTGCTCCCTCCCCTAGTCCTTTGTGCCACTGGGTTGTAAAATTTTACTTCTATAACTTATCTTACATCTTCCTCCTTCTGGACTTATACCTTTCCATCAAGATTCATTTTTCTAATTGAAGATGATTCAAAGAAATGTAAGTATATCCCATGCTCTTGGATTGTTAAAATGGTCATACTACCCAAAGCAATCTACAGATTTAATGCAATCCTTATCAAATTACACATGACATTTTTCACAGAACTAAAACAAATTGTCCTAAAATTTATATTGAATGATAAAAGACCCAAAATTGCCAAAGCAATCCTCAGGGAAAAGAACAAAGCAGGAGGCAAATGTGCCCAGATTCCAGACAATAATACAAAGCTACAGTAATCAAAATAGCATGGTATTGGCACAAAAATAGACATATGGATCAATGGAACAGAATAGAGAGTCCAGAAATAAGCCCACATACCTATGGTCAATTAATCTTTGACAAAGGAGGTAAGAGAATACAATGGAGAAAAGACGGCCTCTTCAGCAAATGGTGTTGGGAATGTTGCATGTAAATCAATGAAGTTAGAGCACACCCTCACACCATCACAAAAATAAACTCAACATGGTCTAAAGACTTAAATATAAGATATGACAACATAAAGCTCCTAGAAAAGAACATAGGCAGCACCTACTCTGACATAAATTGTACCAATGTTTTCTTAGGTCAGTCTCCCAACACAATACAAATAAAAACCAAAATAAACAAATGGAACCTAATTAAATTTAAAAGCTTTTGCACAGCAAAGGAAACCATCAACAAAACAAAACCACAACCCTCAGAATGGGACAAAATATTTACAAATAATGCAAATGACAAGGGATTAATTTCCAAAATATACAAAGAGCTCATACAGCTCAATATCAAAAAGCAAACAAACAACCTAATCAAAAAATGGGCAGAAGACTAGATAGACATTTCTCCAAAGAAGACATACATATGCCCAATAGGCACATGAAAAGATACTCAATAATGCTAATTATTAGAGAAATGCAAATCAAAACTACAATGAGGTACCACCTCACAGTGATTAGAATGGCCCTCATTAAAATGTCTACAATTAACAAATGCTGGAGAGGGTGTGGAGAAAAGGGAACCCTCCTATACTGTTGGTGGGAATGTAAATTGGTACAGCTACTATGGAAACCAGTATAGAAGTTCCTCAAAAAACTAAAAATAGAACTACCATATGATCCAGAAATCATATGTGCATATATTCAGACAAAATTATAATTGGAAAAGATGCTTGCACACCTATGTTCATGGCAGCACTATTTACAATAGCCAAGGCATGGAAACAACCTAAATGTCCATCAACAGATGAAGGGATAAAGAAGACATAATTGAGATAGATAGATAGATAGATAGATAGATAGATATAAAATGCACACACACACACACACATACACACACACTGGAATACTATTCAGCCATAAAAAAGAATGAAATAATTCCATTTACAGAAACATGGATGGACCTAGATATTATACTAAGTGAAGTAAGTCAGAAAGAGAAAGACAAATACCATATGATATCACTTATATGCAGAACCTAAAATATGACACAAATAACCTTATCTATGAAACAGAAACAGACTCACAGACATAGCAAACAGACTTATGGTTGTCAAGGGGTGTGGGGCGTGGGGGATGGATGGATTGTGAGTTTGGGACTAGCAAATGCAAACTATTATATATATGTGTGTGTGTGTGTGTGTGTGTGTGTGTGTACAAAATCACTTGCTGTACACCAGAAACTAACACAACATTGTAAATCAACTATACAAGAAAATAAACTTTTAAAATAAATAGATAAGTAAATAATAAATGAGATCTTTTTTTTTAAACATCTTTATTGGAGTATAACTGCTTTACAATGGTGTGTTAGTTTCTGCTGTATAACAAAGTGAATCAGCTATACATATACATATACATATATCCCCATATCCCCTCCCTCTTTGGTCTCCCTCCCACCCTCCCTATCCCACCCCTCTAGGTGGTCACAAAGCACAGAGCTGATCTCCCTGTGCTATGCAGTTGCTTCCCACTAGCTATCTATTTTACATTTGGTAGTGTATATATCTTTTAAAAAAAGAGGATTCATTCCTCTTTATCAATACTTTTTTCAAGTCATAATTGCCCACTAACATTCCCTAGGAAGAAAAATTGCCTTAGAGATTAACCTCCTAATGCTGGCCATATGAAACTCAGAGGGATTTGTTGGGATAAAATAATATGCTCAAAAACACATTATAATCTTTAAAAAGAATTACATATGAGGCCTGCAGGTTTCCACGAGTATTTTCACAAGTAACATATACAGTCCTTAATAGGAACGTAGCAAGGTTCAGTACTTTCAAATGTTTGATATATGAATGGGCATGAATGCAATTCAGGCTGTTGAGCTAGAATTTGTTTTTGTGCTTTCTGTAAAATAGAATTTGATAAGCAAAGCATACTGTAAACATGGCAAATACTTAGCATACTTAACAGTGAAGAGCAGCAAACTATTTTTAAAGCACCACAATATCAATAGCTTTCTATTAAAATAATTAATATGGGTAAAATCGGTTTGAAAAGCACAAACGGACACTTTTAAATAAATGCTCTCCTCCATCCTCCCTTTTCTTAGTCAGCATTAACTCATTACAGCCCAAAGTTGTAAAGCTATATTTCTTTTGAAATATACTATAATTCAGATTTTACATCAAGTTGTAATGGCCTTCCTTTCAGTTAGTGTGGTTTTAAACTATGTTTTATCACATAAATACTGTAAATAGCAGTTGGACCTACAGCTATCCCTCCACACTAAAGAATCGGTTGCTGGAGGGTTCTAGATAGAGAGGAATTAATTTCATTGTATCATCTTTGCAATGCTTGAATTTTTTTCCATGAATATAAATGACTTTCTCAATTTAAAAAGAAAAGCTGCTGGTTAATAAAACCATTAAGTAACATAATTTTGTAATTTTATTTTGCATGTTCTTATTGATTATAAACTGTAGTAAGTATGCACACCTAGCTTTTATTAGCATTATATCTGAAAAGGTATTTGTTGTGCATAATTGACTACCATTTACTACACTTCATGATTATAAATGCAAAGCATTCATATACTAAATACAAATAATTAGTGACTAATAAAAACATTTTTTTTCTTGACAGTGTTAAACAACTAATAAAATGTCAAAATTTCATTAATTTCCATTAAAATTAAAATTCAGTTAATGGGCTCATGGTTAAGGCCACTACGCAGTTGCTTCAAAGGGTCTCTGGAAGTCAGATAAGGATTCAGTGAAATCTTCTTTCAAATGCTATATGTCCCATGTTTTCTGTAGAATGTTAAAAACAGCAAACAGTGTTGTAATAAAGTGAAACCTGCCATTATTTCAGCATGGATCATCATTATATCCCTGAAACAAGGACACTGCCTTATAAACTCTACTAGCTCCTTCCAGTTTACATTTAGAATTATAGAAAATTAAATGAGATGTAATTAGGTTGTTCTTGTGAAAAAAAATTTAAGAAGTACTGTCTTTCCAAGGCCTCCCTTTGCAAACATTAATGCTTTATCATTCAAATGTGTTGTCCCTGTCAACACTGGATTGGGAGCTGGGAGAATCTGACAAATTGGCACTAAGGTAGACGTTTCAGAAATGAAATCACCTCTGAGAACCTAGCAAACTAAAGAGAAAATTCCATTTTCTTCTAACATATTTCTTTCCATTTAATTTTGGAGACTATTCTAGAATACCAGCTCTTATAAAACAGCTAAGGAGAAAATTATTCATATCCTATATAGGTTCTTGTCATGCCCGAAGAGTAGCTCTGTCTTCAGTAAGGATTTCTTTAATTGGAAGATAGTTGTGTGTCAGTTGATTATTGATGTATAGATTTAAAGCAATTCCTATCAAAATCCCAGTAAGGCTTTTTATAGGTATAGACAATATTATTCCAAAAATTATATGTAAAAGCAAAGAAAGTAAAACTAAACTAATTTTGAAGAAGAAGAAGAAAATGGGAAGAATCAGTCTATCCCATTTTGAGACTTATAACTACTGTAATCAAAACTGTGTGGTACTAGTAGAGAGACAGACACATAGATCATTACAAAAAATGAAGAAGTGATTGATAAACAGGGTCAGAAATTGGGGGAAGAGCATAGAGAAGAGGTCCCACTGAGGCATGCGAGGCTTGCCCAGGGGCAGCAGATGGGGCTGAGGGTGCAGGGCCAGCCCGAGGGGGAGGCCTGATGGCTGCTCATTCTACCTCTCCTATGGAGCCTTGACAGACACACTTGCCTGACACAAAGGCCTCCTTCCCCAATGTTTACAAAATCTTCCACAAACATTGTTGTTTCTGACTCCCACTTTGAAGAGGATGAAAGTTAAGTTTCAGGAGTAGAGTTTGCCTGGGGCCACAGGCCCAGGGAGAGAAAGAGACAAGCCAAGAATGTGACTACAGATTGACTTGGGGAATCCTCAGCCACGTGGAGATTCCATATTGAGGGTACGAAAAGCCTGCTTGCTTTTGGTTTTGCATGTGCATGTCTCAGTGTATTTTGGGGGTTGGATGAAGTGAATTACTTGAATGGTGATTATATTTTCTATTAAAATTATTCATAAACCGAAAAACGTGTCCTCTAGATTTTTCATTTAAACTCTAACTCTCGGATCTCCAAAACAAGTTAGCTCTTAAGTGATATTCTGTTAGTGAAATTCAATTTATACCAGTTGGAATGAAAAGTTCCAAACAAGAGTCCCAAAGCTATACAACTCATAAAATGTTTCTCCATATCTTACATCTTAAGTGATAGAAAAAGTTTAAGTTTCGCAAGGTAACCAGCTCACCTTTTCACTTTCAGGAGGGTGTGCTGTGTTTAGCACAACTGACTTGGATTTAGCAGCATGAACGGGTGCAGCCCTATGTTCATCAGCAGATTCTTTATACATCTCCTTATGTTGTTTGCTTCTCAGACAGCTCAAATGGCTCTACATTGGCTCTAAAATTCAAACAAAACTCCTAGCCTCAAGTTTGAAGACTTACCACAATGGACACATTACCAATTCTCATTTTAGTTAGATTCCTATTCAGTCTATCAAACCACGTCCCTCATCTTCAGTCTTTGGGACAGGATTAAGCTATCTACTCCAGGTTGTACACAATCTCTAGCCATTCTGTTATTTACCAACATTGTCACTTAAAACATGTCTCTCTATATATAGATAGATAGATAGATAAATATAAAATATCTATCTATCTATCTATATAATATATATTAGGTTTTAATACTACTACTACTATGTACACTACTCAGCCATAAAAAGATGAAATTTTGCCATTTGCAACAATACTCTTAATACCTTGAGAGCATTCAGCTAAGTGACTAAGTTAGATGGAGAAGGACAAATACTGTATGATTTCACTCATGTGTGGAATATAAAAAACAAGCAAACAAACAAAGAAAATAAATGAACAAACCAAACAAAAAGAAACACATAGATACAGAGAGCAGAGTAGTGGTTACCAGAGGGGAAGAAGGGGTTGGGAGAAATGGGTAAAGGGAGTTAACTGTATGGTGATGCAGGGAAACCTAACTTTTGGGGTAAGCACACTGTAGTGTATACAGAAGTCAAAATATAAAGTTGTTCATGTGGGAAAAAAAAAAACTTTCAGAGCTGCCCACTAATTTTGGAATAAAGGACAAATCTTGAACATGATCTCCAAGACCATAAAGGATCTGGCTTCCAATTCCTTCCCCGGTCTCAACTCCCCACTAATTTCTTCATCGCTCTAGACATGCCGACTAGACGGGGTTTCTTTCCATTTCTTGAGCACACCATGGTTTCTATTGTCTCTGGTTTTCCCATCTGCTCTGAGCTCTGTCTGAAAAGTTTTTCTCTCCTTTTGTCACTTAAACCTCTTTTCCTCAGAAAAGCCTTTCCTGATGCCTTTATGGCAGGACTGCCAAATTGGGAAATAATACAAATAACAATAGCAACAGCAACAACAATAGCAGCCACAACCACAATAATAACATGTAGCATTTATTGGATGCTCCTATTGTAGCAGATTCTGTTCTAGACATTTTGCACATATTTATCAATTTATCTTTAAAATAACCTAAAGAGACAGATACCGTTATTGTCCCATTTTACAGATAAGGACTCTGTAGCCAATGAAAAATTCAACCAAGGTCTCAAGGCTAGGAATTGAGGAGTGGAGCTTCAAACTACAGGCAGCCTGATCCAGGTCCCATGCTCTTAACCAGTGACACACCATGATACCTCATCTTGCTAAGGTA
Organism: Mesoplodon bidens; assembly: GCF_964165515.1. Classification (NCBI taxonomy): domain Eukaryota; kingdom Metazoa; phylum Chordata; class Mammalia; order Artiodactyla; family Ziphiidae; genus Mesoplodon; species Mesoplodon bidens. Next base: position 126,124,610 of record NC_138176.1, on the reverse strand, counting down.
GAAATTATAGCAATTTTTTATTTCAATGAGAAGTGGAAATTCCAGGACACTAAAAGATTCCTCATATTTCCTAGGCCCTTACCCCTGTTAAGCAATATCAAATCCAAATACTATTTGCACTGCTTACAGCCTCTTATCTGAAAGTGAGTATCTTCAATTACCCAGTTTCATAGGTTCCCACAGTTGGTGTGATTCACTGGTTCTTAGGGTGAATCACAGAGGGGTTCTTAGGGTCTTGAAAAGCACAAGACAATACTTTCAAAAAAGGTCAAGGGGTACTATGATCACATTATTACTTTCCTTGGAGCAGAAATTATAAGCCAAAGTTGAAATCCAATTTAAAATTTTTTGGCCTATTTGAGATTCAGAGGAACAAGTTTCTTTCAATTTGTACATATCATAAAAGGCAAGCAAGCAGGATTTTATACAAGTTTTATTTAAACTGGCTTTAAGCAGAATGGAGAATAATGCAGACACTACTTCTCTTTCAGTGTAAATGTCCATAGGTCATAGCAATATGTATATACATATCATAAAATCATGATAATTGTACTTTAGTCTCATTTAGTCTCTTAAGAAGGAAAGATACTTCTACAGCTGTGCCTGTGGCTTCAGACCCATTCAGGGAATTTTCCTAAGAATGCACCGCTGTGCCCTGCACTTCCTGAGGACCCTCCCCCATCCTCTCTTGTTTCACCCTGCACTTCTCTTTTTCTTCAATAGTCTGTACTCTTGTCTTTATTTTCCTTTCTTCCTCACAGGCCCATGAGAGCAGGGACCATTTCAGTCTAGTTCACACTTTGTGCACTGGTCCAGAAGTTTGTTGACTGATGATCAGCTACACTGTGACAGGCTGATTCAACAAGTAATTCATTTATAATTTCAATTTATTTTTTCAACAAATATTCTCTAACATGTAGGAGGATATAAAAAATTGACAAGACACAGATCTTGTCAAGAATTCTACAATCTAATGAGGAAAACAGATGAGGTCACAGGCCATTTCAGTAGTTGTATGCTTCAAAATGTGTAAGCATGGGATGTCAGCAGAACACTAGGTGGTAGTGGGGGGGTAAGGGGGTGGGATCCACAGTATTGAGGGATTGAAAGATATTGCCCAGAGGAAGAGTCACTTATTTTGATAACTAAAGGAGGATTTGAAGCTAAGGAGGGAGAAGGTACTCCCATGAAAAGGCCCAGAGGTAAAAACATGGTGGTTCATGGACCAGTGAACATGAACCATAGATTGGGAAAGATCAATCTCAGAGGTAAGCAGAGGCCCAACAATGGAGGGGTTGGCCTGCTACCCTAAGAAACTGGATTTCATTCTGTGGGCAATAGAGAGACAGTAAAGGATTCTCAGGGAAAAAGCAGTATGATCAAATGTGCACTTTAGAAATCTCCTCCAAAATATACACACTACTGTATCTGAAATAGATAACCAACAAAGACCTACTGTATAGAACAGGGAACTATACTCAATATCTTGTAATAACCTATAATGGAAGAGAATGTTAAAAAAAAGAAAAAAATATATATATATACACACATATATATATATGAATCACTTTGTTGTACACCTGAAACTAACATAACATTGTAAATCAACTATATTTCAATAAAAATTAAAAAAAAAAAAGAAAAGCCCCTCCAGCTGCAGTGTGCAGAAGGGGTTGGAGGGAGGGTTGCTAGCTGGCAGGAGTGAGGAGATTATTACAGTCATCCCCGAGAGGAATGTTGGCACTCCAATCTAAAAGAACTTCAGTTAAGACTAGAGAGAAGTAGAAATGAATTTTAAAACTATTGAAGGAATAGAATCAAGAACACTTCAGGATTGATTAGATGTGACTCCAAGGTCTCTGATGGAGACTTCTTGGGTCCCTGCCTAAGTAGCCATATGCACAGGATTTAGATGGTGTGTGTACACATGCATAGGATTTTTTTTTTTTTTTTTTTTTTTGCAGTATGTGGGCCTCTCACTGTTGTGGCCTCTCCAGTTGTGGAGCACAGGCTCCGGATGCACAGGCTCAGCAGCCATGGCTCACGGGCCCAACCGCTCCGCGGCATGTGGGATCTTCCCGGACCGGGGCACAAACCTGTGTCCCCTGCATCGGCAGGCGGACTCTCAACCACTGCGCCACCAGGGAAGCCCCATAGGAACATTTTTCATTCCCTCTTTCTAATTCCTTTTTATTTAACTTCTTATAATTAGATATTAAAATGTCCAAAACCAGAATTTTTTCTCCAAATAATACCCAATATCAAGGTCTCTACCCAAGGATTCATTCCATATATAGTGCACTGCCTTTCTTCCTCAAGGTAGCACAGCAAGTTCCTATCAGAATCTTGGGCCTCCTCGCGGAGTTCTGACCCTTAAAAACCTTCCACAGGAAAGTTCAGTTTAGTACTTTTTAATGATCCAGTTACAAAGCTCGGATCTGGCCTTTCTCCCGCACTTGCCTCCTGTGCTTTTTAGTTGCTTCCAGTACCTCACCTTCATCTTTAGGGAAATGGAATGAATCCCAGCATCACTGGTCCATATCACCTGAAAATATAGGTCAAACATAAAGAGAAGTTCTCTGAAATTAAATTTACCTCAAAAAACACTTATCTTTCACCTTGCTATCAACATTTAATATTGCTTTCTGAAAAGGATTCTACTTGCTTCCTTATTATTTTGGTATTCCACTATTTTTTTGAAAATAATAGTCAGACATTCCATATACTGTATGGCCACAGGGGGGAATTTAGCTAGAGTTCAGACTTTCATGCATGAGCACCAAAGGAAGCAGCAGGGGATACAGCAGAGTGAAGGCCAGTCCTTTACAAATTAAGAGGCATAAATCAAGATTAGGTAAAGTAAGCTTCCACTAGCCCCATGAACAGTACTGTTATGCTCTGTAACATTCAGATCGCTGAACGCTGAAAGGAACAGAGCCCTGAAATATTACTGATGAAATGATTATGAAAAAGAACTGCCTAGTGGGATCTGTATTTTTGTTCTTGTCTCTCCAAGTTCTGCACGACTTCCATTACGAGAGCTCTCAAATGCAAGGCACAAAAGCCCAATCTGATGAGGACACAGCTTCTGATTCCCCCACCATACCATTTTCCCTGATTTCTCTGATAGGCAGTTGATTTCCACATATAGAGTTTTTTTCAAGATGCTCCTTTCACAGAATAATGAATCACACACTGTGCTTCTAGTATGATAGTTTTGCAGAAACCCATGCACCAGTCATTGTTTCCCTAATCATATTCTAGTTTCAAAGTATAATTTAGTAGTCCAAGGATATAAATGGTACAAAATCAGTCTCAGCTTTTAAGAATTTGTGTTAATTTTTAGAATTATTTTTATCTTAAATGGTCTCTTTTTTTTTTTTTTTTTTTTTTTTTGCGGTACGCGGGCCTCTCACTGTTGTGGCCTCTCCCGTTGCGGGGCACAGGCTCCGGACGCGCAGGCTCAGCGGCCATGGCTCACAGGCCCAGCCTCTCTGCGGCATGTGGGATCTTCCCAGACCGGGGCACGAACCCGTGTCCCCTGCATCAGCAGGCGGACTCTCAACCACTGCGCCACCAGGGAAGCCCCTTAAATGGTCTCTTTTATTGTACAGTTTCTTTTCTGTGGTTGGAAACATTTAAAATATCTTCTTATTACATAGAATATAAATGGTATGAAAGTTGAATACAGTCTACACAATATTAGAAATGAGGTGGTTAACAAGGCATATCACGCATTATCTTAAGACACAAGGATACATTGAATTGATGCAACCAAAAGAGTAACGTTAGTGGTTTAATCTGGAAGCGTTATGGAGTCCAAACTTCTATGGGAGGAAGTGGGAGAGTGATGATTGGTTTTTCACATGAAAACCTCAATTAGGAAGTTCCTCATTCTCTCCAAGAGGTATGTTAAGTACCCTTCCTTTTGTTGTAACCCAGCAGAGAACAAAGGAACTGAACATATAGGCAAACAGCCAGGGAACTTAAATAACAGAACTGAAGCTTAGGAAAAAACTCACAAACAAAATAAAATGGTGGGGACTTCCTTGGTGGCACAGTGGTTAAGACTGTGCTCCCAGTTCAGGAGGCCTGGGCTCAATCCCTGGTCAGGGAACTAGATCCCACATGCATGCTGCAACTAAGAGGTCGTATGCCACAACTAAGGAGCTCGCTTGCCACAACTAAGATCTGGTGCAACCAAATAAATAAATTAAATTAAATGGTGAAACAGCATCCATGTTGTGGGAAGTGATTCTCCTTATTAATACAATCGATAAATACCTTACTTAAGGGAAACACTGAGCATATGTAAAAGTAAAGACCAAATTGTAGTAATGGCTCTAATCTAAATTGTAGCAAATCAGCACAGGCCAGTTTTATATAAGAGCCATTAAAAGAGTCAGTAAAACTTGGAAATTTTTAAAATAATTAAAAATATAAATAATCATAGAAATAAAAGTTATCATATATTGATTATTTAGCATCTGAAAGACACCATGCTAAATATTTTATGTATTGCATTATTTAATCCTCACAATAAACCTATGAGACATGTGCTTATTTAATGTCCATTTTATAAATGAAGAAATTGATGCTTAGAGTGGTCAAAGAATTTGCCAAGTATAAGTGGTAAAAACAAGATTTTGACTCAATCAGAATGACTCCGGTTATCAGGCTCTTTATCACTACTCTAAGGAGAACTAGTGTCCAGTAAAGCAGATTATTCTCCTGATGGCTTTCACCAGCTTCTTAATAAAAATAAGTTTAATTAATTAATTAATAAGAATGATTCCAGCTTACATTGCAATCTCAGTAAATAATATTCATAATTTTTGTGTAACCTTATGCTTAACTTTCTAGAAAATGTGTGTATAGACTAAGAGTTTAGTTATTCTCAAACATTCTTTCATAATTAGAGTTTCAAATTAGTGTTAATTTCATTCCCAGATCCCATGTGGAAACAGCATACCTTATAGGATATTTTTACAAGACATAATTCAATCCGGGAGTGTTCCATGTTACAGAAATACTGAACATAGCTACAACTGATGTCATTTTTATTGGTGGCAAAGTTGCATGAGCTTTATAGGCAATTTTTACTAATAATTCCACTATCTTCTATCTAGGTATTTGTGCTTTCTTTGTGTATGACAATCATTTTTCTCATCTAAATATTTATACAAAAGACTTACTTATACACACATGCATAAATGCATATACTCACACTTAACGTGCTTGCTTCACATATGTAAACAAGAATACACAGCTACATGGGGTTTTTGTCTTTTTTTTTATTTCAAGGCTATTGTGGTTGAACAGTTACTTTGATAGCTTAGCAATTATATTCATGCAGTGTCAGCAACTGCCCAGGCTATGATATAAGGGTGCTAATGATATTATATTCACAGAACTGCCATAATAAGTTTCCAGAGAAAGATAACTTAATTGGCAGCCTATTATCAGAGTATGTATATGGGTGCTCTGGAGTTTGGAATGTGTTCACTGAAGCCAAGGTAATTGAGGCATCAGGTGATTTGAGAAGTGATTAGGATCATCTGTGTGCAATGTGCAGTGAGTAAGAACATGTGTAGGAAAGAATCCTTTTTATGGGACATTTAACTGTTGAGACCTCTGAATAACCTTGCTATTCTTTTACCTTCCTCACTTCTTCTAAACGAAAGTTGGAAATAATTTAGACAAATATTCCTCAGATCAATTTTTATAACAATCCTCAGACAGTAGGGTAAAAAACTAAATTTCTTTTTAAGGTAAACTTTACTTAATACATATTCTCATAAGTGTATATTTACACTCAGCCAACAGTCATATATCAATATAAAGTCTGTTAAGTACATAGAAAACTCATCAATAACTGAATGAATAACCAATAACAACTTCCTACTTATTAATAAAAATAATTCTAATTATAAACATTAAAGAACACATCCATTTATTCTGGATTAGATTGTATAAGTTCAAATTTTTATTAGGTCTGGGGTGCCTAATATTGGTGGGAAAAAATATCATAGTATTCAAAGAAAGCATGAATCCTTAGGATTTGCTGCATAAGCTATAAGTAAAACTTATTATTCTAAATAGAAAAAGTCATAGATAAAATTCTATTCAATGTATTTTATTGTCTAATAGATGCTGACAGATATTTGTTGAATGAACGAATGTATATTTGGTGATCAGAGTTTGGTAATCTGATTATGGGGTTATAGTAACTTCCTTTGGGATAATTTTCCATAGTACCTCAACCACATTTACCACCAAACAGTACTGAATTATAAACACTATGTCACATTACTAAAAAACTGTAAAATATATTATTCCAAATATTTATTTAATTATTTATTTATTATTATTTTTGTGTGTGTGTGGTACGCGGGCCTCCCACCGCTGTGGCCTCTCCCACTGTGGAGCACAGGCTCCAGACGCGCAGGCTCAGCGGCCATGGCTCACGGGCCCAGCCGCTCCGCAGCATGTGGGATCCTCCCAGACCGGGACACGAACCCAAGTCCCCTGCATCGGCAGGCGGACTCCCAACCACTGCACCACCAGGGAAGCCCCTATTCCAAACATTAACTGGTAAATTTTACTAAATCAGAGTCTGTATGGTCATGACTATATTATCATTGAGTGCTTATGTAAATACTAATTTCCCAAAATGTAAGGAAACTGAAAACTTAGCACTACATATGAATGAAATGTTAATGAAGCCTTGGAAATAGCCATGACCACATCTTAAACAGACTATGTAGAAGAATTAGAACTGACTCTATGACAGGTTGCTGGAAACCTGGAGACATCTTCTCTTTCTGGATCCCACAGAATCTAGGTCATAGCCCTGACTATGGTCCTTCTATATTACATTTCTCTTAAAAAAATAGTGTGAGTAATCCTTAAACTTGAACAAAATAGTCTTGGTCAAAAAGTAGCATTACCTACTCACTAACGAAAGATTTAAACGTGGAGACAACCTTTCATTTCCTTTAAGTCACGTCTCTAGTTTTCCTATGTCAGAGTTTAGCATAGCCACTTTGTATTTAACAAAAAACCTTTCATGCTGTTAGAGTCTAATTAGGTAGTGACATTACAGGTAAACTCTGAAGAACAGATGTTTGAAAAAGCAGAGAAAGAGGTCATGTCTCCTGAGCACATCTCAGTGCAATAAAACTCCTAATATGTGCTAATAACGGGCATCAGAATAACCCGACTAATAGGTTAATTAATGATGTCAATAGAGAAAGAAAAACAAACTCATCACCTAACATGACTTCTTTCAACTAATATTTTCTATAATAGATCTGATAAAAAGAGGTTAGAAGTTAGAAAGCATACACTGATTACACAAAAAGACTTTCCTTGTCCATGAGTCATCTACCTTACTGAAGAAAGGAATAATTAACAACCTATAAAGCTTTTATTAGATTTTAATGAAGAGGTACAGTGGCTAAAATTTATCTATCCCACAGCTAGCATGGAGTCCTTTATAACTTTCTCAATATTCACAATTATTTTTAACCATCTTCCCTGAAAAATGAACTCACTTTCCTGATTCCCTTATTTCTGTCAATATTACAATCATCCTTCTACTCATTCAGGAAGAAAAATCTAGACATAATACCCAGATCCATTCAGTCATCAAATCCTATCATTCTTTCCCTTGGGATATTTCTCATATCCAGGCTCTGTCTTTGAACTTGTTAAAATCAACAATAGCATGGTTAGATCTAGGAATTCCTGGAACCGAGAGACCAGACACACATTGATGAACAAGATAAAAGTTGTAAGGAAATCTGTTGTGTTTTGGCTGCTCAGTGTACATTTGTCTTTCTTCTAGTATTTTCTTCTTCCACAATAAATATATTCTTGAGGGCCTCAGAGTATTATGAAAGCTTATTGGATTTGATCTTGTTAAGGAAGTCGGGGAAGACTTCCCCAGGAAATCTAATCTGAAGCTAAACTATGAAATATGAGTAGGAAAAAAACTAAGCAATGAAGAGAAGGAAGGGTGATCCAGGCTGAGGGAACATCATGTACAAAGGCTCTGTGATGGCGAATACAAGAGACAAAAAGAAGGTGCTCGCTGCTCCATCAGAGAGAAATGGAGAAGATGGTCACATGAACGAGCCTGGAATGGAAGGGGGTGACAAAACCATGCAGTCTTGAGGGCCATGTTAAACAATTTTGTCTTTATCCCAAAATCACTGGATATTCCATAAAATTTCAAATGCAATATGTTGCAAAAAGAATGTCTTCACCTTGGACTCTGATTTCTCCTTCTTTATTTCTTATTTTTTTCATGAATGATGTCATCCATCCAGAATCTAAAGCAGAAACATGGAAACTTCTATCTTTTACCACATTCAATTGGTCACTATGGTCAGTCAATTCTACCTCCTATATATGCCTCAAATGTATGCCATTTCTATCACTGCTGTTTAATTCAGACCTCATTTTTTAGTGATTTACATCATTAGAATTCTCCCTGTGCTCTTAGCTCAGCCTCCCTCTAATCCATCCTCCTCACTGTTCCCAATGTAACCTTTTAACATGATTAATATAATCACATAAATCCCCTGCTTAGAATCCTTTATAGTAACACTGACTTTTGGTTCAGATTTCTTAGTTTACTGCACAAGCCACTACCTAAATCTTTATTCTCAGTATTGCAACCTCTTTAAAAGCCTTTTTGATTTCGATACTGAGCTTCTTACAACATGAATGAGATGTACTGTTTCAACTACATGCCTTTGAGCATGATGTTCTTAATTTGGTCTCCATTCTCAGCCTTATCAAAATAACACCTTGACTTCTAGACTCAACTAAAGCATCATCTCCTCAGGTGAGACTCTGACTCACTCACTCCTCCTCTGCTTCTGTCAACTTTTAATAGAGTACCTATAAAAGGTTTAGTAATCCTTGGTTTTAAGGTTTGTTGCCTCAACCAGATTACAATAGAATTGAGTGCGGGGCTATCCTATCTATCACCATATCTCCAGCACCTAAAGCAATGCTTGACTCTCAAGTAACTCAATAACTTTCTGTTGAACTAGATTTTACATGATAATTCATTTAATTTGTGTAATAATCCTGTGCAGTAAGCAATTTTAAAGCTATTAAAGTTGAAACTATGATGCAGAGAACGTAAGTACCTTGCTCAAGTAACCGTTCTTCAACTAATAAGGCAATCTCTGCCCCTTGTAATGAAAAGCCAATATTTACTGTATAGATAGCTCTTTAGTTTCTGAGACATGATTTAGCCTCACAGTTTATTGTCTACTCGTGGACCATTATTAACATTAAATGTAACTCAGTCAAGAGACTCCAGTTGAGGATTTCATTGTAAAGAGTCCATATATATATTCTTTTACAATTGTAATAGTCTAAGAGCAATAATAATGATAGTAGTAATCTAAGAAATTCCTGCAAATTCAAAAATAAGGCCAATATCATCTCTCTATAATAGAGACACATGCTCCTAACAACACTGAATGATTTTGTGAAGTTTGGAATGAAAGTGAGAAATGTAACTTTACTAATCTCTTGGGTTTCAAGAGTTTTCAGGGAAGAAGGAGTTTGCAATTTTGTATCAGTTAGTCAGGGAAGACCTCACTGAAAAAGTGAAGCTCATTTAGCAGCCTAAAAAAGAGAAGTCAGACCAGCTGAGATTGCCATTCCAAGAGAAACTGAGAGCCACACAGGTCAAGGGAGAAGAAAGTCTGAAGAAGGAAGGACGATGAACAGTGACAAATGCTACAGAATGGTCACGTAAGATCAAGACTGAGGAAACACATGATGGTTTTCAAGATTTTTATAGAAGTTTCAGGGGAAAGGCAGGGACAAATAAAAAGAGAAACGAAACAAAACCTCAAATTGAAGCAAGTTGGAGAGTGATTAGAGGTGAGAAGGAAATTCAGCATATATAAACCACTTTTTCCAATAAAATGGCCCTTGTACCCCCCACACTGAAGCCATCGAGAAACCATCTGTTTGTTCTTCCTTGAAAATGTATACACATTTACCATTACTCCTCCCCTCCAATGCTATCCCTAATCTAAGCCACCACCATCTCTTTTCTGGACAGTTAGTATAGCCTCCCAACTGGCCGTTCCACTTACACTCTTGTTGGCCTAGAGTCTATATGCCACAAAGAGCAAGACTATTCTAATTAAAATATCACTTCTCAAACCAAAACTCACCAATAGCTTCCCTTTCAATCAGCAATAATATGGTTAGATCTAGGGATTCCTGGAATAGTCACAAGAACCTACGTGATCTGTCCCCTCCTACCACCTCCTTGACCTCAAATTCTACAACTGCCCACTTCCTTCACTCAGTTTCAGCTATAGTAGCCTCATTATATTCCTCAAATAAGTCAGATATTATTTTGCCCCAGGACCTCTGTGCATGCTGTTCCTGCTGCTTGAAATACTGTTCCCTTCAGGTATCTTTGTAATTCATTCCTTCCTTTCTTTCAGGTCTTTGCACAAATAGTACTCCTCAGTAAAGTTTTCCCTGAGCATCTAATATAAAATTGCAAACTCCTCCCCCAGACCTCTCTCTACATCTCTTCCCTGCTTTTCTCTTTTTCCATTAGTACTTATTATCATATAACATTCCACCTATTTTATTTACTCCTTAGTTTATCTCCACACACCATAACGTTAGCTTCATCGGAGCAGGGATTTGTACCTGCTTTATGAACCACTGTATCTCCAGCACCTAGGACATGCCATTCACATAAAAAGTATTGAATTAATATTTGTTGAATAAATGAAAGAGTGGATGTAAAGAGAAAGAATGAGATTAGATGGAGGAAGTAAAGGTTCATGGAAGGATTTTATAAATATGGACAATACCAGAACCTGTGTATGTATTGATGGAAAAGAGACAAAAGAAAGTAAAATGTTGAAGACATAGGAAAATAAGGAAATTATAGACAGAATAATGTCCCTGAAGCAGCAAGAAAGCACATGAGTTTTAGCACAAATATAAAACTAAAAGTGCATAGAATGGTGCCAAATCTGTGTTCACTGGGATTTGGTGTTTGCTTCTCTTAATTCTCAGAAATGAATTTAAATGCAAAAGTGGAGGTTAAAACAATTTGTGCTATGTCAAAAATAAAGATGCTTTCCATTGTATTTTCATGAGAAGAAACATTGTCATACAAACTAATATTATTCATGATTCTTAAGAATTATAGTAATCATTATTGGTATCACTGTGACTTGTTTAAATGTGCAGTACAGTTTCTATAAAAATGCATTTTATTCATGATTTTAGGGAAACCTAACAAAGAATTCACATCACCATCAAACCATATCCAAGTCATTGAGCCATTAAGAAAGCCCAACTGTTAGACATGATCAACACATTTTTAAAGATATTCTAGGTTAATGGGAGATAAAAGGAGACCCATTGTTTTTCCATCTGGATCCAGCATTGCACAAATTAATGTAAAAGCTAAAATAAAAGTGATTTTCTTTTTTACTATCCAGGAAATTAGATCAAAGAACTCAAATATCACATCAAACAAAATATCCTCAAATCAATTTCACATGCTCAATGGCCCTGATTATTTTGACAGCATATAAAGAAAGGACTTACTGAGGGGTTCAAACACTTGGCATCGGATTTGGCTCTTCTGCCTACTTTGTCTATTTCCATTTTCTAATCGTACTTCCAAGAATGTTACATTCCTCCTCTGAAAGTATATCATCTTATCTAATGTCACTTCCACTGTTCTATATCAAGCTCTCGTGACCTCTCTTAGGGACCACCACAGCAGCCTCCTTACCAAACCCTCACTTTTCAGTACTTAGGACCAAGTGATTGCCTACAAGTGACTAAGTGATTACACTATAGATCTCACAAAATTATGCTATTTTCTGTGGATGTTTTAATGACAATAGAGCTCCAAGCTGGTCAAACTCCACAAGTGACATGCAGAATCACAAACTAACCTTAAGTTGGCTCTGGATGGAATGTCCTGTAGAGAAACGCTTAGATTAATTAAAGTAACTAATAAGCCATAAATCAGTCATTTGATCAGGTACTTTCTATAAGATGAAGTAACACTATTCCAGAAGGTACACTTGTGACATCTTTTCCACCAAAACTATTTTGCTTCAATACTCCCATAGAGTATAACACCACATTGGATTGATTAATAAGAAATCTGAGAGTTATTATATCCCCTAAGATGCCATTGGCTGAAACTAATAGAAATCTTGAGTAAAACTGGCTTACACAATAAATGTATCTCGCATAACACTTCTCTTTAGCATTAGTTCCTCTTCTCTGTAATATTCTTGGAAGTCTTCCTTCACATGTTGGCATCACCCCCAGACTGGCAGGAAGGTGGTGGCAGAAAGTTCAAGCATCAGTTCCATATATGACAATAGCCAGAAAAGGATAACAGACTATGGCTCCTGCTTCTCCTACTTAGGAGTGCGAAAAATTTTCAGAAACCCCCTGGTGTATGTTGAATTGTGTACCCTGTGATTGTGATCTTATTTGGAAATGGGATCTTTGCATATGTAATTAGTTAAAATGGTGTCATGTTTGATCCATGATGAACAAAATATCAATAGTTTAATTAAAGCCAGGCTCTTTACTGTCTTTAAATAAAGACAGTATTATTAATTAGTATGGGCCCCAAATCTAATGACTAGTGTTCTTATAAAAACGTCATGTAAACACAGATAGACAGAGAAGACACACAGTAGAGAAAGTCATGTGAAGACAGAGGCAGAGATTGGAGTGATCTTGGCTGCAAGCCAAGGAATGCCAGCGATTGTGGGCAACGACCAGAAGCAAGGAGAGAGGCATGGAACAGATTCTCCCTCGGAGCATCCAGAAGAAACCAACCCTGCAGGCACTTTGATTTTATACTCTAGCCTCCAGAACTGTGAAAGAACACATTTCTGTTGTTTTAAGCCACATAGTTTGTGGTAATTTGTTACAGCAGCCTTAGGAAAGGAATACAATCCTGAAGCCTACTTCCTTGTGGGTCATGTTTCCAGGATGGGTCACAAGTCTATTCCTAAACAAATCACTGGCAGGGAAAATGGATTACAGCCGTTGGTTTAGACCAGTCATTTGTGGTGGAATGGATTGTGGAGACTCATCCACAATGACCACTATATAGTTACATTTTACTTCTCCCTCTTCCTTACCACTCTCACATTCAATCACCAAGTTCTGTAGACTGGTTTGTGAATATCTCTTGTCTACATGCCTTTCTTTTTATTTTGTATTTCATCTTTTGAGTCCTAAAAGCATTCACATGGTTCAAAAATCAAAATATATCACAAAAACCGAAATATACACCAAGTCTCCTTCTCACCTATGTCTCAATCATTCTGTTCCACAACCATCACCTGAAACTCAGGTAACCACTTTTATTAATTTCTTATATAGAGTATCTTTCCAATATTTCCATGTGCAAATATAAAAAAAAAGATAAAATATATTGCCCTTACACAAAAGGTAGCACTTTTTTTCTGCACTATATCTTGGAGGCCTTTCCTCTAAAAATTTTGAATATCCTTCTACATTTTCTATCCCTTTCAGCACTCTTTCATATTAAGCCACAGTATTTCTCTCCTGGGGGACTACAACTATCTCTAAATGGTAATGGTGCATTCAATGTTGACCCAGACCAAACAGCAACAATAGTAATCTTTATAAATTTTAATCTGTTCCTGTCACTTCACTTGAGAGGCCCTGATGATAAAGTCTACCTAAGACCAGCTATGTAATTTTTAGGTCCAAGTACAAAGTGAAAATGTGGGGCTCCTTGTTTAAAACTGATTAAGAATTTCAAATGGTGAAAACAGAGCATGGAAACAAGCATGGGATTCTTCTAAACAAGAAGCACTGTGCAACTGCACAAGTCTCACACCCATGAAGCCATCTCTGAGTCTGCATATTATTTGTAAACTACCATCAATCTGGCCCTAAATACTTTTCCTCATCCTATATTCAAGTTCCCCGGACATTCTATGCCATCACCATACTAGATTATGTCAACTTCTTATGTCCTAGATTTTTCTCTCTCCTACCACTTTCATGCACTATTCTCTCCTTATCTTTCCTGCTTCTTCACCTGTTAAACTCTGCATATCCTTCAGGTCTTGGCTAGTATTTCACTTCCTCTGGGAACCTCCTGTGAATTGTTATACTAGGTAAGAGTCCCCCTACTGTATGTTCACAGAGCCCCCTGTAATCTGACTCATAACCCATCATTCTTGGAAATAACCTGTGTCTGCTTGGCCAAATATTAATGTTACCTAATGTTTATTGAGTGCTTATTATGAGCACCCCCAAGGAGGGGACTAAGGTAAGGTGAATGAGGCACTCGCCTTGAGAACAAAATTTAAGGGGGTGCCAAAAAATCTATGTAATTAAGATCTATAATATTTTAATGCAATAGTTCAAAAAAATCAAAATTCATGCAAAGAATCCATGATGAACAAAATACCAACATTTTAGTTAAAGACAAGCTCTTTTCTCTCTACAACTAAAGACGTATTACTGATTTTTCTTTTTGCTTGATATGGCTCTGTACTGGTGCCCAGCATTGTGCTAAGCCCTCTACATACTTCAACTAAATTAATTATCAGAGCAGTTCTGTTGCAAAGAGATCATTATCCTCCTTTTACAAATGAGATATCCTTAAGTGTAAAGAAGTTAAGCAATTCTGCTCAGTGCCACAGCTAAGGAGTGGTGCTGAGATTCACACTCTAGCCAGCCTGCCCCTGCAGTCCCTGCTCTTAATTACTGCTGAATTACCTCCTGATAGGTGGATAATTGGAAATTTTACCTTATACTTTCTATTTTGAATACATGTTTAGACAGAGCATAAATTACCTGACCCAAAAACATGTCTTTGGGAGGAGGGGAGAAATGACATAAGAGAACAACGTTTATAAAAATAAAAACATAAAAACATTTGGCTACTTAATATGCATCAAAGACTAGCAAATTTAGTCATTTGCTAAATTTCAAATACCAACTTGTTCATTCTTAAGGCATTATTTTTTTAAATCTTAAAAATCTTTATGTAAGAAATATTCACTTAATGAAGACACGTCTATTAGAAAAAATTGTATCCATTCCAGTTAACATATCAGTCAAATCGTATCCATATGCTAATTTGCCCTTGGGGGCTAAAATTATGTTAAATAGGTTTTCTCCTATACTGTATGTATGATCATCCTTCTATTAGAACCAGTAATATGATTTTGTGAAAAGAGATAATACAAATGAGATTTTTGCAACATTGAGGACAAACAATGTTCCTAATTTTTTGTGATTTTTTCATCTCGTTTGTCAGGTAATTGTATTCTTCTTCATTTTTGTTGTTTTCTTAATGTTGCAAAATAAATATAAGAATAACAATAATATTATCCATGATGTACATACTCCAAAGTTTTAAAAAATGACTCTTTTGGTGACTGTTTCATTCTTTTTAAAAATCATTATGGAATAAGGAAAGAACAAATGTTTCCATTGCATTTTACACTTGAGGAAACAGAGATGCAAATAGGCTCAGTGACTTACCCCAGATGACTCAGAAACTGACATTCATTATATTTGGATATGATGGTCAAATTTTCATATTGTAGTCTAATTCTGAACCTTAGGTAGGTGAAGAAGATAAAGGGTTTCTGATTAAGAGAAAACAGAAAATGTGACAAACTGGGGGTGAGAGGAGACAGGGTAAACCTGGGACACTTAGAGTCATGTAAATTCTGTAAACAAACCTACAGTTGACCCTTGAACGACCTGGGGGTTAGGGGTGCTAAGCTTGTGGCTGTTGAAAAATCCATGTGTAACTTTACAGTTGCCCCTTTGTATCCACTGTTCCACATCCATGGATTCAACCAACTGCAGGTGGTATAGTACTACAGTATGTATTTATTGAAAAAAACCTGCAAATAAGTAGACCCATGCAGTTCAAAACCATGTTGTTCAGGGTTCAACTAAATTTGCATAGTAACATTATATGCAATGGGTTCATATATTCTATTTTTTCTACCATACATTTGAATAGGTGATATACATAGGAATATACTGAAAGCAATATCACACAATAATAAATGATGGAACTAGAATTCATATCCATGTCTTTTGACCCTGAGATTATTTTCTTTTTAATATCATAAAACTAAAGAAAGAATTATTTACAATGTTTCTTAGAAATTGATTGATTGTCTAGATACTGCAAATCAACTTACCTAATTTTTTTAATCATTTAGATATTAATATTAAAATGAATGAAATATTTAAAATTTAATAGAAATGCATCTATTAAAATTTAGCTTTAAGATATATAGGTAATTTTTATCTATTTGAATGGTAGGTGAAGTGTAAATTATTAAGCAAATGTGCTTATTTACTCTAATTTTTGTTACTTTTTTGACATGAGATACTTAACAATCAATAAAGTAGTCAATGGAACATAATTCTGAGGAAAACATAGACTAAACCTAAAAGCTTTAAATGTTTCTTAGTTCAAAAATCTCTAGAAAATAGAGATTAAAGCAAAGATTAAGTATTAGTGCTTATCTGGGGGCAGATTCAGCAGGCTGGATGGCAATCCAGGGCAGTAAGAGTGAGGGAAAGTGGAGTTAAGCGTGAAGAATGGCAAGCAATGCAAGGTGATGATTACTGGGCTAGCCAGTGCTTCATGAGGATCCATAAATAGACACATCAGTACATGCATCTGCACAGCATGAAGAATATCTCTGGAAAGTTGTAAGAGAAAAGAAATGTGCCTCAGAACAGTCAGTGGAAGAACAAAAGAAGGTATGAATCTTCACAGGTCCTGCCCATCTCCTGTTTTCTGATATTTGAAGCTTTCCCACTAGAACTTAACTCTTCACACTTCTGGGTTGCATCCTGTCCTTTAGCAGCCTCTTGAGAAGCATTATCCCATGCCCCACAGTATAGCTAGTAGGCCCCAGGCAATTGAACCATGCAAGTGAACATAGAGTAAATCAATCATTATAATGGCTGAAGGAGAGTTAAAGTTCCTTAAGCAATTTTCATTCTATTTCAATCTTTTTTTTCTTTTTGTTCCTCAGACTGAATGAATTCTACTGCCTTGTCTTGGAGTTCACTGATCATTTCTTCTACTCGATCTAGTCTGATGTTGAACCCCTTTACTAAATTTTTCAGTTCAATTATTATATTCTTCAGTTCAATTATTGTATTCTTCAGCTCTATGATTTCTGTTTGGTACTTTTTTAATATTTTCTATCTCTTTATGGAAATTCTCACTTTGTTCATACATTGCTCTTCTCACCTCAATAAGCATCTTTATGACTGCTGTTTGGAACTTTCTATTGAGTAAATCACTTAACTCTATTTCATTAAGATTGGTTTCTGGAGATTTAGCTTGTTATTTGTTTGGAACATTTTCACTTGTTTCCTCATTCCTTGATTCTCTGTGTTTGTTTCTGCTCATTAAATAAAATAGCCACCTTCCCAGGCTTGACAGACTGGTCTCATGTAGGAGATGAATCTTGTCAATCAGCTTTCCTGAGCTCCCAGTCTCCTCTCAAACCTTTGTGATTGTCCAAGCCACTGTCTTCATTATTAGTGGGTTCTCAGTAGTTGAGGGTTGTGCCAACATCCATCAGTGTCCCAAAGAGAAGGGTTGCAGTCAGCACCTAGATTTTGGCTGAATAGAAATTGGACTTTCAGGCAGCAGCTTGTAAACTACGAAGTCAAACAACTTCCAGGTAAAGACCAGAAGACGGGTATTTTGCCTGCTCCCTCTGCAATGATCCCTGGCAAGGACAACCATGGTGAGTGCTAATGCACCCATTAAGAACTGCTTCTTTATCTTCTGTAGTCCTATGGGCCTCATTGGCTTTCAGAGCTAGGTGTTTTGGGGGTTCATCCCTCAGATGGGACCCTTAAAATTTGAGGTGCAAAATGTGCAGGTCAAATTCTTTGCTCCTTAGGGAGAAACTGGGATTTGGGGATTCCCTCCTGAATATATGGCCCTGTACCAAGGGTGGGATTTATGGCAAGAATATATCTCAATCTTTCCTACCTGTTTCAATTTGGGTGCTTTCTCATTCACCCAATATGTAGGAATCACTCAGCTGTTTCTGGATTTCTCTCAGAGGGAATTGTGCCATGTGTAACTATACATTTGGTGTGTCCATGGGAAGAGGGAAATTCAGGAGCTTCCTATGTCATCATCTTGGTCTGGTGTCTAATGTTACTAATTTGAATTACCTTAGTTTTCCTGTTTACTTGGTATTTAACTTTAATTTTTTAAATAATTGTATAGGGGTTTATACTTAATTTATAGTTGCATGTATTTATGTAGTATTAAAAATAATTTGAATCCACATTAGGAATCTAAGAGAACTGCAATAGTTTCTTTAAAAGTGTCCCATACATTATTTCAGCTTGAGATGTGTTGCAATATGCCATTGCCAGGTTAATTTTCCTAAAGCATAGCTCACAATTATGCCATTCTCTGATGCAAAATCTTTACAAGTTTCTCATTGCCTGCAAAATTAAGTTCAAATTTATGAATCTGGCATTCCCATGTATATATTCTCCTCCATTGTACCAGGACTCATCTTTATTTTCTAAACTTTACCTCGCCATACATGCACATATACACAACACCCTCACTCATCCTTTCGTTATTGTTTTTTTGCCATAATCTCATCATGGTCAATCCCAACCATGTATTAGGATCCATGACACCTTGCCTGATTCTCCAAGCACTTGAGCTTGACACTTCATTAGATTCTGTGATATTTTGTGTGTAACATTCTTATGGCATTTAGTACATCTGCTTTGTATTATGGTTGCTTGTGTGTATACCTTAACAAAGTCATCTTATCTTCATCTGGGTATCCTCTAATGGGCCTAGATTGGTATTTTGTACAGGTTATCTGTTAAATATATATTTGTTAAGCTAATGTGAGACCCGAACAAAATTAGCTGCTCACACATTTGAAAATGCCTATATACTGTGAAAGTAATCACCATGAAATTATTGATGGCTGAATATTGAGGCAAGTAGGGGAAGCTTCAGAGTAGTGAATTTATGTTTAATTGGTTGAACACCTAGCACATAATGACATTCTAAATGCAGCATTTTTATAAGGTAATTGTGAGCACTGGAATTTAGGATTGTGTGTTAGTATTGATTAAGATCACTAATGAAGAAAAGAGTAGCAAATAAAGGCCAAAATAATTCTTTGTTGGATACCAATTAACCGCTAATCTGTTTGCTCTAATAGGCCATTAGTAGAGGAAATGATAAAATTAGTTATACACATAAGAAATATTTATTCCCTACATATTAGTTTTGCCCTGAAATCAGTGCAACTCAGCAAACTCGTACAGTAAAATTGCCCCAAAATAGTTTAAAATAAAGGGTTTTTTTTACTACTAAAGTTCTAAATATTTAAAATAGTAAGAAAATGTTTCTTTAAATGATTTTAGAATACTCCTATTTTTTAAACTTCTGAATTGCTTTTTGCATCTAGAAAGCTATCTAAATCCCTGATGATTTATCCTTTCACTTTCAGCAGGATTTCTTTGCTCCTAGGCACCAGACAGTGTTTTTATTAATGGCAAATCCTTTCAGTCCCTGGTTGATGCAGGTGGAGCTTTGATTGGCAAGGTAATAAAAGTGTGAATGAGACAGAGTGGCACAGTCAGAGATCAATAGTTGTCAATAAAAAAAAACAATTCTGATACTTAATTTTGTAGAATTTCCTTAAACCAGTGAAAAACCCTTTGTATCAAAATAGACCTTCCATTTTATAATTGATGATTGTTTTTTAGTCTCTGGCTGACCTGTCATACATATTGCATTAAAGCATAAACATTCTTAGAGTGGATACCGTTCATATAATCATGCCTGAATTCCTTAGCTTGCCATTTACAGATCTGGTGGTCTTCAGATAGTGTGTTGTCTCAAAAGACTGAACAGATCTTTCATCGTCTTCACCCAGCAGTTGGGTGACCTAGGACAAGTTTCTAAACTTCACTGAGTCTCAGCTTCTACATCTGTCAAAGGACTTTATAAACACCTCCTTTGCAAAGCACTCAAGAGGGCTAAGTGATATGAAATATGTAAAGAAGTGAATAGAGTGTTTGGCATACAGAAGACATTTCAGAAATGATAGGTACTATTACCTTTCGGTGCATATGACAATTTTCCCTCAGTTAAGATAGGTTTAGAACTTAAATAAAGATTTGGGTTATTTTTTCTTTTCTTCATCTTGGGCATTGTGATATATTGAATTAATAGAACCACTACTGGATTCAAGAGGTATAAATGGATATCTACAATTGTTTTGTGGTCCTCTGTTTTCACTTGATCTCTGCTCTATTTTGATTCTATTTTCCGTCCCTTCATATCAATTAGCATTTGCTTCATAACAAACTATATCCAAAATTCATAACTTAAATAATAAACAATTATTATTTCTCACAAATCTATGGGTAAGCTGGGTGTACTTCTGGTCTAGGTCATCCCAGCTGAAGCAGGATGGTGTAGGATGACCTACCTCTTTCTTGTCTAGTAGTTGGTTTGATATCAGTGGAAGCCACAGAGATGATTTGGCCTCGTGCATCTCATCACCTATCAGGCTAGCCCACGTGCACACACATGCTGTAGTCACAGGAGTCCCAGGAGCAGCAAGAGAGGGAAAGCCCAGTGACTTTTCAAGTCAGCTTCTGTCACATCTGATATTTGATCTTATTGATCAAAGCAAGTCACATTGTGAAGCCCAGAGTAAGAGTGTGAAGGACTAATCTTTAGTGTACATATAGAGAGGTGAATTATGGAGGGCATTTCTTCCACAAACTACCACACTCTCACACTCTTTTTACTTGGATATCCTCAAGAAGCACATAGATTTCCCTATAGAATAATAATTTCCTTCAGATGCAATATGATCAGGGTTAAATATATCAAAAGCTCTTAATATGCTCGTGTATTTTATATTCCCACTGAGTGCCTGATTAGCCTTTAATTATACATAGTGCTGAGAAGTACTTTTGAAAAAATAGATTGCTTATACTATATATGACTTTTTTGTTGGAAGCTTTTTAACCTATGGGAAAAAATGTTATTTTTATTTTTATCTCTCCAGTTTACAAAGCACGGCTTTCACTTTATTTTGATTCTTTTTTCTTAAAAATATCACTCTGGGGTAAATTATATTTTTCAGTTTTAGAAAAGAACCAATGTATCTCAGAATCTGAGTTGTTCATATAACTTTGTGTTTTTCCTTGTTTTTGTCAGTTTTATTCTATATGATATGGCTCCATGAATAAAATGTATCTCATTTGAAAAATGGCCAAAAGGACAGGGGAAGTGTATTAGTCTACTCAGGATGCCATAAAAAAAATCACAGACTGGGTGACTTAAACAACAGAAATCTATTTTCTCACAGTTCTAGATGCTACAAGTCCAAGATCAAGGTGCCGTCTGATTCAGTTCCTGGTGAGAGATCTCTTCTTGGCTTGGGGTGGGGTGCAGGAGTGGGGAGTAGGTCTCTGGTATCGCTTTTCATAAGGACACTAATCGTATCATTTCAGAGCCTCACCATTATGACCTCATTTAACCTTTATCACTTCTTTACAGGTCTTATCTCCAAATATAGTCATATTGGGGTTAGGAGCTTCATCATATGAATTTGGGGGGATACAATTCAGTCCATAACAGGAATACTGAAAGATAGTGAAAGCCAAAAGCTTAGATCTTTACAAACCTCACCAATTTCTTTAAGGTAAGCTTGATCTATATAGTGTGTTGTGGTTACACAAACTTCTATGACTCTCTATGCAGCCTTGACTAGTCACAATACAGTAGAAAAAGACAAACAAACCTAAAATTTGATCAAGAAAGATTCACCTGAGCATATGTAACTGAAGGTAAAATTTTGCAGGCATGACTTAATGCAGCACCTAGGATACCCTGTGGAAAATAGCCTGAAAAATCATGAACAATATAAACTTTCTTCTTTCTTTTAATTAAAAAAATGTAAATAATGTTGTAAAACTATTTCTTATAACATTCTTTTCACATATTCTTGATGTGTACTTGGTGTCAGCAAGAATTTGGTTGGAATTATTTAATATGACTAGAATGTAAATGTAAGATTGTATCACTAAAATATTTTTCCCAACAGTAGTAATTGTTTAAAAGTCTGAAAAGTGCCAATTTTATAAGCAAAAGACCCTTTCTGAGAAACATAGAACAGATAAACTTAGGGAGTTAAAAGTATTTAAAGCATTTTTTAAATGCCTTTACACATTCTTGGTGAAATGCTAAGTAAAATTTCAGCTACAAAATTCTCTAGGGTATTACATCATTGAGTATCTTTATGAACTACAAAAATTTCCTATTCCCATTATTTTTCCTGTCCAATATCCTGTTACTACAGATGAGTGTGGGGTGTGCTAGTTTTACCAACTGCAGCTGAAAACTCTGATGTGTGGGATAGTGGTAAATTAGAAAAGAAGGCACTTTTTTCTCATTCACTTCTATACTGAACATGTCAAAGTGGAAAAAAAAATTAGCTCAAATTGTTTATAAATATATGCTAGATAGTATATTCTTACATAATTTTCTTTTTTAATGTATTCAGAGGATGAAGACCCTGGGAAGATGTCCTAGAAAGTATTGGGCTACCACAACAAAATCTGACAGACCGGGTGGCTTATACAACAGAAATAGCATCTAGAACTGTGAGAAAATAGATTTCTGTTGTTTAAGTCACCCAGTCTGTGATATTTTGTTATGTTATATTTTCTCACAGTTCTGGAGGCTGGGAAGATCAAGATCAAAGTGCCAGCTGATTAGGTTCCTGATGGGAACTCTCTTCCCGGCTTGCAGAGGACTGCCTTCTCCCTGTGTCCTCATGTGGCAGAAGAGGGGATGTGGGTGGGGAGTGCACTCTTGGGTCTCTTCTCATAAGGACACTAATCATATATTAGGACCCCACCATTTTTATCTCATTTGACTTCAAATCTTTATCACCTCCTCACAGGCCCCATCTCCAAACAGAGTCACATTCGGAGTTAGGGCTTTGACATATGACTTTTTTTTTGAGAGGGTGGGTCACAATTCAGACCACAGCAGAAGACAACTGTTGTATCTGCAAGTCAGACTGCAAGGCTAATTCTTCATGTCAAATTTTCCTATTAGGTCTTGAAAACTGATGGTCCCTGCATCAATAGTTAGGTCATAATTCTCCAAACTGTAAGTTATTATATACCTGTTGATTTTTGAAGCTGTATAGTATAGATCCTACTTTAAGGGTCATCCCTGAGAGAAGAGATGAGAGAATTCTTCATTAGTGCTAGGAGACGGGACCTGCAGTTCAGCCATCTCACCTGGCAGAAAGCGGGAAAGGTTCATCTATCTCTGCCTTCTTCCCATTCCTTCCTTCTACCCTAATATCCTCATCATATTCTAGAATATGAAACAAAATACAGAAAATGAAATTTTTCTATTTGCTTTGTATTTATTCAATTATTATTTTATTCAACCAAGATTTACTGAGTGTTCACCAGTGTCAGATGTTGTGCTATAAATTAGGGATAAAAATAGCATTCATTTGTTCCTTCAATAAATATTTATCAAGCACCTACTATGTGCCAGGAACTGTTCTAGGAATCTGTGAATAAAGTAGAAAAACATTCCTTCCCTCCTGGAGTTTATATTCCTAGGCAGAAAAACAAACAATAAACAATCAATTTTTAAGGTTAAATTATAGAACATGTTAGAAGTTGATAGGTGCCCATAATTATTACAACAGGATAAGAAAGTAGGAAGTAAGTGAAAGGGAGTAAGTTACAAGAATAAATAGAGTGGTCTCAGTAGGCTTCATTGGAAATGTAAAGTTTGAGCACAGATCCAAAGATGAGAATGCTAGCTAAGCAATTATCTGGGGATAGAACATTCTGAGTATAGAGAACAACAAGGGCAAAAATTTTAAGGTTGTCATGTGCCTGGTGAGTTCCAGAAACAGCAAAGTGGCCAGTGGGGTTGGAGAGTGAGCAAGAGAGAGAGGAATTTAGAGTTGAAGGGTCAGTTCGTGTAAGACCTTGTAAGCCACTGTAAAGTGTTGACATTAACTCTGTAAGTTAGAGATGCACCTCAGGGTTCTGAAAAATGGAATGACATGTTCAGATTTATTTTTTTAAGTATTGTTTTTTAGAGGTATGTCTTATAAACAGAATGTAACTGTACTTTGGTTTTTAATTCAATCTGATGATCAGTCTTTAGGTGAAAGGTTTATTCCATTCATGTAGATTATAAATTTGAATTTATTGCTACCATCTTATTTTGTATTCTATATATGTCCTTCCTCCTCCTTTTCTATTTATTTTTCTTTCTTTCATCCTTCTTTCCTTTCTTTCTTTTTATTTTTCTTTCTTTCTTCTTTCTTTCTTCCTCCATTTCTTCCTTCCTTTCTTCAGATTGATTTGGTTTCACCACCATTTGATTTCTTTCTCTACTCATTTTAAAGCACATTGTAATACTTTTAGTTTTTTAGTTGTGTCTCCAGAAATGTTGGCATGCTTATTTAACTTCACCAGTTCTAAATATATAATATCTTTATTTTCCTTCTGTGTAATACAATGACTTTAGAATGCTTGGTTCCAATAACTACACTCTTTCTCCGTTTATAAAAAATTATTGGGTAATAGTTTATTTCTGCCTTGAGATTTTTACCATCACAAATTAGACAATATCGTTAATGTTTTACATAGTTAGTCATTGTTTAGACTTTCCCAGGGGTTTGCCATTATTTTGCCTACTAAATGTTCTTGAATTTCAGATCTTTCCACAATATTCATTTTCCCTCTTCCTGAAGATGTTTTAGACATCCTTTAGTTAAAATGTATTGTTAGCAAAATCTCAGTTTTTGTTTACCTGAAAACGTATTTCGCTCTTGGTTTGCAAAAATAAGATTTTGTTTAGTACAGAATCCTAGATTAACAGATATATCCCTTCCTATTTGGGCTATACCATTCTACTATCATCTGACTTCCATTGCTATTATTGAAGAGTCAGCTGCCATTTAAGTTGTCATTCTTTTCTACATAATTATTTTTCCCCGGATGCTTTTAAGAAATTATTATTGTTAAGGAGTTACATTCAGAAATTTCCTAATGAAATCATTGCATTGATGGAATAACACCACATGCCATGATACTAATAATACATTGTTGGATACTATTTGCGAATAATGTATCTAGGATTTTTGCTTCATATTAGGATTTGCACTTACTTTACTCTTTGCATGGAATTATCTGCAATGCCTTTGACTGGCTTTTTCTTGTCAGTCAGAATTCAACAGAAGTGTACCCTTCTCTACTGGACCTTCCCTTTCCAGGCAATCTAACAAGAACCCCACTTCACCCTCCATAACACCACGTTTACATTTTTTCATAACAATCACAACTAAAATTATCCTATGATATGCTTGTTAAAGTTTCTATTTCTGTACACTTTCACTCTCCCTTCTCAGACCTGTGTGAGTGCAGAAGTTTCCCAGTGGATCCTCTTTGTTCCTCATGGAGAAGAGCAAGAGTGCTCAAATTTCTTTTGCCCTGGCATCTTGAACAAAGTCTTTTAAGTCAGATGATTACTGACTTTTATCATTTCTTTTGACTCAGGGTTTAAAGAAGACACAGAGAAATTCATGTCACCAACTGCCTGGGTCACAGCTCCTTATTTTGCCACAGTTATATTAAAAAAATAAAATACCATCATTAATGAGGCATCTCTACACATATTAATTTAGAGCACTGTCCATTTTACATGTTAAATAAAACAGCATAATAATTTAAACAGGATGATACTGTTTTTCATAAAATAAAAAGAAATGTTTGCATGTTTGGATGTATATTTTCACTCATATTAATGTAAAAGAGTTTGGAGATAGTATTATAGTGGTGGAGAGGGAGAATTTCAGTTTATTGTAACTTCTCCCTAAAAGTTTTAAGCATATAGGTAATTTCACTTCCTTTTTTTGTTTTAGTAAATTTAGAAAATAATAAAAGTTAGACAGCAAAAAAGTCAGAAATTCACCATGGATTCCATTAACCAAAATCTGATTCATTAGTTTAAAAATAAATAAATAAATAAACAGAAAACTTGCTACTCATAAAGCTCTGCTTTCTTTCTTACTCTATTCTTAGAAATATAGATTAAGCTTATGACACTGTTTCCATATTTTATTAAATATTTCCCAAATTCTATTCATACCTCCAAAATACAACCTCTTACTTGCACTTCATGTTCTATACAAAATTTTTTGCCACCTCATTAATTGGCAAGTACCAGAAATAAGGGCAGCCCTGTTCACACATTCAGTTGACAGAGCTGGTATAACTTTGCTTTTAGGACCTTCAAGCCATAATGTCTAGATATCTGAGAAAGCACTGTTCTAGTCTTCCATCAGTTTGATATGCAAACAATGAAATGTATAGCACAAAAAGAGCTTAACTCTGCACATTTGATCTGAACAAGGCCATAAAGAAAGAGTACCCGTAAAAGGAGGTCTATATAACTAACTTTCATGGGGGAACAAGAATATATTCTTTTTTATGATAAATTCTTATGCCTTGGAGCCCAACTGTAAGTGACTGCATTTCAATTCTTTCAACTCTTACTACTAGGGAAAATATAAAAGATGGATTACTCTCTGATCTAATGAAACTGAGATGGCTAGCAGATTGAGCTCTGATATCTTTACTCCATTTTTTGAAATATTTGCAATGCAAATAACTGTTCAAGATTCTTTTGGCTATACTAACATTTATGTGTGTCGTACCAAATAAAATAGCTATTTATGTGTTTAAAGGAGAGCATTCCTTGTTCTGTATGTACACACCTGGGCTTACTTCCCTTGAGAAGATGCCTCAACAGCGCTAGTATAACAATAACAGCAGAATAATAGAGATTTATAGTGATTGTCCAGAAGTCAACAGGGGATGGCTCACACAGTGAGTGTAACCATAACAAGTGTCAGTTTTATCAAGCAGAAAACAAAAGCACAGCCACTTGATGCAATCTAACGTTTCAGCCACAAAAACCACACTGAATCCGAAAGTTAATTGAAGCATGCTCTTGTTCCCAGAATGAAAAAATGAGAGGGAAATATCATAAAATATTAAACTGTAAACCCCCCAACCCAAATTGGGTATAAAACTCTGACCTTTTTCTGCTAATATCACAGATTTTCATTGCTAGAAATCCTTCCTAAAGGTCCAAACTGGGCCACAGACATGTTTTGCTTGAACTACAGAGTAAAAAGGAAATCAGGACATTTCCACATATAAAAGTATTTGAATTATCAGAGGATTTAACAAATTCAGAATGGCGTTTCTACATGGTAACAATCAGACCAACTGAGTAGCAGCTGCCCCTTTGTGAGTCATTTCTTTTCCAGTTGAGCACATTCCCCTCTTGTCTTTCATTTCCTACATCTTTACTAATTTATTAACAGTCATTACTTGTCTGGTACCTCTTGGTATTTGAGTTTGCATTCCCCAGTACAAATAAATCCTTCTCTATTATTGCTCCAGAGTTAGGTTTTATTGTTAAGGACTGGACATCTTAGGAGAAGCTCTAAGATGGACATTACGGTGTGAAAGAATTTGCAGTGCACACTAGCTGAGGCTAAGAGGTTCTAAAATGACTAACCTATGGCAATTAAGAGACTCGAAAGAAAAGGGATAAATGAGGTTCACACTTCATAAGAAGAATTTGGAAGAGAACAGCATGGTGGTATAGTAGAGGAATCCAGAGCCCAATGCTACCTCTGACTCTGCTTTGGGCAGATTACTTACTTTTCTAGGTCAGTTTCCTCATCCTTCAGGTGAGGGAACTGTGCCCAATGATAAGAAGGGCCCCTGCCAACTCCTGGTTTCTGTATGATTGCCAAACTAAGGGAAGAATTCTCTCTTTCTTAATCCTTCCTGGCTCCAAAGAATAAGTATAGAAGGACAGAGTGTGTTTATGTCTACATTCTAATTGCTGGTAGCTTTTATAAAAGGAAAATTATATCTAATCAGTGTTTTCCAATAAAATAAAATAATTTCTCTTTGCTTTATTCATCTTGAATCCTCATCATCTAGCATAAGGCAACATGAAATAAGATATGTTGAAGATCTGAAAGACTGCCCCAAAATGTCTAGATTTCTGGGAATACCCTGATGATTATAGATATTCCAACTATGATTTTCTAAATCTATAGTGATGGCCATATTTTAGTGACTTTATTCTAGGGTTTCTGACAGGCACTTAACATGGATTATCTTATTTAATTCAGATCTCTACTTTACTAACACAGAAGTCATTCGTTCCTAAGAATCCCTATATGTTCTCTCTCAAGTGACATTTTCAATGCCATATTATGAAGGTTAAATCACTGAGGTTCAGAAATGGGAAAACATAAATCCAGAACAGGACAAGAAGACTTCCTACTGCACAGAGTAACTAACCATGAAATCTTCATGAGTAGTTATGAACTTAAGAATTCACATCTGGCTACTCCATCTCCACTTTATTTCTTACATTCTCCAGATGCTTCTCTGTCAATGTATACTTCTTTCTACTTGTATACACACACACACACACACACACACACACACACACACACACACAAAATACTTGTAAATCCTAAGGTTTAAAATGTGTATAAAAAGTAAATTTGTTTTCCTATCTCCAACTGTCTCTCTACATATACTAATATTTAGATGATATTTAATTATAAAATTACTTGGAATGCAAAAAGAAAGCAGTTCCCAGAGAAATTATTAGTTTAATAAACCTAATGTTTCTTGAAGAAATCACCTAAAAATGTGAAGCCTCACTTTCATCAGCTATAGCAGGGGTTAGCAAAATATTTTCTGTAAAGAACCAGATAGTAAATATTTGGCCCTTACATACCATCTGTTCTATACTGCAACTACTCAGTTCTTCCACTGAAGCAAGAAATTAGCCATATGTAACAAATAAATGAATAAGTGTAGCTATGTTCCAAAAATTTATGGAAATTTTAATTTCATATAATTTTAACATGTCATGAAATATTATTGTTCTTTTTTTCCCCAACCATTTAAAATGTAAAAACCACTCTGAACTTACTGGGTGCAAAATCTATCCACACAAAGGTTATATTTGGCCTACAAGACAGATAGCTGGGATCTGACCATATCAAACCACAGTTTGCTGACTCCTGAAATATAGAATGAAGATCAAAAAAATTATCTTAGAGAGTTACTGTGAAGCACATTAATATTAACCTATGTATGGAGGATTGTTGTAAGATGGCAGAGTAGAAGGACATGAGCTCACCCTTTCGTACAAAAACATGAAAATCACAGCTAACTGCTGAACAACCATTGACGAAAAAAAAATGCTGGAACCTCCCAAAAAAGATAGCCTGCATCCAAAGACAAAGAAGAAGCCATGAGACATCAGGAGGAGCACAATCACAATAAAATCAAATCCTGTACCTGCCAGGTGCGCGACCCACAAACTGGAAAAAAATTATACCGCAGAAGTTCCCCCAAAGGAGTAAAAGTCCTCAGCCCTACATCAGGCTTCCCAGGCTGGTGGAGGGGGGTGGGGGTGTCTGGCAACTGGAAGAGGAGTCCCCAGAGAATCTGGCTTTGAAGTCCAGCAGAGTTTGATCACAGGAATTCTACAGGACTGGGGGAAACAGAAACTTCCCTCTTGGAGGGCTCATACACAGGGTCTTGTGCACACCAAGCCCCCGGGGAAAAAGCAGTGACTTCAATAAGAGACTGGGCCAGACCTACCTGCTAGTATTGGAGGGTCTCCTGCAGAGGCAGGGGTGGCTGTGACTCACTATGGGGACAAAGACAATGGCAGCAGAAGTTCTGGTGAATACTCATTGGTGTGAGCATTCCTAGAGGCCACTATTCTCCCCACCAAGAACTAGCCCTACCCAACAGCCTGTAGGCTCCAGTGCTGGGAGGCCTTAGGCCAAACAACCAACAGGGTGGGAACACAACCCGACTCATCAGCAGACAGGCTGCTTAAAGTCTTCCTGAGCACAGTCCTGCTCACCAGAGGGATAAGACACAGCTCCACCCACCAGAAAGATTCAGTCCCTCCTGCCAGGAAGCCTGCACAAGTCTCTTACACATCCTCATCCCCCACAGGGCAGAGAGCAGAATAAAGAAGTACTACAATCCTGCAGCCTGTGGAACAGAAACTGCAATCACAGAAAGTCAGACAAAATGAGATGGCAGGGGAATATGTCCCAGATGAAGGAACAAGATAAAACCCCAGAAGAACAATGAAGGGAATGGGAGATAGGCAATCTACCAGAAAAAGCATTCAGAGTAACGATAGTGAAGATGATCCAAGATCTTGGAAAAAGAATAGAGACACAAATCGAAAAGATACAAGAATTGTTTAACAAAGACCTAGAAGAATGAAAGAACAAACAGAGATGAACAATACAGTAACTGAAATGAAAAATAGACTAGAAGGAATCAATAGCACAGTAACAGAGGCAGAAGAACAGATAAGTGAGATGGATGACAGAATAGTGCAAATCACTGGCACAGAACAGAATAAAGAAAAAAGAATGAAAAGATATTAAGACAGTCTAAGAGATCTGTGGGACAACATTAAATGCACCAACATTCACATTATAGGGGTCCAAGAAGGAGAAAAGAGAAAAGACCTGAGAAAATATCTGAAGAGATAATAGATGAAAACTTCCCTAACATGGCAAAGGAAACAATCACCCAAGTCCAGGAAGCACAGAGAGTCCCAGGCAGGATAAACCCAAGAGGAACACACCAAGACACATAGTGATCAAATGAACAAAAATTAAAGACAAAGAAAAAATATTAAAAGCAGCAAGGGAAAAGCAACAAATAACATACAAAAGAATTAAGATTATCAGCTTATTTCTCAGCAGAAACTCTGCAGGCCAGAAGGGAGTGGCACAATATATTTAAAGTGATGAAAGTGAAGAACCTACAACCAAGAATACTCTACCCAGCAAGGTTCTCATTCAGGTTCAAAAGAGAAATCAAAAGTTTTACAGGGCTTCTCTGGTGGCGCAGTGGTTGAGAGTCCACCTGCCGATGCAGGGGACGCGGGTTCGTGCCCCGGTCCGGGAGGATCCCACATGCCGCGGAGCGGCTGGGCCCGTGAGCCATGGCCGCTGAGCCTGCGCGTCTGGAGCCTGTGCTCCGCAACGGGAGAGGCCACAGCAGTGAGGCCCATGTACCGAAAAAAAAAAAAAAAAAAAGTTTTACAGGCAAGCAAAAGCTAACAGAATTCAAAACCACCAGACCAGCTTTGTAACAATGCTAAAGGAACTTTTCTAGGAAGAAAAGAAAAGGTCACTACTAAAAACAAGAAAATATTGAATGGAAAAGCTCATCAGTAAAGGCAAACATACAGTAAAGGTAGGGAATTATCTGCACACAAATATGATATCAAAACCAAAAAATTGTGAGAAGAAGAAAGCACAAATACTAGATATTGGAAATGCATTTGAAATTAAAAGACCAGAAACTTAAAACAATCTTGTTTATATATAGACTGCTATATCAAAACCTCATGGTAACTGCAAACTGAAAATCTACAACAGATACACACACAAAAAAGAAAAAGAATCTGAACACAACACTAAAATTAGTCATCAAATCACAAGAGAAGAGAACAAAAGAGGAAGGGAAGAAAAAAGACCTACAAAAACAAATCCAAAACAATTAAGAAAATGGGAATAGGAACATACATTTTGATAATTACCTTAAAGGCAAATGGATTAAATGCTCCATCCAAAAGACACAGAATGACCGAATGGATACAAAAACAAGACCTGTATATATTCTGTATACAAGAGACCCATTTCACATCTAGGGATACATACAGACTGAAAGTGAGGGGATGGAAAAAGATATTCCATGCAAATGCAAATCAAAAGAAAGCTGGAATAGCAATAATCATATCAGACAAAATAGACTTTAAAATAAAGACTGTTACAAGAGACAAAGAAGGACACTACATAATGATCAAGAGATCAATCCAAGAAAAAGATATAACAATTGTGAATATATAGGACCCAACACAGGAGCACCCCAATATATAAAGCAAATATTAACAGCCATGAAAGGAGAACTCAACAATAACACAATAATATTGGGGGACTTTAACACCCCACTTTCATCAATGGAAATATCATCCAGACAGAAGATCAATAAGGAAACACCGTCCTTAAATAACACATTAGAACAGATGAACTTAATTGATATTTATAGAGCATTCCATCCAAAAGCAGCAAAACACATATTCTTCTCAAATGCACATGGAACATTCTCCAGCATTGATCACATGCTGGGCTACAAACGAGCCTCAGTAAATTTAAGAAAACTGAAATCATATCAAGCAATTTTTCCAATGACAGCACTATGAGATTAGCAGTCAACTACAAGAAAAAAAAACTTTAAAAAACACAAACACGTGGAGACTAAACAATATGCTACTAAACAACCAATATTTCACTGCAGAAATCAAAGAGGAAATCAAATAATACCTAGAGACAAATAAAAGTGAAAGCACAATGATGCAAAGCCTATGGGGCACAGCAAAAGCAGTTCTGAGAGGGAAGTATATAGTAATACAATCTGACCTCAGGAAATAAGAAAAATCACAAATAAACAATCTAAACTTACAACTAAAGCAACTAGAGAAAGGAGAACAAAACCAAAAGTTAGTAGAAGGAAAGAAATCATAAAGATCAGAGCAGCAATAAATGAAATAGAAACAAATAAAATAATAGAAAAGATCAATGAGACTAAGAGCTAGTTTTTTAAAACATAAACAAAATTGATAAACTTTTAGCCAGACTCATCATGAAAAAAAGGGAGAGGGCTCAAATCAATAAAATTAGAAATTAAAAAGGAAAAGTTAAAATGGACACCATAGAAATACAAAGGATCATAAGAGACTACTCCAAGCAACCATATGCCAATTAAATGGACAACCTGGAAGAAATGGACAAATTCTTAGAAAGGTACGCTCTCCCAAGACTGAAGCAGGTAGAAATAGAAAATATGAACAGACCAGCCACAAGTACTGAAACTGACACTGTGACTTAAAAAATTCCAACAAACAAAAGTCCACAACCAGATGGTTTCACAGTTGAATTCTATCACACATTTAGAGAAGACTTAACACTTATTCTTCTGAAACTCTTCAAAAAAAAAAAAAAAAAAACCCACAGAGGAAGGAAAATTCCCAACCTCATTCTATGAGGCTGCCATCACATTGATACCAAAACCAGACAAAGATACCACAAATAAAGAATATTAGAAGGCAATATCACTGAAGAAAATAAACACAAAAATCCTCAATAAAATACTAGCAAAAAGAACCCAACAATACATTAAAAGAATCATACACCATGATGAAGTGGGATTTATCCCAGTGATAAAAGGATTTTTCAATATCCACAAATCAATGTGACACACCACATCAACAAAGTGAAGAATAAAAACCATATGATCATCTCAACAGATGCAGAAAAAGCTTTTGACAAAATTCAACACACATTTATGATAAAAACTCTCCAGAAAGTGAGCAAAGAGGGAACATATCTCAACATAATAAAGGCCATGTATGACAACCCTAGAGCTAACATCATACTCAACAGTAAAAAGCTGAAATTTTCCTCTAAAATCAGGATCAAGCCAAGGATGTCCACTCTCGCCATTTTTATTCAACATAGTTTTGGAAGTCCTGGCCACAGCAATCAGAGAAGAAAAAGAAATAAAAGGAATGCAAATCAGAAAAGAAGAAGTAAAACTGTCACTGTTTGGAGATGACATGATACTACACATAGACGATCCTAAAGATGTTACCAGAAAACTACTAGAGCTCATCAATGAATTCGGTAAAGTGGAAGGATACAAAATTAATACACAGAAGTCTCTTGCATTTCTATACACTAACAATGAAATATCAGAAATAAAATTAAGGAAACAATCCCACTTACAATAATGTGCAACAAAAAAGAATAAAATACCTAGGAATAAACCTACCTAAGGAGGCAGAAGACCTGTATGCAGAAAACTATAAGATACCGATGAAAGAAATCAAAGACAACACAAACAGCTGGAGAGATATACCATGTTCTTCGATTGGAAGAATCAATACTGTGAAAATGACTATACTACCCAAAGCAATCTACAGATTCAGTGTAATCCTTATCAAATTACCAATGACATTTTTCACAGAACTAGGACAAAAAATTTCACAATTTTTATGGAAGCACAAAAGACCTTGAATAGCAAAAGCAATCTTGAGAAGCAAAAAAGGAGCTGGAGGAATCAGGCTCCCTGACGTCAGACTATACTACAAAGCTACAGTCATCAAGACAGTATGGTACTGGCACAAAAACAGAAATATAGATTAATGGAACAGGATAGAAAGCCCAGAGATAAACCCACGCAACTATGGTCAACTAATCTATGAAAAAGGAGGACAGAATACACAATGGAGCAAAGATAGCCTCTTCAACAAGTGCTGCTGGGAAAACTGGACAGCTACATGTAAAAGAATGAAATTAGAACACTCCCTAACACCACATCAAAAAAAAAAAAACCCCTCAAAAAGGACTACAGACCTAAATGTAAGGCCAGATGCTATAAAACTCGTAGAGGAAAACACAGGCAGAACACACTCTGACATAAATTGTAGCAAGATCTTTTCTGACTCACCTCCTAGAGTAATGAGAATAAAAACAAAAATAAACAAATGGGACCTAATGAAACTTAAAAGCTTTTGTGCAGCAAAGGAAACCATGAACAAGATGAAAAGACAACCCTCAGAATGGGAGAAAATATTTGCAAATGAAGCAAGTGACAAAGGATTAATCTCCAAAATATACAAAAAGCTCATGCAGCTCAATATCAAAAAAAACCAAACAACCCAATCAAAAAATGGGCAGAAGACCTAAATAGACATTTCTTCAAAGAAGACATACAGATGGCCAAGAGGCACAAGAAAAGATGCTCAACATCACTAATTATTAGAGAAATGTAATTCAAACTACAATGAGGTATCACCTCACACCAGTCAGAATGACCATCATCAAAATATCTACAAACAGTAAATGCTGGAGAGGGTGTGGAGAAAAGGAAAACCTCATGCATTGTTGGTGGAAATGCAAATTGGTACAGCCACTATGGAGAACAGTATGGAGATTCCTTAAGAAACTAAATATAGAACTACCATATGACCCAGCAATACAACTACTGGGCATAGACCCAGTGAAAACCATTATTCAAAAAGACACATGCACCCCAATGTTCACTGCAGCACTATTTACGATAGCCAGGACATGGAAGCAACCTAAATGCCTATCAACAGAGGAATGGATATAGATGATGTGGTACATATATACAATGGAATATTAGCCATAAAAATGAACGAAATAGGCACATTTGTAGAGACATGGATGGACCTAGAGACTGTCATACAGAGTGAAGTAAGTCAGAAAGAGAAAAACAAATATCATATAGTAATGCATATGTATGGAATCTGAACAGTTGGTATAGACTATCTTATTTACAAAGCAGAAATAGAGACACAGACTTAGAGAACAAACATATGGATACTGGGGGTAGGGGGTGGGTCGGATGAACTGGGAGATTGGGATTG
Source organism: Mesoplodon bidens (assembly GCF_964165515.1). NCBI lineage: Eukaryota > Metazoa > Chordata > Mammalia > Artiodactyla > Ziphiidae > Mesoplodon > Mesoplodon bidens. The sequence goes on along the minus strand of NC_138176.1, from coordinate 126,088,864 downwards.
ACATATATACACTACTGATACTATATATAAAATATATAACTAATGAGAACCTACTGTAAAGCACAGAGAACTCTACTCAATGCTCTGTGGTGACCTAAACAAGAAGGAAATCCAAAAAAGGGGATATATGATATGTATAGCTGATTCACTTTGCTGTACAGTATGAACTAATAAAACATTGTAAAGCAACTATACTCTCATAAAAATATTTTTAAATTAAAAAATAAAATAAAAAGAAACAATTCCATTTACCATCATATCAAAAAGAATAAAATACCTAGGAATAAGCTCACCTAAGGAGGCAAATGACCTGTAGTCCAAACACTATAAGATGCTGATGAAAGAAACCAAAGATGACACAAACAGATGAAACGATATACCATGTTCTTAGATTGGAAGAATCAATATTGTCAAAATGACTATACTATCCAAGGCAATCTACAGATTCAATGCAATCCCTATCAAATTACCAATGGCATTTTTCACAGAACTGGAACAAAACATCTTAAAATTTGTATGGAGACACAAGAAACCCTGAGTAGCCAAGGCAATCTTGAGAAAGAAAAAAGGAGCTAGAGGAATCAGGCTCCCTGACTTCAGACTACACTACAAAGCTACAGTCATCAAAACAGTATGGTACTGGCACAAAAATAGAAATATAGATTAATGGAACAGGATAGAAAGCCCAGGAAAAAAAAACCATGCACCTATGGTCAATTAATCTACAACAAGAACTCAAGACTATACAATGGAGGAAAAACAGTCTCTTCAATAAGTGGTTCTGGGAAAACTGGACAGCTATGGTAAAAGAATGAAATTAGAACATTCTTTAACACCATACACAAAAGTAAACTCAAAATGGATTAAAGACCTAAGTGTAAGACCGGATACTACAAAACTCTCAGAGGAAAACATAGGGAGAACGCTCTCTGACATAAATCACAGCAAGATCTTTTTCCATCCATCTCCCAGAGTAATGGAAATAAAAACAAAAATAAAAAAACAGGACCTAATTAAACTCAAAAGCTTTTGTACAGCAAAGGAAACCATAAACAAAACAAAAAGACAAACCACAGAATGGGAGAAAATATTTGCAAACAATGCCACCAACAAGGGATTAGTCTCCAAAATTTACAAAAAGCTCATAAGGCTCAATATCAAAAAAGCAAACAACCCAATCAAAAAATGGGCAGAAGACCTAAAGAGACATTTCTCCAAAGAAGACATACAGATGGCCAAGAGGCACATGAAAAAATGCTCAACATTGCTAATTATTAGAGAAATGCAAATCAAAACTACAATGAGATATCACCTCACACCAGTCAGAATGGCCATGATCAAAAAATCTACAAACCATAAATGCTGGAGAGAATGTGGAGAAAAGGGAACCCTCCTACACTGTTGGTGGGAATGTAAATTGGTACAGCCACTATGGAGAACAGTATGGAGGTTCCTTTAAAAACTAAAAACAAAGCTACCATATGATCCTGCAATACCATTCCTGGGCATATATCCAGAGAAATCCATAATCCAAAAGGGTACATGCACCCCAATGTTCATTGCAGCCCTGTTTACAATAGCCAAGACATGGAAGCAACCTAAATGTCCATCAACAGAGGAATGGATAAAGAAGATGGTACATATATATTCAATGGAATATTATTCAGTCATTTAAAAGACTGAAATAATGCCATTTGCAGCAACATGGATGGACCTGGAGATTATCATACTAAGTGAAATAAGTCAGAGAGAGAAAGACAAATATCATATGATATCACTTATATGCAGAATCTAAAAATAAATGATACAAATGAACTTATTTACAAAACAGAAACAGACTCACAGACTTAGAGACTGAACTTATGGTTACCGGGGCAAGGGTGGGGGAGGGATAGATTGGGAGTTTGGGGTTGACATGAACACACTGCTATATTTAAAACAGATAACCAACAAGGACCTACTGTATAGCACAGGGAACTCTGCCCAATATTCTGTAATAACCTAAATGAGAAAAGAATTTGAAAAAGAATAGATATATATATATATATATTTGTATAACTGAATCACTTTTCTGTGCATCTGAAACTAACACAATATTGTTAATCAACTATACTCCAATATAAAATAAAAATATTTTAAATTAACCTATGTAAACTACTTTATGTAGTGTCTATAACATAATATATTGTCATTAAATATTTATAATAAAACTTATTACTGATAGCTAAGATTTTTTCTTTTGTTTAATTCGTGTCCTTTTAAAAGCTTAATCATAGATAAGCATTAGGTTAGGATTTCTAATTCTAATAGAATTAGAAAAATAAAACTCAAGATGTTTCATTACTGCTTATTATAACGAAAATTTTGTTAGCCACAGGGGTTTACTTTTAGTTCCAGTTTATTATTATTTTACATTGGATCTGTGCAATTTGTTTCCTAAATGTCTTCAATATTCATAATACAACTTTTCTAAGTCATCATGGATTGTCAGTGAAGAGAAAGAGAGCCTCAGAGTTTCATGGATAGTTAAAGTCCCAAAAGGAGTATCATAGTCCATGGCTATCAAAGTACCATATTAAAAAGGAGGGTTACAGTAAGCCAAGTCCCATTACACTCTATCAATAATACACATTGCTGTACTCAGCAATTCAGACTATTGAAGGATATCTGAGATGGTTGTGTACACCAGAGGGAGCTGAGATGCAGTGTTAATGTTCTTAATCCTTCACTTGCTAAGCATCATCAGCAAAGATTGGTAGAAGCTTCTCTGTGAAGAACAATTTCCAGCAAATCAACCTTATATTCATTAAAATGAAGAAAGTTCACTGTTCATACACTTGTGAGAATACACATAACTCTGTTGTTGCTATCAAATTTGTAGATGACACAAAGCTGGTGGTAAGAGGGAATATATTAGATGGCACAATCAAGATGACAAAATATACATGCTATCATTTGCAACTGAACAAAACAAAATAATTTTAAAGAGATGTAGCTTGCATGGGAGAAAAAATTACCCTCAGCTCAAACCTGGTCAGACCTTTCCTGGGGTTGCACTCAACTCTTGGCAAGGTATTCTATAAATCTAGAGACAATGGACCATAATCAGGTCAGCACAGAGCAAAGCAGTTTTGATGATAAAAGGACTTAAAGCCATAACGTGGGAAGGATGGGTAAGGGAAATAAGAATGTTTAATTTTTTTAAAAAAATGAGATACTCAGATGGCATAGGATAACCATCTTCAAACAGTTGGAGAATTCTCATATGCAATTGTTCTCCTTAATCTAAATATCCAAAGAGAGAAGATAAGTCCAGTCCGGAGACTGGATGCTGCAAGGAGACTGATTTCTACCAATGTAAGAAAAAGTATTTAATAGAGTCATTGAAAGATGGAATGAGCTACCTTATGAGGTGAATTCTGCCTTTCTGCAAGTGTACAGCTTGGGAGGGATGACCACTTGGTGGGAATGTTGTAAAGGAGATTCGAATACCACTTTGATGATATGGCCAAAATACTTATAAAGAATCATTCTAACCTTGACAGTCTGTTTCCATCTCTAAAAAGATCTTGAGATGGCTCAATGCCCATGCTGATGGTTTAGGAACAACTTATATTCCTTAGATAATTTTCCAACCTAGGAACAGGATTGTTCTAGGATCTAAGAAAATTAATTACAATATTTGATCAACCTGAAAAAAAAGAGATGAGAGAATTCTTTCAAAATCAAAATTTTCAGTGAAAATAGCCCAATAAAACATAACACAAAAATTTAATGTAGAGTCTTCTTTTTCAAAGTGTATCCTCCAAATTTTATAATTAACATGTTTTTCTTCTACAATACAAACTTGCCTCAAATTATTTTTAACTACTTTTTATTTCCTTGGAAGTGTAGTATATAGTGAGCTAGTGGCAGCTGTTCTCAATAATGATGAGGGAAGTTGTTTGCTATGGTGCATTTTCCTGATTAATGTCCTCTTTATCTCTGTGAGTTGTCTTCTAAAGGCATCTATGAATATGTAGGGAAACAGACATAACTCCAAAAGGACTGGCCTGGGGGGAAACTGTTGAGTGGTGTGCAACCCATGTAGAGTTCAACCACCCAGAGGACATTCAAACAGTCATAATTCTTGAAGTGTTAATTGTGAACTGAGATCTCTGCAGAAGGAAAAGCAAGTTGTCCCTGGGGAGAACAAGATGCTAATCTTTTAAGAACTTTTAACAATTACTTCCTACTTCTCCACTGAGTATAAATGGGTCATGTTTGTAGTCATTGACTTATGGGAAAAACAAATTTGTGGCACAACAATGAATTTAAAAGTGTGAGGAAGGGGTGGAACGAGCTCTATTATGCATAAGATGACTCAGATTTTGCTAAATTTGGACACCATTAAGTGTAATACCTCTGCCATAACCAGTCTAGGATATTTTCTTCATTTCCTCCTTTTTTGCAACAAGCATTCGGATAAATACAGTGAATTTTCAAGAGACAAGAAAAACATCACTTAAGTGGCCTTGTATCTACAGTGCCTCCTTCCTGGGCAGCATCCACACTACCTCCTTTCATTCTGACCTACAACAGTATAACACTGTAAGGTACTTGTCTGTCTTCCATCACTAGACTTCAAAATTCATGGAAGTAATAATCAGACCCATTAGGCCTTAGACAAAGCACTGTGCATGGTAAGTGTCCAAAATTGTAATTTAGAATGAATACACAAATGTCTATACTCCTAAATATGAAAATATAAGATCTTAGATGGCAGAAACTATCTTATTTATCTTTTCACACATTATATCCATGCACAGTGCCTTGAAACTGAAGTTTCTTTCCTGCACTGCTAACCATAAGAAAAATCCCTGTTCTTAAAGGGAAAATACATTTGTAGGGCTCTTTCCTTTCTCAAATGGGAGATAAAATTATTTTGAACCTTCTGGCAAAAAAAAATTGAAAAATATTTAATATTTGTGTAATACAGAGAACTCTTTAGAAGAATGAGGGAAAAAATCATTAACTTAGAGAAAGGACTTCTTTCCTCATAGTGTTTGGAACTCACACTCTGGCAGACAATATCTGCACACTAGTTGCAACTCAGTGTTGAGCATATTGTATCCTAGCATTTGCTAAGCATTTGTGATTATGCTAAAGTCGTGGGACAGTCAAGTCTCTAAATTTCCAGGTATAGATTTAATTCCACACTGGACTGATGGTAAATACTTTCACTATTCTGCCTCTCCAAACAATGTGATTAACTTTGATGGAAACAATGAATGTTCAACCCTGGAGCAGTGTCCACTTTCTACTCTTTCTATGAGAATTACTGGAATGAAGGAAAAGAAATGGCCCAGGAGCCTTTTAAGAGTCCTTATTTTTCTCTGTCACATCATTAAAGGTTCAACGAATCTCCAATTAAGTCTCCCTGGCTGCTGTCACCAATGTGATTGATAGATGTCCTTGGCTCACTCTCCATAGGACATGCCAGAGCACCAGGCCCCCACCTGCCACAATCAATTATTGCTCTCTTGTCATCAGTGCCCTCACTTGTCAATTTATTTGCCACAAATCCAGTGAAGCCCTCTAATCAGGGAGCAAAAAGAAAAGCTGTTCTTTACTTTTAATGGTGGGATAGAAAATAGTGAACAAACCACACACTATTCAATCTTAGAGGAAACCTTGCTTTAGGCTTTTCCATTTTCTTTCTTTCACCATTCACCAAACTGGCACAGAAATGGTGTCATCAGGGCTGACTTATGAATGTGTTAACATCCAGTTAACGAAAGGTAAGGGGAAAATAGAAGAATTTTTTTTTAATATATAACTTAAAGAAGTGTAGACTTTTGACCCCTTGAGAATCTACCAAGCATTTTCCAGGAAGAAAGAGAAAAAAAAAATCATTCCATTTCTTCATAAAACTGATAGCAAGAAGCACATATTAGAACTGATTAAAAGGATAAAAACGGTTCTTTGGTTGTTTTTGGCAAAGCTAGTAAACATGATAAATGTTAGTTGTCTCCTGCCCTACCTGTTTAATGTTTAAATGTGAACTGATCGTGGTGCTTGATAACTGATTACCTGTCTAGGACACTGCAATCTTCTGTCTATCGACAGAAAAATATAGCCTCCCCTGGAGTGCCAATATCCATTTCTGCCTTTGACCATGAACTGCTCTGCATGAACCCCCAGGAGGCTCAGGTGCCTGACAGGATCTATGAAGGAGAGATTGATTCCATGTGGATGCCTGTTAAAAAATGACCTTTGACCTCTGTACCCAAAATGACAATAAAAATGCCAACTTATTCATCTCATGTCCCAGAAAAGACAATTATTTTTCTAAAACGGTTCAGAAGATTTTGTGGGTTTTTTTTTTTTCTTCCTATTGGACAGAGGCGGAAGTGGAAGAGAGGAAAAAGAGAGAGGGCATTGTATGGGGTAAGAAAGGTGATGTCTCTCCTTAATGGGGGAGCATAGGAAGTCATTTTCCTGGTCTAAAGATCTCCCAGGGATGACTGATCTTCTCCCTAGTCTATCTATTTTGCCACTTTGGGAGTGCATTACTTACATATTATTAAATATATATTCTGAAAAGATGGGTCTTGTTCACTCAAGAAGGCATGAAATGAGCAGGGAAGAAGGGAGAATATCTCTTTATTCTCTATTTAAAATTGTCCCTTCCTGCTGAGATCAAATCACAAACTATGAACAGGCACCTACAGTGTGAAAATATTTGTGTTGTAGTTCTAAGTGTCTACATGAGTAAGTAGATCCTGAACCAGTGTTTATAGGACTACAGTCTGCCACTATCTGATGAATATTATGCTTTGCATTATCATCGTATCAGCTCTTCTAAGGTCAATCTTTCCCAAGAAAAAGTGCCAATGGCTAATAGCTCTAATATTTTTTGTTTTTGTTTTTAATCTACATTTTGCTTTACCTATTAATGACCTGTCTAGGGATTTACTTTTCAAAATTTTAAAACATTAGTCATATTAATAGCCCCTGCTGAAAACGGACTACCCTTAAGAATAGGGATTTACAAAAGCAAAATTACCTGTAAATTAAACCATATTGTAAATATCCTTAAATATTTATCACTGAATGTTGCACAGTGGGCAATATTCCAGCCCTTCTCACTAAATCATGCAGTTAGATTGAAGACAGATGACCATGAAGTTGTTTGGGCTTGGTGATTACAGGCCTGATTTTGTTTTTTCAATTCCTTAAGTTTATTCATGAGTCATAATGACATCCTAATATCTAAGAGTACTTTTAGACTCTTTAAATTATTTATATATTTATTATCATATTGAGCCACTGAACATATGAGATCAACAGAGGCCATGTTATATATGAGTGGCCTGAGGTTCAGAAATGCCACTGAGCAAACTAAAGAGCAGTTGTGATTAGAATCCAAGCCCCTGCTTCTAAAGATTCCACTAAAACATTTTATCTCTATGTTCAGAAACTAGCCCCAGTTCTGTACTGTAATGACCCTCCATTACATACTAGGAATTACAGTGATAGATATAAATCATAAATGGGCTTCCCTAAGTAATAATACTCTTGTCCTTTCCTGCAAATGCCTCCAAGTTTTATCTATGTGCAGCCTTCTCATTTTTCTCTAGTGTTTTACCAAAAACATTGGCTTAGAAGAAAACTGAGGGAGGCAGGCCTTGAAAGGAAGAGCTTTTGCTGGGCAGAGAAGTAAGTGAAGGGGGAAGAGTTGTGAGAATCTCTGCAACAAGAGTGCTGCCTTATACAGGCCTGATTTTAAAATCCTGTATTTCACTCCTCACATAAGCATTTCCGGCACAAGAGAGGGCAAATTAATCAGTATTTCAGTCAAAACTTAATACAGGTAATTTGGCTGCATGGTCACAAATAATAGTGTTGCCCACTTTATACAACCTGAGCAGTGTGGAATGGAATCAAATTTCCATATCAGGATACATTTAGCTCACCCCCAGGTATCCAAAAGCAACTGATTTTCCAGTTCATATCTGAGTAATTCTGAGGAGTTCTCCTACATCCCTTGAGGGACCCTGACACTTTATTTTTCTTAGATCTGAATTTAATAGAGATATCTGTCTTTGATGATACAAATACCCTAGACCACATTATTCATTCTCATTACATATTGTATTTCATAACTATTCTGATTTACTATCTGTCTCCAAAAGTCCTCTCTTTATTATACCAGACAAAAAATAAGCTAGGGCTTCCCCGTGGCGCAGTGGTTGAGAGTCCGCCTGCCGATGCAGGGGACATGGGTTTGTGCCCCGGTCCGGGAAGATCCCACATGCTGTGGAGTGGCTGGGCCCGTGAGCCATGGCCACTGAGCCTGCGCGTCCAGAGCCTGTGCTCCACAACGGGAGAGGCCACAACAGTGAGAGGCCTGCGTACCGCAAAAAAAATAATAAAATAAAAAAATAATAATAATAATAAGCTATAAAAATATTTTAGCTCTCCTTTATCAACATAAATGCCGTGGTTCCATTATGCATTTTCTCTATACCCTTCACCAAGTTTTTAACCACAGAGACGCTCCTATCATCCGTGATTTTTCCATATTTAGCATGCATTATTTTCTGTATAGTCCACAGTAGAGAAGAAAGTTTTTTTTTTTTTTAAATTTTTAAAATAATCATTCAAGCGACTGTCCTCATGATTCTGTGGAACCATTGTCAATTCTGCTCCAATATTTTCCTAATTTAGACTGTGAATGCTGTAGTCCTTAAACACCAACCATCTTAACATTTAAGGGTTCATTGTTTGCCCCTTAGTTATTTCAAGGACCATCCATTTTTGGTAACTGAGGGTGGGACCTGAGAATCTGCATTTCTTATCAGCTCCCAGGTGATAATGATGTATTGATCCACGGACCACACTTAGAGAAGCAACATGTTAGAACATGCCCAGGAGACTTTTTTAACTGTTTTGCAAGATGACCAGCACCCCCTGCCCTATGTGATTGATTTGCTGAATTTTCTAGATTAACCTAATCAAAACATTGAATACTCAGACTTCAGACTCCTTTTTAACTCTAAACAAGAAGTAGTAAAATTATTTTTTTAATGGAGCATCTAAGGTTTACATTTTTTAACTAAAATCTCTGAGAAAGAATGCAAGCAGCAGAATAGCTGCTAAATCTCTGTTGACAAAATGTTTTATCTTTTCTTTTCCTGTTCCCCATAATAGTGCTTCTTTTTGGCCATGTAGCTTTCAGGATTTTGCAGTTCCCCAATCAGGGATCGAACCCAGGCCTCAGCAGTGACAGCACTGAGTCCTAAACACTAGATTGCAGGGAATTCTCAACAGTGCTTCTCAAATATCAGCATGTATAAGAATCTCCAGAGGAGTTTATTAAAGGTGCAAATTACAAAGTCCAAATCTCCAAGGCTGACACAGTAGGATGGAGGAGAGCCTGAGAACCTAGATTTTTAACAAGCACCTCAATGTGATCCTTGCACAGGTGGTGAGTCAACCACTCTGAGAAACACGGCCGTATGATGATGAAACACTTTTGGACCACCCAAAAGGCACTTTAATTTGGGTTTAATACAGACTACATCATATCATTGACTCTTTAAGATCTGAGATGGAGACATTGTCTTTTCTAAGTAAATACCCACTAAGCTGTGGTGAATTCTTTTGTTAGCATGGGTAAAAGAAGCCATTAGTGTCCATTTTACTGTTGTGGGTTGGAAAATACAATGCTCCTTTTTAAATACAGAAGGGCTGCTTGAAGGTGGAATAAATATTCATTTAGCCTCATAGCTAAATCTTAACATTTTAGTTATTCAACCTCAGTTTTTATTAAGATACTATAAAAGAAGCTCACAAGAGCCAATGAGTTGAAGGCATAAGAGGACTCTTCTGGAAGACATGTTTTAATTAGAAAATCTCAGTCAAATTTTATGCTGAAAGATAAGTAACATTTCCATCCAGACTGATTGTTACAAACTTGGAAATTCTTTTAATTTGATTCTGGAGGGGGGGGGGGCGGGGAAGACACATATAAAGAGAAACCATTCACAGGACATCTCAAATAATGCCAGGCAAAATATAAGATGTTACTCAATTTGTTAGATGGGCCTGGGAATAGGACAAAGCCAGTGACCTTCTACTGTGCAGATAATCCAATAGAGAGGCAAAAGAAAACATGTATCTGGGCTATGCTTGAATCCTGGGAAAAATCACAGAAATAGAACCAGGAAAATGTGGTGAAAGTAACTTACATTAGTAATTAATTTATCCATAGGTCATTTAAACTAATATTTCAAATATTCCAGGACACAGCCAAGAACTCAGAAGGAGTAAAAAGAGGCCTCTGAGATGTCAAAGTCCTTGATAAAATCCACCTGGTATTATTTATAGCTTGAATTTGAGACTGAGGACCTGACATCCTTACTCAAAGCTTATTTACTCTAATTTTAGGGACAATGCTAACAAGCTGTCTATTGGGTTTTTCTCAAGCTTGCAGATCAGTATTTTCCATTGAAAAAATTATGTCTAATAAATTGGGCAGCTTAATGTACCTCACCTACTTACAATCACAGACCAAGAATAGAAAGATGCTTAATTAACAAAGAGATATACACAGATAACAATATATACATACATGGTTACATGCATATAATATTAAAACTGAGATTCTATATCACTTGCAGCTTCTGAAAGGGTATTTGTGAGAATTAAGTGACTTAATTTTTTTAAAAGAGCTTGGAATTTTGCCTGGCTTACTATTATTTTTATCATCATTATTGCTATTGCATGGTAATAAAGAGTTGAGCTTTAGCCATGTAACTGGACTCACTTTCGGATTCCAAGCCTTGCTTAATGTTTGACCTTCGGCAAGTGGCTTAACCTCTTCAGTATCCTCCTCTGTACAATCACAGCATTCACTTCATAGGGTTGTGATAAAGTTTAAGTATCATAATACAAAGTTCTTACCCCTGTGCCTGGCACAGAAGAAGTACTCAATAATAGTTAGCTGTTATTACTGTGGGATTTGTAGTTAGAAGGGAAGTATTAAAATTCCCTTTTACAGATGAGAAAACCAAAGTTCAAAGATGTTCAGCTATGTGTTCAAATTAACAGATATTAACTAAATGAATCAGGAATCAAATGCAAGTCTCTCGGAGGTCAAGAGTCACACTCTTTTCACTGTGCCAGGCTCCCGTCTCATCAGTCTCAATTGCATTTCGAAGATGTATATTCAGCAATTACCAGTTTTTAAAGCATACAGTGTATTCAGTTAATATTTATGGACCTGTCTTCATCCATAGAACCACACTTAGAAGTCAGCAGTAGAAAGGTATCATTTCTGAGACTCCAAGAAATTCCTTCCTCCACAGATAAAATAAAAATGCACCCTTCATCTGTACATTATTGCCTGACATTCCACAATTAGTGATTCTTTTCTTTGTTTCCGTAAAAACATAAGTATCCTATATGAATCATTTGTACTTTAATGTATAATGATTTTATCATATTTGGTTTTTCTTTCATTTATTGCTGCTATAGCTGTTGTTGATAATTTATGTTGAATCTAAGACTAAGACTTTGCATAACCTAGCTCCTGCTTATTTCCAAAACTTCATCTCTTGCTACTCCTTCCCTCTCACTTTACATGGTAGAATATATTATTGGTCCCAGTTAGTCTCTGCCTCCCATTAAAAGGAATATATTTATAACATCCCTGTCCATTGCCATGTGACTTGTAGTGTTCCCTAGGGGAGGGAAATACTTGACTGCTTCACTCGTGACCAGTTTGGCCACATGTTTGATTAACCCATGGAATATGAGCCAATGAGACTGTGACTTAATCATTTCTACCTTTTTCCTCAATCGTGAAATGTCATGTCCAATTAGGAATTGTCCCTCTAGCCTTGGTCCTGAAATGAAGACTCAGTGAGCAGCACCACCACTCAATAGCAGATCATCTGCAGCATGTGTGACAAATAAACCTTTGTTGTAACAACAGAGATGGTGAGGTTGTTACTGCATTGTAACGGTGAAAGTTGACTAATTCAACACTCCATCCACACTAAGCTATTTTTAAGTCCCTAATTATGTTACACTTCCCCACACTTCTGGCATTTGTGCTACCATTTTCGTTCGCTTAGATCATGCTTGTTTCCATTTTTTGATAGTGTATCTGATTCAGTCCTTATGCCTCAGCTGGTAAACCTCCTCTGATCCTCCTAGACTGTGTTAAGTGCCCTCCTATATGCTCCATAGCGCCCGGGCCTTCCCTATCACAACACACACCATGCTGAATTGCAAATGCCTGTTTATTGGTCTATATTCCTCCTGAGACTGAGCTTCATGAAAGAAGGGACAGCATCTGTTGTGTCTCGATTGTTCCCTCACTGCCAAGACTAGTTCTTGGTTCATAATCAACTCATAGCACAATTTACTGAATGAATAAATGAGTGAATGAACAAGGAAGAGAATAAGAGGCAGTATGGTGAAAACATTAAACACGCAGTCTTCAGACAGCCTGGATTCAAATACTAGTTGTTTCACCTCTTAGCAGAACTAGCTACATAATTTATGGAGCCCAACGCAAAATAAAAATGTGGGGCATCTTGTTCAAAAATGATTAAGAATTTCAATATGGCAACAGCAGACCATTAAACCTAGCATCAGGCCCTTCTAAACATGGACCCTGTGTAACTGCACAGGTCACACACTCATAAAGCCAACCCAGCTGCCTAGCTGTGTAAACACGGGCAGCAAATCTAATGGTTCTATTTCCTTAGGTGTAAAATGAGAGTAAAATAGGATTGCTGTGAGAATGGAATAAATTAATATAATATAGTCCTTATAATAGTGAATCCTACGTAAGTACTGTTAATACAGATAGAGGGAACCATGGATGTCGAAGCAAATTTTGATTATTTCCAATTTTGCCTAAGGTTTCCTACAAGCTACAGGAGGTGGTCCTGGTTGACCAAATGATCAGGGGTCTCAACTAGAGGAGATTCTGCCCCCTAGGGGACACTTGACAATGTCTGGAGACATTTTTGGTTGTCACAACTGGGAGGTGATTCTGGCATCTAGTGGATAGAGACCAGAGATGCTGCTGAAATCCTACAATGCCCAGGACAGTCCCCGCAACACAGCATTATCTGGTCAAAAGATGTCAAAAGCAACAAGGTTGAGAAACCCCAATCTGAAGATGGATTTCTGGGCTTCCAAGGAAAAATTGCTGAATTTTTCAGCCCCTCAGTTTCTTCATCCATAAAAGATGGCCAATAATACCTGAGCCTACCCACTCTGCAAGGATGTTGTAAAGTTAAATTTAGGAGCAAAGAGCCTAGTTCTCAGAAGAGAAAGGGTACCATTACAGCCCAAGGTGTTATTATTATCAAGCCGTGCAGCCACTTTCACTCTCAGGAAGCCAAATGTTCTACCTGGAAATGATAATTTCCCTCCACTAAATGAGCATTTTACTTCCCAGAGGGAGTAATTTTATTCACCTTTTGCCATTATTGGATGGGGCCCATTACAGCTGTTGTTCTTCCCTTATTTGAAATTTCATAGCACTCATAACAACAGAACCTCTCCTGGAGGAATGCACAGCCCTGCAGTAACAAGCTACACACGTGTGCCCACGTGTAAACAGTCTGCTAACCCAACCGGCCATGGGTGTTTATAAACACTATGCTCATATCCGAAAGCGTTTCGATGAGACTATTCAGTAAGAAGAAAAAATAATGTTCTTTGGAGTTATCCTTCACACTAGCCACTCTCCCAAATCCCAGGTGTGAGTTATCAGATAAATGGTAAAGCACAATGCTGATTTTCTATTTATGAAGTGAATGCTTTGGAGACTAATTGGAATGGCAATAGGTGGTGGGGAGGTGAAGGAACGAGGAAAAGTTCAGGCAGGGAAAATAAAGAAGAAAATCCACGGGAACCACAAATGCACTCGACTGATACTCTCAAATGCCTTAAATGTGTAATTTATCAATAGTTTGTGCATAAAGATTGCACTGCTTGCAAGAAATCAGAATGAAACCACATCTTAGCAATTAGAAGGAGCTACTGTCGGTGCACGAGCCCCCAGATGTTCAGATCAATTGCCTTCTAACTAAATCTTTGTTCACAAAATAATCCCAGGATAGAAAGAACTAGCTGGGGAAAGATTTTCCTAATATGAGCTCTGTGTCAGCAACCTGCTTTTTTCCTCCTTGTCTGACAGTAAATTAGCAGAGCTGCCACAGGCGTGCTGTGCAGAACTTTGAAGGTGAAAGCTGAGAGGAAGAGAGCCGCTGAGAGCTCTAGAGCATGAATCAACTTATCAAGCTCTGTCAGTGCCTGCACAGGGGAACCCATGGGTATGAGAACACCTATGGCTTCCTCTATGACCAGCAGAGGTAGAGTGGGCAGGAAATGGTAGTGACGACAGTAAACACTGTGGAACATATCAGGTGCCCTGGGATCAGGAAAAAGGCTTTAGCTTTCCACTTTTCCATTGTTGGCACCTCTCCTGTTTGGTTGGTACAAGGACAGGCCCCTGTGGTGCAATGGAAGTGGAATGGGGACAGAGCTACAAGGGCCAATAACTGGGCTCTAATTTCCATCCCTCTCCAGCCATTTAACCCAGATACCAAATATCTTAGTCTCAGTTTCCTCTTCTGTAAAATGAGACTAATAATCCTTCTCTGACAGGACTATGGCAAAGATTAAAATAGTTGGTGAATAGAAAAATCTCATAACACTTAACATATTGTTGTCACTCAAGGGATGCTTACTAATTCATTTATACGAAAACCTTTTTTTACCTACTTAGGATTGGCAACCCTCCTATGAAATCCTATTTAAAATTTACTCCTTTCCTAAAAGTATCCTTGACTGGCTATGCAGCACCCATGGCTCCCTTCTACATCACATTCCTTCACTTGTCAGGTACTCAATTGGAGCTACTGTACTTTTCTCCCGTTGGTGATACATCTCTTTGATCAGTGGGTCAGTTCGGCCTTTGGCACAAGCAATGCTGAATTTCTGTTGACCATAACTGACCTTTACCTGTCCTGGAATTGTAAATAGGAGGACCTAAGTGATGGCTGTCAGTTGGATAAACTTTTACATAACTACAATACTTGGCTTGGTTGAGGGAAAAACAAGACTGAATTGCTTCCATCTCATCACAAGCCTCTCTCATGTGAACTGAATCCAGAGCCTGAGGCCAGGTTGGAGTGAGGTTAGAATGAGCAGAGTGAAGAAAGTGGAAGGATCCTGCCAATTTAGACTCCTCTCCCCCACCCCTCTATGTAAAGCATGTTGATGTCTCTACCATACATCCTTTTCTCCTCCCTTATTGTAAATTTATGTTTTGAAAACCCACAGTGTCTTTTAGGTATGTCACCCTGAACGCTGATTCAATTACAGTAGAGTCACTCATTACCGATGCTTAATTTTGCATAAACTTTATTTCTCCTGCACTTGATATGCCGAGTTAAGTGAAGAAACATACAATTCAAAAGAAATGGGAACATTTATCATTTTGCCAAACAAGTAAGACTTACTACTTTCTGTCAAATAAATTAAGCTAAACTACCATGTGGCATTCAAAACCTAAATTGCTGAGCATGTGATATTGAGTCTCTGATTTGTCAGCATGGCCTTTTTAACACCACTCAGAACCAGCTGAGGAGCCCTTTTCCAGCCTCCCTATCCTTTTCTTTTATTTCATGTCTTCAGTGATTAGACTCATTGTTTTATTTTCTACAGAAGTAATTCTTAGACATTCTATTCAACAGTAGCCATAACAACCCCTCTCAGATGCTGACAACTGAATGTTGTTGTTGCTTTTACTGATATTTTGCTCTGTTAAGAACCAGAATCTTTAAAAAGTATAAAATAAAGGCCAAAGAAAGAACAAATTTTCAGTCTTACATGTGGGCTATGATTAGCTGTTTTGCTGGAGTCTTACTTTTTCCAGAGCCTCCCTATGTATTCCTTCCCCAGTGTTCAGATATAGAACTGGATAGAACTGTCCCAAAAAGCAGCTGCATAATTAGCAGCAATTAACCCTGAGTGCAATTCAACAAAGGCAACACAATACTCAATTGTGCCCACTATTCCCAACAATTCAGTCAGAATTCTAACTCTGTAATGCCAAGAGATGCTAAAAACAGGAACTACCGTGAGAACTGACAGAGAATATTAATCGAGTAAACTTAGATTTGATTCAAGGCTTAGGCTGGCTGTTATTCGAAAGATGCATTGCTAATAAAAGCAATGCTTCAGTGACTCTCCTAGATCAGCTGTCTAATGACAAGATTAAAAGTCAAAGATTACAGCGTTATAAAGAAGAGCCGTTTTGTTTTGTTTTGCTTTTTTAATCTGTCCACCATGCCATGTTGATCATAAATGACCAAGTCATCTGTGACGAATGCTGGACAGCAATCAGTACCAGACATGTCCTGCTGCTATCAGACAGTGCTGAGTTCACCTGGTTTCCCCAAGAGATAACAGCAGTCATGTTGTCCAGCTGCCCCCTCCCAGTTTCCACCTGTCACGCTAACCACCAAAAGAGTAAGGGTGCTAGAAAAGCTCCCAACCAATCAGCAGAATCCAGGCCAGATGGCAAGTTTGGCTGCAGGGGAAGTTAATGGCCTCATGTGACAGTGAGATCATCCTCCAGCCTTTTGGGAGAGGAGACGGTGCTATTGAATTAGCTTTGCAAAGGATCCTCTTTCAGTGTAATCAACATTTGTGGAAGGAGGAATTAGATTGTACGGTCTGTGCATGTGGCTATCTACCTTGCACAGTCAGACATTGCTGCTCCTGATTATTATGGAGAGTGGACTTTATTTGTACAGCCAGGTCAGGTCGAAGTGCATATTTACCATCAGTGATGATGGTTTATTTCAAAGTCAACATAAAATAGCCTCCAAAGTGAAGACTCAGATTAATAGCTATAAGACAAAGACAGCTGTTTTCAGGTTGACCTTGAAATTTTGGGTTGTTAAAATCTATAGAACCCACTGAAATTTGTGAAATCTGTTGAGTTTTTTTCTCTTCTAATCAAGAAGCATCTTCTTTGCAAAGTCTGAGATTGTTTAGCTCAGTTGATTAGAACACAGTATTAATACCGGTCCTAAGAGCAACTGCCTTTGTCCTATTCTATGGCCATGAATTTCACCCTTGTACCTAGCCAGGGAAATTCTCACTGCTGTTCCTAAGTACTGATAGCTTGGATGAAATAGTTCAAACCTGTGGTTACCTTTGGGAGAAAAAAAAAGGCAATGCTAAATAACTGCTCTGCCACAGGCAGCAGCTTTGTGTATTGTGTATGCTGAAACATCTCACTATACTAAATATTCAATAGCAAGCACTGGATCCATTTGAGATCTCTGAAAGACTGATTTTAAGTGAATTCCGATTTTCAAGTGCAAATAATACCTGCACACAGTAAGTATTTCATAAATGTGTGTTAAGTAAATGAGTAAAAGAATTTATCACCTTTGGGGTGGGATAGGGAGGGTGGGAGGGAGGGAGACGCAAGAGGGAAGGGATATGGGAACAGATGTATATGTATAACTGATTCACTTTGTTATAAAGCAGAAACTAATACACCATTGTGAAGCAATTATACTCCAATAAAGTTGTAAAAAAAAAAGAATTTATCACCTTTGTTCAAAATCATGGGGAGAAAGAGAGGAGGCATATTGTATTTAAATATATCTATCACACAAATCAAGTACATTTGAAGCATATGGTATTAAATCCAAATACTTGAACTATTTTAAGGGCACTCAGTCTTAAAAAGAAGTATAATAGTCTTCTCTACAGCAGGATTTATCTCCTTATAAAGCAGGGCAATCAACTTTTGCTAACAGAAATTTTAAATCTGAAACAAAATTACACTTTTTTACTTCCTCTTTTCAGTAGTTTATCTCCACAACTTGCAGCCTGGGGAGCAGGAAAGTCCACATTACTAGACCATGTGTGGACCCAGGGAGTAGCATTCAGAGCATCACCTCCACCACTGGTCGTCTGTCCTACTCTGTTCTCCTACACCTTGTTTAAATGAATGGGGGCAAATGAACACTAATCCCTGAGCACAGGCTGAAAAATTTAGAGAAACCACTGGATTGGGGATTAAGAAACTTCCAAATCCCAGAAAGCAAAAATTGTGTTAGAAGACATTTTAAAGCTTTTTAACAAGATGGGAGGGATTTCATTCCAGTAAAATTCAGGATACCTGAGTGCTTCCTCATCTCTGCAGTACAACTATAAATATTAACGAGATATAAATGGGCAAAATATGTAAACAGGAAACTCACAAAGAATTCAAAACACTGAAACATAGCTCACATATAAAAGAGTTATCAATGAAATAAAAAATAAAATGAAGTGAGAATACTTTTTCTCATATAAGCATTTGTACTCAAATCAAAAGACAATTCTCAAAAACTTATTATTGCCTTATTTAAAATCTAAATCAGTATACATTATAAAATGGTGTTTAATTTAAATTATGATTTTGTTAGACCCAAATTGTTTATGTCAAATAAAAGGATATATACTGTAACATTTGTCTCTAATTTGATTGAATAGGCGTATTTCTGATACTTTATATATTCACTAGTTAGTCATCTTATTATCTTTCCATATAACTGAAGGTGCATGGAAAAGAGAAGTGTAGCCTCACATCATCAGTCATTTTTATCATCATAGGCATCATTAATCATCATCATCACAAAAGGCCAATATTTATTGAACACTTTCTAAGTGCCAAGCACTATGTTTACAAAATCCCTATAAGTTAGAGATTATTATTATTGTAACTTACCCAAAGTCACAGAGCTTGCTAGTACAGAATTGGAATTTAATTCAAGTCCATCTTACTCCAAAGTCCATGCTTACGCTGATAATTAAAACATGCAACATACTTTTAAAAGCAAGAAAATATAATATGAAATGCAAAGGGAAAATATATCCTTTACATAAAATATAAATAGAATAAATAGAATATAAATAGAATAATAAAGCCAGCTATTCAATGGGAATACAACTGGTTCTTTTTCCTACTTGTGTATATACTAAAGTTGGATAATTGGAAACAATTTCTGTCATTTATCTCTAAATAACTAAAATCCATTCCCCCTTAGAGTTGATAATATTCAAACAGTCTTTGCTAGTTGTCTTTATATTTTAAAATGTTTGAAATAACTAATTGAGACTCCTAACTGTTGATGGAAGACTTGCTGGGTTACCACTTCTCTCCCCTAGTCCAACCCCTGGATATGCAACATAGGTAAAAGGAAAGCATGAAGATCTGAAAAACCAAAGATCCTGAGGAATCATTGGGGAGAGAGAAGGTTGTTGCAACATAGTGTTGAGAGGAAAATGAAGTCTGGGGCAGGTTGGGGCTGATTGCCATAGGAGAGGGATGGGTGCAATGCTAGAAAAAGAACAAACTGAGCAATCTAAACTAAGATCAAAGTAAACATAAATGTAACACATATGAAAAATATAAAATAAGCATAAACATATTTTAAAGATTTAATAAATTAGATTAACCTGAAGTAGTAGAAAGTGTTCTTTAAAAAAGAACAAAGTGGAACTATAGGTAGGAAAACAGTTACCTATGAGAGAAGGAGGAAACAGGATGAAGTGATCATGGATAGAAAGTAGACCAAAATGTACATAATTATGATGTACATAATTATAAAACAAAACTAAATAATAAAAAAGCAATCTAAAATTTTTAAAGCAAAATTAAACAAATAAACCTAAAGATATATTCAGTTTGTGCATAATCAGTATGAGAGAAACCCTTCCAAATAACACTAAAACAAAGTAAATTGGCAATACGTACTTGGAGCAATGTATCATAAGGACGAAAAGAACTGAAAACAAGCAATTTTCAGTAATCATAGTATAGGTGGTAGTATTGATACTCATTCTATAGCTTTTGCTGTAGTATTTTAGAATAAAGCAAATAAGAAATTGCCTTAGTCTAGAGATAGTGGAATTAGGAACATGGGAAAAAGGAGAAATCACTGTAAATAGATGAGCTAGAGTAAAAACCCTAGAGATCTGAATTTGAGTTAGAAGTATCAATATGAATTCATAATGGATTTGATCCTAAAAATATATGTATGTATTTCCTAGCTCTAGATCAACCTAGTAGCCACAAGTTCCCTTGGTGCCCATCCTGTGGTCTCTAAATACCATTTTACACTAAAAGACACCTCAGCTTTTTAAAGAAATATGTGACATGAGGTCTGAACTAGTAAAAATATAAAATGAACTTGAAATATATTGCCATATCAATCACTAAATAAGGAAGTTATTAAACACTTCTGAGAGTGAGCCAAAAGCACTTAGGAGCCAAGTGAAGAGGCCAAAGATGGAGCAATATGAACATCAAGAAACAGTACTGCAATGTACTTAAATATATAAAATATGGTTAAATCTATTTGCATAAAATATTTAGTATGAAACAAAACATAACAAAAATAACCTTGCTAGTCACCTTTGGAAGAACCAGGTATTGAAATAATTACTTAGAAAATAGGTATGTGAATCAAAACAATCAAGTGAATATTCTTCCTTTCCTATATTAACTAACTTCAGAAGAGGGAAAGTTTCTCATTATTGAATATTAGCTTCCAACAGCTGCTGTAAAAAATTATGACAAACTGGATAGCTTGAAACATAAGAAATTTATTCTCCAAAAGTTCTGGAGTCCAGAATCCAAAATCAAGATATTGGCAGGGCCATATGTCCCCCAGAGCCCCTAAGGGAGGACACTTCCTTGTCTCTTCCAGCTTCTGGTAGCCCCAGGTGTAACCTGACTTGGGGCAGCATAACTTTAATCTCTGCTTCTGTCTTCATATGGTCATCTTCCCTCTGTATCTGTGTCTAAGTCGATATCAAAATTTCCTTCTTCTTATATAAACACCAGTCATACTAGATTAAGAACCCACCCAACGACCTCATTTTAACTTGATTACATATGCAAAGAGCTTACTTCCAAATAATATCACATTCACAGGTACAGGAACTAGGACTCAACATGTCTTTTTGGGAACATAATTCAACTGATAACATAGAGTATTCCAGCTAATAAATGTGAATGAGTAGGAAAGTAAAGTATCACCATTTTGCAACTCCTAATGAAGCAATGAATTAAGACAATGATGATCAATGAATGATATAATCCAAAACCTAAAAAGGCCATTATGGGCCTTCTGATAGAAGTATCCAACAATTATCTATTGAGAAGTTTTCTCCAAAATTCTAAACTAAATCTGTTCAAGATTCTAGTTCTTGCTACTAATTTACAGCAAATATAGGTTTCACAGAAATGATTTCAAAGAACACCACAGGAATGCAATAAATAAAATTCAAACTGGGAAACAAATAATTGATTTCTTTAGTAAATAAATAAAGAGATCTATAGATTTAAAGAGATTGAAAACTCAAGCAATTGCAATATAAACTCCATATTTTGATACTGATTTCACCAATTAAACTCTAAAGGATAATTAAAGAGATGATTACATGAAAATATGGATTTTAAGACTGATTGGATATTTAATAATGTTGAGGAATTAATGTTAATGACAACGGCATGTTTATAAATAATGGTTTTGCCTAGAAATAAATAATTCAGATCTTTACAGGCACATGCTGAAACACTTATAGATGAAACATTATCAGGTTTTTGGTTTGCAGGGAGAAAAACAGATGAGGGTAAAAATGAAACAAGACGCCATGAGCTGATAAATTTTTAAGCTAGTGATGGATTCATGGTGGTCTATTTTTTTTATTATGTCTACATTTTTATGTTTGAAATGTCCCAAATTAAATTTTTTCAAAAATATATATAATAGATGAAATATAAATTCACTACTGAAAATAAAAACCAAATTATTGAAGTCCAAGAACAAATAGGTGACTGGAAGATCAGACCAAGGAACTCTTCAGAAGACACTGGAAAGAAATAAAGTGATACAAATATTTTTTTTTTTTAATGTTAGGAGGTATGGAGGATGAAAAATGTTTCAGCATTTATAAAGTAGAAGCCCCAGGAAGAAGAAAATGACTGAAATGAAGAAAGGATTTGAAAAAATAATGAATGACCAAGAACTAAAGAAAGGTGTGAAGCATCAAATTTAAATAATATAATGTCAAACAAGAGATTATTTTTTTTAATTCAAACAACAAAAACAAAAAACACCCATACCTGGACACATTATATGAAATTTAATAGTATAAAAATGAAAAAAAACCCACCAGATATAAGACAACATTTGAGCAATAGGCTAAAGTTTTGAAAGAAAATAAACATCAATATAAAATTTTACATTCCAGTTAAACTATTGTTTAAATCCTGTATCTACAGATTTGCTGTTCTAGACAATGAAATCATATAGTATGTGGTCTTTAGTGACTTGCTTTAACTTAGAAAAATATTTTCAAGGGCCTGCCATGTTTTAGAACAGATCAGTATTTCATTCCTTTATATGGCCAAATAATATTCCACTACATGTATATACCACATTTTGTTTACCCAGTTATTGACTGATGGACATTTGGGTTGTTTCCAAATTTTGGTTATTATGAATAATACTGCTATGGACATTTATGTTCAAGTTTTTGTGTGACTATATGCTTCCTTTTTTCTTGGATGCATACCACAGAGTTGAATTGCTGGGTCAAATGGTAACTCTATGTTTAACTTTTTGAGGAACTAATAGATGGTTTTCCAAAGTGGCTACACTATTCTACATTTTCATTAGCAGGATATGGGGGGTTCCAATCTCTCTATACCCTAACCAACCCTTAATATTATCTTTCATTTTTATTATAGCCATCCTAGTGGATTTGAAGTGATATCTCACTATGGTTTTCATTCCATTTCCCTGAAGGTTAACAATCTGAGCATCTTTTCATGTATTTGCTGGCCATTTGCATATCTTCTTCAGAGAAACCTCTATACAGATGTTTTGCCCATTTTTAGTTTGTCATGTGTCTTTTTATTATTGAGTTCTAAGAGTTCTTTATATATTCTAGAGAAAAGTCTCTTAGATGGAGGATTTGCAAATATTTTCACCCACTCTGTAAGTTGTCTTTTTTACTTTCTTGACAGTGTCTTTTGGTGCACATAAATTTTTAATTTTGATAGCCCAATTTATCTATTTTTTGCCTTTTTGGTTGTACTTTTAGTATCATATCTAGGAGCCATTGCCAGATCCAAGGTCACAAAGACTTACACCTATGTTTTTCTCTTTTAAGAATTTTATAGTTTTAATTCTTACATTTAAGTCTGTAGTCCATTTTGAGTTAATTTTTATATTTAGTATGAGGTAGAGGTTCAACTGCATCCTTTTGCATGTAGACAGCAGTTGCCCCCAGCACCATTTACTAAAAATGCTATTCTTTCCCCTTTGAATTATTTAGGAACCCTTGTTAAAAATCAAATATCTTACACATTGGGGTTTATTTCTGGATTCTAAACTCTATTCCACTGATCTGTATGTCTATCTTTATGCTACTGCCACACTGTGTTGATTACTGTTGCTCTGTAGTAAGTATTGAAATCAGTAATGTGGGTCCTTCAACTTTGTTCCTATTTTTCAAGATAATTTTGTCTCTTCTGCAACCCTTGAGTTTCCAAATGAACTTTCAGATCAACTTGTGGGTTTCTACGAAGAATGAAGTTGGGATTCTGATCAAAATTGCATCGAATCTGTAGATCAATTTAAAGAGTATTTTCATCTTAAGAAGATTAAGTCTGTCAATCTATGAACATGAAATGTCTTCCCATTTACTTAGATTTTCTTTATTTTCTTTCATCAATGTTTTATCACTTTCACAGTATAATTTTTCATTTATCTATTAATTTATAATCATTTAATTCTTTTGTATGCTATTTTAAAATAAATTGTTTTCTTAATTTCATTTTTTGATTTGGCATTACTAGTGTAGAGAAATACAGTTGGTGTTTTTATACTGATCTTGTATCCTCTAACCTTGCTGAACTTATTAGTTCTAAAAGATTTAATGGAGTCCTTATATGCAAGATAATGTCATCTGTGAGTAAAGGTAATTATGCTTTTTCCTTACCAATTTGAGAGCCTGTCATTTCATTTTCTTGCCTAAACTTTCCCTGGAAAAAACTTCTAGGACTTCCCTGGTGGTGCAGTGGTTAGAATCTGCCTGCCAATGCAGGGGACACTGTTCGAGCCCTGGTCCAAGAAGATCCCACATGCCATGGAGCAACTAAGCTCATGCATCACAACTACTGAGCCTGTGCTCTAGAGCCCTCAAGCCACAACTACTGAGCCTGCATGCTGCAACTACTGAAGACTGTGTGCTGCAACTACTGAAGCCCATGTGCCTAGAGCCCATGTTCTGCAACAAAAGAAGCCACCAAAATAAGAAGCCCGTGCACCACCAGGAAGAGTAGCCCTCACTCGCTGCAACAAGAGAAAGCCCATGTGCAACAACAAAGACCCAACGCAGGGAAATTTACCTTCAAGATGGTAAAAGAGTAAGATATGGAGATCACCTTCTTCCCCACAAATACATCAAAAATACATCTACACGTGGAACAACTCCTACAGAACACCTACTGAACGCTGGCAGAAGACCTCAGACTTCCCAAAAGGCAAGAAACTCCCCATGTACCTGGGTAGGGCAAAAGAAAAAAAAAAAAAACAGAGACAAAAGAATAGGGACCGGACCTGCACTACTGGGAGGGAGCTGTGAAGGAGGAAAAGTTTCCACACACTAGGAAGCCCCTTCACTGGCAGAGATGGGGGGTGGGAGGGGGAAAACTTCAGAGCCATGGAGGAGAGCACAGCAACAGGGTTGCAGAGGGCAAAGGGGAGAGATTCCTGCACAGAGGATCAGTGCTGACCAGCATTCACCAGCCTGAGAGGCTTGTCTACTCACCCACCTGGGTGGGTTGGGGACGGGAGCTGAGGTTTGGGCTTCAGAGGTCGGATCCCAGGGAGAGGACTGGGATTGGCTGCATGAACAAAGCCTGAAGGGGGCTAGTGCACCACAACTAGCCAGGAGGGAGTCCGGGAAAAAGTCTGGACCTGCTGAAGAGTCAAGAGACCACTGTTTCAGGGTGCACAAGGAGAGGGGATTCCTTCCCCATCTGCCCACAGAAGGCAGAGCACCGCCTAAACAATCTCCAGAGATGGGTGCTAACTGCAGCTATCACCTCAGATGGGTTTCATACCCAAAGACGGGTATGAAACACTAAGGCTGCTGCTGCTTCCAGCAAGAATCCTGTGTGCAAGCACAGGTCACTATCCACACCATACCACCTCCGGGAGCCTGTGCAGTCTGCCATTGTCAGGGTCCCGTGATCCAGATACAACTTCCCTGGGATAACACACAATGTGCCTCAGGCTGTTGCAACGTCACAGTGGCCTCTGCCACTGCAGGCTCACCCTACATTCCAATTATGACTACCGTGAGCCAGAGCCCCTTAATCAACCACTGCTTTAATCCCCTCCTGTCTGGGTGGGGAACAGATGCCTGAGGGTGACCTACAAGCAGAGGTGGGGCCAAAACAAAAGCTGAACCCCAGGACCTGTGCAAACAAAGAAGAGAAAAGGAAATTTCTCTGTGCAGCCTCAGGAGCAGTGGATTAAATCCCCACAATCAACCTGATATACCCTGCATCTACGGAATACCTGAACAGACAACGAATCATCCCAAAATTGAGGCAGGGGACTTTGGGAGCAACTGTAAACTTGGGGTTTGCTGTCTGCGACTGATTTGTTTCTGATTTTTATGTTTATCTTAGTTTAGTTTTTAGTGCTTGTTATAACTGGTGGATTTGTTTATTGGCTTGGTTGCTCTTTTTTAATAAATTATTATTATTGTTTTATGTTAACAATTTTTTTTCTTTCTTTTTTTCTCCCTTTTCTTCTGAGGCGTGTGGCTGACAGGGTCTTGGTGCTCTGGTCTGGTGTCAGACCTGAGCCTCTGATGTGTGAGAGCCAACTTCAGGACACTGGACCACCAGACACCTCCCGGTCCCAGGTAATATTGGTGAGAGCTCACCCACAGATCTCCATCTCAACTCTAGGACACAGCCACACCCAATGGCCAGCAAGCACTAGCGCTGGATGCACTATGCCAAACAACTAGTAAGACAGGAACACACATTAGCAGAGAGGCTACCGAAAATCACACTAAGTTCAGAGAAACCCCAAAACACACCAGTGGACGCAGGCCTGCCCACCAGAAATACAATATCCAGCCCCCCCCATCAGAATACAGGCACCAGTCCCCTTCACCAGGAAGCCTACACAACCCAGTGAACCAATCTTAACCACTGGGGGTGGACACCAAAAGCAATGGGAATTACAAAGCTGCAGCCTGCATAAAGGAGACCTCAAACACAGTAAGCTGAGCAAAATGAGAAGACAGAGAAATACGCAGCAGATGAAGGAGCAAGGTAATAACCCACCAGAACAAACAAATGAAGAGGAAATAGGCAGTAGACCTGAAAAAGAATTCACAGTAATGATAGTAAAGATGATCCAAAATCTTGGAAATAGAATGCAGAAAATACAAGAAACATTTAACAAGGACCTAGAAGAACTAAACATCAAAAAAACAATAAGGGACAACAAATTAAATTACAAATTCTCTAGAAGGAATCAATAGCAGGATAACTGAGGCAGAAGAACGGATAAGTGAGCTGGAAGATAAAATAGTGGAAATAACTACTGCAGAGCAGAATAAAGAAAAAAGAATGAAAAGAATTGAGGACAGTCTCAGAGACCTCTGGGACAACATTAAATGCACCAATATTCGAATTATATGGGTGCCAGAAGGAGAAGAGAAAAAGAAAATATTTGAAGAGATCATAGCTGAAAACTTCCCAAATATCAGAAGGAAATAGTCAATCAAGTCCAGAAAGCACAGAGAGTACCCTACAGGAGAAATCCAAGGAGAAACACGCCAAGACACATATTAATCAAACTATCAAAAATTAAATACAAAGAAAAATATTAAAAGCAGCAAGGGGAGAGCAGCAAATAACATAGAAGGGAATCCCTATAAGGTTAACAGCTGATCTTTCATCAGAAACTGGGCAAGCCAGAAGGGAGTGGCAGGACATAGTTAAAGAGATGAAAGGGAAAACCCTACAACCAAGATTACTCCACCCAGGAAGGATCTCATTCAGATTTGATGGAGAAATTAAAACCTTTACAGACAAGCAAAAGCTGAGAGAGTTCAGCACCACCAAACCAGCTTTACAACAAATGCTAAAGAAATTTCTCTAGGCAAGAAACACAAGAGAAGGAAAAGACCTACAATAAGAAACCCAAAACAATTAAGAAAATGGTAACAGGAACACACATATCGAAACTACCTTAAATGTAAATGAATTAAATGATCCAACCAAAAGACATAGACTGCCTGAATGAATACAAAAACAAGACCCGAATATACGCTGTTGACAAGAGACCCACTTCAGACCTAGCAAAACATACAGACTGAAAGTGATGGGATGGAAAAAGATATTCCACACAAATGGAAATCAAAAGAAAGCTGGAGTAGCAATTCTCATATCACACAAAATAGACTTTAAAATAAAGACTTTTACAAGAGACAAAGAAGGACACTATATAATGATCAAGGGTACAATCCAAGAAGAAAATATAACAATTACAAATATTTATGCCCCAACATAGGAGCACCTCAATACATAAGGCAAATGCTAACAGTCATAAAAGGGGAAATTGACAGTAACACAAATATAGTAGGGGACTTTACCACCCTATTTCACCAATGGACAGATCATCTAAAATGAAAATAAATAAGAAAACACAAGCTTTAAATGGCACATTAGACAAGAAGGACTTCATTGATATTTATATGACATTCCATCCAAAAAAAAACAGAATACACTTGCCTCTCAACTGCTCTTGGAATATTCTCGAGGATAGATCATATTTTGGGTAACATTCAAGCCTTGGTAAATTTAAGAAAATTGAACTCATATCAAGTATCTTTTCCAACCACAACATTATGAGATTAGGTATCAATCACAGGAAAAAATCTGTAAAAAAAAAAATACAAACATGTCGAGGCTAAACAATACACTACTAAATAACCAAGAGATCACTGAAGAAGTCAAACAGGAAATCAAAAAATACCTAGAAACAAGTGACAATGAAAACACAATGACCCAAAACCTATGGGAAGCAACAAAAGCAGTTCTAAGAGGGAAGTTTATAGCAATAAAATCCTACCTCAAGAAACAAGAAACATCTCAAATACACAAACTAACCTTACACCTAAAGCAACTAGAGAAAGAACAAAAAAAGCCCAAAGTTTGGGGCTTCCCTGGTGGCGCAGTGGTTGAGAGTCCGCCTGCCGATGCAGGGGACACGGGTTCGTGCCCTGGTCTGGGAAGATCCCACATGCCGCGGAGCGGCTGGGCCCGTGAGCCATGGCTGCTGAGCCTGCGCATCCGGAGCCTGTGCTCTGCAAGGGGAGAGGCCACAACAGTGAGAGGCCCGCCTACCGCAAAAGAAAAAAAAAAAAAAAAAAAAAAGCCCAAAGTTAGCAGAAGAAATCATAAAGATGACATCAGAAATAAATGAAAAAAAAAAATGAAGGAAACGATAGCATAGATCCATAAAACTAAAAGCTAGTTCTTTCAGAAGATAAACAAAATTGATAAACCATTATCCAGACTCATTAAGAAAAAAATGGAGGACTCAAATCAATAGACTTAGAAATGAAAAAGGAGAAGTAACACCAGACACTGCAGAAATACAAAGGATCATGACAGATTACTACAAGCAATTGTATGACAATAAAATGGAAAATCTGGAAGAAATGGACGCACTCTTAGAAAAGCACAACCTTCTGAGACTGAATCAGGAAGAAATAGAAAATAGAAACAGACCAATCACAAGCACTGAAATTGAAACTCTGATTTAAAATATTCCAACAAACAAAATCCCAGGACCAGAAGTCTTCACAGGCGATTTCTATCAAACATTTAGAGAAGAGCTAACGCCTATCATTCTCAAACTCTTCCAATATACAGCAGAGGGAGATACACTCCCAAACTCATTCTACAAGGCCACCATCACCCTGATACCAAAACCAGACAAAGATGTCACTAAAAAAGAAAACTACAGGCCAATGTCACTGATGAACATAGATGCAAAAATCCTCAACAAATTACTAGCAAACAGAATCCAACAGCACATTAAGAGGATCAGACATCATGGTCAAGTGGGGTTTATCCCAGGAATGCAAGGATTCTTCAATATACACAAATCAATAAGTGTGATACACCATATTAACACAATAGAAGGATAACAACCACCTGATAATCTCAATAGATGCAGAAAAGGCTTTTAACAAAATTCAACACCCATTTATGATAAAAACTGTCCAGAAAGTAGGCATACGGGGAACCTACCTCAACATAATAAACGTCATAAAGGACAAACCCACAGGCAACATCATTCTCAATAGTGAAAAATTGAAACCATTTCCTCTAAGATCAGGAGCAAGACAAGGTTGCCCACTCTCACCAATATTATTCAACATAGTTTTGGAAGTTTTAGCCACAGCAATCAGAGAAGAAAAAGAAATAAAAGGAATCCAAATTGGAAAAGAAGAAATAAAGCTGTCACTCTTTGCAGATGACATGATACTATACATAGAGTATCCTAAAGATGCTACCAGAAAACTACTAGAGCTAATCAATGAATTTGGTAAAGTAGCAGGATACAAAATTAATGCACAGAAATCTCTTGCACTCGTATACACTAACAATGAAAAATCTGAAAGAGAAATTAAGGGAACACTCCCTTTTATCATTGTAACGAAAAGAATAAATTACCTATGAATTAACCTACCTAAGGAGACAAACGATCTTTATGCAGAAAATTATAAGACACTGATGAAAGAAATTAAAGATGATACAAATAGATGAAGAGATATACCATGTTCTTGGATTGGAAGAATCAACATTGTGAAAATGACTCTACTACCCAAAGCAATCTACAGATTCAATGCAATCCTTATCAAACTACCACTGGCATTTTTCACAGAACTAGAACAAAAAATTTCACAGTATGTATGGAAACACAAAAGACCCCAAATAGCCAAAGCAATCTTGAGAAAGAAAAACGGAGCTGGAGGAATCAGGCTCCCTGACTTCAGATTATACTACAAAGCTACAGTCATCAGGGCATTGTGGTACTGGCACAAAAACAGACATATAAATCAATGGAACAGGATAGAAAGCCCAGAGATAAACCTATGCACATATGGTCACCTTATCTTTGATAAAGGAGGCAAGAATATTCAATGGAGAAAAGACAGTCTCTTCAATAAGTGGTACTAGGAAAACTGGACAGCTACATGTAAAAGAATGAAATTAGGACACTTCCTAACACCATACACAAAAAATAAACTCAAAA
Source organism: Mesoplodon bidens (assembly GCF_964165515.1). NCBI lineage: Eukaryota > Metazoa > Chordata > Mammalia > Artiodactyla > Ziphiidae > Mesoplodon > Mesoplodon bidens. The sequence continues at coordinate 126,058,406 of NC_138176.1, read as the reverse complement.
TCAATTAAAGAACTAAATGTAAGGCCAGATACTATAAAACTCTTCAAGGAAAACATAGGCACAACACTCTATGACATAAATCACAGCAAGATCCTTTTTGATCCACCTCCTAGAGTAATGGAAATAAAAACAAACAAACAAACAAACAAAAAAAACCAAATGGGACCTAGTGAACCTTAAAAGCTTTTGCCCAGCAAAGGAAACCATAAACAAGACAAAGAGACAACCCTCAGAATGGGAGAAAATATTTGCAAACAAAGCAACTGACAGAGGATTAATCTCCAAAATATACAAGCAGATCATGCAGCTCAAAATTTAAAAAGAAAACAACCCAGTCTAAAAGTGGACTAAGACCTAAATAGACATTTCTCCAAAGAAGATATACAGATTGCCACCAAACACATGAAAGGATGCTCAACATCACTAATCATTAGAGAAATGCAAATCAAAACTGCAGTGAGGTATCATCTCACACCATTCAGAATGGCCATCATTAAAAAATCTAAAAGTAATAAATGCTGGAGAGGGTGGGAGAGAAAAGGAACCCTCCTACACTATTGGTGGGAATGTAAATTGTTGCAGCCACTATGGAGAACAGTATGAAGGTTCATTAAAAAACTAAAAATATAACTACTGTATGACCCAGCAATCCCACTACTGGGCATATACCCTGAGAAAACCATAATTCAAAAAGAGACATGTACCACAATGTTCACTGCAGCACTATTTACGATAGCCAGGACATGGCTAAGTTTCCATCAACAGATGAATGGATAAAGAAGATGTGGCACATGTATACAATGGAATATTACTCAGCCATAAAAAAAGAAATTGAGTTATTTGTAGTGAGGTGGATGGACATAGAGTCTGTCCTACAGAGTGAAGTACATCAGAAAGAGAAAAACAAATACCGTATGCTAACACATATATATGGAATCCAAAAAAAAAATGGTTCTGAATAACCTAGGGGTGGGACAGGAATAAAGATGCAGACGTAGAGAGTGTACTTGAGGGAACGGGGAGGAGGAAGGGTAAATGAGGTGAAGTGAGAGGGTAGCACTGACATACATACACTACCAAATGGAAAATAGATAGCTAGTGGGAAGCAGCTGCATAGCACAGGGAGATCAGCTCGGTGTTTTGTGACCACCTAGAGGGGTGGGATAAGGAGGGTGGGACGGAGACACAAGAGGGGAGTGATATGGGGATATATGTACACATATAGCTGATTCACTTTGTTATACAACAGAAACTAACACAATATTGTAGAGCAATTATAGTCTAATAAAGATGTTAAACATTTTTTAAATAAAAACAAATTAAAAGACCCAACATAGCCAAAACAAAACAAAACAAAAAACTCCTAGTACAATATTGAATAGAATTGGCAGGAAACTACATCTATTTCTTGTTCCTGATCTTAGGGGGAAAGTATTCAGTTTTTTACCATTCAGTATTACATTAGCTGTGGGTGTTTCATAGATAGTCTTTATGAGGCTGAGTAAGTTACCTTATACTCCTAGTTTGTTAAATGTTCTTATCATGAAATGATGTTGAATTTTATTAAATGCTTTTTATACATCGGTTGAAAAGATCATGTATTTTTTTATTCTTTATCTATTGATATGGTGTACTACATTAAGATGTTAAACCAATTTTGTTTTCCTGGTATAAATCTCATTTGGTCTTAGTGTATAATTCTTTTTCTATGTTAATGGAAATTTCTATGTTAATTTGCTAGGGTTTTGTTGAACATTTTTGCATTTATATTCAAAAGAGATACTAATCTGTAGTTTTTTTCTTGTTATGTCTTTGTCTGGTTTTCTTACCAGAACAATTTATATTCTTTTTTTTTTTTTTTTTTTTTTAAGTTTATTTATTTATTTTTTTAATTAGTTTCTGCTTTATAACAAAGTGAATCAGTCATACATATACATCTGTTCCCACATCCCTTCCCTCATGCATCTCCCTCCCTCCCACCCTCCCCATCCCACCCCTCCAGGCGGTCACAAAGCACCGAGCTGATCTCCCTGTGCTCTGCGGCTGCTTCCCACTATCTATCTACCTTACGTTTGGTAGTGTATACACGTCCATGCCTCTCTTTCGCCTTGTCACAGCCCACCCTTCCCCCTCCCCATATCCTCAAGTCCATTCTCAAGTAGGTCTGCGTCTTCATTCCCGTTTTGCCCCTAGGTTCTTCATGACATTTTTTTTTTAAATTCCGTATATATGTGTTAGCATACGGTATTTGTCTTTCTCTTTCTGACTAACTTCACTCTGTATGACAGACTCTAGGTCTATCCACCTCATTACAAATAGCTCAGTTTCGTTTCTTTTTATGGCTGAGTAATATTCCATTGTATATATGTGCCACATCTTCTTTATCCATTCATCCGATGATGGACACTTAGGTTGTTTCCAGCTCCGGGCTATTGTGAATAGAGCTGCAATGAACATTTTGGTACATGTCTCTTTTTGAATTATGGTTTTCTCAGGGTATATGCCCAGTAGTGGGATTGCTGGGTCATATGGTAGTTCTATTTGTAGTTTTTTAAGGAACCTCCATACCGTTCTCCATAGTGGCTGTACCAATTCACATTCCCACCAGCAGTGCAAGAGTGTTCCCTTTTCTCCACACCCTCTCCAGCATTTATTGTTTCTAGATTTCTCTCTTTTTTTTTTTAATTAGTTTCTGCTTTATAACAAAGTGAATCAGTCATACATATACATCTGTTCCCACATCCCTTCCCTCATGCATCTCCCTCCCTCCCACCCTCCCCATCCCACCCCTCCAGGCGGTCACAAAGCACCGAGCTGAAATTTTTATATTCTTAATATAAAAATTTAGGTGTCTTCCGATTAAGATCAAGAAATCACCACATGCCCACAAATACCTTTACAATCTAATGCAATATTGGAGGATTTTGCCAATTCTTTAATATGATAAAGGGGTGAAAGAGTTTTAAGTATTGAAAGGGGATAAATTAAACTTTCATCATTTGCAGATGTTATTGTTATTTACATAGACACTGAAGTACATCAACATGCAAACTGTTGAGACTAATATGAATGCTTAACAATATTGCAATGTACAAGTTCAACTTAAAAAATGAATACTATTTCTCTACACCAGTAATGACTAACTGGCAAATCTTGTGCAATCTGAGATATCATCCAAAATAGTAGCACAAAATTTAAATAATCTAAGAATTATCAAATAATCTTTTAAATCAATTAAAATTCTATTAAAGCATATGAAATTAAATTACATTTTTTGTTTGTCTTACAAGGCATAAAGGAAGATTAGAAAAATACTAGAAATATATATCTGATTCATGCATATGATGATTTAACACTTACTAGGTCAATTATCTCAGATTAATCCACATATTCAACACAATTTTGATCAATATTAAATTAAAGCCATATGATTCTCAAATTTATGTGGAAGAGCAAACAGCATTGAATAAGTAAGTCAACTTACAAAAATACAGACGTGAATCATTTTCCCCAGTATTAAGGCATACTACAAAAGACATAATGAAAAATACATATGATGATTACTCAAGAATTAATAAAACAAAAAAATGGTACAAAATATGTTTAGAAATAGAATCACAACTTTTACTTCAACATTTAGATCTTTAATCGAATTGAAAGACTATATTCATGGTGCCAGGTAGGCATTTAGCCTTTATTTTTCTGCATTTATTGAGAAGGTTATCCCTACACCATCCAACAAACAATCTGTCCTTCCCCCAACTGGCAGCTGTATCATATATCACATTTTTATATACACATAGAATATTAACATATAACCAATTTGTAAATTTAGGGAAAGATGAAAATATTTGTAAAATGATATTTTTCTGGATTTTGATATTTTTACTTCAAGGGCCCAACCTCTGTAAAAATGTTATTAAAATGTTCAAGTATGTAATATTTGGGCAGAGGAGCTAGGTAGACCTTTTTCCAAAGAAGACAAACAAATAGCCAACAGGTATGTGAAAAGGTGCTCAACATCACTAATCATCAGGGAAATGCAAATCAAAACCACAATGATATGGGACTTCCCTCGTGGGAAGTTAAGTTAAGAATCAGCCTGCCAATGCAGGGGTCATGGGTTTGAGCCCTGGTCTGGGAAGATCCCACATGCCGTGGGGCAACTAAGCCTGTGTGCCACAAATACTGAGCCTGTGCTCTAGAGCCTGTGAGCCATAACTACTGAGCCTGTGCGCCACACCTACTGAAGCCCACATGCCTAGAGCCCATGCTCCACAACAAGAGAAGCCACCACAATGAGAAACCCCGTGCACCTCAACGAAGTGTAGCCCCCACTCGCCACAACTAGAGAAAGCCCGCACATAGCAACAAAGACCCAACACAGCCAAAAATAAATTAATTAATTTATTAAAAAAAACACAATGATATATCACCTCATACATGTTAGAATGGTTAACATCAAAAAGACAACAGATAACAAGGGTTGGCAAAGATGTGGAGAAAAAGAACCTCTGGTGAATTGCTGATGCACGTGCAAATTGGTGCAACTACTATGAAAAACAGTATAGAAGTTCCTCAAAATATTAAAAATAGAACTACCATAATATTCAGCAATCCCACTTCTGGGTATATACCCAAAGTAAATGAAAACATGATCTCAAAGAGATATCTGCACTCCCATGATCATTGCAGCATTATTTACAATAGATAAGATATGGTAACAACCTAAGTGTCTATCAATGGATAAATGACTAAAGAAGATGTGGTGTGTGTGTGTATACATATATATAGATAGATATCTATATATATAGATAGATAGATAGATATAGATATACAATGGATTATTATTCAGCCATGAGAAGAGGAAATCCTGCCATTTATGACAACATGGATGGACTTTAAAGGCATATTCTAAGTGAAATAAGCCAGAGAGAGAAAGACAAATAGTACATGGTACCACTTACATGTAGAATCTTAAAAAAAAAAAAGTCAGACTTTTAGAAAAGTGGTTGCCAAGAGCTAGGTGAGAGAAATAGAGAACTTGGTAAAAGGGGTACGAACTTTCAATTATAAGATTAATGAAATCTGAGGATCTAATGTAAAACATGGTAACCATAATTGATATCAGTGAAATTTACTGTATTATATCAGTGAAATTTGCTAAGATACTAGAAATTAAATATTCTCACCAAGAAAAAGATAAATATGTAAGGTGATGGGTGTGTTAATTAACTAGATGGTGGGAATCCTTTCACAATGTATATAAATATCAAATCAATATGATGTAAAATTTAAATATCTTACAATTTTGTCAATTATACCACAATAAACCTGAAAAATAATGTTCCAGTATGGATACCATTAAGATGATACACACAAAAAAACTCAGGGTAAAATGAAGTAGAATGATATCTGAAATTTCTGATGTAATATTTTCCAAAGAGTATTTCCAATTCATTTATTTCTTTATTCAAAAGTTGTTGTTAAGGAAAACTATACATAAACCCTTTTAGAGTATGCTATTTTTTAAAAAGATCTTGAAATACATAAGAATGAAAGAAATATCTTGTGTTGAAACATCTAAACTCTAACATCTACCACATCAGGAGAAAATCTGTTCCTGCATTCAGTAGTATTTATTGAGTATCTTTGTGTGTTGGGTAATGGAGGTACAAAGTAGTCCTCCCTGAGCTTAGAGGCCATGTGAAAAAAAATTATTATTCAGTGTGGTAAGTTCTAGGATAGCAGTAAGCATAGAGATCTCTGAAAACACCAAGGAGATCATCTAATGTTGCCTGGCATTGATGGTTAAACTGCAGGAGTCAAGAAAAGTTAGTCCTGTGAAGAAGTTAGAGAAAGGTATTCCAGGCAGAGGCGATTTTAAGTGCAAAAATGGAAATGAGAGCCAGCATGGAATATTAAGAGAAAAGAAAGTAGCTAGGTATGCCCTAGAAGTGAGTATGATATGTTCAACTTTCATGTGATGCGAGCATCCATTTTCTATTTAGAAGTCAGCATGGCTGCAAACAATGTTTTTCACAGCATATAGTGCAACTACAGAACTGTTTAGCTTGTAATGTCTGCCTCAGATGTCTAAGTACCAAAGCAATAAAGGGATACTGAAGTGGGACCTGAGGCTGATGGAAGACACACTAATTACACCTGCCTTTAGCGCCACACTTTTATGCATTACTATATCACTCCTTGGAACAGTTTGAGAACCAGGGATTAAATAACAATGCCTTAACTTGAGTGAATTCAGCTCTAAAACATACTGGAATCTCAGCAACAAGATGGTAGTAAAAGGTAAGGAAGCTACAAATGAATGGGGTTAATACAAAACAATTGATATGCATGAAGGACTGAATTTCAGAAGAGGTGCAAATTAAAATGTCCAAACTGTATGGTGAACTCAAGTTCAATATCTGTAGGGGGTCTACAATCTAGGGCATCCAAATAGTTGGTGGAAAACAGAGGAGATTTTCAAGAAATGGCAATATTTAGGGTTAGGCAGGTAATTCTCAGTGGAACCTGGAGATTGCATTAATAGATGGTGATAAAAAGACCCAGCCACTATGGAAAAGGAAGAAATGGGGGCAAGAGATATCTATACAATGTCATAGCCCTAAACTAGAATAATGAGGTCCCACCAGGAGAATTAAAGAAAAAATAAGGAAATCAAACCAGAAGTCTAGTCACATGAATTTAGAAAATACAATGAGCATTTTAAAAGCCTGTCTCTCAAGTACCGGAATTAACTTCGTATGCTATGAACACCAGGCTTAAAACAACATGGCAAATAAGAACTTCACCTGTGGCTGACCATGGGTTTCCTAAAGTACTGACTGCTATCAGTGGTGGAGGGCTGACTCAGGAACTGGCAACACTAAACCTGCAAGCCAAAAACATCAGGGGCTGCAAAGGCTATGGAAAGCAGAACTAGATAACAAGGTAAAACAATACCAATTGTGTTCCAGGGAAATTTTTGGCTATCCATATATTTATTCTACTTGAATAAACACATAGAATAAATCTGAAATGTGTATTAGTTCAAGCCATAGGTTTCTAAACATATATGGTATAAAGTTGACCAATAGCCAGATGATGGGCTGAGCCTTCACTGTTGGTCTAGACATCTTACGCTATGGTAAAATAACTGCTGAATGGATGCTACCTAGTTGTGACTCTGTTATGCATACTGTGTCACACTCAAATAATTTGAAGTTACCTCCCTCAAAGATGAAAAACAGGTTACCAAGGAAGGAATAAAATTGAATTACCATCTACTTATGGAAATTCATTTTCTGTTATCTTACAATGTTTTTGTGCTACAACATCATTTCTTATATTAACTCTGAAAAAAATTGGAGTGAGCAACAGGATTGTTTTTTTTAAAAATAAATGTATAACCTATCAAAGGTCATTCTTATGTAATTAGTATTGACTTTCTCCAAAAATGGTTTACCCATTTAAAAATTCTGCTTCAAGTCCAATTTCCAACTGGATAGCAGGATACACACAATTTGGAAATGACAAAACCACCCATCAGAAAAGCTCCTTTTGAATACTTGTTCCACACAAAGGTTGCTGCTCACTGAGTTAGAAAAAGGAAGCCTAGGAGTACAATTACCTTGACTTCTGGAGAAGGGGACTCTGAGGCCTTTGAGCAGGTACTAAGTTAGTTCATTGAATATAAGTGAATCTATTAATATTTCTCTTTATCTTTGTAATAAAGAGACATTAATATTGTAAAAATAGGAATCATGGAAAATATTTTGGGAATGAGATAGGAAGAAAGACTATTATCTACTCTCTTTTAAAAGGGGATTTTAATAAGAACATAAATACAGATTTAGAGAACTATTAAAACTCCAGTCACAAAGGAAATGAAAAAGTTGAATTGTCTGTATTCCTGTCATCTCCTCATCCATCCATCTTATAATAGCCTTATTGCAACCAGACATGGGGTGATGAATGCAGAAATGTCAGACAAAAAGGAACGTGTAAAGATAAAAGGCTAGAGTATAAAAAAATATTTTTAATAAAATATCCACACAACAAAGAAGTGACTGCATGTTCCTTTTGTTATCGTTTTGTTTCCAAAAGCTGCCTGGGTGCTAGTTAAAAGTCAGAATTCCATAAAGATAGAAGCAATCCACAAAAGGATCCTGATGTTTCTGAAAAAACATTATAATACAGACAAAAAAAGGACAAATCTACCACCAAAAGGTTCTCTTTCTTTAAAGTAAAACTCTAAACTGACACACTGAACACCTTTTATTTAAGGATCTCAAAGCACTTTACCAGCAAGTAATTATCCTACCATTTCCTACTATCAGTTGAAGGCTTGGAAACCTTAAGACTCAAGTTCAGCAGGAGATGTGACGCAGAAATATAGAGTGTAAGTTACCTACTTGAGGGCCACAACCATAAATAGGAGACCCACTGTTGCTTCCTTCTGCTTTAACCACTTTCTCTTCTTCCCCAAAATTGCTTATTTGCAATCTTCCATAGACAAGGAAACTACCTCCTAAAGAGTCTTCTCTGTCCAGGCATTAATAGTACATGCCAAATATGTATCATCACCTCTTCTATAGAATATATTTTAGTTAAACAAAATTGCATATAAAAGAGTTTCTCACTGTTAAAGAAAAAAATCCTAAAAACCATCACCAATTTGTTTGTAAGAACTCTGCTTCCTCCAAATTTCCATTTATCCTTGATACAAATATTTATGGACTTTCTTCTCCAATTGTACTCCTCCTCATTGCACATGAAAATTATCATCTGTAATAAAAATGAGACCGTTCCATTATTTTCCCAGGTGGTACCATGGATCCTCTTACGGAGGTTTTTGTTTTTAGGAAAAATTCATTGGTTTGTGATAAGAATGGAGGGTCTTCCCCAAGAAACTGAGTATTATTAGCTGAAGTAAAGGTTCAACAGTAAGGAGATACATCTGCACAATAGAAAGAGAAGTCTTTGGAGCTTCTGGAGAATATCTAGGACTGAAAGAGTGAGCAGTGGAAAGGGAGAAGGTAGAAGGCAAAAAGAAACCAGGCTAATGACAACGGTGTGGGGATTATGAACTGTTACCCATTCCTATAATCCCACTCCACAAAATAACTTCATTAAAGTCAATTAAATTGTGTACTCTAGAATGCAAACTAAGGCACTTGTCAGATCCCCTCCTTAGCACCAAACCCACCAGATGAATAATCAGAATGAAGACGACATGGGCGGGCAGGGTGAGATGGAAATAAAAATAAAAGTGAGTTGAGATTTTTGCTTTATATTGATAGGAAAAATAAGTACAACTATGGGTCTTAATTAGTGGTAATGAATAGATGATTTAAAATAGAATGTACTCTTTCCAACCAAGGAACCAGAATATAATAAAATTTGAACAAAGAGAATTTTATCTCCAAAGGTGAAAAAGGAAAAAAATAAAATGTAATTATGAATACAAAATAAAGTGTTAGAAATAAGTCCTTATGTATGTTAACTACAGTAAATGGAGTTAAACTCACGCTTTATGGGACATAAACTCTCAAAATAAATTTTTTTCCAAATAAATTCAACAGTATGTTATCCTACAGGACTAAATAACAAATAGTCACTAACTGATGGAGAACAAAGAGATTAAAATATACATTAAGGAATATGTACCAGTCAAAATATAATTTAAGGTTTAAAAAAATCCCATTAGCGATAAAGATGAAAATTTCACACTGGAAAAAGGCACAACATACTGATAACATATAAAAATCATGAATATACACTCCCAATAGTAGACTCTCAAAATATGTAAAGCAAAAACTAAAATAATTACCAGGAAATTAGACAATTTTTAGTTTTAGTCTAGAGTCTAACACATTCATCTAAAAACTGATACATCAAGCAAAGAAAAAAGTAGAAAACTAGAATTATATTTTAAACAAATTTGACCCAATGAATATGTCAAAAAATATATGCCCAGTAAACACAGAATGAACATTCTTTTTACACATACAGAATATACTCAAAAATCCATCATGAATCAGGTTAAAAAGATAATCTGATAAGGCAAGCATTACCCTAAAACTAAAATCAGACAAAGGCATTATAAGAAAAGAAAACTACAGACCAATATTTCTCATAAACAGAGATGCAAACATCCTCAACAAAATCTTGGCAAATTGAATCCAACAACATATAAAATGACAAAGTGGGATATACCCCGGGTATACAAAGTTGTTTCAACATTAAAAAATCAATTACAATACTATAACCCATCACATCAATAGGCTAAAAAAGAAAAATAACATGGGCATATCAATAGATACAGAAAAAGCATTTGATAAAATCCAACACCCTCTCATGATAAAAACCCTCAGTAAACTAGGAATAGAAGGAAAATTCCTCAACTTGGTAAAGATTATCTATAAAAACCCTATAGCTAACATCATACTTAATGGTGAGAAACTTAGAGCTTTCCCACTAAGATAAGGAACAAGGCAAGAATGTCCTTTCTCACCACTCCTTTTCAACATTGCACTGGAAGCTACTGCAATAAAACAACAAAAGGAAACAAAAGGTATGCCAATGCGGAAGGAAGAAATAAAACTGTCTTTGTTTGCAAATGATATGAACATCTATGTAGAAAATCTGAAACAATCAACAACAACAAAAAACTACTAGAAGTAAAAAGTGATTATAGCAAGGATGAAGAATACAGGTTAATATACAAAAGTCAATCATTTTACTATATACCAGCAATGACAAATTGAATTTGAAATTAAAACTTTTTACATTAGCACCCCCAAAAATGAAATACTTACGTATAAACCTAACAGAAAATGAACGAGATCTACATGAGGAAAACTACAAAACTCTGATGAACAAAATCAAAGAACTAAATAAACGGAGAGATATTTCATGTTCATGGATAGAAAGACTCAATATTGTAAAGATGTCCGTTGTTCCCAACTTCATTTATAGATTCAATGCAATCCTGATCAAAATCTCAGCAAGTTATTTTGTGGATATTGACAAACTGAGTCTAAAGTTTAAGTGGGGAGGCAAAAGACCCAGAATTGTCAATACAATATTGAAGGAGAAAAAGTTGAAGCATTGACCCTACAAGACTTCTAGATTACTATAAAGCAACAGTAATCAATACTGTATGGTGCTGGTGAAAGAACAGACAAATAGAGCAATGTAACTGAATAGAGAGCCCAGAAATAGACCCACATGAATTCAGCCAACTGATCTTTAACAAAGGAGCAAAGGCAATACAGTGAAGAAAAGATAGTCTTTTCAACAAATGGTGCTGGTACAACTGGACATCTGCATGCAAGAAAATGAATCTCGACACAGACCCCACACTCTTCACAAAAATTAATTCAAAATTGATCATAAGCCTAAATGTAAGATGCAAAACTACAAAACTCTTACAAAATAATACAGGAGAAAACCTAGATGACCTTGGGTATAACAATGACTTTTAGATACATCAAAGGCACAATCCATGAAGGAAATAATTCATAAGCTGGACTTCATTAAAATTAAAAGTTTCTGCTCTGTGAATGATACTGTAAAGAGAATGAAAAGGCAAGTCACAGACTGAGAGAAAATATTTGCAAAAGACACATCTGATAAAGGGCTGTTATCTAAAATACACAAAGAACTGGTAAAACTCAACAATAAGAAAACAAACAGCACAATTTTAAAATGGACCAAAGACTTTAACAGACACCTCACCAATGAAGATATACAGATGGCAAGTGAGCATATGAAAAGAAGCTCCACATCATATGTTATCAGGAAAATGCAAATTAAAAGAAAATGCCACTGCGAACTTACCAGAATGGCCAAAATCTGGAACACTGACAACTCCAAATGCTGGTGATGGTGTAGAGCAGCAGGAACACTGAGGCCCCAGTCCTCGCTCACGCCGTCAGGACACCCTAGTCAGAGTCACAGTGAGGTACTGCCTCTCCCCAGTGGCCCAGCCAGGTGTGGGGAACCAAGCTTCTGGTCCAACGGCTGTGCAGGGACAGGACAGCCCGAGGTCTGAAGGGGCTGGGGCGGGGTACTGTGCATGCTTGGGCAGCAAGTCTTCCAGGAAACCAAAGGCCAAGGGTAGCACAACTCAGGCTTCTGGCATGGAACTTTGTAACCCCCGTGCCACCTCTGCCAAAATCCAAGGCCACAGCAACCTGAACGCACGGTTTCATTCTGAAATCAGAAAACAAGTTTGCCAGGCCAGCAGAGGACCTGAATGGGAGCTCATCTGATAATATCTAGTGCTGTTAGCTTTGACAGCCTTCCATCATCAGTCTCCTGCCACCCTCCTCCGTCACCTCTTCCTGCAGAGCTGAGTACCGTGCCCTCCAAATGCCGCTTGCCTCTACAGTCACGAAACCCACCCACCCGTGGAGGCAGGTCGGCTGGGGCCTGGTCTGCGTGGGTGGAGTACGGGGGTTTCCAGGAAGGCAAACAAGGTGCAGCTGGAGCCCTCAGGGTGCGTTTCTGTGGCTTCGGGTCGGGGAAAGTAAGTGTGGGTCCTGATAGAAGGGCAGGGAGAGGATGAGCAGGAAAAGCACTGAGCAGCCGCGACAGCTCAGCGGATGGCGGAATCAGGCCGCGGCGCTGCGGCGACCACTCTCCGCGGAAGAAGCCTCGCGATTTCTACAGGAACCAGCAGGGGAATACTGGATGAGAAACACCTGAGTGCCTCAGGTGCCGGCGGCCCCTCATCCCAGGCTCGTCCTTAAGGAGTCTGGCACATACCACTTATCAAGCAAACCTCACTCCTTACTGACGCCTCCAGAACACCCTAGTCAGAGTCACGGTGCGGCAGTGCCTCGCCCCAGTGGCCCAGCCAGGAACTAAGCTTCCGCCCAAAATCTCTGCAGGTGCCGGACTGCCGGAGGTCAGACTGCGGTAGTGAACTGCGCATGCTTGGGCAGCAAGCCTTTCTCCTTCCAGTAAACAGGCCTCAAGGAGCAATTCAGGGTTCTGGCGCCCAACCCTGGAACCCCAATATCATCTCTGCCAAAATCCAAGGCCACAGCAACCTGAATGCACAATTTCATTCTGAAATCAGAAAACAAGTTTGTCAGGCCAGCAGAGGAGAGTTCACTTGATAATAGCGGGTGCTGTCAGCTTTGGCTGCCTTCCACTGCCAGTCTCCAGCCATCCTCTTCTTTCTGCACACCTGAGTAGGGTGCCCTCCAAACGCCACTTGCCTCTATGCCATGCAAACCAAAAGATTCACCTGTCTACTGCCTCCAATAACTACTACAATATAAAAAAGTTAGAAATCAAAAGGATAAAAAAAAAAGAAAAAAAAATACCACATAACCGAAAAACCATTATGCTATGTCCAAAAATCAATGGGTCAAAGTTAAATAGCTCAAATTATGAAATACAGTTAAAAGATCATGAAAGTATGGCACACCATAATTTTGTAGGTAAATTGATACACATAGTCAAATTTATAGATGTAGAAGCAGCTAACAGAAAATAAGGATGACTAAAAGCAAATTAGCTGAGCATTCAACTCAAAAATTAGAAAATCTAGAAAAATGAGAAAAAATTAGAAAATGAAATACTTTTTAAAACTATGTAAGAAGGCAATAATTAACATAAGAGCAAAAGTCAGTGAAATAGAAAAAGAAGTAAAAGATTAACAAAACCATCTTTTTTAAAAGACAACTAATATAGGCAATTATCTAGTAAGATGTATCAAGAAAAAATTTTTAAATTAATAAATGAGCAAAATTCAGAATAAAAGAGAGAAACCCACTACTTATAGAGCAGATATTTTTTTTAAACTGCAACGGAATCTTTTGATTGCTAGAATTGGCCAGTAAGAAATAGAAAACTGGAATAGCTCAATAACCATTAAAAATAATGGGATGATAGATAAAAACTTCTCTCCAAAAGAAAGTCACCACCAAGATAGTTTATTCAGGCAGTTTTAATCAACCATCCAAGAAACACATAATAGCCTACAATTTCTATAATTTGTCCTAGAGAACAGAAATAGATATAAAGCTGCCTCTAATTTTTATAAGACCAATATAATATTTATAACAAAATTAGATATACATTCAAGAAATTAACATTATAGGTCATTCCCATTTGCGAATGTATTCACAAAAATTCTATGTAAATTACCTAAATGAGCCAACAATATTTTGTAGAAACATGTAAGTTGTATTGTTTTTGCAAATTGTTGTATTAATTTTCCAAATTGAGATGCTTCAGAATTAGATAAATTATTAAACTAACTACATTAATTGATTAAAGGAGAAACTATGTCATTATGAATTATGTGAAAATAAAAGGATTCAATAAAATTTAACTTTTACTTATTTTTTAAAACCCTTAGCAAAGCAGACAGAGGGAATCAAATAAATGTATAGTAAGTGACTAGCAAAAACATACTACAAATATCATGCATACTTCATGGAGGTTCTTCTTAATGCAGTAAGACAACATAAACAAAAGACTTAAATATTCAAATACAGAGTTAAAATGTCATTTGAAATGATATGATTGTGTACACAGAAAAAAAAAAGAACAGATGAACGTCTAAAATTAATGACACTGTAGCAATATGTGAATGTCATCCCAAAAAATCAGCCAAGTTTACCTATACCAGTAATTATCATTTAAATAAAATCTATAGAGTATCTAGGAAATAACCTAATGAAAGCTTTACAAAACCATTCTGGAAAACATGTAATCATTAAATGACATTTAATAAGACATCCAAATATATGAAAATAGGTGGAGAAATACCCCATACACAAGAATGAATGAGTGGATGGATAGAAAACTTTATTCATTCAGCAATTATTTATTGAATTCCTGCTGTGTCAGACTCTCATCTAGGTTATAGTGTAAGAGCAGTGAAAAAGAAAAACTAAACTTCCTATCTTTATAGAGCATATATAAGTATATAATTATACAAAGTCTATAACAACATTATAAATATGTCAATTTCTGCCAGCTTAGCCTACACGTTCAATGGCAATTGCAGCCAAAATATTTTAAGAGTTTAAAAGAATTTATCACAGGACTACATTGTTGCAGTTTGTATTTTACATGAACGATGCCCTTTGGACTCATGCAATGTGACAATTCTAATTTGCAAATTTTAAAAGTAACATGGAAGAATAAAATTTTAAAAATAACTATGATAATCCAGAAAAAGTAGAGCAAACAGCAGAGCCTAATTTAATAAGATACTAAGATATTTTACAAGGCTATAGTAATTAAAGCAGTGTTATAATAATAGAAAAAAAAAGCCAGATCTAGAAACAGATCCATGTATGTTCAGAGATCCATTATATATAACATATCCACTTTATACCAACATGACTTACAAATGTAATTCAGACAACATGAAATATTGGAAAGGATTGTGGGATTATGAATTAGTGGAGTCATTTTAGGGTATAATCAGACAGAGTATAGTGTAACTAAGTACAGTATGTGCATACCCCATGCTCCATTCCACTCTCTGCTTTAAAAACCACTCTATTCCACTCTGGCACCCCAGAGAAACTTTTAAACATGAATACAAAGATGGAGGTACAAACATGCTCTTTGTAGCATTGTTTGTAATAGCAAAGAATTGAAAGCGTCTCTGAATATCTATCTAGGTAAAGAGAGAAATAAAATGTTGTATTAAGTATAGCTGAATGCTAAAATTACGCATATCAACATGGAAAGATCTTTAAAAAGGTTTGTAAAAAAACTTAGAAGCAGAACAAGAAGTACAACAAAATGCCACTGTATATTTTAAATAATGCACAACATATATAAAACACAAACACAAAATATATCTTACATATTATTATACATTTTATGATATGAATTTACATAAAAATTAATACAAAGAAGAGAGATACACATGGAAAGTAGATGTAAGTGGAAAATCATACTGGGAAAGATAATTTTTTTAATTTAAAGAAATACAAATAAAATCAATTAAATTCATGAATGCTTGTTGGAATGATATTTTGGCACTGAAAATCAGTTAAGGAGCTAGATTTCACCTTGGAGAAATACACCGTAGGGCAGAAACAAAATAAGAAGACAAAACTGAGAAGCAGAGAATTCCAGCCTACCCAAGTCCTCCATCACTCTCCCTACACAAAGGAAAAACAGAAATATTGATGGAGGCTCTGGATTTCCACAGACCATGGATTTGGAGAAAACAAGTCACCACTGTCATGCAGATAATACAGGGCTGTAGCAGCTCCCAACGGACATTTCACTTAACATTTATAACAATCACCCTTTTATTGAGGGCAAGGGCTGTATCTTAATTTATATAATTTCATCAATGCACAATACATTGCGCTAGAAGATGATAGAAAGGACAGAGAAGATGTCTTTTTAATTATATATGTAGAATGTCCAAAATAGCCTCACACATGCAAAATACCCATCATGTTCAGAGAAATTAAATGACTTGCCCAATAACACAGTTAGTAAATGGACTGAAAGTGAGAAACAGAAATACCAAAAGTTTTATTTATTTAGATAAATGTTCAGGATAAGATCAGAAGAATAAATTCACAGCACTATTGTACTTAACAAGAAAAACAGATAATACAATATTAAGTATGGAAGTAGATATACTGAATGATGTGAAAAATATGGGAATGTTATATTGGATGGGCTCAAAAGATGGAAGTAGGTCACTATAGAAGTAAAGACTATAAATTATGGGAATAACATATCAATACTAGAATACCTAGTTGTTGTTTCTTTTTTATCTCCAGTGTAAATGGTTTGACCTCACTGGGATGTCTTGCTCATACTCAGCCTTGGACAGTCTTCCAACACAGGGCCTGAATCAGCAAGGTCTTTTCTAAATCAGACAGCACTACCGCTCTTGTATCATGATTCACAGCTCTGAGATCACTGTGATGACCTTGTTTGGGTAGTACTAAGTACATTACCAGTATCAGCAAAAATTAGTCAATTAATCACCTAATTGTTAAGTGATCCCAAGTCGGGATAAATAGTAACATGTGATATTATTTTTCAAATTTCCACCAGGACTTTAGAAACTATGGATTTATTGATGAGTAGGTGAGCAACATTTGAGAATGAACAGTAGTTTTAGCTTTCAGCATGGGCAGCCTCTGGGGTAGCATTTCTAACCTTTGGACAGGAAATAGAAAATTTTATTCTCCTTGCCAGCCCTACCCAGGTCCACAAGCAGAAATGTGAAGATTACTGTTCTTCAAGAAAGAGACATGAATATAACCACAGGCCAACAACATCATTAGCCACCCATTCAATACTCTGGTAATGACTGATGTGCAATGGGAAGCTTTAGTCTCCTGGGATTGTCCAGAGTGGCTCATGACAGTAACAGTGTAATGGCGGTCAGCCATAAGTCATCAATGTTACTATACTTCCCTTAAGAAACTCTTTTCCCATGACCACAAGGGTTTTCACAGAGAGTCTACCTTGCATATTTAACATTGGCATTTTCTTTCAATCTCTGAAAGGGGTGGTATTCCAATAGAAATTAAAACTTTAACTTCCTTATCCGTAAAAGGAGATGGTTCAACTTGATGTCCTTAAAGAGTTTTATTATTCTAAGTCAGGATTTTTCATATTTACTCAAAAGGATTTTTATTTTCTTCTTTTCTCATATTTGACTTCTTATTTTGGTGCTCTGTGGCCCAAAATTAAAAGGAAAGTTTACTTCTGAAGTATATATTTGGGATATATAGGATCTGAACTAAAGTGAGTGTAGGGTACTCTCCTTAATTGAAATAATTTTTTAAATACAAAAAAAAAAATCCAAATAATAAAAACCTCTGTGATGTCAGAGGTGAGAAGTGTGATCATTTGTGAGCAGTAAACACACTTTTTCCCCCCACAGGTGATACAAAGGTGATAGGAAAATGGATGGCCTCATGGATAGTAATTTTGAGGTTGTTTGTTCTGAGAAACAAGAAAAAATATGATGGCTTGGTGGAGTCCCTAAAGTTGATACTCTACTAAATGGAGGGAATCATGTAAGAAAGAGAGACTTCTAGTTCAAGAAGTAAAGAGTAAATTAATTGGCTTCTTTTCCCTCCCAAACTCCCTTTGAAATGGCAGAAAACATAATAAAAATTAATACATATGGTCTTAAAAAATGTTTACTCAGACAAGAAATTATGAGAACTTTCTGGAAGAGAAATGCAGAGCATCTGGCATCAGCTACATGGAGAAATAAGAGCCCAGGAAGTATAAGCTAAAGACATAGAAAAGATCTGAAGAAACTAAGAGCCGTTCTTTACAACAGAATTCTGGATTAACTTCACACAGAGTCTAGTACAGAAGGGGGAAACAGATTGTGGGTAATTAGTAATTGTACCAATGGAAATTCTGAACTAGTAGTCCTACTTCTCCTGTGTGGGAGATAGATGGAGATGTGAACGGCAGTTTGGCCCTAGACAAATCTACAAGAACATGTCTAGAAATAAACAAATTTGTTAGAGGAGCAGTTATTTCCTAATATGAATGTATATTAATACATACACACATACACAAAATATATACTTGTATACTTATAAAAGAGGAGTTTGTCATTCTCTGTTTTATAAAATGGAACCATATTATGCCAAATTTTCTGAAACACTGAAATAAAAAACAATTTTAAACCCATAGCTTGCCTGTCATGTGTCAAATCTCAGAATATATGATAGAACTTCTAGAGAATAGGAGAGATTGTTGCAATTAATCCACATGAAATGAAGAATTATTATTCTAATGATTACATCTACTTAACAAGACTCACTGGTAAATTTGAAAGAATTTGACCTTATAAATAAATAAAATATACATGAATAAATATGGTACATTATAGCTTAATTCAAAATAACATTTTCAGATATTTAAGGATCCAGAAAGTTCACCATCCATACATTCCTTCTAAAAAATGTATTCTTGGAAAAACTGTAGTAAAATAAAAAATCCAAAAGACAAACATGAGATCCAAGACATGGTAAAATCAGTCTTTGGCTGCCATAACAAAATATCATAGACAGGGTGGCTTAAACAACAGAAACTTATTTTCTCACAGTTCTGGGGACTGGAAATCTGATATTAGGACATCAGCATCATTGGTTTCTGGTGCGTTCTCTCTTCTGGCTTGCAGAAAGCTGCCATCTTACTGTGTGTTCACATGACCTCTTCTTCATGCACACATGAAGACAGAAGTGAGCTCTCTCTTGTCTCTCATAAGGACACTAATTCCATCAGTTAGGGCTCTACCGTTAAGACCTCATTTAACCATAGTTTCCTCCTAAAGGCCCTATTTTCACATACAGTCACATTGAGAGTTAGGGCCTCAACATAAGAATTTTGGAGGGACATGATTCAGTGCAAAGAACCTAGAGTATGCAATTTAAAAAATCTCAGTATGAAAGCTATGCCATCAGGTCAAACATTTACTGGTTCAAATTAGAACTGGAAGTCTGAGAACTTTGTGTAAAAATGTCTTTAAAATGAGAATAAATATTATTATACAATTTTACAGTAAGAATGTACAAATTAAATTATAACATGCTGTTAATGATAAGGTATCCCTTTTGTTATCAATAAGAAAAAAGGTTTCAAATTAGAAACAAATAAAAATTAAAAGTTATAATCTAAACAATATATGAAATGATTTTGAACAATTGATTAGAACATAAGTAATGATGCTCTCTGAAATAACAAAGCCAAAATATTCAGTCATGTAATTCAGAAGGACAGATAAGACTAACTAGTACTCTTAATTTATAGTTTATGTGTTTTCTAAAAGTAATTTGTCATTTTACCATGCATTGTCCTTACAGCGCAGACTTTTCATATTAATTTCTCTTAGAGAGTAATTCTAAAAGTTGGCTTGAATTCTAATTTATTTTTAAGTTAATGAAAGGTGAACTGATGTTTATGAAATAGTACATTAAGTTTTACTATCTGGACACTTAACTCTATGCTAAGAAATTTGAAGTTCCCAAATCTCAATAACCATACCCACAACATAAAATATACCCAAAATCTTTTAATTTTTTTTCTAATTTTTAAATTTTAACTTTGGTGAAAACTTCTAGCAATGAATACATATTTTTTAAATGAACTAATTTTAGTATACCCTTCAGTTACATTTTTTTCTTCTGTCAAATTCAAGTAGTTAAACAGTGTTTTTACTTTAAAAATGTCAAGCATCGTTCTTTAGATAGCATGGATATGAGTGATTTCAATTTTATCCTTTTCTATATTTTCCAAATTGCCCATCACAAACATATTACTACTCTTAAAATCAGAACAGACTCATGAACGCTATTTTTAATTTAAATGTCAAATAGTATTGATATTAAAGATAAAATAGCTGAGGGGGGCTATAACTCAGTCATGGCTCTAAATTCTCTCTGAACTAGAAGCAAGAAAGACAGAATTAAAAGAAATGAGAGAGAGAGATCACTAGACTAAATGTTTTCCAGTGTTGGAAACGACTGAGTAGATCAGAAGCCAACCCCCAAATATATGTGAATGTTAGTCAAGTTGGTAAGTAAAACGTATCTGTCCTACATTCTCTTAATAATTTGGAAGACCTTTACTCCTATCAACTTTATCTATTTTGGCTTTCTTTGATTTTTTTTAATCAACTTGGATTATTTATTGCAAAAAGTATGGGTGAAGAAAGCAGCCAAAGTCAATCCCTGAGGCTTATCTTAATTAAATAATAATAATAACAACAACAACTGACATTTGTTGACTACTCTGTGACAGGGACTATTTTAAGCACTTTATATTCAATAACTTATTCAATTCTTTCAACACTGCCTAGTAGAAGGTACGACCACCCTCACCTTACAGACAAGAAAATCCAGACTTAAAAAATTTAAGTCACTTGCCCCAAGTCACTGAGAGCAAGTGGGAGCTCTTTCTAATCCAGAAAGTCTGACAGCTGAGGCCAGCTCAACACTACTGCACTAAGCTGTTCCTAACTGGACAAAAAAAAGGATGATCAACACTTGTTCCCAGATCAATGAAGAACCATGTGCCAGTAAAAAGGAGGCTTAGTTTTCAAATTTCAACTTGGTTTACTAAAAAGACACAAAGTTGCTATGTGTGACTAAACTTGCTACACCAGAAATGAAATTGGTTAATGCTGGAAAAACATTTGACAGTTTACAAAGCACTATTACATGTTAGAACTCATTTAATCAACCTCAAAATGTGAAAGGACCAGTAGTAGCATTATTTTGTAGCTGAAGAATATGAGCATCAAGGGGCAGTGATGACTAGCCAAGTCAGAACAAAACCACTTTTTCTAACCTGGATCTTATGCTCTTTTCATTACAATTTCTGAGATAAATGCCAATAAAAAAAATAAAAATGAAACAAACCTTTAAAGTCTGTTTTTGTTTGAGAGATGCCAGAGAGAAATATGGAATTCTCTTTATTTGTTGCTATGATATGTTTTCCCCCTTATCCTTGCTCTTCACTACAGTCCCCACCACTCACACCTCATTCCCCACAGGTACCTGCTCTACTGTTTCAAATTATGCCCTTAAATTAGACCCAGTAATTCCACTCCTGGGTATATATCTGAAAAAAACAAAAACACTAATTTTCAAAGATCCATGCACCTCAATGTTCATAGCAGCACTGTTTATAATAGCCAGGATAAGGAAGCAAACTAAGTGTCCATCAACAAATGAATGGATAAAGAAGATGTGGTATCTGTATACAATGGAACACTACTCAGCCATAAAAAAGAATGAAATTTTGCCTTTTGCAGCAACATGGATGGGCCTGCAGAGTATTATGCTTAGTGAAATAGGTCAGACAGAGAATGATAAATACTCTATTATATCACTTATATGTGAAATCTAGAAAATACAAAAATCTAGTGAATATCACAAAACAGAAACAGACTCACAGATATAGATAACAAACTAGTGGTTACTAGTGGGGAGGGGGAAGGGGGAGGGGAAATACAGGGGTAAGGGATTAAGAGGTACAAACTATTAGCTATAAAATAAGCTACAAGAATATACTGTCAACATGGGGAATATAGCCAATATTTTATAATAACTATAAATGGAGTATAAGCTTTAAAAATTGTGGATTACTATATTGTACACATTTTACTTTATAATATTGTACATCAAATATACTTCAATTTAAAAAAAATAATAAATTTTTTAATTAGCATGTATTCTTATAAAATGGTATACTGAAAAACTCTCATGTTTCTCCTCAACTACTACAATACCTCTGGCCACCAAATGTGTAGGGATTTTTCCCCTCACAGTGACAAATTTTCTACACCACGTGGGTGTCCTACAATTCAATTCAGTTCTGATATTGTCTACTTGGAGTTAGTATCAAATCTCACAATATAAGAGCTTCTTCCTACAAAACTGTCCCCACCTTAGAGGCCAACCACAATTCCAGGTTGTCACCTGTACTTCTGACCAACTGGCTATAAATTGGTCTTATAGACCATGAGCTCCTCCACTGTTTCAATAATTTGCTAGGGATGTTTCACAGAACTCAAGGGACCACTTACTTACATTTACTGGTTTACGATATAATAAATGATATGACAAAGGATAAAGACAAATAGCGAGATAAAGAGAGGCAAAGGACAAGGTCCAGAGCAGGAGTTTCTGACCCTGGGGAGTTGGGGTGCAGCACCCTCCCAGCACATGGATATATGTTCACCAGCCTAGAAGCTCTCCAAACCCTATATTTCAGAGATCTTTATGGAGGCTTCATCACACAGACATGACCAATTATTGACTCAATCTCCAACCCTTCTTTTCTCCCCAGAGGATGAGGCATGGGGACTTAAAGTTCCAAGCTTCTAATCATGGCTTGGCTTTTCTGGTGACCAGCCTCCATCATGAAGCCATCCAGGAGCCCACCAAGAGTAACCCCATTAGAACAAAAGACACTCCTATCACCTAGGGAATTCCAAGAGATTTAGGAGCCCTGTATTAGGAACCAGGGTCAAAGATCAAATATTAGAACAAAAGATGCTCCCATCACCTTTATTACTTAGGAAATTGCAAAGGTTTTAGAAACTCTGGCCAGGAGCTGAAGACAAAGACTAAATACATATTTCTTATATGTCACAACATCACAAATGGGTTTATGTCTCAAGCACTAATTTACATAAATGGCATTAAGCTGTGACTCATTCTTCTTAGAATTTAGGACTAGCTCATTAGTGGCCTGCAGGGAACAGAAGCAGGGTGAATTATATGTTTTCCATGCTTGGCAGCATAGAGAACCCTGGGTAACAAAGGAGTATCTGCTTATGTTGATTAGCTACCTTCACCACCTTCTGTTTCACTTATATTCTCTTAGCTGAAACAAATAAATTATTAGTCTGAATCAAATATATATATATAAATGTATTAAAAATAAAAATTTTATTTAAAATTTATCTTTGCTTTATCAATATCATGTTTGAGATTTGTATTTATATCTAGTTCACTCTTTCTAGTTGTGTGATTTTCCTTACTATGAAATCACCACAGCTTACTACTCACTCTCCTAGTGACAGAAACCTACTCTGCCTTCATCTCCCCTCTACCACAAACAATGGCCTGACAAAAACCCCTAAACATGTTTTCTTAGTGACCGTGAAAAAATTTCCTGCCTAATGGCAAGTTATCATGTATATCTAATGTTTAATCTGGATAGTTGGTGGAAGTACATCCTAATTATTCAGTTCTGATTAAGAAATAATGAAGCCCTCAAAGCAGCTGAATGTAAACATTTGAACATGGAAAGTGATAGAAAATATAAGAAGCAAGCAAGAAAAAAACTTCCTGGCATATATCCATGGGGTGGAGGGTCATAGAGCTGGCATATTCTTAATTTCACTAAAGACTGGCTGACTGCTTCCCAGAAAAAAATGTACTATTTACATTCTCACTAACAGAGCATAAAAGTTACAGTCACCCACATCCTCTCCTCACTTAGTAGCATACTCCTTTCTAATTATGACTAATCTGATGTATGTAAAATCATATTTCAGCATTAAATTCATTTCCATTTCTTGAATTACTACTTTACGTCGGCAAATCAGGCTTTCCCTCATCTAAATTATCAACTCATATCCTTTGCCCATTTTTCATTTGATTTTCTGCCTTTTTCTTGTTTTTAATTCTAGAAATTGATCTCTTCTTGATTTTACAAAATTCAAATATTGTCTCCAGCAGTCATTTATCACCTTAGTTTGTCTTTGGCTTCCTTTATTGAGCCTTTCATTTCAATGTAACCCCATATCTATCCATTTACCATCTTAGAATTTGTGCTTTTGGAACTTCATTTAAAAGTTTTTCTTCTCCCCTAAGTTACAAAATATCCTCTATGTTTTCTTCTATCAGTCATATTTAACCTTTCATAGTAATGTCTTTAATGCATTAAATCTACTGTTGGATTGGTAAAACAGGGATCTGCTTTATTTTTCTCCATGTGGGAAGGTAGGTTTTGCTAATGCCATACACTAAACCATCCCTTCCCCTTGCTTTGTGGTCATTTTTATTATGCCTTATATTCCCAGAATACAAACAGATTTCACAGAAGGACCTCATAATGGTAAAAGATTTACACCAAAGCAGTAGCTGTGACTACTGAATAAAGGACATTAATTAGCCTATATTCCCCTTTCATTGTCTGGGGTTCAACTTTTACTTAAGTTATAAGAACTACATTTTATCATGCAGTTCGTAATTACTAGCTACCCACTCCACTCTTCAAATTCGCTCACCTTTTCAAATCTCCAGACTTCTCTGTAAGCACTTCCCCTTAGCAAACACTGGTCTGCCCAGCCTCTACATCAGGGTTTCTTAAAAGCCTATACATTTCTTGGCAAAGCTCACCACTAACTTGCTCTGCCTATGTAAAACACTGGTCTCCCTGAGCTAAATTGTGAGACTTCTTTTTTAAGAAGAGCTGCATGAGGTGCCAGTCAAAAATACTATGCGGCATGCATAATAATATATAGGTAATCAAATCTCATGCTTCAAGTAATTACTGCAGGAATTAGGAGCCAGAGTCCACCTCTTCCATAAATAGCACTGTCCAAATCACTCGAGGCTTGGTGTATAAATGTGTGTGTTTAAGTATGAGTGTTTTTGTGTGTTCGTGTGAGGGAGAGAGACAAATCATATATATTAATAGAGGTTGTGAGGTGAGACACAATATGCTTCTTCCTTCTAAACTTCTGAAATCAGCCGTTGGGAGAAATCAGAGCCTAGAATGCATAGGGTTATGTTCTACATGGACATAATAAATCCCAGATATTCACACTTCATCCATACCACATTGCTCACTGGAGAATAATCTCCCCTGAGGCTCTGCCTAGGTCAAAAAATGCCAACAGGTGGGCTTCCCTGGTGGCACAGTGGTTGAGAGTCCGCCTGCCGATGCAGGGGACACGGGTTCGTGCCCCGGTCCGGGGAGATCCCACATGCCACGGAGAGGCTGGGCCCGTGAGCCAAGGCCGCTGAGCCTGCGCGTCCGGAGCCTGTGCTCCGCAACGGGAGAGGCCACAGCAGTGAGAGGCTCGCGTACTGCAAAAAAAAAAAAAAAAAAATTGCCAACAGGCATTTATAAAAGAGATTGCTAGAATTCCACTTGTGAACAGTTGTTTCTCCCTCTTGTGGTTTGGGTACATTTGACAGGTTGGGAGCAAACCTAACATTTTGATTGTACCACTAATTGCATAAAATACTGTAAAAAACAAACAAGCAAAAAGAAACCCACTTTTGCCAGGATTTTCTCTATAATGCAAACTTACTTCGTTTAATGCTAATTCAGCCCTATACAGGAACACTTAAATGATAAAAGCCCTTTTTGGTGGAGCTATTATTCTGAACTCTAATCCTAAAGGGATCAATGCCTTTCAGCATCTCAGCTTGGGCTAGTAATAACCCACTCAGAAGAAGATATGAAGATCATTGACCTAATTTCAAAAAGGTTAATAAAAATCATATTTATCTAATAAAAGGTTATAGGACGACTTAAAACTTAAATGAGGCTTCTTTGCTTTCGGATTATATGAACTCAGTGTACATTGATTATAATTTGCCCACTAGACTATAAGCTCCTTGGAGGCCAGGACTATGCCTTTTTCACCTTTATATTCTCAGTGCCTGACATGTTACAGACAATCAACAAATTAAAGTTATTCAATCTGACTATTAATATTGATCAGAAGCTCTGATTGGCAGTTTGATATTTTATTGATGACAAAAATATGGAGACTACAAATTAATGATTACTTTATAAAGATACTTTGTCTGAGAGATAGAGTCCACAGAAGAGGGGGATTAATTTTCTTAAGTTGGAAATCATGCAATTATACTAATTACTGCATCTACCCAACTTTGGATGTCTCCAATGTGGGAGATGAATACTGAAAGCCACAGAACATAAAATGGATTTAACAGTAAAACTATAACAAACATGGTTCCTTAAATATGTGGTCTTGTTTTCTTGGTAATTCATCTGTAATGCAGTTATGAGGATTTGTGTAGAAATCGTAAGGTGATGATATAATAGAAAATTCCATGATCTGCGTCCTATAAACCCCTCATACTCCAACACTATGGTTCCCAAGCCTTTGTCTTCTTTTAGGGTCTGACTCACTTATTTCAGATGCTGTTCCCATATCCAGTGTTAGACATTTGATTATTTCTCCCCACAGTTGAAATTATTTGCTTCTTCTCCGGCACTTTCATAACACAAAGTTTAAAATGTTATGGCATTTTTCAAAAAAAAAAAAAAAAGAGGTACAAAATACTATGTATAAAATAGATCAGCAGGGCTTCCCTGGTGGCACAGTGGTTGAGAATCTGCCTGCCAATTCAGGGGACACGGGTTCAAGCCCTGGTCTGGGAAGATCCCACATGCTGCAGAGCAGCTAGGCCTGTGAGCCACAACTACTGAGCCTGCACATTTGGAGCCTGTGCTCCGCAACAAGAGAGGTCGCGACAGTGGGAGGCCCACGCACCACGATGAAGAGTGGCCCCCACTTGCCACAACTAGAGAAAGCCCTCGCACAGAAACGAAGACCCAACACAGCCATAAATAAATAAATAAATAAATAAATAAATAAATAAATAAATAAATAATAAATAAAACTTTACTTTAAAAAAATAGATCAGCAACAAGGATATATTGTATAGCACAGGGAATTATACCCATTATTGTGTAATAAGTTTTAATGGAGTATAACCTGTAGAAATACTGAATCACTAAGTTGTACACCTGAAACTAATATAATAAATGAAATATGCTTCAATGGAGAAATTTAATAAAAAATAAAATACTGCATAGAAAAATAAAAATGAGTAAATAAGACAGCGCAAGTCCTGCCTTTAGAATTTCATAGAAGAGAGAAATAGATGGTTATAATTTACAGTTAAGTAATGAACTATAATTTCCATAATTGGACTTCCCTGGTAGTCCATTGGTTAAGACTCTGAGCTTCCAATGCAGGGGGCACGGGTTCAAACCCTGGTCGGGGAACTAAGATCCCACATGCCACGTGGCATGGCCCCCCCCAAAAAAAAAAAAATATATATATATACACATATATGTGTGTGTGTATATATGTATGTGTGTGTGTGTGTGTATATATATATATATATATATATATATATATATATAATTCCATAGTTCTTACACATGAAGAGAGTTAATGGTAACATTTTTTAATTAAAAAAATTTTTTGTTGGAGTGTGGCTGCTTTGTGATGTTGTGTTGGTTTCTGCTGTGTGACAGGGTGGATTGGTCACATGTATACTATATCCCTTCTTCCTTGGATTAAATGATAATGTTTTAGTGTATGTTTATTCAAGCTACTTATAAAAGCAATGTATTCATAAAAATTTTAAAAATTAGATAATATTGTTTTCTAATCTGCCTTTTTAACATAATAAATTTTGTGACTATTTCTTAAAAAAATGTTATGGCATTTTTCAAATCAAAACTACAATGAGGTACCACCTCACACCAGTCAGAATGGCCATCATCAAAAAGTCTACAAATAACAAACGCTGGAGAGGGTATGGAGAAAAGGGAACCCTCCTACACTGTAAATTGGTGGAGCCACTATGGAGAACAGTATGGAGGTTCCTCAAAAAGCTAAAAATAGAGCTACCATATGATCCAGCAATCCCACTCCTGGGCATATATCTGCACAAAACTGTAATTCGAAAAGATGCATGCACCCTTATGTTCATAGTAGCATTATTTATAATAGCCAAGTCACAGAAACAACCTAAATGTCCATCAATAGATGAATGAATAAAGAAGATGTGGTACATATATATATATATATATATATATATATGACTACTACTCAGCCATAAAAAAAGAATGAAAGAATGAAATAACACCATTGGCAGCAACATGGATGGACCTGAAGATTATCGTACTAAGTGAAGTAAGTCAGAAAAAGAAAGGCACATACCTTATGATATCACATGTGTGGAATCTAAAATCTGACACAAATGAACTTATCTATGAAAAAAATAGACTCACAGACATAGAGAAAAGACTTGTGGTTGCCAAGGGGGTAGGGCGGGGAAGGCAGTGGATGTGAGTTTGGGATCTGCAGATGCAAACTATTATATATAGGATGGATAAACAAGGTCCTACTGTGTACCACAGGGAACTATATTTAATATCCTGAAATAAACCACAATGGAAAAGAATATGAAAAAGTATATATATATATATATATATATATATATATATATATATATATATATATATATATATATATATATAACTGAATCACTTTGCTGGGCACCAAAAACTAACACAGAATTGTAAACTGACTATACTTCAATTTTTTAAAATGTTATGGCATTTTTAAAAAAAGAAAGTAATATGCAATCCTGGGCAGAACTAATTGTACCCAGAAATACTTCACCAGGGATTAACTCTTATTTTTTACCATCACCAATAGGCTGCTAAAGTTATTAACTGCTATCAAAGAGTCAGAAATATGAATTTCTGGGCAATGTGAATGTACATGGCAGTCCAGATGAGATGAAAACAAGAAGAGGATATGAGAGGGTAAATGTCATAAATTAATTCCAAAAAATGCAATGTAATATATAGTAAAAAATTTAAAAAATCATTCTACAGAATAGAATATCATAGATAGGAATGGAAAAAATATATGTTATTTGCCAGTCTCAACTGCCTGACATTAAAAAATGTCAAAAGCAGCAACAAAATGGCTAGAACATTTTGATCATTTTGGAAGTAGTCTTCTTCACAAATTGTCCTAAAAAACAACACAATAACTGGCATATGGAAGCAGGTCAACAAAAGTTTATTAAAGACATAAGATCAAAGTTGGCAAAGTTCTCATCTGTTAACAGCCTGTCCTCCATTTACCTGGATTCCTAAAAATAAAACACTGCTTGCTAAATAGAGAAAAAGGTCAGGCTGGGGATGGGTGGCATACACAAGTAAGAGGATGGAGGTCCCTATTCCCCAAACCATGACAAATCTCTACCCTTTCCTACCTTCTATCAGTAAATTCCACTGAGAAAGAGTTTCCTCCGTGCTCAGACATTTTGATAGTTACACTTCATTGAACAAATAATTCTCTCTCTCAATGTCAGATTAAAAATCTGATGAAACAAGGAGCAATTAATATGATTATTACTAGACTTTGCATATAAAAATTTATAGGAAAATACTGAATATGAGTGTTTTAAATGGCCCTGACTTTGTAAAAAAAGAAATAGAATGTAAAATTAATGGTATTTACTCTCCTTTGAAATTTTCTTAGTGTTTTTTTTTTTCTTTTTTTGAAAAATCATCTTTGAGATGAATATGTTAAGATGTGGACTGTTAAGTCGTAGACTGTTCAGCTCAAATCTTGATCTCTTTATTCTAGGACATTGCAACTGACTCTGTGGCCAAGAAAGGAAAAACAGTCTACATAGACAATCAGTATTAACAGAGTTAATTATTGGAAGGATGGAAAATTGGGTCATACCAGCATGTAGCATTTTAAAGGCTTAATTGAAGAGAGTTCTATACAAAACTTATTCTTTTTTTTCAAACTTTTTTATTGAAGTATAGTTGATTTACAATGCTGTGTTAATTTCTGCTGTACAGCAAAGTGATTCAGTTGTACATATATATATATTCTTCTTTATATTCTTTTCCATTATGGTTTATCACAGGATACAAAACTTATTATTATAGTGCTGAAAACATACTTACTGGATGAAGTAAAGCATTCACAACCTACAAGTGGGTGGATTTACTTCAGTTTTCAAACTCAGGCCTTACACAGGCACAGAGACTATATTTTCCTTTACAAGGAAAATATTTTCTGCTTACAACAGAATCAGAATACACCTGACTCAAGAATTTTGTACAGCTTTATGATGGAATAGGCAGTACAGCAAATGTTATTTGGATGCTTAAGACATCTCAGCGGTTTTGAAACTGCAAGGAGAAATTGGGATAGTTCTTGAAAGTCTGGGGTATACAATCTTTATAACCATGGAAATTACAAAGTTAGAGGTCAAGGTAA